>NC_088169.1:32978568-33594780 GCF_028769735.1 Zonotrichia leucophrys gambelii | reverse complement strand
TGCTGTGAACAAAGCGATAGTGAACATGTGCACTGGTGTGTCCAAGCTAAATCTGAATAAAAGAAGTAATCATAAAAGCAAAGGCAGTTTTAGCAAGTGCTAGCCACTGGGCTATATCCTTTTATTTACTGTTTTGTTAGCATGTGATAAAGCTTGTGCTGTTAATCTGATGTCTGATGAGGATTTGGGGGTTTCAGCATACCACTCAGAATTATTCCTGCCATTTAACAGGAATTTCCTGCGAAACTGACAGACATCAGGTTTTCCTGTGCTGCCTTTTAGAGACTTTCAGCCTTCATGATGGAATTTAGCATGATGTGATATTAGGTGGTTGTATTTAATGAGAAATTATGGTACCAAAAATTTATGAATGAAAGTAGGAACTTCTGAAAAAAAAAAGAGAAAATCCTATTTATGAAGTTTTACAGATATTTCAAGCACTGATAAAATGGATTCCCATGGTTTAGTAGGCTATTTTTGTTGAGTTTGCTGGATACAAGCTTGTTAAAACTTTTAATCAATTTGTAGAACTCTACCCCTTCTGTTGATGTTTGATTGATTCCTTTTCTCAAGAGAAAATTACACTTATTAGTGTAATTAAAGTTTATGAACTAAAATGTATGGGCTTACCTCTGATTTCAGAATTTTTACCATCTATGCATGTAGTAATCATTAAAGAGCATAATGCAACACAAGAAAGGAGATTCATCCGTGTCTCAAATAAACATTATCTTCATGTAACTGTGTTAGACATCAGTGGTTTCTGGCTCAGTGACATCATGAGCAGCTCCCATGAGAGACAATGCAGATCTTAGTCACTCAGCTAGAAGGGATGTTTAAGCCAGTGTAGAAATAATAAATTACTCTTGCTCTTCTTCATTTTATTAGTTTTAAAATATTAAGTAAGGGAATTCTGGCTAGAAACAGTACTTGCTGCTCCCTAAATTGCTGCACATAGCTATAAGTTTTGCTTTCTCATTGCTCTAAATAGGCAGATTCCTCATGGAAAGGTCTGAATTACTAGAATTTAATTTCACATCTCCAGAAGCAATGAAAAAAATAATAACCAAGATGATAAGAAGCTAGAATTTTAGGAGATGCTTCCTCCTAATATGAAATTGATATATTTGACTTTGCATTTTAAACTGTAAACCAAGTAAAGATTCCCACTCTGTTTCAGCTCTGAATCTGTAGGCAGTAGAACCTTTAGGCTGTTGTCTTGCTAAAACAAAATCTTTAGATTTTCTCCTGATTGGGGAACAGGAAGAATTTGACACAATCATCATAGCCTGAAGTAAGGGACATTTGAAGCGTGTTTTGTATTTATCTCATAGATTGAAATCTCCTGGAAGAAAAATATTTCTTGCCTATTGTGCATGTCAATTCTATTCCACTCTATTGTGCAGGAAAAGAAAATCTTTGTGAAAATGACTTTTTGTTGTATGTAGGAGACATGAGGAGCTCTTTTTTACAATGCTGGATCCTGGCCCCAGCAGCGCAGAAGACTCAGCAAGTATAAAATGTGCTATACACAGCCACAAAGGGTATGAATGTAGGCTCTGTGGAGAAGCTGTGTGTCCTTTCTGGGGTGTGGGAAAAGGAACAGGGGCAACTGATGAAGCAACTGTGCCATGACCTAGGTATCCTCTGCTGCATCCATGGTATCTGTGGTACAGTGAAAACCTTTTAGTCTTCTAAAGTTCCCCAGGAGGCTGCCAGCTGGCTACCAGCAATCTGACAATGCTTGGTGTGAAATCAGTCTTCCTTTTCCCTGAAAACATGTTCCCTGTGTTGCAGAGAGACTGGGGTTAAGCACCCAGCCCAAAGCATCAAGGAAGGCAGCGGTCTGTATTTCACTGTATTTCAGCCTTTCTGATATCAGCCATAAAAAGTAGTGCATTTGGTAGCCCTCAGCCTCCATGGCTACAGGGCATCAGCTGTCCAAGGCTGATCAGGATTCATTTTCACTCACTGTCTCTTGTGGATCAAGGCAAGGAGGTAATGGGGAGGAAAGCTGGGAGCAAGGGGCGGGAAGAGAGCTTGAATCCAGTCTCACATTATCACTGACAATCCTGTCATGCAAGCTCTGTCCTGAAATAGGCACACTCCTTGTTAGAAAACAACTTGTTTCAGCTGAATTGGAAAGCTGTTATGCAGTAAGAGCAGAGCAGTATGTTTTCTTTTTCACCAGGGATCTCAGAGATATGAAGATCAATGTGCTGATATTATGAACTTTAACAAAATCCTGAATCTCAGCCCAGCTACTCCCTCTGAAAAGTTTGGATAAGCTCTTGGATATGATGCCAAAAAATCTAGTAGATATTTTTTTTTCTTCTTGTGATGGTGTCTGCAAATCACTTTCAAGGCTTATCTACGTCAGCTCTTATGTCATGAAGCTGTGTTAATCCTGATTTTTTTTTCAGGGTACTGTGATCTCTATCTCATTTCAATTCCTTTCAGCTATGAGTCAGACCTCAGCATTTTAGTTTGCTTTCCGGGTTGAGCTGATACTCTTCATCAAGAAATTAATTTTGTGGGTTTCAAGCGATGTATTTCTTCTGCTGTATTTTTTTGAAAAGCCTCTGCATCGTGGCATTTCAGGAACCAGACACAATTCATTTTCCTTTGAAATAGGTGTGATAATAAAAAATGTAAAGGCAAGTGGCTTTTTGTATTTGTGTTTACTTGCAATAAGCTACTTCCTTTAAGTCAAGATCCTTTAATATGTGACAAAGACATCACATATTTAAACTTGAGGGTTACCAAGAATTCATTGGGTTCCTATTTATCTTTTTTACTTCCTACTTTAGCATTTATCTTTATTTCTGTGTATTTCTACAGAGAATTTCTACCATCATATTTGGCCTGGTAGCTGGCCAGTCTAAGAAAAATTTCATCTCCACTGCTTTTTTATGAGACTAGTCTGAGTGCAAAAGTAATTTTCCTCATTCTGGTAATTCTGTACTGAGTATAATCTGACTACTCCTAACTATTTTATTGCTCTTTAGCCACCTGTTTTCCAGTCATTTTTTCTTTAAGAGGATAGCTCTTTTTTCCAGTCGGGTTTAGGCATTTCCATTTTGGCTGGTGTAGCTTCAGTGTTTTACCAGCTTAAATAGCTTTGGCTTCCTACCTCTCTTTGCTATTTTAGAGACCATACAAAACTCAGTAATGATTTTTCTTACTTCCTGAGTTGTTTAATGGCACACTGTCAAAGTTGGAAAATTTCTGAACTAAAGCCAGTTCAACTTTTGAAGTTTAAAGTTCTTCTTTTTCTGCCCAAAATTTTATGATCTTTCTTTTTGGCTATAATCTTAGAGGCAACCCATATATAGATAGGTTCAGATAGAATCATATCTATATTTAGATATATTAGATATATTTAAATAGATTTATATTTAGATAGATTTATTATCAATTTATTGTCAATGGTTTTCATTTAGGAAATAAACATGGGGGATGTAGAGCTTGTATACTTTGGGGGCTGGTCTCACAAACACTGAGCCTTTGCAGGAATCCTTTTTTTATTCATTTGTAAATTTCCTAGAGTTATGAATGTTGTTTTCATCCCTCATAGAATTGTCTCCTGTAGCTCTGAATCTTAACTTGATGCCCAGAGGCCAATCTCTGTAAAAACTGATTTGTAAAAACTGTCTTACAGAGATGTAAGACACCTAAGTGGCTGACCTATCGTGTAGGCAAACTGAATGAAGGTACATTATTTTCCTTTGTGGTGTGACTTTTTCTGTCCAATTCTTAAAATGATTTCATCCAGTTCCTGAAGAGTCTTCCTTCTGCTTTCATAAAAGCAATGGCTTTTATGCTGTTAAGTTACAGCAAAAGGCCAACGAAAGGACAGGTATAGTTTCACCTTTCAGTGTCTGCAGAGTAGAAGAGTCAAGGAATCTACTATTAAATAGCAAGTAGGGATGATATTACCTCAGGAAGCTTAAACCTGTATTTTAATAGGATCAAATTCTAATCCTAGGTCCACATATTTATTGTTTGAGATTTATTTGACTGTCTGCAAGCTATGGATTTTTTTTTGCCAAAGAGTACCAATCTTTATCTGGCTATGAAAGTTCTTTATGACTGTCATCAGTTTCTTGTGTTATGTCTTTTTATTATGCCCTGTGGTGCAATAGAGAAACTTTTTCTTCCTTTTTTGAACCAGAGACATTTCAACTAGGAAATTTTCCACATAAATTCTTTTAGCATTTGACAATATAGAAGAACACATATTTAAAGCAGCAAGTTTCCAACGGTCTTAACACACGAGGTAACAGCTGATACTACAAGGGAAGCTGTTTTTAATATGTATTGGAATTACCAAAGGGCCTATAGGAAACTCATAGTTAAAAATCAGGGAACAATAGAGACATAGTGGTGTGTCACAGGGAGATCCTACCATCAACTAACTCTCCAGAGTCTCTGGGAAATCAGTGGGTGTGCTGAAAATTCAGCTGGGACAACCTGTGCTATCCTGGGCTTGAGCAAGGCTTTATTCCAGGTGTCACAGGCCTGCTCTGCTGGGATCACCAGTTCAGACAGCCTCTGTTTTTGGATATAACAGAGTTCCCTCCTACCAAACTACTTGGATGTGATCCTCCTTGGAGCTTCATGGGTAACTTCTTTTGGAGAGGCAAGTCATGGCTGCTTCAGAAAAGCCCAACCCAAAGGCTAACCCTGATCCACTACAATGTGAGCAGTATGGAAAAATGTAAAAACTCAATTGAAAGGGACCCTAGAGGTCAGTTAGTCCAATGTTCTACTCACAGCATGGCAAACTTCAAAGTTTTAGGACAAACTGTCACTGTGCATCCTTATTGCTTGGAAGTAATTAATATGTTCAGCCTTTTAATACATTCTACTTATTTAAAACCCCTTCATTAAAAGGTTTCACTGTGCGAAATACAAAGAATTGGGTTCATTTATTACCAGAAAGAGGAATAAATACAATATTAACATATAATACTTCTGTTGTAGAAGAATGGTTCAAATAGAATTATTGTAAGCATTTCTGTTTTCACCAGTTTAAACAAAACCTGATAATTAAAATTCAACTATTTCTGAGACTTTGAGTGATTTGAAATGAATTTAAAGTAATTTAAGTGAGAAGAAAACGTTAATGATTCAGTTTGGGTTTTGTACTGTACATTTCAGGAACAGTAGGTGTGTTTCAGAGTAACTTGTAATGCAATGTTCTTTGAATTAAATTTTAATGTGGCTTGTCTCCTTGAAACAGATGAAATACAGCAGATACTGTACTTGGAACTTACTATATTGCTTTATATTTATTATTGATTGTTAATGTACATAAAGCTGAATGCTTTTCCCTGTAGGTAATATAGAAAAATAAGTGATTTTTAATTTAGGTTTTTGTTTTTATTTTCAGGGATTGGATTTTGCAGCCTTCACAGGGCATATGTTTTTGGGTATCTGCCTTGTTGTTCTGGTCTCCTTTCCTTTTCTCAGACTTCTTTACTGGAACAAAAAACTTTACAATAAGGAGCCAAGTGAAATTGTTGGTAAGTGTGAAAAAAAGTTATGTTGTTGCACTGAATATGTGCTAAATGGAAACCAAGTAGTGGCTACTACAATGTCTTCAGATGGAAGTGCCCACCCTCCTCATTATCTGAACATTAACTTTTCAACTAATAATTCATATTTTATTTTTACTTGTGATATTTTCTGATTTTTACAACTGGATGTTTTTCTGGTGCTAAGACTGAGGTTTTGACATGAGTTATTAAATATCTTACAAAATTTGCAGGAATATTTTTCATCATTCATTACAGTCATAGGTATGAGTATCAGGATGTTCTGTGTTGCAACAGACAATATCTGCTCAAGGTGCCAAGTTCACAGGCAAGATTTAGAAATATCCCAGGTTTCCCTTACAACAAACATGGGGCACTGACATATTCCCTTGCTGATGGTTTTCTTCCATTGAATTTTTCAGCAATCTTTTTACCGGTCTGTGGTCAGTGAAAGACATTTCATCAAAGCAGAACTTTTCAAGTCCTCCCCAGCTTGCCTCTATGGCTCTTCCTACCTTAAATTTCCCTGGTGCATAATTTCTAAATTCAGTAGAACTAAATCTATGTCTTTTTATATCACTCGCCTCAATAGTCTCTAGAAGTCTTATTAAAGCTGTTTCAATGACTGTCGACTGTGTCAGTCCCTCTTTGTCTTCATGCTTTTATGTTTTTCAATTCAGTAATTTTGAAGTTTTTATCATCGTTCTAGGGCTTCTCTTTCAGTGCTGAAATTTAATACTAACCCCCAAAATGTTCACAATTTCTTTACAAGGTGAGAAATACTTCAGTAAGTATAATTTATTAGCAAGCTTTTTACAAAGACAGTCAAGTAAAACTGTTTCTTCCCCGGGTGCTTGTTTCATGCTTTGGCTGAAACTTGTTTCACCTTTGGCTGCAGAAGACTTAAGATCCAGGCTTCCACTGACCATGTCACATGTTTTAATGTCCTCTATGATGTCTGTCAACCTGTGTGTGTGGCATCTGTTTATCATGGAGAGGACAACTTCTGATGCTGTTGATATATCTTGGCTTCATTTGTTATCTGTGGAGAAAGATAAATGCTTTTCAAGACTAATGGAGCTGTCTATGCTAGAAGAGATATATTGCAGGCCTTAAAAGTTTACTTTTCTCTTATAAGGAGACTCCAAGGTGACTAACTGTAGCAGAGACTTTAAAGATAGATATCTCCTCTAGGCAAAAGGAGTAGTACCTGCAGTGCCTTGCCCTGTTCCAGGGGAAATTTGCTTGAGGATTATGGTTTTATTAAAAGCCAGAAGTGACAGTCCTCTCCTCAGTAGATTATACCATGTGTCTCAAATCCCATCTGATAGAAAAGTCAGAGAAGAAATTTCCCTGCTTAGGAAGATCTTCTGCAGATTTTTGGTTTTGACTTGGTGTCTATTCAGCATGAGGTGCATTCAGTTTACCTGTCTGTATTGCTAAAGGCCAAAGTCCTTCCCAGAATTTAGATCACAAATATTTTTAAGGTTTTATAGATTTAATATTAGCTATTTTCTAAGACATTTAAGGAGAATTTCTCTTTCTCCTTATATCTGTCTGGTATGAGGTAGGTATTTTCATTTTAAAACTGCTGTGGCTTTCTGCACCCTTAGAGGTCTTATCCAGAGAGCAAGAGAAATAAAGAAATTATTTCAGACCCTAACATGCTTAGATTCTTTCCCAGTGACCCTACAAATTATGATTTTTCAAAAAGTCATCAAGAAAATTAATTCTCCCAAATGTAAACAGTATTGATCCCAATATAATAGCATTATTTTATAAATATATATTATAGAACATGGAATTGCTACTTTTTTCCTTTTGGCTATAAAATTTTAAAGCATATGTTTTGGATTTTTAAGAAACAAAGTATGTATGAAAATTTTTGACATACTATTTTTTCCAGTGAAACTCTAGTGAGCATATTTCCTTCAATTAATTTCATGGTAATCCTTGTTGCTTGCACCTTAGTCTGGTCAGATTTTGCAGTCTCCTAATCAGCATACCATGTGTTCTTGTTATCAGCTGCTTGCCCTTGGCTGCAAACCTAATCAGGAGCTGTTCAATTAGAGCAAAAGCTGAAGAGCCACTCTTTCCATAGAAAATTTCTGTGAGTGAGGAAGAGAAAGAAAGGGACCAATACAGCTCCATTAGGAGATAGCTGTCATGGTTTGGATTTGCAGAATAGCCTCCAAGGTGCTTCCGGGGGTCCTTTCATCTCCAGTTGAAATGGTTCTGTGATAACTTCAAATGCCTTGTTTGAAGCAGCTGTTTTAATCAACTAAATACCAGTCTTTCCTCACCTTGCCCTCAATTAGCAATTAAACAAGTTATGTGAGATTTAATTGGTATATTATTCTCCCCAGATTTTTTTTTATCCCTGCGCACTATGTGCTTTATCCTTTTTTTTTTTTTCTGCTGCTTTAGGATACACAGACAATTAAAATGGATTAGTATGAATTTTAAAATGGACAGTGCTCTTATTATGAATATACATTTTTAGCTTAATTTCAACACAATGTATTGCCAGTGTTTTTAATCTGCTGGCTTTCAGACTGATTTGCAGCACCTCTGCTGCAGTAAAAATACCTGTTCTTTCCCCAGGAGCCACTGTCTGCCTGCAGTGGCTTTAAGTGGGGTAGCTAACAAAAGAAAAAAGACTCTGAAGAACTCATCCATGAGAGAGAAAATTGAATGTTCTTCAAGAATTAAGGGATCTTTGAGGACTTTTTTGAGAATGTCTTTTAGCTCATAAAGCTGCTCCTTGTTCTGTGCGATGCAGCAAAATATGCTAGGGCTAGAAGAGTAAGCTGGGAAGGTTTGAAAAGTTTGTATGTATCTACACTTTCCCATGTGTAAGAGAAATAATATCTGAGTATACAAGGAATTAAATTGACCATTTCTACTGCCACTCTGAAAACATGAAACCAGAGTTTTTTCTTCCTTTAAGGATTAAGAATACATTGTTTAATTCCTGGGAAGTGTAGCAATACACTATTTTGTCTCACCTGTCAAGCTGTGGAGACATGGACCTCAGTGTTTGGCAAGGTTGCTATCCCAGGAGAGTGAGTGGCACATGTTCTGGTGACAAATATTATTATACTGGCCATTTTTGCCAGAGAGGAAGATGTTTCTCCTAGCACAACTTTGGCACCAGCTCCCCATTTCTACTTTGTTGCTTGCTCTTTTTTTTCCAATTTTCCAAGGCCGAAAGACATCCACCCTTTAAGTTGGAGTGGTAATAGCAGGAGAGGGGGGAGCATGTTATTCCCTCTGGTGTAACTCACTGTCCGCAGCAGCTGGGAAAATACCGATGGTAGCATGAGAGTCAGCATGTAAAGCTGACAGCAGAAGGAATTAATTAATCATACTCATATGTAAAGTGCTTAATGTGTGAAAAACACGGAGCTGTTTCCCACAATGGGAAATGCAGTAACCAGATGAGTGAGCAAATCTGTTCCTTTCTTCCACGTGAAGCTCTACAGATGTTCTCAAAGAGAAGAAAAGGGAGAGGAGGAGGGAAAGAATCACTGTGATGACTTGCAAAAAAAACTACAATACTTAGTGCGAGACACTTTGAAATGCACAAAGCTGACTTAAAATAATAGTTAAGTCTAGGGCCACAAAGACACTGCAGGGACACAGAGGGCACCCAGGATAAGGTGCAGTGAAACATCACTATATGTGCTTCTCAGGGTCAAAGAACAGTCTTTAGTCCTATTTTTGCTAGTAAGATATTTGTAACTTCAGGAACCATTTTCTTACTAGAATCAGTGAAAGGTACATCAGTGATGTAGCTGAATTCAGTAAATTGGCAAATCTCTGTCCTGAGGTGCATCTGTGCCTGTGTAAGTATTTTACTAACTGCCAGTAAAGCATAGTTGGTATTTAATGTGATGTTGGAAATAGTCCTCACTTGGAAGCTGGTTCAAGTGAGGAAAGTAGCAAGTGGTTTATGAAGACAGTAATGTTCAAAGAAAGGAAGACTTCAATATGTTTTCATTTCAAGAATTCAACTTTAGGCTCAGTCTGAATGGAAGTTTTGCAATATGCATTGCACTCTACTGTCCTCGAATAAGATGCTAATTTCATTGGATTTTATGGGGAATATTTTTCAATCTTGAGTACCAATGAGGACAGTAAAATGTGTGTTGGTTTTTTTGTGTAGTCTCTTTTTCTCTCTTCTCTGCAATTCAGTTGTAGATATTTATACCAAATAGTGAATAGTTAACATTTTAACTCTCCTACTGTGAATGTTAGCATGCTGAGCTAAAAGGTGCAGCTTTCTTATGAATTCTCTTGGTATCTATGATAATATCTTTCTGGTACATATTTTGTCTTTTATTTGAAAGAAAAGTAAGACTATCAGTTTCAAACAAAATAGGTAGTCTCAATGTCCCTTCAGACACCGCATTTAGTCCTTTTTGGATAATATATCAGGATCTACCAGGGCCATGGCTTTATGTTTGAAAATGAAAAGCAAAAGCTGTCTTTAATTATTTGCACCTTCAATAGCTCTCTTGGCGATCAGGAATGAAAAGAAGTACAGCTATTTACTTGCCACAGACTGAAGATTTTTGTATTTTTAAATATTTTCAGTAATTCTATGCTTTTATTCCTGTATATGTCCTTTGAACTGCTTTAGAGTTGATGGAGTATTCTCCTTGGAAAAAGAAAAACACTGATCTGCCTCTTCTTGTCTTCAGATAATAAAAACAGTATTCTGACATTGGAAAACAAGGAGAGTATGACAATCTCATATTATTTGCTTAGTGCATTGATAATGTAGCCGTCATAAGAAGGCAGCTGTAATATTACTTTACCTGTCTTATGCAGAAAGAAGGTATAATGTAGGGTCATTCTGAATCAATAGAGCAGCACCTCACAATTTATTATACTCATTTTGCATGTAAGGAATGAATATTGGAAAATCACTGATGGGAAGGAAAAATTTAGTGCTAGCTCCTGTTTCTTTTACACCCTCTGTGCCCCTCTGTTTTTGTATCCAGACCTCAGGTGTGAAAGGATTGCACAGGTATACAGTGGTTGGCAAGGCAGAACCTTTCCATTGGGGTGTTTGAGTGAAGCTATGACAGTTTTTCCACTTTCATGGCTCTGAAGATCATATCTTCCTAATACACAAAGCTTAAAGCAACTGTTTAGTTCTATGCAACACATTATCTGTGTTTATTTGTTGCAGAAAGCTTTCACTGTGATGGTGTTTCAAATTCAAGTATAAGCTTGACAGACTTTTAATTGCTCTGCTATTTTCATTTGTCAAAGCGTGTTCAATGTATTGCCATTTTTACTTCTAAACCACTGATAAAAGTTATGGTGAGTCTGAAGCAGGCTGCATTGTATTGCTCTTCATCTTGTCCTCTTAAAAGCATTTGAAGAGGCACTATCTTTTGAAATTTTCCAAAAGACTGTTGTCCTCTTGAGGCTTTATATTTTTATGTTTTTTTTTTCCTTGTCCTTAGGAATGCCATCTCTAAGTGGTGGCTTGTGGCCCCTTTTCTCATACTGAAAGGGCATCAGCAGTAGTTACATTTTGTGCTAAATGTTTTGGGATTGGAATGTATCTAGTTGTGTTTGAGGAAAGTACAGTGAATTTAAGAGAGGTTGCTTTTTCTAAGGGAGACTTGTAGTTTAATGGAAGACATCAGCAAAATTGGCTTTCATTGGCAAGTCTGGCAGTCTGAATGAAAACTATTTGATAATAAGCTGGAGTTATCTTTCTAGATTTCACACCTGTAAAAAATTTCCTGAAACAAACTAGAGTAGAATTTTAGATAAATGCATGCTTAAAATACTTGGCTCTTGACTTCCTTGTGCCATTCTCAGTGTAACAGAATAAAGAATTTTAAGCACATTAAGTAAGTACTAATGAGCACACAGAGAACCTAAATATATTCAGAGGTATTTAAAAGATGGGGAATTGCGGTAGCACTAAAATAAGTTTGTGTCTCTAAAGTATGACTTGCCCAGAGATGAAAACAGAGCCCATGTTACCTGAGAGAGAAATATCCAACATGTCATTCAGGAACAAGCCAACTGAAGGTTAATGTATATCTTTATCAACCTTCCTGAAATGTAATGAGAACTCTAATTCACCTTAATATCTGTGGATTACTCCATCTGAGTCCTTTGTGACCATCATAGACATACTAAATTGACTATTCTATATAAAATCAGGGTTAGGCTTGTAATGTTGTAGATTCTTTCGTGGGCCTGCTGAACCCTGCTCCAGCTTGGAAGATGACTCCTGGTGAGTAATTTAGGTGTTTGAAATTATGAACTTTGTGATTTTCTGCCCAGGCTCCAGCTGCTTTGCTGCAGGATGAGGATGCCATGTAATTCCTATGTGATGGATGCAATCCCATGCTGGGTAGCTGAGCTGGCATTAGGTGCCTTTATGACCAAATGGGGCCTCAGATGTCACACTGAGTTGAAAAGCTTATATAAATTCTCTGTACTGCTTTATGCAGCATTGTGCTCATTTCTTGTGTTCCTTTGCATGTATTTAGGTGAATAAGGGAAAACATGTTTTGATGTAGTTTTGAAGACTCTGCAATATTTATACCTATGTTTACCTTATCCACTATTGACCAACTGCACTATTCAAAGGAATAAAAACAAGAATATTCCAGGGTGGGGTTTTTGTTTGTTTGTTTTGTTTTGTTTATTTGTTTTTCTAGATTTAGATCCTCATGCTTGTGTGCTGTTGGGGTGTGCTGCCTCTAGGAGAGAGGCATAAGTGTTTGAACTGGAATATCCCTCCAGGTGATTTTTTTCTACTCATCGGTTTTGAATTTTGGATTTAGTTTCTGCACTTACAAAATGGAGATGACACCATCTAATAATGCTTCGAAGATTGGTTACATAATAAAAAGTTATATGTATTACTATCACTAGTTAAGCTAGAATTCATGATACTTAATTTGCTTTACAGTTAACATTTAAACAGAAATATTCTCATTCCAAGAATTTGGCTATGAAAAATAATTGCTTTACTGAAAATAGGTAAGCTACAGTAACATGTGGAGAAAAAATTGAAACAAATATTCAGATGAACGTACTTTGAATGCTGTTAGATACAGCCCAGCAGTGCAAACTTGGGTTTCTTGCAAAAAGATAGTTTACATAGTTAGTGCACATGCAAGCTGAAAATTGTAATTTAATGATAATTTTTATCATCTCATCAAGTCTGGTCATGCTCTTCTGAGTATCTTCAATTAACCAACCTGGCCTTTTCAGATTCTGAGACTGGGAATTAATTACATTCAGGTTTTGAGGATGTCTTCTTTGTTATTGGCAGCTGGATGGGAGGGAATGTGTGATTACTTCAGCGAAAATCAATCTGACTATTAATTGTCAGATTGCAGAAATAATATGTAGTTTTCAAATAAAGAATATTTTCTAAAATGAAGAAATTTCATCTTAACTGTCACAGTCCAGGTCAACAGTTGAAATTTTGTTAAACTCAGTAGGTCCAGGATGTAATGTTTATGGTTTCCAGAGCAAAATATGATCAACAACAAAGTCAGAACAGATTAGCAGCATAGGGTTTACATGTTTGAGGAGCCTTTATCTGATCCTATAACTAAGCAAAAAATTATTATTTCCTTGTTAGAAATGGAGTTTTTTCTATATTCTTGTTGGAAATAATAATGTTAGGAGTATTGCTCTTGTGAATCATGGGCTTTATGAATGTATGGCATTCAAAAGGTTTTAATTATCATAATGAGCTGAATTCTCTGACTTAGCTGAGCTGCAGCTCTCCTGTATTTTTGTGCTCCAGATCACTGCATACTAAACAGCTTTGCTTCTATCACTTTGGCTACTGGTGCTATGGTTGCAGTCAAATGTTAATTTAGCTGCTTTAATGAGAAACTGCCGTGCCACAGACTCACCATGTCAGTTACTGGCAGCAGACCTGACAGTGGAAGGTTACATTGGATAGAAGGCTGATCCACCATAAAGCTGACCCTATAAAAACCCTGCACACTGGGCTGGAAAGTGAGTGGAGAGAGCTCACTCTGGTGTTGTATAACCATTAGATCCCATCTGAGGGGGGCACAGGAACTTATGGACATGGAGAAACAGAGTGTGGGACTATCCTGCGATTCTGTTCAGTGGTGGCCAAATCCTGTCCTTGTGCTGTCTTGGCCGTAATTTCAAAGATTGATTGATAAGACTTTGTGATTGCATTAAGTCCCTGTCCATGTCTAAAACAGTATGTCATAATATATCAGATGGGCCCAGTCTCTGGGGGTTTCTGCCTAAATGGTTTTGCAGTTATGAAATAGGAAAAGTATAGCAAGGCCCAAAGGACTTTGGCCATGTTAATTGTTGTTGCTGACTTCAAGGTTCTGCATTATTTTTCCTTCAAAAAAAGCACTACTTCTAATAAATGCGTATCACCCGATGCTGCGATGGGCTATAAGAGTGTTCATTGAAAGAGAAGTAGGAGAAACATTCTGTGGATGACCTAGAAAACCTCTGCACAAATCATTACTGCAACAGGAGTTGTGGTATAGAAGTTATATCAACAGTTTTGATTTTCCAAGTACAGTTTGCTCTGAAGTTAACTCCACAGCAGGTCAGATGTTCACATCCTTGGGAGATTTGGAAAACCAATGACTGAAAAATCAAGCATGCACTTGTTGTACATAAAGGCACCATCAAAGCCATGTGAAGACATGCATATATTTTTTAACATAGATCACAAACCAGTCCAAATTTGCTCAACCTGGAGATTAGCCCCAGGGCATTTCAGATGTGGAACAGGAATCTGCAACACAAGTCATGGTGCTTTCCACTCTGTGGATTTGTTTGTGGCACAGATACAGGGAAGATAGCTACCTCTTTCTGAAGGAGAGAAGATAGAGATTCTCTGTATGAAAATAACTGTGGAGTACTAGCATCTCATTTAGGTGGTGCATGATTCAACTTCCCCCTATCAGCTAAACCCTTGGTGAAATTTCACTTGGAAAAGATGGGGAGAAATGCAGGATGAGCAGATGTCATCAGAAAAGTTGTTGCAGAAAAGACAAACTGTAGGGAAGTAGAACAGCAAACTGGTTGCTCATGCTTCTTGAGCCCTTGCCAGAGAAAAAGACAAAACACTCTCCCTTGGACTGATGACAGTTTCAAAGCTGCAGTCATAGTCACTCAAAAATCACGTAAGAATGAAGTACAGAAAGGCCTTTCTTTCCCCCTCTGTGAGTGGAAAATTACTGCTGTTATATCTGTGTGTGTCACAAATGTTTATGCAAAAATAAATGATGGCCAGAAGTCATGTGGATCCTTTGATATGCAAGACCTTTCTGTATTGTAATATAATTTTGTTCCAGATTATGCTTCTGGCAAGAACCACTAGATACATTACAAAGCAAAGTGGTTGATTTGGCATAGTTTTGGAATCTGTGGTTGAGGTATAAACTGTCTTTTGACAGTGTGAATTAATGTTTGTGGTGTTACACTGTAAAATTTAGGCAAGCATAACTTCCTTGACAGATGAGTGCAGATCTATAGACATAAACCATACAAGATGTATGTCAATTGCTGTTCAAATCCCTTTCTTCAGTGTCAGCCAATCAGACTCTGGACACACTTTTGTTGTTAAATGTTTGAGTTTTGTTGAGTCTAATTCCTTCTCATGGTCAATCTTTATCAGATTCACTCTGCATTATCATTATGAATAGTTCTAAAGGAAACTGGGGAATTGAAGGTGTTTGATAGCAGATATCATCACCCTCTAGAGGGTTGCAGCATAAAATGTTAACATCACAGCCTACATCAAAAAGTGTTTAAATTTTTCTTATGTAACTAAATATTTTTGTTATAAATAATTCTTATAGCTCGTTTACATGAAGTAAAGAGTCCATTTTCAGAATGAGAGCGACTTGCTGATTGAACAGGAATCTTAAAATATAAAACCTTGGATTCTTGACATACTGTCTTCAATGACATGAAATTTGAATGGAACAGAAAAAAAGGGTGAGGAAACATCCCATTGCTTCAACAGGAAACATTTGCACAGATAGTTTCTGAATGAATATTCTGATTTTATTTCATTAGTGGTTTCTTGTAAAATTCAAGGATTTTTTTGGCATGCCCAGTTTAACATTCCTCTTGAACAGGAACACGTTTTTTTGGTCATTCTCCAAGGCCTCAATAGTACAGGGAAAAAAGTAATCAAAAAGGACTGAAATTTCTGAGAAGATTCTAGAGTCTGATTTTGAAGTGTTGATCAGTCTACCTGAATTTACATAGGATCAGAAATCATCCAGGTCAGCAGGAAACTGATGGTTGCTGTGTTTACACATATTTTCAATGCCTAAGAATTAAATCCTCTTAGGAAACCTTTAAAATACTATTGAATGTTAATACATATAACAGTGCCAAATTTCACTTTTGCCTTACATAGATAAAATTGCTTGTATGAACACGGAGTGAATGGAAACATGCTGTCTATTTTGAATACTGTGAACGAGCATTTGCTGTAATTCCTGAGTACACAGGGAACTGGTATCTCTTAGCAGTATCATAATGGATACTAACAGTTTGTTTTCTGTTGAAAAATGAATGGGCTACAATTTTAGCCCTTAAGCTTGTTGAAGATGTTTGCAAGCATTTGAAGACAGTGCTTCTTTTTCTTTGAAAAAAGACTTTGTGGTTCATTTATTTAAAATTTTGAAATATTTCTATTAATTTTTCATTCACTTCAGCTCTGCAAAATGAATGACAGAAGCATCTTCCTGAGTGGAAATGTGTTGTGAAACCATCCCAATAACTTTAACAGCTTTGAGTCCAGAGCACATTACACATATTTTACCCATCTCTGGTTTTGTACATGTTGGACTTCACATTGATGCAATTTTGCTTTTTTTCAGAGCTGAAACATGAGATCTACGTTTGGAGGCTGACAGCTCAGCGCATCAACCCAGCCAGCAGAGAGGAGACTGCTGTCAAATGTCTCTTGATGCAGAAAGTGCTGACTCTGGAGATGCTCCTGAGGAAGAAGCTGAGGACATTTCACAGGTAAGCAAGGACCAGTGTGTCTAATCTCCCATTTCAGGGATCTTCACTGGAAGAAGACCTGCATTCCTAGCTCTGTCTTGAGGAGATAGATGCCTGGACAGATAGGAACAGCTACTCTCAGCCTCAGTGAAACACAAACTATTTTAGACAAAACTGATGTGTAAGGCCTGGAAAATATATTTGCCAATATGGCCCAAAATTAAAGGCCTAGAAATTTCAGGCAGCTTTCGGTTTAAAAAGATCACAAATATATAACTACATTTTTCTTTACAGTTGTGGCTTCAGCACAGTAAGATGCTGGAGTTTCTTTTTTTTTTCACTGAAAATTTCAAATTCTCTGCAGTGAATGGGTGAGTTTGAAAAATATTTCACCAGTGAATTGCTGTGGTTTACAATTACTTAATAATAAAAATTTCATTGTGAACTGAGTGCAGATATATTTTATGTATAGAAAAGAAGTTTGCATAAACTATGACAAAAACAATAATGACCTTGTTTTGTTTAGATTCTAGTAAAAAATAGATGTTATGCCATGCAATTTGATGATTGAAAATAGCAATGATAAATATTTTGGATGTTAATTGCCTAAAGTGAAATTGGAATAATTAATTGTAATTAATAACTTTGTTAAAGAATTTGAGCAAGAAAATGTAAATATGATTTCTTGAACTATTCCAATAATAAGATTGTTTACATAATTTTTGCTGCTATTGTGTGTTTTGTATTGAGCGAGAGTATTAATACTTCAAGACAAATAAGGCTGTTAAAATTGCCTCCTTTTCAAAAGATTTTAAGATTCTCAGAATTTATGATATTGTAAAGAGGACCCTACTGACTTACAAATAAAAATTGTACATTTAATCTTGAAAATCAGGATTCCTCCAGCACAGCACATTTACAGAAATGTAAAAATTCATTAGCATTAACAACAGAGCTCCTGAAGTGCAAAGCCCAAGGCTTTTTGCTGGAGGCCTGACTGCGCCGATAACACAGTGAAGTTATTTGGATCTTAGAAACTTCATTACAAAATGCAAATGTGCAACATGTGTGTTCTGACTTGCTGATGTTAGCACACGACCCTTGTTTTATCACAGTGGGACACACACACCAGCTCCTGAAACTGTTAAGGGAACTACACATTGCAGATAGCCAGATCCTATACTGAGGTCCATACCCTGAAGTCCAGCTCCTTCTCAGCCTGTGGCTTTCTTAATAAACAGAAGGGTTTGTGCATTAGTGGAGCTTGTTACAAAAGTGGAGTCTGAAGTGAATGCTCATGGGAATTTTGCTGCTGGATGTAAGAAGGCCACGACTCCTTTGTGGTATGGGTTACTCCACACAGGGAAAGAGGGGATCTACATGTGATGAGAGGGATTTACTCCAACGCTCTTGGCTGAGCTCTGATTTCACTCTGGAAAAAAGTAGGTGTCATTTTCTTTCAGACAAATTTCACAAGAAGATAAAAACTGGGAAACAAATATCCAGGAACTTCAGAAAAACGTAAGTAGATACCATTTTTTTCCCCAGTATTCATGTAAATGAAACTATGCCTTTATATAGTGATAGTGCCTTAAATCTAATGGAAATTTATTAGCTAATTTAGTAGCTAATTTGATAGGCAAAAAGTTTGCAGCCAGGTGGTTGGCTTCTTGGTCAGACAAGATTACTGAACCACATGGTGAGGTTTTGTACTTCTGTTCCTTAGAAAACTGCTATTTAAAGAATGAAGTAATGGTTCAGCAGTGTTTTCTTAACTTTTTAATCCGTATCCAGAAAGGCTCAGGAGATGTCCATAAATTGTAGCCATGATGAATGATAATACAGTACCTGATGTACTGTACTAATGTTCCCGATGCATTTAAGGCATTTTGGTGACACTACTGCTTTTATTATTCAAGTAGGGATAAACCACTTGATAAATCCTGTTCTTTTAGCTATGCACACACTAGCACCGCTTAAGACTTGATGCTGAAACTGAGAAGATGGAGACTCTGTAGTGGGATTAAAGTCTCCTAAATTTAATTATCTAAGTGTCACAATCTCTCTACCTCACTGGCATCACTAATGAATCGGGCCTGTGTCTGAGAGAGAGCTCAAGTTCTTGATTGGACTTCTTGGGGTGCAAATCCTTGTCTGGGAGAACGCTGTACTAGGTGTCACACCAAACCAGACCAAACCCAGCAGATTTTCTTTACACCTCTTTAAAGGCATTGGATAAGAGGCAAACTTTTTAAAGAATAGAGACTTACTTGTATTTTAGTAGAGCTTTAAACTACATGAAACAAGAGACAAACTCAGTCTGGGAGAAAGGGATTCCCTGGAGTAGTAGTGAAAGCAGAGACACAACAGAAAGCACTGGGTGTGGGGGCTGAGGACACAAGGAGATTGACACAGTGAAACAGGAACTGGGCACAGAGGTGTACAAACTCAGTAGAGATGAAGGGCTTGGCAATTACATGAGAGCTGTACAGGAGGTGTGAAAGATTTGACCTCTAGAGTGGTTTATAGATTTTCAAAACACACCTAAAAAAGAAGGGTGATTTAGTCCCAGATCACAAAACCACAGAGTGCTCAGAATGCCCTCTTTGGTAGGAGTTGCATTTCAACACTTCTTCACCCTCTGGACTGAAGTTGTGAAGGGGATGCCTGTGTACAGCTGAATCTATGCAGCAGGTGCTAGATACTTGTATCTCTTAAAGCCTGTTGGACCACATATTCATGGTTTTTTATAGGTATGCATAAGAAGCACACCTATAAAAACTATTCAGGTAGTTCTGTCTTTTATGCTAAAGGGGAATATACAATACGGGAACAGAAGTTTGCACTTCATGCATGCTTTTCTGAACTCTGTGCATAATACATAGCTTCTTCTTTAACATAATTGCTAATTCTATTTTCTTGTCTGTCTCCAGCACAGAATAACAGACAAAATTCTGCTCATCAAATGTCTGACAGTGCTGGGATGTGTTATTCTTATGTTTTTTCTCAACTCATTTGTTCCAGGCATCTACCTAGATCTTGGTAAGTTTCTTAGTTTTGTTCTAAGTAAAATAAGCAAACTCCCTGAAAAAAAGCCAGCCATATCTTTCTGAGTCCTGATCTTTTCAGAAAGTCATTTTTCACATATTTCTGTCTTCATAATTTTACCAGGTTAAGCAGCAATTTCTCTGGGAAGAGAAGAGCAGGTTTTAAAAATTCAGTCACATCCCAGTTAGTCCAGCAGGAGTAACGGAGAGTGCTCATGACTTAATTTTCTGGATTTCCAATACTAATGAGCTGGCTAAACATTACAGAACGAGCAAATTTGACCTTGGCATCATTTGCACTGTTTGAGTGAATGACCAAGATGTATCAGGGAGATCAGAAGATAATCACTCCATGGGAGAACAAAGAAGCAGTTTGGCATCATTTCTTAAGTATAGAAAGCTCTTTGTATAATTTACAGTCTCCATTACCTTATCACCATAATAATTCATTTCCAAAAATAAAAACTGGAGGACACTGCATATGGGTGAAAAGAAAGTAGCTCTGTGTGTAGCTTCTATATATAGATCTATATGTGGAGGTTTTTATACAGGTAGTTGTATAGCTCTATGAGAAAAAGCTCCACATAACCTGAAAACAGAACCAAGTAGAATCTCACATTTGACTTAAAGATAGTCATAAAACCTACCTATCCATTGACCATTAAAAAATGAAATTTTTTTTAGCTGCTGAAGAGCTAATCTTGAAGAGCTCTTCAAGATTATGGAATTTCAAATACATTTTTTTTCCATGCAATCTGAATTTACACGCTATATACTTCTATCTCAGTGGCTGAAAGATGGAGCAGTCTTGAAGAGGAAGAGCAGATAATGAATAAATCAATAATCATATTCACAGATATTACATTGACACTTATTTTTACTGTGCAAGATATAGAGCCAGTTATAGCTCTACAATGGTGATCAGGTTGTAAGCAAGACCTTCCATATCTGCTGCTGACAGACTATTTCCCATGCAAATGGGCAATTTCAGCCCTTGAAGATTACTGTCAAGAAGTTAAAAGGTAAAATGTTGTTTTATAAGAGAAAAATGTGCTACGCTAATAAGGTCTGGGAAAATGCAAAAGCTGAAAATATTTGAAGGCATTTGAAGTCACGGTGGCTGAAAACATAAAAAAGGCCTTTGTATTGACAATTTAAGAAATCAATTTACACTCTTACTTTTGTGTCTCAGATAAGTGGCACTGAACCATGTAGAATGTCTTGAATTAAGCCAAACGTCTCTAAATGGTTTTGAAAAGCCAGACAGTCATTACACACTAAACAGTACTAGTTGTGTATGCTCCTGGTAAGAATTTTTTTTCAATACTGCAAAGGAGTTGGAGTCAATGCTAGAGGAAACATAGTAACTATTGATCTTTTTCGCTTGTCCTGCTTTATGCCAGTAAAATAAATGAAAATAAATGGAATGTTTTGCAGTATAGGTTTCTGTTCAGTAGCTGAATAACAACCTTGAAAGTAAATAAGGGCTGTATGTGTTCTGTATAATTTCTCTCTGTTCTGCATTCATGGCAAACCTGTCATATTAATGAATAAATGTTACTAAAGCATGCACATAATTTCTACTGAAAAGTAATTGAATCTGTAAACTTCTACTGATAAGTTTACAGGCCCATAATTCACAGGTTCTCATTTTTGTTTCCTGAATTTCACTATCTTGATGATAGCTGTCACTTATTTATCACTACTGAAGTAGAGCTGCTGTGAGGCTCTATGGATTTTAGTCTTCCAAAGCATGGAAGTATACTTCGTAATGTACACTACATCTTGTACTCTGTTGGCTTGGGTGGGTAAATTTGTTCAATATGTTTTTCTCATAAAAATTGCAGTTCAATGTTTAATTTTCTACCAGAATATTGGTTTATACAGAGTTTGAAATATTAGAAATCTAATAACTTTAAATTGCAGTTAGTAGAGAGAATTAGAAAGATTTTTAAATTCTGTATCAGTCCTAAGCCTTGATACAATTTTTTCATTATGAACATGGAATCATTAATATAATTTGAAAGTACTGACATTTTAATTTAAATAATAAAATTTGAATACCTAACCGCCTTTTGAAATGCAGAACTCTTTCCTATTCGGTTTTCTTGTGCCTGTTCATTAATTTATTTAGTGTAATTCTATGAAATAGCTATGTTAATAAAAGATTAGTACTGAGATTTAAAAAAACCCAGATAGTAAAAACTCTAAGACTCCTACACTACTTTCATTTGGCCCCATGAGATTTTATTTTATAGATAAAGCATTATTAAAGCATCTGAGAAAAGATGACAAAGGATGAAATTAAAGCCCATGTGAGGATTTTACCTGGCTACTATTTTGACTTCATCTTTTAGGGGAGCATGTCTAGAGCTTTGGACTATATTAATATGCCCGAAAAAAGATTTAAAAAGTAATATAAAGCAAGATTTTGCTGAAATTTTAAGCTAGATTTTTTTTAAGGGAGTGCTCAAAGTGACTGGGTCAGAAAAATTACCAAAATCAATTTATAGCTCAATTCCTTCTTCTCCTGTGGGGAAGCTGCTTTATCTTTGACTTGGTTTTAGTCAGTTCAATGAGTTGCTGAGCTGCTGTGAACTTTGTGCAGCTCCTTCAAGTGTCTGTGAGGAGGGATCCATTATGTCCATGGCCCTGCTTTTGCCTGCCTCTCTGCTTTCTGCATGCAATGCAGGCAGCCTGCTCTTGCAGACGCTCTTACTCTTGCTCTCTTCCACCTCAGGACACCTCTTTTCCAGGGCCAGGCTCACTAGTTTCTGAGACATGGGAATGTCTTCTTCTCCTTTAAGAGGTTGCAACAAACTCTATTGCTCTCATATTCAAGGAGCAAGGTGAAAACCCAAGAGTAAAGAGATGAGATAGCTCCTGTTTCAGAGAGGAGATGCTGCCTCAATTTTGGCTGCTGGAAACAGGGATGGAATGCCAGGAGAAATACAATTGTGCTTTATGCCTTATTTGAAGTACAATTGTGGTTTTGCCTTATTTGTATATTAATTCCTGCCTTATTGCCCACATTTTTCCTGTTAAAGACATGACCCTTGCACAGGTGAACCTATGGCGTTACCATCCATGGCTTTTCTCATGTTCCTTTGATGAATTATTTAAGCAAGGGAACAGGGAGACATCTCTTGGATTCACTGAATTCTTCCATAATTAAGGACTGCCATTTGCACACTGGAGGGAGCTGTCTTGGATTTTTTTTTTCACTTGTACAGAGGAGTGGTGTCTAAATGCTACTACCTGAGCCTATTCTGGTATTTTTGGTGCCATGGGCATCTGTGATCCTTCAGATATCAATATTTATCTGTCCTCAGAATAATCTTTGGGTGTGTCACTATTCAGTGGAGGAGGTCAACAGCTGTTATTCAGCCTGGTTTCATCTTTGGTGTGATTAACCAAAGCAGTGTTAGCAAACTCCCCAAATTGAGGAACTTATAACTAACTTTAGGGACATTCAAGAAACTAACATGATCACTATGACCATTCTGGGCACTAGGACAAAGTGTATAATCAATATTCTACGTCACTCCAGTCAGGCAAACATCCTAGATCTGAATTTCCCTCATCATTCTTGCACTAAAGTTAAATTCCTCCATATTTACAAACAAGGTTATCTTGTTCGATGAGACTTCTTTCTCTTGCAAAACTTTCTCTTGTCCTCTATATTGATGTGCCTTAACTTCTGATTGTGCACTAAGTCTGCAAATTCTGCTACAGTTACTTGTGAGGGTCTCAAGATCTCTTTTTTGCTGTTTATGGCAATTAATTGTATCTTGCATTTTTGAAACATATTAAAACTGTGATTGAAATAGTGGAGAAGTAGGAAAATAACTGTTTTCATTTTATGTAAACTGACTTCTGCTTTTTTTGGTACACTATGTTGTGTAGACTTCTCTTAATTTTATTGCTAGAGCATTAAAGGAGAAATGTACTTGATGTAGATATGGAAGACTCTTGTTATATTGTCACTCCTTTGAATACCAGTTGCCATATTTATTGACTCATTTCCATAATTTACAGAAAATTTGTTCACATTTACATGAGAAATTAAATATCCCAATGGGCAAGGGCCTCAGTTGAATGCTCCTCCTCCCTCCATTATGTCTACAGAGACTATTATGCGAATTATAACAAAAATTTTTTTCTTTACTGGAGAGAGGAGTCACTTCTCAAATTAAGGGAAGTGGATAAGTTTTGAAGTTTCTCCTCTTTATGTGCTTTTGATTTTTGTCGTGCTTTTGATTTTCACATGTTTCAGTGGACATGCGCAATTTTCAGCTTACACTGTTATTTACATAGATGAACCAATAATTATCATAGAGTTGAAATTGAGTGGCACTTATCAGATAGCTTGCTTAGTGAGGAAGAGAGGGCTGCACAGTCCTAGAGAGCCTCACAAACTTCCTTACATTTGTTTTAGAATGTATGAAGTTTCAAACCAATATTTACTTAGAAACTATGATGCCAGTTCTCCATTACTACAACCTACTAAGATTCTAACAACTAGCTTAATCCATTTATTTTCTGTAACATTTAAATTAGGAGCACACTGCAGGAATGATTCTTTGCTAACAGCTTTGAGACAGATCTGTAGGGTCAGTATGTGTGTGTGTCAAAGCTTGCATGAGTTGCAGTGCTGTAACCAATGGCAGAAGTCTTTAACTTAGGGATCTTTGTCTAAATTATGTGATTATGTAAAGTAAAAATCTCCAATATTCCACAAGGGAAATAAATGTAGTCTGTGTGGTTTTGTTCTGAAGATGCATCCTAGGAAGCTGCTGAAGAAGAGCTCTAATAAACTTCCCTCACTCCCCACCCCAGATTTATATGGGGTCTAGGATAGGCTATGTATGTGCATTTGAACTTGCGCTAAGACGCTTCTTTAGAATGGTGAAAGTGCTTTTAAACTTGAACCTCTCCTCCACAGGCCTGTGAGAAAGATCCTGCCTCCCAGAGTGCAGCAGAATTCCTCAGATCCAAAAGATTTATATATCCTTGTACAAGAGCACAGGGTTGAAGAAGGTGTGGACAGATCCCATTAGCATGAGAGGGGTGTTGATGTCAAAGGCTCTTAATTCTGTACTTTGAAATTTTATACTGGAACATTTTTCCCCATGTCTTATCAGAGATAAATAGATTGAACTATGTTCTGCCACTATTCTGTGTGATGGTGGAATTGCATAAATATGACATTTGTTTACAAACAATAAAACGATATTTGCAGAAACAGAAAAAATTACTTTAAAAACATGTTTGTCCCCATGGAGAGGAAGAAAAAAAAGAAAGTGCTTATATAAACCTGTTTGGTTTCAGGTTAATTTGTGCAATAGTTAAGATGAAATATTTATTATAGAGCTACTTAGTGTTATTGAGGAGCTGTTTTATAAAATATCTGGCAAAAACCATAGACCAGTTTAATAAGCTGATGTATAATTTTTTAATGTCTAAGAAAACAAAAAATCCTGTTGAGACAGACAGCTATTAAGATATAAAAACTGGTGAACAATCTAGATTTAAGAAAGCGTCGGCCAGATACCAAGAGTGACATTAAGTTTAGCACATCTTATATTGCACTTCCTATGTCACTAAATCCTCATTGTGAAAAGTGCACATTTGGTCTTTAATTTGTCACTAAGCTAACATTTATCTAGAAATTAGCTAAGACTGGGGAATAAATAAGTTTTAGCTGATAAAAGCTTGTAGGTGTTGACTCCTAAGTAATGGCTCAAATGATACTTTATTGTCAACTGCATTTAAAGCTATCACAATGACTATTTTATTTTCTTCGTCTCTCTTCCCCCTCCTCCCCCCCCCCCCCCCATTTTAATTTAAATTTTGTTTCATTATTTTGGAAAGCTTTGTAACATGACTTGATAAACTAGGCAAACAGATGCAAAGCTTGGGATGTAACATTTGTGGACCTTTTCTGTAGAGCTAAAAATACCATCCTGAATAATCTCTAGTTGCCTGGAAACTCCTTCACATATTTCAGTAAAGTAAATGGCTTTGGCCTCCAAAACATTTGGATTGCCTTCTATGTACATGGCAGAATGCTCCTGTTCTCAAAGTCTCCGTGGTCTTCTTAAGCTTGTAATATTCTGGGCAAAAAGGGGAACATCTTCTATATCTAGAGCTGAGAATTTATTAACAGTAAGAAGTTAAAAATTGTAACCAGTGCAAACAAAGCAAGCAGTTATTGTTCATCTTATGATAATATTAACACTTAGAGTCCAATATATCTAATCAATAAAAAAATTAAAACAAACCCTCATTAACAATATGTAGTATAGACTGTTGTGAAAAGCCAACCAAGCAACCAAACAACTTCTCCTTCTCCCCCAAAAAAACCCCAACCCAAAAATCCAATCAAAACCCAAAAGAATAATCCCAGTATAATTGCCCTTTTTTCCTGTTGTTATGGTCTCCCTTTGATGTTCTCCAGGGTGCTAAGCATCACACGTTTAGGCTGGAAGGAGTCACAACACAGTGATGATAATTTGAGGTTTTTGCTATATGAGATGACAAGTTAGGGGTGTCTTCCTCTTCTTTGCAAAAATGTAAATAATGTTGGTGGTTTTGTACTTCCTGTGCTTGAGTTCACTTGAGCCCATTTTTATATATTTTCTGAAGTGCCACACTTTACTTATTCAAATTTGATTTTCAGCTCTACATTATACCTGATTTTATTTTATGAAGTGTGGGTTTTGACCATTTCATAGGTTTACTCAATCATCTATAACTAGCCACTTACTGAGTTACTGATAAACCTGGATCTTTTTTATTGTCTCATGTACTTCTTTTAGCTGCAGGTACTCAGGGACTCTTGTCTGTGGCAATTTCTTTCTTCCTTTACCATTTTCCATTAATGCTCCACCTAAATGAAGCTGTAATTCTGCTTTCCATGACTAAAGTTATTTCTTTAATTGCTGATCTGAGAATGGTAAATAAAGCAATGTGTTGTAGCCTCTGATAAATGCATCCAGTACAAGATAGAAAGACATATAAGATTAGAGCCAACATTTTAAGCTGTATTCTTTCAAAGTCTACAGGTTTTTCTGGAGACTCTTCCAGATCCTTGTATGTGTGCATGCTGGGACTGCTTGCAGCTCTTTTCCCCATCAGCTACCATTTCCAGTGGAGTTTGATATATTTGTCCTCGTTTAGTGCTCTTAACCTCCCTCCCTGTGCTTCATGCATTTACTCTGTTATGTGTCATGGCACGTGGTGGTGTTAGTTTAGGCAGTCTAGTACTTTTACATTGAGGTCAAGAAGAGCTCTGCATGGAACTGACCTGCTGGCCTCTGATATGAGTCATAGAGACTTGATTGTGCTGTGAAAATGCAAACTGTTTATTAAAAATGAGAATGGACATAACTGTATCTGAGAGACTTCATACATCTTTGGTTCATAGTCATGTCGAAAGCATTCCTGGTAGAGTGTACATAAACATGAGTTAAAAATAAGTTTGATGATAGTATTTTAATAATGAGAATGGGAACGAAGCTACATTAATGCAGTCAGCACTGACTCAGACTCAGAAAGTCTGGTCCAGATGTTAGTTACCCTGTCAGCATAACACCTTGCTTGTGAACATACAAGACATCTGCTTTCCATGATCCTTGCAGTCTTAATTTATTTTAGGATAGTTTTCAAAAACCTTGAAATGTCACGGTTGTCATTAAAAATAGATAATCATGCATGCATTATACAATATCCCTGTCCATGCAGCTGCCCACACACTTGACAAGAAAAAACCAAGGACCAGTAACAGTTGCATCTGCTACAGCAGCCTTTGATCTTTATTGCTCACTTCTAGAGAAGCCGACCTTTCCCTTATCTTGATTTTGCAGCCCCTCAAATTATTTTTTGTTCACTAGAGTCAATAAGGCTATGACAATAGCGTATGTTTGTTTGCAGTGACCTTTACTGAGAGCACCCTGTAATTTTTCAGACTTACACACTGGTGTGATATAGACAGCTATATATCTGTCAGCTCATCTCTGGAGATGGAGTGCCCAGCTGTAGAAATGTCTAACCAGGTTTCTTGCTCACAGTGTTCTGTTTTGAGAGCCATCCTGCCTCATCTATAAAATTGTGTTTGGAGAGTTAATGAAGCTGGGGTTTGGCATTACAATGCAATGCTGAATATGATTTCACATTCTGACTTCATGCTATTACAGCTATTGAACAAAGTCCAGCACATCCTAAGGCACATGGGATGATCTGAGATCACAGAGCAGTCAGTTCTTTACCTTGTTTTACACAATGCTTCTGATTTTTATTGTATAATTACCTTGTATCAACATAGGATCCTGCTTCTTTTGCCTTGCATGGGGTTATAGCTTCCACCGTTTTTTTCCCATATCCTTTTATTCCTCTTGTATTGCACCAAGTATTTATTGGTGTGGTGCAAGTCTTGGACTGTCACCTTCACTGTTCTCTCCCCTAAGCAGTTGTCTTAAACTATGGTGCTAAAAATACCAAAGAATATAAAACGATTTCCATGAAGCTAAGCCTGTGAAAAGAGACTGCTCAAAAGACCAGCAACTTGCTTTGTGAGAGGGTAATTTTATATTAAAAAAAAAATATTAAAGATAAAAGAGCACTTACCAGTGGCAACAAGTGCTTCTTAGAAATATTTAGCAAGATTTCAGAATGTATATTTTCAGGGATTCCTGATAAAATAAATAATAATTTGAATAGACCAAAATATGGAACATTTTCATTCACATTTAGAAGTATTGATAAAACATATTCTATGAGAAGAGCAAGCACTACTGCCCATATGTTGATTTAACTTTTTCACCCCAATATTTTTATATACTTGTATAAGAGGATGATGAAGCATATACTACATTGAGAACTGGTATGCACCCTTAAGCTACAATGACAAAAAAAGAACTTTAAAAAACACAGGAAACTAAAATCATACTTTGAGAAAAACATGAAAAATCAGTGTGTCTCTCCCATCTATTTGCAGAGCAGGGTACTATATTTTCATCTGGCAGAAACTGGTCTAGATGTTTTTTTAAAAAAAAATATTTTTCAATTACTATAAATGTGTGACCCTGAATATTGTGTTGCCTAAATCATTGTCATTGCTATTAACATCTTCTTTTTACTCTTTCTTGTCCTACCCACTACTGCTGACACAAATGGGTTGCTCTCTGCCCTTTGGGGAAGCCTGGTATTTACCTGAAGATTTGTCAGGACCTCTTAAATCATCTTATTTTTGAGCTAAGTAGCCTGGATTGTTTACATTTTTCCTCAAAATCAGCTCTTCAGGCTGTTGATTGTGCTTCCTTCCCTGCCTCAGATTTCCTAATGGGTACGCACCTTACATTATATATCAGGTTTTGCAGGGATGAGGAAAGCAGAGGCTGCTTCACAGAATTTACTATTTATAGCCCTGGTTCAGTATGTCAGTGGGCCATGAGATTTAGTTGTGAAACACTGTCTTCCTCAAGTCCTTTCTGGAGGACTATTTGGCATCCAGTTGCTTCCCATCCTGGATTTTTGCAGTTTTATCTCTTCCTATGTAAATGTATTCTCTTGACCTGTCTTGAGTAGCCTGCTAATTTGCCCAGGCCATCAGAGGGAACATGCAGTGTTACCCTGACTTTGGTTTTCAGTTCAAAGTCTCAAGTGCCATTTCAGTTTCCAGAAAAGTGAAATTTTCTCAGTCTTCTTAAATGCATTACTCCAAATTCTGTGCATATAAAGTGAACATGCAGAGTCCACATTTTCACTTTGTTCAGAGGAAGCTTGTTATGCTTCTGACGTATTACTGTGAGGTAGTAGGTCAAAATTACTTTTGCTTAGGAACGCACATTCTTCTTTGTAGCATTTGAAAGGCCTACAAATTACACAGCAATTTTTCTCCCTAATTTCTTTCTCTTTTTCCTGCCTACCTCCAAATTCTAAACTTCTATTTTTCTCTATTAGATTGTTTTATATTTTCAAGTTCATTTACTTGATTATTTTAAAAAAACCTTTTTTTTTGAGTAGGATTGCAATTGTGTTCCACTCAGCATGAGCTAAGTATTATTCCAAAGGTGGTTTTGCCTACTGGGTATAAGAAAAGCAAAGCCCTTAAGCAATTTCTACTGTACTTTTTTTTTTTCCTGGCACCAGGCAGAAGACATGGAAATCTTTTCTTATGAAGAATGCATTATAAATTTGCAAGTTGCATTTTATAATAAAATTTCATTTCCTTTCCCCTAAAAGAAATAGAAACTGTCATCCTCTTCAACAGGTAGAAATAGAATTTAGGTTCAGTTTCTGTCTAAGCTCTCTTTCTGGGACATCAATTGTTGTGAAGCAGAGGCAATAAAAGGCAGTAAAGGAAGTGGTCTGTGGAGCAGTAAATGGGCTTTGTTTTCACTAGAGTAATGAGAAGTTATTTTTAAAAATTATTTCTATTTCTCTTTCTCATGGCTATCTCTTTCTCTCTCCTCTCCTCTCTCACCCCTCTTCCTAATCTTCCTCAGTCTTTTCCCTTCCTTCACTTGCTAATCACCAAATCTTCATCTCCTCTCCTCTCCTCTCCTCTCCTCTCTCCTCTCCTCTCCTCTCCTCTCCTCTCCTCTCCTCCTCCCCCTCTCCTCTCTCTCCTCTCTCCATCTCCTCCCCCTCTCCTCTTCCCTCTCCCTCTCTCCTTCCCTGAGAGCCGTACCTTGCTGAGCAAGCAGGTGACACTTCTGCTGTCTGTATTTTCGAGCAACTGTGGCAGCACGGTTCCCATGCAAAGCTGCATGCTTGAAGCTAATGTGTGCTGATAACACTCATGGTAACAGAAAATGCCCGGCTCCATCCACCTCTTCTGCAATTCTGTATTACTTCATTAACTTTAGTGATTAATTGTTATCTCCATATAGCATGTTCTAGTTGATTCATTATTATTGGAGACAGAAGGGTAGGAATAATACCAAGATATTTGCACAGGTTGTCCCATAAGTACTGAGAAATTCTTTAATTCTTCACTTTGTTGTAATTACATTCAAAATGTATGTGAGAAAATGGTATGTTGTCAAGTAGGATTTTAGAAAATAGTACTTAAAATTCTGCTACTTAGCTTCAAATCAGCACATACCTACTCTCCCTTGCAGGAATTGTCATCATATTTATTTAAGGTGGAGTTGGCCCCACTGCTTTTAAACAGAATTCAAAAAACGGCCAAGACAACAGTCAGAAGAAAATTATGCAGTGCATTTCCATTAAGCTTTCCTTTATGTACAGACTAAATAACTTTAATTTTCATTAAGAGATTTGCTTTGTTTTATAATACAGCAAATCAACTTTGCTATTGAAAAATTGTGGTAGATAGAACTGACAGTTTTCTTTCCTCTGCTGCTTTGGGAACTCTGTGAGTTATAAGATAAATGAACCAGAGGGATCAAGCTGCTCTAGAAAGAATTTTAACTGTGCAGAGGGAAAGTGAGTCTTGCTCAGACAGGAGATTTGCTACTTACATTTTCTGGCTAATTGTGCATTTGATTTGCATTTTCTGTCAGTTGCCTAAATATGTGTATTAAAATACTTCAAGATGTACAGAACGATCATATCTGAGGAGAGCTTCTTTTGCTCCAAATCTCTCTTATTTTCTAAGGAGAGTTTCCTTTCCTGGTTATCTTTGAAAGCAGGCAGCCACTGAGTCTTCAAGGTCCAGGGGATGCAGCCAGCCTTTCAGGAGCTGCAGAATCTTTCACTATTCCTAAATACCTAAAGGTTTCCCTGTGATCCAAACCCATTGATCATTGGGATAACCCAACTTTCTCTTACTTGCATTGTTCTTTTTATTTTAGATTTTATTTTAACTTGAAAACAGAGACCATTCATCCTGTGATATCTGTGAACTTTTCCTTGTTGCAAAGTGAGAATGTGGTGAAAATCTTTGAAAATCACAATACTGTAACTTACATGTTGTTAGCACATAACAAGTCTGTGAAGTGTAAATTATTGTTCTCTTTTTCTCTCATGCAGGCTGGATTGCCATGTTGGGAGCCCTTTGGCTGCTGGTGCTAGCAGACATCCATGATTTTGAGATGATATTGAACAGAGTTGAGTGGGCAACCCTTCTTTTCTTTGCAGCATTGTTTGTTCTCATGGAGGTAATATTCTCTAAAGCCTGAAGAATTGAAAAAGATTTCAAATGTGAATTATGTTCCTGGAGAGAGGCCTCTGCTAGTTCAATCCCACTAGAATATTGTTGATCAAATGTAGTTATGATAATACAGGGAGGAATAGCAGAGAATGAAAGTTAGTTGGACCACTTTCCTATTTAAATTTTCATTATAAACTTGGTCTCATTCTCTTTCCATATTCTGTTTTTGTTGAATGTATCTGACACAATCATTTTTCTATAATTTAAATTTTAGTTTCTGGGTTTATTGTTGGTCTATGTATGCAGATATTTTATGTGTATTTATGTGTTTGTTTACAATTATTTATACACATGATAGGAAAAATAATAGAACAAGATTAAACTAGAGTTGAAAAATGCTTCTAGTGCTGTCTGCTTGCTACATGCTGGCTACCAAATGGTCTAAGATATTTCATGGGAGTGTGATTTGAAAGGAAAATAACACTGAATTTCAGTTTGCAATGCTAATTTAAAAAATATTCAGCTCTTGAAATGCCTTGATATCTTGCTGTGTATTTTCTGTATGCTTGTCTGCTTGACAGCATCCATGTCCATTCATGTTTGTATCCCCTTTTATTCCCTATTTGATGTTTTGCATGGCTTGAGAGGGTTTATTCTTACACCAAATAAATATTTGGATTTTTTTTTTTTTTTGGTGGGGATGCTCTCATTAACTTTTTAAGTAGGCTTCTAGAATGCTGACTATTTTTGATTTGTTAATTGTTGGGTTTAAAGGATGTAATAATGTAGACACATGACTGACAATACCCAAGTGACCACTGACACTGCCATGGCAGGTGAATTGCCTGAGTGAGAAGCCTGGGAAAAGCCTGTGGTAACTAATTTGCTCATACAGCCTCCTTTCCTCCCCTCTTCCCTCCCAATAATTGCAAAGATCCCAAGAATCTGGAAATCGAAATATTTTTAAAAATCAAGAGCAGTAACAGGGACAACATTTGAAGCAAATGGAAACAAGAACCAATCTGACTGACTCTAATTAATGCCAAGCTGGAAGTCAAAATCTGGTAACCTTCAAGAAGATGAGTGGAAACTCTGATTATCATTATGAAATTTTCTGCGAGCTACTAAGTCTAAAGTTAATCAGGAAATATTGATTTATTGTATGCTCATTAGAACAGGAAATTTTTAGTCCTCCATTTTATGAGGTTCCATAAAACCTTGAATTTCTAGCTCTTATAGGCAATCAGTGCTGAAGCCATGTTTATTTTGTCTAGTGCAGTTGTAACAGTTTATTAGTTATGTTCCCTGATGTACTTGTTTGAACTTGGATTGACTGGCTGATTTGAGTGTTTTGTGCTCTGCACAATACCATAGTAAAATACTCAGGAAGTCATTTGCCATTTACTGCCAGACTTTGGATACAACTATTATAATTCACTGAACTTCATTTTTTCAGTTTCTCATGTCACCAGTGAACAGTTTGCTAATGAAATAATATTTTTCCTGGCTTTCTAGAATAACAGCAGTTTAAGGTCATGGAAGAAACTTGTCGAGATAGTGAAGAAAAAAAATATGAGACATCAAATTCTTCCCCACAATGAATGAGAAAATGTTCTGTGTATATCATCACTGCTATTTTTTATCTGAATCTATTGGATTAGTAGGTGGCACTCCTTTCCAAGTTATTTTCTTTTCCTTTAGATTACCAGTGTCAAGAAGAGACTGGTCAAAACAAAGATATACATTGAAGTATAAGAAATCTTTCCACAGTCTAGGGTATCCAGAAATTGCCAGCTCATACTGCTCACCCTTGGTGATCCTTCAGCTTGGATAGCTCCCAGTCTGAAGCTGTTTCCTGCTGCTGCAAATGCTCTCTTTCCTATTAAAAGGCACATTTAAAAACCTGTGTGGGACTTAGGCTGCAAGTAATTTTGGAAAATGTTATTTGAATTCCAGATATTTTGGAAAACGTGATTTGAGTTCCTGAACTACAGGGGAACTCCTGAAGGTTCTGCCTTTGGGGGTCCATCAGTCCAGTCTGGTGCATCTTTTACAATTGAAAACTTGGAAATCCTTGGAACTCTCTTGTTAGCTATTGTGTCCCTTGGGTAATTAATCTTTACAGCTGTCTTTTTAATCTTTATCCACAAGTGGCTGTTACATGCTATAAAAATCTTTCTGCTTCTTCTGTCTCTGTAAAATAAGTCCCTATGCTTCTCAGGATTACAGTTCTTTGTTCAGTTTTATAGTAGAAATTGGCATGTTACCTTAATTCCTTCAGGCAGAGTTTATTTACAAGAGTCATCATGACATACTGCCACAAGAGGATTAATGAAAATTTTTAGGCATAAATTAGAATTTGTTTTAAAATGGCACAAGATGTCTTTCTGCAGAAAAGCTCTGTTGTGAACTCCCCCACAGGAACTAGTGTGCCTGAAGGCACCAATTAGTGCAATAATGCTTACTCCTCTTAAAAGACACAGCAAGACACACAGGAGACCCTCTGTGCATTTATCATGCAGGGGAGGGCAGTGGCAGGGTGCTAATTGATGACTTGCACTTAGGTGCTTGCAGGAGATTGGCCTGGAGATCATAGAGACATCCTAAAATTATTTATGTGATTAATATTGTCACCATCTCTAATGAGATGGGCTACCTGCAGACTCTCTTGCAGGAGTGGTGTGTGTGTCCTGAATGTCTCTTTTTGAGTTCCAGAATTAATTTCGAATGTTGCTGTTAGTAGATAATTAATAAGGCAGCAATATTAATTGAATGTAAATCTGAGCCCTAATTGCTGGCAACTATCTGTTTAGAAGTTTATTTTGAAGCATGAACATAGCAATGATGCAAAAATTATTGCTGTTCATTAAGAATATTGCTTTTACATACATTTAAATAGTCACTGTCATAGCCTTTGAGTTAATAAAGCAACACAAATAGCTTAGAAAGAAAATGGTAACTCAAAATCAACAACAAGAATTAACTTCTTAGGCAACATTCTCCTCGGAAGACAAAATAATGAAAAAAAGTTCTTTTTTTTAAGTGTAAGTGATATGTGCCTATTTTGCTGCTTGTTTTCTGCATGCTGTATCTTTAATTGTAGATAAACCTTTTCTTGTTCAATGTATTGTTAAAAAATTAATATTTCTGGGCCAAATTTACTGTGATTTGGTGATACCCAAGCCACTGTTATTCTGCTGTGGTCCATTCGAGCTGCAGGTACAGGAATTGCCAGTCTGAATGAAAGCACCTTAGTCACTGACAAGCCAGTGTCCTGTGCCACACCACTAGATGCCTATTGGGATCTTTGTCTGCATCTGTCATGGAATTTGACAGCATGTGAATTGAATGCTTTTTTTCCCACTGCAGTCTCTGTCTGACTGCCAGGTGGGGGGATTATACAGATTTGTGTTGTGTGAATACTGACTCCTGCAGCTCTGTGAGGGACTGATGTCAGTAATGGAGGCATTGCAGCTGACTGCTTCTTTTTCTTGACAGAAAAAAAGAAAGCAAGCCAACCAGCGTGGTCTAGGCTAAATCAAAAATGATGTAATTTTCTCCCCTGAGAAACTGAGACATCATCAAATAGATATACCTTATTAAACCTGAAAATAGTACTTCGTTCTTCATGCCTACAAGAAAAGAAAACATAACCAAAGTGAATTAAGGGCTTGTACTCACAAGTTAAAATCACCCTTTTACCTTGTGTGTCAGGGGAATAGGTCACTGTTCTTGGGTGTGAAGACTCTGTATTCTGTGTGCCCAAGGAGAGATCTGAGTTAATACCACCAGGCTGAAGCCTTCCTTTATCTTTCCATCTGTGGTAGCACCACAGGATGCTGTCTAAATGTCCTGTACAACTGGTTATGGTTCTCACAGGGAGGACAGAGCACTCTGACCAGGCTCTCCTGGGGTCCAGTGCTTACAGGGCTCACCTCCTTAGTCCATGTGCCTAACTTGGACATTGGAGAGATGGATTTCCTGCCTTTCAGATGCTGCTGCCTCTGTGCCAATTTCCATCGACCCAAGATCTCTGTCATGGTTTTAGCAGATGGATACTGGTTTTGGTAGTTTTTGTTGTAGGTTTTTGGGTCTCTTTTTGAAGGGGTCAGAGATAGTCATAAAATAGAAATATAATTTGTTTTCCTGTTTCTTCTTCTGAGACTGAACATGAGATGCCTGATTTCATCCAGCCTTTGAAACATATGATATACTTCTATTATATTGTGGGTTTGGGGAAGTTGGTTTAAAATCAGTTGTCTTCAGGTTTTCAGAAGACATGTATCCACTGAATAATGTAATCTTCAAATTTCAGCCATTCTCTGATCTTGTGTCCCATGCTCTTGAATAACACTACAAGTTATTTCAGTGCAACCTTTGCTCACTTTTGCAAATACATCCACCAATTTCTGTTGTATCTTTTCTTGCCTAAAATGAATTCTATACAAGCTACATGAGTTGAATATAAATATCTTGTAAATGAGAATAAATTATTGCCTTTTTTTACATCCAGTGGAAAAAAAAGTAAGTACGCCATGCAAAAAGTAAGTACTTCATTAGTTGATATCCATGTCCTTTTTTTTTTTTTTCCAGGCTTTGGCTCATCTGCACTTAATAGACTATATAGGAGAGCAGACAGCTTTGTTGATAAAGGTATGTTTAAAATATGTATAATTTTTAACAGGCAAGAAAAATAGTTTTATTCCAGTAGAACAATAAAGAATAATTTTGTTTTGAATTTGATGGTAGTGATTGCATTCCTGCATCAGTACTATCAAGAAAGGATGTCATACTTTGGCTGGGTGATATTTAATATGTATATATCTGTCCACAGCCAGAATAAATATAGCCATAAATGCAATAGAAAAGCTTTTTTTATAGTCTAAAACTCCAACATGCAAAGGTGAAAAAAGTATAAACATCTAAAGGTCAAAATTCACACTTGTACTGTGTATTTTTTGTGTGAAATCTGAGTATTCGAAATATCAATCTCTGTACCTCTATTTGTCCTTGTTTTCTTGGAAGAAGGGCTGTAATTGTGTTACTAAATGTTAGGCTATTTTATCTAAGATGCCTTTCCTATCTCAGAGCCTAAAGGAATAATAACTGTCAATAAATTAAAACTGTAAAGAACGTGCAATTACGCCATGGGGGACACACAGAACTACACTGATCTCAAAGTTATAATTTTCTCTCTCTCAATTCCAGGTGGTTCCTGAGGATCAGCGCTTGGCAGTGGCCATTATTTTAGTGCTCTGGGTGTCTGCTCTGGCCTCCTCCGTGATTGACAACATCCCCTTCACAGCTACAATGGTAAGCTCTGTGCAGCACTGCACATCCTCCTCCAGGTGCTGGCAAGGGAGCTGAGCTTCCTGATTACAATTTGCTGCTTGGTTTCTTGAGATTTTTGACCTCTGCTGTGATGTAGCTTACTTTATCCTGTGAGATTGAATCAGTATTAGAAACTAACTCATGCTCTTAAGGCATCTTGCTGGCCATTGACCCCTGCAGCTGCAGGTAGCTGTGGAACCAGAGGCACTATCTTGGCTGCAGTTTTGCTTTTTCTCCTCTTATATCCACATACATACTTGAAAAATAGAATTTTCTTTTTGATGGAAAGAAAAGATGTCGCTATCCATCCACTACTATAAATGTTTTTCCTCTATGTGCTCAGTAGTTATGCTAATGCTTTTTCAACACCCATACCTTTTATTGCTACCTTACTTTTGTAATTAGTTTAAAAAACACCAAATTATGTTAAGCATAACAAATGCTTGTCAGCAGGTGAGCTTTAATATCAAAAAAAGTATCAAGTTATAACAAATTATGGCATGCTCAGATAGGTTTATTCAATCAAGTTCTCTGTTTAAAGTGTGATAATCCATTCATTATACCATACTAATATTTCATTGTTACAGCTCTTTCTCAGCATATCTTTTCTTCACATTTCTTTGTCCATTATTGGATGGTCATGTCCATTCTCAACCTGTGCCAAGGTTTAAGACGTTTCTTGTAGGGCATATGACAAATTGGGCAGATTTGTGACCACTCTATAAATATATATTGCTATGGTATTTTACTTTGATTACCATGGTGTTTCCTGTGAAATGATATTGATTTAACCACAACAGACTGTGAGCAACAGGCGTGAAAGGAAAGATTGTTTTTTGGGATGAGTAACCTCCCAGCAAATGCTTGAGGACTACTAAGCAATAGTGCAGAAATCTTCACTTAGAAGATTTTTGTCTAATACCCAGCTAGTCCATAAAAATTGGCTTGGAGTAGTACCAAACAGCACCATGAAATGAGTATGTTTTGGGAAATGGGACTGAAGTGCAAGAATCTTTTGGAATGCCTGAGGACCATTTCTTTTGTATCTTTGAGGGTGGCAAAAACAGAATGACAGGAAGGGAACCATTTTTAACATTTTAAGCTATTTAAAATTTGTATTTTTCTAATTTTGTTATAGGATGGACATAAGAGACTGCTACAATATTTTAATTTTATTTTAGTAGGCAGAGAGAAGAGACAAGAAGAAAAATGCATGCATATTCTCACCTATGTAAAAGCAGTCATTAGCTGAGGTGTTAAGATGTTAATGTGCTACTTGGCAAACTAGAGTTGAGATTGATCTACTTCTGTGAATAGGCTTGCACTTTGGCCTTTGTCATTCTGCATCAGAAAATACTTACAGAATGTTCCTAAGTAGCTAAGTCCCAAGATCTTTAAACTTCCATTTAAAATTCTTTTTGATTCTTTAATACTATGTTCATACTCTTAAAACAAGCAGTACTTTGTTTTGGAAGGCTATTTTTCAGTGTATGCACCAAAGTTATGAACTTCTGATGAGGAGTATAAAATATATTGAAACCAACTCTTTTGTAGAATGACTTTTCACTAATCAGGAATTTCTATATATGAGTTTGGTTTGGCATTCCCTAGTGATGTAGGAGTATGGGGCACCTGCTGTGATGTAGCCATGAATGATCCTGTCCTTTCCTGGGAAAAGATTCCAGCTCCACAAATGAGCCTGCACTCATCATAATGAAAGACAGATGTAGTGAATTCATCCAGGTGTCCACAAGTCTCCCTCAGTGGTGAACCAATGTCGTGACAATGGGTCAATCTCTCCTGCATTTTTCATTAGTTGTAGCTTTGATGGACCAGGTGCTGGCTTGGGATGTGGAATCCACCAAGTTCTTTCAGATACAAAAAAATCTGGGCAGTTTCATAGATATCAGCTGTGTACTATGACTAAAGCATTTGGAGGATGACATCACAGACCTCTGCCTACATTGGCTTTGCCACTGACCAGAAGGAGTTAAGGGGAAACCAGTCTCATGGGATAATGGCTTGCTTGACTTGTATGTGGATTCTTTAATTATCATACAGAGATGATGAAAGGCCTGATGGCAACTCACAGTCAAGGATGCTAATAGTGTCATTTCTACATTAGAAAGACAGTCATACCATGATTTTTGTCCCATGTTTCAGTAATGAGCCAGTCTTGCCAGTTCTTTTGATTTTGAGCCCCCAGATGACTGTGGGAAAAACTACTGTGATAGTGAGGGCATCTGGAAAGCTACACTGTGTTGTTCCTTCAGGGGTGGGAAGCTTCAAGAGAAGCATCAATTTGTACTTGAGGTGTCCCCCAATGCTGCCTCTCTGCTGTTGGATAAGGTCTTCCCCTCATCCCCTAAAACAATATGCTGTGCATGTTGTCCAGACTTGGAGCAGGGAGAGGAGATGGGCTGAACAACCAGAGTAGTAACTCAGAAATGGATTGAGGAGGCAACAGTCTTCTGTGTGAGGTGACTGCCCCCCTGGGCTGGACGCACTGTGGATGTGAACTCTTTCAATTTTCTGTTGTGTGTAGTGTTTTGACCCAGGAACTACATGAGAAATGGAAGAAATACACAATTCCATTAGAGCCTGAGTCTTGACTTAGGTGAACAGCTGAAGGGAATCAAAACAGAAAAACCTTCAAATAGCTCTGTAACTGTGATGTTGTGTTTCCTTTAAAAAAACAAGCTGATGTCCAAAATTGCCGTCCAAAATTTTCTTTCAGTCTCTGTTTTTGAATTAGTGAGATAATCAGATTCATAATGATTTTCTATGTGTATAGAAAAGAAAAAGGAAGAAATATTAATGCCTAATTAATGGATCTTGAGACTGAAAGTTTCACTTTATCTGTGTTTGGTTAAATTTGACTGCTTCATGTAAAGCTTCAGGTTTGACAACATGAAAATGTATAGCTGACTTAACAGTCAGTTAACTTACTTTAAGAGGATGTGAAAAGTGGAAATTGTAGATTGATATTTTGAAAAGGGAATTAGAATTACCTGAGCCAGCATTACACAGAATTCTAGGAAATAAACTATTTTATGATTTGAAGTAATGAAAACCAATAAGGAAAATTATTTCCTAGAAGAAATTCAAGGCATTTTTAAGAGATTCTATGTATCCATGTAAGCAAATTAGGATTCTTCCTTATCCTAAAACACAACACGTTATCTGCAGTCTTAAGAACAAAACATAAATATTTTTGGTTATTTTAAGATGAGTATAATTTAGAGTGAAAAATATTTATGTCTTTAAACAGAGTGAACATATTTTCAGGAGCCTTCAGCAACATAGAGAAAATTTCTCTCTTACTAAATATTCTGAAAGTACAAAAGTCAGATCAGTGTATTATCTGAAGTGCCTTACCTTGAAAATACCTTTTCAGTGCAACACTTTTGTTGGTGAAATTCTTCTCTGCTCTAGACAAGGGTAAATCTGGTGTAGCCTACAAACAAAAATGTCAGTACCATATGGAATTCATGTATGGAAGTTGCTAAATGGAAAACTCTGTGAAGAGGGCAGAACCCAGCGTCTATTTTTGCTACAAAGGATGCTGTACAAAAATAATACCCTACAAGAAACAATTGAATGAATTTCTGAGTGCACTTAGCTCATCATAGGTTGAGTACTTTAATTTTTTCTGTCTTGCCAAAATTCTGTGTTTTCAAAAATTAAAATAGAGCATTGGAACTGCATGAAGACAAAACAGTTTTTGAAATGTCTTCTAATTGCTTATTTCTAATAATTTGTCCTGTATGCAAAGACAATGAACTGCCTCAAAATAAGATGGGAGGGGAGGAGTTGAGAATTGCCCAATGAACTGTAATCCCAGGACTTTCCTCTTCACTCTAAATTGAAAAGTGAAAATCCAGCTCCCTAATTAAATATATGTCTGCATGAGTGTTTATTGCATTTCTTTGCATAAGCATGCCTGGCAACTGTGATAGCTATCTCCAAGTGATAGGACAATTAATTGTTTCTTGTCACCAAGTAAAAGAAATACTTTATAAAAGTATTGTAGAATTATAGAATAGACTGTTTCACTTGGAAGAGACCCACAGCAATCATCCAATACAACTGCCTGAGAAAATCAGTACTGACCAAAAATTAAAGCCTGTTATTTAGGGTATTGTCCAAATGACTCTTAAACCCTGACAGGCTTAGGGCACTGAGCACCTCTCTAGGAATCTTTTTCCTGTATTTGACCACTCTCTCAGTAAAGAAATGCTTCCTAATGTCCAGTCTGAATGTGCTATGATGTGTCTCTGAGCCATTGCTCTGTATTTTGTCACTGGATGCCAGAGGAGCTCAGCACATCCATCTCTACTTGCCCATCTCAGAAAGCTATAAAAAGTAATGAAATCACCCCCCCAGCCCTCTTCTCTCCATACTGGACCAACTCAGCTGCTCCTCACAGGACACAGCTTCCAGCCCTGTCACCAGCTTTGTTGCCCTCCTCTGGACACGCTCAAGGACTTTCATACAGTCCCTTAAGAGGGTCAACAGCACCTCCCAGTACAGTACCATTAGTAAACTTGCTAATGGTGCATTCAACTCCTGCTTTCAGATTGTTAAATACTCAGATAAATATTCTGAACAGAACTGGCCCTAGAACCCTGAGGAACATCTGTGGTGCCTGGTCACCAGTCAGCTGTAGCCCCACATGCTGCAGCCCTCTGGGCCCTGCCCTTCAGCCAGGGGTTCACCCAGTGCACTGTGAACCTGCTCACCCACAGCTGGACAGCTTGTCCATGCTGTGAGGAACAGTATCAAAAGCCTTCCTAGCATCCAGAAAAACTCATCCACTACCTTCCCTTCATCCATGAGGAGGGTGACTTTATCATAGAAGGATATCAAATTAGTTGAACAGGACTTTCCCACTGTGAGTCCCCATTGGCTGTGCCTGATGATTGTATTGCTCTTTAAATGCCTTTCAACAGTAACCAGTATGATCTTTTCTGTATTTTTTCCATTATCTGAGGTAAGATTAACAGGTCTGTGTTTCTCTGGGTCTTTGTTCATGCTCTTTCTCTAAACTGGAATAACATTGACAAGCTACCAGCCAGCAGGGAACTTCCCAGGTTTCCAAGACCTTAGGTGATCAAGAAGGGCTCTGCCATAACCTCTGCTGGCTTCTTTAGTACTCTGGGACGATTCCCATCATGCTTCATGGGCTTGTGAACATTCAGCTGATACAACTGGTCCTTTTACAGTTTCAGGGTCCCAAATTTTGAGTATGAGAAATACTTTGTGTGAAACTCTGTGAACTTTGCATGTAAAAGGATGTGTTGCCAGCAGCAAATATAATCTGTGTTGCCAGCTGAAAATCCAGTATATATAGTTATACCTGAGAATTGCTTAAGAAACACCATGATAATGTTCTATCATAAAAAAAATCATAAACAGGAGCTTGGCTATTTCTCACATTTTAATTTTTGAATGGCAAGGGTTTTTGTAATGTTGCATATCCAGCTTTCTTTGTCTGCATAATGAGCGTATTGATGCTCTATTGATGCCCTATGTGACATTCTATTAAACCTCTGATATTTCTTTTCCTTTATCAACAGGCTAAACTCACAATGATTCTTTGACAGGCAGACTTCCTGATTTTCAAGGCCTGGACTTTCCTAGTATTGTCATGTTTGAATAGCCATGAATTTCTGCCATTAGATTTTTAAGTGACATGATGTTATTACCCAGATGCTCTTTAGTTTAATTTACATGTTTTATCAGCTATATATGCTGAAGCCATCTCTTTGTAATTTTCTTTTATTACCGGAAATAAAAATACAGCCACAGTAAATCCCTGTTTTAACTGAGTATAAATACTATTTCTTCAATATAGAGCAACAATTTCTGCGAATCATCTGGCTGACAAGGTGACTTAGTCTCTGACAGGTCTTAGAAAGTAAATAATTTTTGGCCCACTGTTTATTGTCTCCAACACTATTGGATGCTTTTCTCTTGCAGTGCTGAATGTTTCTCCTGCATCTCATGTTCTTAATGCCAGCTCTATTTTTGGAATTTCCTTGCCCTCTGCCCTTCCAGCATTATCTATGATGTCCTGCATTTCACTGCTCGGTAAAAGTGCAAGACTACTCTGTACCTGTCTGCAGAGACAGAGCTATCATCAACAATTTGGGAAGCTACAAATAGTTTGTTTTCTATTAATGCATATTTTCTGCAGTTTTCACAGAAGACATCTTTGCCACAGGCAGTTCTTAGTGAAGTGTGTGTAGTAGAGTCTCATGGTGTAGAGCAGCAATGAGTCTCTAAAATAACAGCGTGAATTGCTGTTTCATAGACATGCACAAATAGACAAACCAGAAAATGTCATAGGAGCATGGAATGCTTTAGGTGTGAAGATCTTTTAAGATCACCCAGTTCCAACCTTCCTGCCATGGGAAGGAACACCATCCACCAGACCAAGCTTTTTAAAGCCCTGTGTAACCTGGTCTTCAACACTTTGTCCATATTGAAGACAAAAGTGTTAAATGGCACCAATCCCAATATCAACTCCTGAGGAATGACACTTGTCAATGGGCTCCCCTCAGTCATTGAGCCATTGACCACAAGTCTTTAAGTATGACCATCCAGCCAATTTCTTATCCACCAAATGGTCCATCATATCCATGCCTCTCCAATTTGGGCCCAAGCTATCAAATTTGCCAGGCACCATTTATGCTTAGTGAAGCCATAGTGGATGCCATAAATCACTTTGTTTTCCATTTGACTTAGCATACTTTCCAGGAGGATCTGCCACATAACCTTGCGAGGTACTGAGGTGAGACTGGTTGGCCTGTAGTTCTCCAGGTCTTTCTTTTTCTCTTTTAAAAATGAGGATTATGTTTCCCCTTTTCCAATCAGTGGGATTCACAAGACTGCCATGACTTCCCAAATATGATGCATTGTGGCTTAGTCACTTCCTCAGCTGGTTCCCTGCAGATATATCTCATCGGGTCCCATGGATTTGGGCACCTTCTGTTTCCTTAGAATGGTCTCAGACCTAATCTTTGCCTACAGCAGGTGGTTTTTCATTCCTCCAGTCTCTACCTTTGCCTTCTATGACTTGAGCAATGTGGCTGGAGCTCTTGCTGGTGAAGACCAAGACAGAAAAACTATTGAGTACCTCAGCCTTTTCCACAAGTCCTAGATAACCAGGTCTCCTATTTCCTTGCTCCACATTTTCCCTAGTCTTCTTTTTATCACTGAGGTACCTAAACCAGCTTTTCTTGTTTTTCTTGATGTCCCTGACCAAATTTCAATCTCTCAGAGCTTTAGCTTTTCTAACCTCATTGCTGGCTGCTTGTACAATCTCTCTCTATTACTCCCAGGATACCTCTCTCTGCTTCCACCCTCTGTAAGATTCTTTTTTTCTGTGTTTGAGTTTGTCCAGGAGTTCCATGTAGGCCTCCTGGCATTTTTGCCTGATTTTTCCTTTGTCAGGATGTGCTTCTGAGCTTGGAGGAGGAGGACATTGAATATTAACCAGTGCTTTTGGGCCACTCTTTACCTGCTGAATTCTACTGCACTGGGCAGCTATAGGACCTGGTAACTTGCTTAGGTGACTCTTCTTGCACAATGAGGGTGTGTGCAATTACTTGTACAAGTGCTGTCCTTGGAAAGCAGAAATAGCTGAGAGGGTTTCCCTGTTTGTGAGCCTGCTGCTCATCCCAGGAGGAGATGCTCACTGATAGAGCGGTACCAGAGCCCCTCCTCTGGTCTTCTCTCTGCACATCTGGTGCACTGGTGTGGTGTGGGGCATGATTTGCTCTGCTCTCAGGAGCTGTCCGCCAATGGCTTTAGGACTGATCTCAACAATAGTAAATATTGAGAACTAAATTGTTTTTAATTAAATATAACTTAATTTTGTACTGCTTATCTTGTTCTAGCTGTGATGGTTTGAAAGGAATAAAGTTTGTGATAGAAATGACATCTTTATTTACTGTTTCATGAAAAAACAGTCAAGATGTTGAGCATGCTGAACCTTCTTTAGGCCTTAAAATAGAAATAGACATCTTCAGGCAATGTAAAATTCAAGAATAATTGTTTAGAAGTTAGCTTATCTAGGCTAATCGATAAGAGGGTTTAAGAGGGATGAGTAGCACCACTGGTAGGAGGCTTGAGAAAAAGGTTGTAATTCTTCATTAAGCCTGTATATTGCTCCATACCAAAAGAACAAATGCAGTCAATAAAGCTGAGCATCACTCAGCCATCAAAGTGAAAGCATTTTTCAGGAAGCAGAAGAGGTCTACCCCTTGAGAATGAACTGTGAAATACATTAAAATGACAAATTGGAAGATTAAAAGTCATAACTCTGGTCACTACCAAAACTCCTAGACTCTGAGAAAGCATTAATTTTAAGATATATCACAGTTATTTTCTCAAATCTTTTCCTGCTTCATATGTTACTGTTCCACATTTTCTTATTCTTTCTCTTTGCCTTTTTTCCCCATAAACCTCCGAACATGTTAAAAACAGGAGAATGATATTGTCACCTGTCCCCTTCCCAATAACTTTCTCTCTACAGATACTGATCACACCATTTTTTCAAACCAAGTAGTCACAAAATTATGTTCGACTCAAACCATTTTTCTGAACTAAGGTGAAGTTGTTTAGCTTTGAAGAATGTTAGTGGCTGAGAACTAGTGCTAGATCTGGCTAGAAAACCTGCCTGCTGTACTTTTGGTCTCTATATCAATTGGCTAATGAAGTCTATGATGCCTTCCTACCAATCTTATTTCACCTTTCAGGGTTTTTTTATATTTCTCTTTTTTTTCTTTTTTTTTTTTTTAAATTTTATTTGCTAAAGCAATTAAATGAAATCTATAAAACTGACTGTTCCGATTTTGACTGGCATGGAATTAATTGTCTTAGTAATAGCTGCTACAGTGCGGTGCTTTGGATTTACTACAAGAATTATTTTGATAACACACTGATGTTCTGGTTATTGCTAAGTAGTGCTTTTCCCCAGTCAAGGACTGCTCATTTTCCCATGCTGTGCCAGGGAGCAGGAGCACAAGAAACTGGAGGGTGGGTGAGGGGCCATAACCAGGAAAGCTGACACAAACTGGCCAAAGGGTTATTCCATGCCACACAATGACACACTAAGTAGGGAGTTGTCCACTTGTCACCAATTGCTTCTGAGGGATGGGCTGGGCAGCAGTCAGCAGGTAGTGATCAACTGTATTATACAGAATTAATTTATCTTCCACTGTACTCCTTTTTCTGTCCCTTATTTTCATTAATATAATAAATAATAACAATAAAAATCTTATTTGCTATCATGATAATTATTAATTATTGTTATAATATTTTTACAATCATTAAACTGTTTTTATCTCACCCCATAAGGTTTAATGTTTTTTTCCTGATTATTCTTTCTCTCTAAGGGGAGATGTGGGGAGGTATGAGATGGGAACCACATGGTGCTTAGTTGCTGGTGGGCATTAGACCATTTGCAAATATTTCCTAGTAAACAAAATCCACATTCTCTGGTAAATATAATGTTGAAACAGGAAGTAAAATAACTCTGATCTGCTTATGAATTCAGACACCTGCCAAATGGAGTTTTCTCAATTTTTCCCTAATCAATCAGATATTTTTAATTAAAAAAGGATTTGTAATTTTTTGGTTACTAACTCAAGATCTACAGCCACTGTGAAGGTCTGGGCATCCTTTACCATCATCTCCAGCGAGAGGAAGAGATACATCTCTGTGTACAGAGATACATCTCTTCAGCTTTCATGAAATGAAAGGAGAATTGATTTATAGTCACTGTCAGCTCCCTGTAGACCTAGGAAGGTGTTATGGAAGGCATTCAAAACCCTGAAGACAGTCTCAGTTTTGTTAGCAGTACTTGTGTCAGGCTTGACCTAATGTCAATAGCTTCTCCTCAGCTATGGGACTAGCACAGTCAGTGGGGAAAAATGAGCAAAGGTCAAGCATATGATGCAAAGAAACTAATTAAGAAAAACAACATCAAGAGCAAAAAAAAATTCCTCCCCCCCAATTGCTCTTTGGCCTTACTGGTGGTATTAACTGTTTCTTTTAATGAACTTTGCTTCTGTTGTGCTGATAGTTGGATTATGTCTTCTGATTCTCTCTCTTTTCTTCTTGAACACAGATTCCTGTGCTTCTCAATCTGAGTAAAGACCCAGATGTTAACTTGCCTATGAAGCCATTAATCTTCTCATTGGCTATGGGTGCATGCCTTGGAGGTAAGAGTTTACGTGAGAAAGCTGACATAAGGTAACAATTGTTGCATGTATAAACTGGCACAATTGGTTCAATCATTTTACTGTGCAAGGCATATGGAGGGCCTGATTCAGCTCCTTTGACTTCAAAGCACTCCTGGATGAAGATCCCATTGAGCTGCTGCTGCTACAATAGGATTTTTGCAGTCTGTGTTTGAAGTCTGTATCTGCATAATCTACAGACATAGAAACAGTCCAGATGGTGCTTATATGGCTCTGATCTTTTGTGAGAGAAAAGACAAAGATACATTTGGCTTTCAGAACAGAAAGCCATCATTGCTCATTGAAAAGATGCAGAAAATGTATAATAGTTAAGATCTGAATGCTTGATTCAAAATCTGCTGAAGTCACTGGAAGGTTTTCTGGCTGGTTTTGGATACAGAAATTATTTCAGTATCCATTTGCTGACCTATTTATTACTCATCACTGTAAGGAAAATACTTTTTAAGTCTTTGGAAAATGTACCTTTAATAATGACTCTAACAGCCATTCTTCTAGTGCCCATCTTGATGTTAACTGGGATTTTGGGTATTGTCAGTATATTAGCACAAAAGAAGGATATGTTTTCATGACTGTTTTTAATTTTTTTAATTAAAAAGGTAGCATGTATGTACTGTAGGCCCTGGATTTTGTCTCTATTTTTTCTAAGAATAAAAGAGGATAACAATCCAGTAGTTTTAAAATTAATTCTTGCAAGGATGATTTTACATTTTGGAAATGGCTTGTAAAGATGTTACAATACAATGTTTCCATATAACAAGTCCACTAAGTGCCATTAAAATGTGTAAGTTTTAAATCAGAAAGAAAGTTAGTACTATTTTTTTACTACTTAAAATTTTAATGCTAATTACATTCTATTGGCTGATCCCTAAATATTTAGGTAGTTAAGTTATATAAAGTTAAAATTAATAACATCGTGTTCCACCATGAATTCACCCCTTCTTCCCCTTCATGCCCCTCCAAACAGTTCCTGTGACTCCACAGGGATAAGTAAACCCAGTTTTGTGTACAATATAAGTTCAGGTTTGTTTATTCAGCTAAGTGATTGTGAGTACAAGTGACCTTAATACCTAACAATGATTACAGTGATGTAATTTACAGATTGAGTTTTAAGAGCATGTTGCAAAGGCAGGACAGTTTCACACCAGTTATTCATTTGAGGAATATCTCTTTAGCTTGTCATTACTCATCATTATATTGTGACTTTAATCTGTTCCTCTGTAAAATCAGTGATTGGAATGATCACCATATCGTCATATAGATGTTTGTCAGAAAAATATTAAACTTCTTCACCTTTTTATAGAACGCAGATTTCTTAGAGGTCTTTTTCAACCTAAATGACACTATGATTCTGTGAATTTGTTGATCACTGAACATACTCTCATTTCATTAAATTCCAGATTAAAAAAAAAAAGCATAAGGAATACAAAGTTAGTCAGATTATGCTGACATATTCTGAATGGGATGTGCTTTACCAGCCTTGGAGCCTTTACCAGTTTCAGCTGACTTTCCGAAACTATCAGTTATCATCTTAACCCAAATTCCTTAAATTTGCTTTGCTGAAGGACTGCCTGGATTTTGAGAGACTTCTGTGTGTATACACTATGAGACAAAATTAAAAATAACAGTAGCATGAGAATGATTTGAATTATAGAGATTAGAGATCATACAAGGTGCCTAGGTGCTCAGATCCATACAAATTTTTTGAATAAAAGGTTAGATCATTGTCAGCAAAGGCTTAAACTTTCCTGACTCTTTTCCATTAGGATAAAGCTGAGCATATGCTGAGTTATACTGGCAAATGTCTTCTAAGGAGTGTTAGGCTCAAATTTAATGTGTTTCTGATTTTCCATTGATGAAAAGCTAATGGACAGGAGCTTTTTGTTGGAGAATAAGTGTATGAAAGCTTTAGCTTTTAAAAATGCAGCATTGAAAAATGGGGGGAAATGGGCTTTTCTTTCTTAAAAAAGGAAGTGTTGATAGTCCTTAAAGATTATTTCCAAAAGAGAACTCCCATCATCCCTGAAGTGTATGAAGGAATCCTCAAGGTAGGCTAATGCAGTTGCAGAAGGAGTAGATGACAATGATATCGTTACTGCCTGGAGCTTAGGGCAAAAGATTGGATCTTATCTCTGCTTATGCAACCAAGGGAACTTGAGAAACAAGATATTTTGTAGAAGAGTCTTATGAAATAATACATTACAACTACGTATTGTAGAGTTAGCTGTTTAGTACATAATACAGAACTTCATTTCTGGTAATTTGATAACATTTCTGTAGTTCAGGGTAAACACTGCTAATATGTCTGTAAAGGGAGCATCAGCATTTGTGCCTGTCTTGGAAAACAGCATCCATTTTCTCCTAAAAAATTTCCAGTGGTTTCGATTACTTTATTCCTATCGCCAAAAAGTGCACAGGCCGATACTTTTGGAAGATGATAGGATGAGAAAAGGCAGTAATTTTCCTTCATTGCTTTAACTGTTGTCCTGGAAATGAGAGAAGGATGGAGTCAGTCTCAAATAAGATGAAAAGGCCTTTGATGGTAACTGTCATGTTGTTGTCATTGTCTCCCGAAAGAGAGCTGCTGCTGCTAAATTTCTGTCTTTCATAGCCTGGTGCTCAGACAAAAGGAGTAAAGGAAATCACATAGGTACTCCTTGTTCTGTAAAATGTCTCTGAAAGTGAGAAGGGAAAAAAAATCCTGTCTCTTAATCCAGAAAGCAAGGGCAGTGATGACCATGATGAGTTCCTGGTGAGAGTGTCACAATTTCAAATTTTTTTAAATATTGCTCATAGTTGGCCTGTTCTTTTTGGCAGAAATTTTCTTGTTTATGTCAGATCAATCTTATACAGTTAAGAAATAAACATGACAATTTTCTAGGGGATCTGGTTCTGAAAATTTGGATCTATATTTGTCCCAGGTGTCTTTAAGAACTTAAGTAGTAAGTTAGGAGTCTGGCTGCCCCAGCCTCCATACTTGGTGATGGAGATAGTGGTACAACCAAGGTATTCATTCATCCACTGAAATTGCCAGATGATCTCTGCAGAGCACACTGGAGCCCCTCATGTGACTAAGAGGAGTTCCCAAAGACAAGTCAAGTGAATTCAGGCTTTTGGGGATTTTGATTAGATAAATCTTCTGGATACTGAACAACCTTATTAATTCGCATCTTCCTGGGAGTTAGTGGTCAGGCTGTCAAAGTATCTGGAAAAATTGTGTTGCTCATGGAGTTTTTTTAAGTGTGATCCACCAGTATTTCAATTACATGTTAACAATGAAGGGAAAGAAAACAGGAAATATAAAAGGTACTAAAGGAAATACAAAGGAAGAAACTTACGGGGTGCTCTGATGAATCTGTATTACTTTAGCATGAGAGGGCTCTGAATAAGGCTTCATTCATTAATGTTTTGTATTCTAGTACTTGATGGAATTACAACACTCTGGAGACTGAGTTTTATGCGGACCTTCCAATAGCGTCTAGGGAATGCTGAAATTCTGGAGAGCAAATGAAAGTTGCTAGCTCCAGCAATTTCAGAACAAGAGAAACTTTAATTGCACTTTTTATTTTGTCTCATGACTTTTAAAAGAGCATAAAATGAGGATTCAACTTAAATTTATTAAGTGTACAGTCAGAAATTCACCTGTTAAGATTGTTCAATTGTGTAGAACGAGACTATTTACTGAGCTGAGAGGTTATAGCTAAAATATTATTTGAGGGGTTTTTATACATTTGACATTTAAAGAACTGGCATTTATTTACCCTTTTATCTTTTTCTCTCTCTTTTGGTTTTTTTTTTTTTCATGATTTATAAACAGTATGCTTTTGAAAAAAAAAAAATCAAATTAATTTTTGAAAGTTCCTACCTTTTGAGATCTCAGTTGCTAGCACAGAAAAGTGCAAAAACTCTGCTGCAGTGACTATTAATGTGGTCCAGAGGGGATATTGTTTACAATGTATAGTTTTGCACTATTTTCCTTCTCTGTATATTTTCCTGAAGGACAATACCTGAAAGTCATTCTTATTACAATTCTGCAGAAATAGGCAGTTTCTAGGATGCATTCAGTTGTGCTATTCTGTCCACACAATTCAGTTGTAGGCTCTATGTCAAGACAGAAGGTAAGAAGAGAGGATTGCTGGCACTTTTCTTCTAACCTTACAGGGTCAAAACCCAGGTGTGAATAAAATTCATTATCCACAGGACACTGTGCTAATTACAGCTATTACAGCTATCCCACAGTGTAGCTAAACAGTGGGATTTCTCTCAGTAGTCCAGTGCTGTAGCTATTCTGCCTCTCAGCAGCCCTCCTTAGGTCCCTGGTGCAGATGGAGCTTTGCACAGTGGAGTATCACTGATTTATTATTCCTGCAGATTCTGCTCAATAAGATCCTAAACTGGGTTTAAAGCTTCAGACACACTGAAGGTATAAAGCTAAAAATATTGTTTATATTCATAAACCAACCCTCCTTCTCTGCAATATGAGGAAAAGTTATATCCTTCAGAAAGCATAAAATATAATAAATATATGATAATTAACATTATAAAAAACTGTAGCTACTTTACTGCTCATTTATAGTTATAATAGATCAAATTTGTATAACACTTTTCAATTTGAAAGATTAAAACGTCTGCCAAAAAATGAATGCATAGTGTAAAAATATAGCTGTTATTTATGACGAGCAGCTTTGGTTTTGAACTTTATTGTTGTATAAAATGTGCAACTGAAACTGTAGGAATTTTTTTCTGGTAGAGACAATATACCTACCTGAGCTTGATTTTAACCAGGACATGAATATTGGCAGATCCTATTGGTTCTAAAATAGTCTTTTAATGACAAGAAATTCTGGGGCTCAGTTCTATGTCTAATGGGCAAGACAGTCCAGATTCCTAGAAATATATTTTTATCAGTATAAAACTCAATTCAAATCAAAGGGAGGTATTGTAAGGAATGAGAGCCATCTTTAAGAATATAAAGGATATTGCTGCTCTTGACCTTGAAAAACAGGGAAATCAAATAGGGAAATTTAAGAAACACATAATAGTTTTTATTTGAAGACCTCAGGCCAGTCTTTAGCAGCATTACACCTTCAAATTGTACATATCTAGAAGCATGTTTTTATGTCTTCCATTAATATCTAATTTGGTTTCTAAATACACTTTGCATTATTTCTATGATGTTTGCAGTGATGGAAATTAAGTCAACAACTACTGCTGTCCATTAAATGGTAGTACTCTTTTCTTGTTCTTAATGATGAGCTCATTGAGATGTAACCTGAAAGTTTTTGGGATTTGTTGTAGTGTGAAAAACACTAGATATAAAAATGAGGACTCTTTTCACTCAATTAATACCTGAGAGCCCAAACTGTCCTCTGCTCTTTTCTGTAAGAGCCAGAATCTGTAACCTTCCACAAAAACCCTGTTGCTCTTTTCCTTAGCCCTTTAATTACATTCAAGCTCTGAGATATCTTCATGCTTTTTCAGTGTGAAATTCTTAAAGCCCAGAAATGCTGAAAAGTCCCTGGTGTGAGACCCAGGCCTGTTTCCAGACTCCTTGCAACTAAAGGATATTATCTAAGATTGCCAAAGATTGTCCCCTTGGCCATGGAAGGCATGCAGAAGAAAATTTTGAGCCTAAAATATAAAACCAGGAAAAACTGAGAGTGAACATTTGACAGACATACCTTTGTCTGTATGAAAGCACTATCAGAGACAAGTTTGGTTTTAAGATACTGAGTTAATATGGAAAATAATCCCCATAATGCAACTAGTATATTTTTTTCAGCAAGGACATTTTTCTAGGCTTGAAAAGAGTTACCTTGGCAGACATGCATGTGTAGATATATGCATACCATTAAGGGTGAAATATGAAGCCTATGGGGTAAAGGATAATGTTTCAGCTGCACTGATGAGAATTTGTAGTTTGGATGGTCTTAGACTTTAAATTGGAAATAAGACAGCTATGTGTAATATTGATTTAGAAAATAAATTTATACCAAACACCAAATTCACTTGATTATAATGCTTGCATTACTGATGACTTTGAAATGCTTCAATTAATGGCTTTCAACCTGTGTAAAATAACTGCAAGCTATAAAGTTCTGCAAATTAGAGATAGGATAATGATCAGATATGGCACTGGGGCTCCTGTGAAGTATATATGGAGATACCTTTAATTTTCTTTACCTGCTTTGTGCATTTCTTTATTATAAATGAGAGAAAGTTCTTTCCAGGAGCTTTAGCCACTTCTGTTGTCAGAATTATATGGAATAGGCAAACGGATTTTGTTGTATCAGTGAGTTGCCGCAGTATGAGAATAGCTGTCAGCAGAAGAGTTATATTCAGTTAGAAGGTAGCACTTGGACTATCAGACAGAATAAGGCAGGGAAGCTACAGCAGGACTCAAAACACTTAAGTGCAGAATATAATACTGGATTATCTACTTTTCTTCCTTTCCAGACACTTTCCAGGCAATGCCCCCCTCTTCTGCACCTTGAGGAGGAAAAAAATCTTGCAATATTCATATTGATTTATATTGACAAATCAGATAATCTGTGTGACACTAAGGAAAGTTATAATCATGGTCTAGATATTATTTATATAGATATTGATAAAGCTATTTAGCACAGTTATCTTCAAAGTATATTATGATAAATAATGAATAATATACTCTTATGCCTGGTTTCTGTATATGAAATGTTTTTTCAGTATTTGTCCCCATTAACATGACATGAGGCAAAGCTATGAAACTGAGAAATAGTTTTAGTCTTTGAATCTGAAAATGAGAGATGAAATATGTGCAGCATTGAAAATATGAAATATGTGCAGTATTAAAAACATTAAGTGAAAGCTACTTGAATATGTATCTCAGGGCATAGGGGAATGGAGTGTCAGACAGCTGGCACTATCCATCATTATAATTGTATTTTTTACACTTGCACTGGGCAGGTTGACTCTGAGGAGAAAAGTGGCTTTAGTGGTCACCCCAGATTTTATGTATTTTTTAGAGATGTCTGGATTTCATAAAAGTTCATGAATTTCTTTAGGTCACTAAAGTAACAAGTGCAGGATGTTCAGCAACTCACCTTATTTATTTCACACTTCTGGTAGACAAATGGCAAATTTAACTTTCACCTTTTCCTCTCTTAGCAAAAAGGAAACAATGAGCATTTACCAGTGTAGTTCTTATACAGCTGTCTTGCTGGTGGTGTTGTAGTGCTTTGTAGAGAAAAAGTGGTAAATTTCACCTGATTGAAGGCATTGGGTTGAATGCAGCTCAATGACATTTTTTGAAAACTGAACTCAAAACTTTCATTCATGTTCTTTCATGTTTTCACCTACAATGTCCATGTTTAGGCATTTATGTAGAAATACACCATTCAAAATGTTTCCAAAACAGCAAAATCAAAAATGTTGATATCAGAAGACTGCATTTTATCACAAATAAAAATATTAAGTGAGCTCATGCATGCCTGTGACTTGATGTCCCTTTTAGGGACTGCTACTCTTCAACTGGCCTTGATTCTCTTTATTGATGACAATGTTTGATAATCTGGCCTATTAGTTTTTATACATAAAAAAGATTAAATTATTCAAGTCTTGCCTGTTATTAGAAGGTATTCAAGACTTGTGGACATTGAACAGATGAATATAAATGTAGATTTCTTTTTTTTTTTTAATGAGGCAAATCTGTATTACTTTTGTGTGAAACTGAAAATTTATCAAAGCTATGAAGGCTATCTTCTATAAGGCTAATCAAAACCAGAACTGGTCAGTGTCCATTTTGGCAGACAGATTTGCTGTGTTTGCTCAGCCTGTGCTTTAAGTAAAGAATATGCTGTGGAAAGGAAGCCAGGCACATCAGTTTGCCTTTCTTTTACAACATAAATTATATGGGAGAGTGCACAGGATTTTCATTTAAAGATGCCTTGGAAGCAAGGAGCTGGTTTCCTTCAGTAAGTTTTACTTTGATACTGTAATGGAATGGTTCACTACAGCAAAAAGCAGGGATGAGAATCATCACCCTAAAATTATTCATGACTGTGGAAAATTTCTTGTTTCAGAAAGAGAATCCTTGTCTGGACAAAGCAGAACAGTTGTCCTGTATAGAACTGGGCCTGTCACAGAGGCTTGTTAGAGGCTAGGGAAAAGCTTTTCTCAGAGCTTATGTTGGCACAAAAATAGGGTTTTTTACTTCTGCATTAGCTGTCCTGAGATACAGGAGAGAGAAAATGCAGAAGGCTTCTTGGTTAAGCACAGGTGTAGGGGAAATGGTCTGTAATTTTCACAGCAAAACAAACTTTTCTGTTAGCCATCCATTTGGTTGTTACCCAAGGTATTATCTCCTTTACATTCAAGGAAGTTACTGTTATAATGGTTGCTCATGCTAGGCCAAACAGCTTTATTAGTGATAATCCCTTCCCTTTGATTTCTCAGTGCTTTGAGTAATAAACACTAATCCTGCCAGGCACTTTGAGGTGATTCTCCAAGAGAACACATTAACTCAGCAAACAAAAGGGTTAGGCTTGCTCTTGAGGGGGCAATACCAAAGGGATTCCTGAGAATTAACAGCATTTAGATATAATAAACATGCTGCTGACAAGTAAAAATCAACACTGAGAATGAGGCTTCAAGTCAGAGGATGTGCATTATTGATTCAAACTCTCTCCCTTTTATTGCTGTGATTCTCATCTGATTTCCCAGCCCCTTTTTTCAGTAAGCCTAGTTGGTTCTCCCAGCACTGATTTTGGTGCATTGCAGGTTACAGTGACTTTTGAGCAAACTCCCTCTGCTGAGGAGAAGGCTGTCTGGGCCCATGAGATGTGCATTGTGTGTGGTGTGCAAGGTCTGGGTTCGGATTTGGCTCTCTCTGAAGGAGCCATGCAGCAAAGTGCTGGGTTATGGAGAAGTAGCTACAAATGGAAGAAGAAGGCTGAAAGAAGCAGGGCAGGTGGATAGTGCAGGTATCAAATCAGGCTTACCAAACCTTGTCAACATCTTCCTGCTTGTAGCTCTAAGTTAGCTGGGGATGAAAAGGCACATTTTAATGTGTGGGGTTTGGATATTTCTTGATCTATTTATTCTTAACTAAAACTTAAATACTGTCTCACACTTGGGGTTGATTCCACATTCCCTAAAGATATTTGAAGTTATTTGCCTTGAGAAATATCAGAAAGAAGATGTTATATCAGCTTTTCCAGACAGAAACAGCAGAACGCCTTCTACTTGGTTTCTGAAATGATTGTGCAGAGCTAGGGCAGCTCCGTGGAAAAAGGATTACGATCTGTGAGGATTCCTTTGTCGTAGCATAAGCAGTTAATTAGAATTACTATTTTTTTCATTAAGAAAAAGGTCTCTCTTGAGTTCATGCATATGAACTATTAAGCATAGTTAGTATTGGCAACAGTGCATGTAGTCTGTCAAGGAAAAAAGGAAGAAGATATTCAGAATAAAATGCACTGCTTAGTTCATAGATATAACATACTACTGACATTAGAAATATCACAATTCATTGTAGTGAATCCAGTTTCTCTGTAACCATCTGCCTTGTGATAAAGGGTGAGTTGGAGTCATCAACAATGTTACAATAGGAGTCCTCAAACCAGGCTGGTTTATTGCAATGTGGTGATACAATTGACCCATGTGTTACTTTGTTTTGAGCATACAAACAAGCAAGAGGAAGCCTTTTGAAGCTGAATTGTTCCTAAGATTGCAGGTGATGTGAAGATGAAGTCAAGACTGAGTGAAGTCCTAAAAAACATCTTTTCTTAGTTTGCATCAATCAGAATGAGTTTAATGTATAGGTTTCTGTGTACATTGACTTAGGCTAGAGTTTTCTGTGATTCAGAAGGTTAGTGTTGCTATTTCACTACGGAGTTAAACCCGTGCCATGGAGACAGATGTTCCTGGGTGGTGAAACAAAAGTTTGCTTCTGTTGTTAATTTGAGTGCAGTTCTTTGAAGCCCGCTGAGCCAGTGCCTAATGAAACTGCACACACTCTCCAAACAAATGAAAAAGTAATGCTGTTCCTCACAGATAACATTTAAGGTGACGATTTCTTCTCAAGTGAAATCTACTTGGGGAAATCAATTCACTGCTGAAGCAGAAACTCTTTCCATAATACTTCATTATGTGAAGGCATTACTATAGCCTATGCAGTATAGGGAGAGCTCGTGCTGTTTGGAGATCTCGACTGTATCTAGTCAGAGCCATGGGACAAGCACAGTTTCAGTCTCATTTCTTTAATTTGAAGCCAGAGCTATATTCCTTGTCTGCAGTAACATTATTCTGAGAGTGATGACTGGTTGTGCTACACATAGAGCAGAAATCTCTTATGAAATGTTTGGATGCTGTAGACTAGTGATTAGTTTGGAATTGAATATTCCTGAATTGTTCCTTCCTGACTCCTCTAATTACATCAGTTGTATTCATTTTTTCTGTTTTCACGTTAAGCCACGCTCCTTGTGCCTTGGTTTCTCATGGCACTTACCTACCAGGAAAGCTGTTCAAGTTCAGTTTTGTATTTTAAAATGTGCGGTAAAGTAATTTGGATATACTTCAAGGCAAAAAGAGAGAGAGCAAGAGAAACAAGCTGTGATGTTTCTAATGACCAGTGCTAGACACTATTTTTTAAAGGTTTCTGTTCCTCTTATGATGCTAATCATTCTTTTTTCTCCACACCTAAAGCACCTGTGGAGGTGGTTTTCTATGTATGACAAGAAGGTGAGGTTACAAAAAATTCTTGGTGTCTCACAAGAATGATCACAATAGTTTTATGATCAATAAGGATTCACTCTTGTATTGATGTGCAGTTTCAGCAACATCAGCAGAACCCCTCAGAGACAGGCAGGGTATCTCTGCACTGAGCTCCAGCTCCTTTGCATTATAAAAGCCTTAAAAACAGCAGGTGGGAAACAGGTCACCTAGCACAGCTCCTAAGAGAGCAGAAAGAAAAGGAATTTGAAAAAAAACCATAGAGGGAGAATTAAATATACAAAATAAAATGTCTATTTGGGACTAGAGGGAGTGAGAGTGGAGCACTTTTCTCATCTCAAGAAATCTCCAAGATTTCTGTGTCTTCCTTATTCCATAGTGGCATCTGCTCAAGAGCTGCTGATGAGAAAATAAACCAGTCTATTGCTCCTAATAGGTGTTGCTTAGGCCACTCACTTGAGACCATAGATGCCTTTGTTCAGATCTTTACTCCAGGATGAAAATTTGAGTTTGCTGCCTAATGTGTGTTGATAATAATTGACCATGCTGGAATAAAAAAGAATCATGTATTTTCTTTGGACTCAATTGGAAAAAATTTTGTCATATCAGGGCTTTTTATTGGAAAGCTTTGGCTTTCAAGAAGTCAGCTAAAAATAATAATAAAAAAGTCCAGAGTGACTTTTGGGGTTTATTTTTTTCCCTCAGATTTGTTACTCTGTCGCTATAATGACCAGTCAGAACAATCTGGATTATAGCACTTAATTTTTATTTTATTTTAATTTAAGAGTGTTATATTATTCTTAATTATATTTTTAGACATCTGCTAATTTTGTGTGCACTTTCAGGTGCAGAAGGCCATAACAATATCATGTGTGAATACTTTGAGAGAATAGTTCTTCTGCCTTTATTCTGAGATAACTTTTGGTACACTGATCTCTGGGTGACCCAAAACATTTACTGAATCAAAACAATTTACTGGAGCATTAATTACATTATGATCTATTTCTCTCAAAGTCAGACCAGAAGAATTTCTATGGAGCTAAAATTTTTAACAGAACTAAAGTAAGAAGAGTAACTGCATGCCAATGGGAGGAAAAGAAGGCTCCTGCTTAGAATAATGGTTTGTTAATGTAGTGATGTATGGCAAAAGAGATGACTTACTGAGTATAAAAAAAATCTCTTAGATTGTTACCTTTGTTCAAAACTTCATTTAAAGAAAAGCATGTAGGAGTCCCTGTCACTTCCTGAGTCGTGCCTTAGATCAGAAACATTTGCTGGAGCCATCTGCTTTGTGGAAGTCAAGTATGCAGCATGTGTAAGTCTGAGGTATGACTCATGGGAATGATATAGAAAATGGGTCAGTCTTTCTGAGCTCTGAATACCTGACTTCATTGTGAGATTGTTAAAAGTTTAGAGAAAATTAATTTCTTGAAAAGGCTTGGGAGAAGAGAAGTGAGGATAGATGTGCATTATAAATAAATTGGCAAATTATTTTTATTTTTCTTTACTGTGTTCCTCTTGTGTGGGGCCTTGTATAGGTTAATTTGGTGAACTTCACTGAATAAAATTATGTTTCCTTATTTATTGAAGAACCATGGTGATTGGGTAAACAAAGTCTTTGATCCTTTTGCCTTAGGGGAGAGACATGAAACAGATCCATTCCCCTCCATTGTCACACTTACGGTGTTTTAATTTCTATTAAAAAACTCCAAACAAATCTTACAAATTACTTAATTTATCAATAAAAAAAGCACTACAGTGTCAACATCAAGTTGGCATTAGGAAAAAGGTATCCATTTTTCTTAGCATTCTCACACTATCTCATCTTTTCACCTCATCAGATAGCACCTTCTAGTTAAGTAAAACCGAAAATCAACATGTTTATCTGAATGCAGGTCTCTGGTGTTATTTTCTTATTGGGGCTATGTTCCTTCCCTTTTTTTTTGGCCTAAGTAGAACCAGGATGTAATACCAGGCTTATATTTCAAAGCATGAAGATATTTATAGGATGTGGAGATATTGACTGTATGTTTCTTTCCAAACCTGTATACAACAGAAATTGATTTTTCATTTTGTAATGAGTACATCTTAGGCCTTCAACCCAGAATAAAAAGAGTAGGAGTAAGAAAGAGACCACAACTATAAACTGGTCTTTGTTTTCTGAACTGCAGGTAATGGAACATTGATTGGAGCATCTGCAAATGTTGTTTGTGCTGGAATTGCTGAACAGCATGGTTATGGCTTCTCTTTCATGGAGTTCTTCAGGTACATTTTTAAACTTCTCACATCCAATCTGGTTTTGGTTTGTTTTTTTTTTTTTCTCTCTTGGCAAACAATGAATCTTCTAAGGAAAAAAATCTAGAGAAAGGGTCTATAAAAGGTACTTGTTTTCCTAATTGTGTTTTGGCAACTGAAATGCAGGTGGAAGACAAATCACTTTATTTTTGTATAATGTTGATAGAATGCATGAAGCTTGTGGGAGCACAGTGGAGCTCCAGTAGAAACAAAGCCTTCGAAATTCCTGCTTTGATCTCCCTCAATCTTCAGCTTTGTAGAAATTGTAAATTGTTGCTTTATTGTAAAATGCAGTTTAAACCTAGTTTCTCATCTTCACACATTCATGGATGTTCTATCATCGGAGATACTCGAATGTCCTAATTTAGACTGAGTTGATTTTTATTCCATTATCCCACCAGTAAACTATTTACTTAAAAGTAATTACTTTTGACCAACTTCTTAGCAACTATGAATGAAAGTGTGATGAGCATCCAGTTTGACTCAACTCTAGTTGTTGCCTAATAATTGTATAATTAATAATTAATAGATTTTTTTAATAGTGTAGTTTTCATTGCAGGTCATTCATCAGCAGGTTTTTAAGGGACAAGGTGTACTTAATGCATACAGTAATTTAATATTTTTCCAAATACTTCCCATTTTGAAGACTGTGGTTGAAAGATGTAAGTGGAAACTGGTAAATAAGGACAAAACACAAATTTCAAGTTTAAAGTGTAGCTGATTTAGCTAAAACATAATTCCTTGCTTCTTTTTTCTGCATATTTAGAGCAAAGGATACTGTGAAGCTTACACTAATTTGTTCTTTCTCTTTACTTTGTTTAAATTGTGTATTACAGCATGTCAGCTGATCAGCTTTTTTCTAAACTGTTTACCTCAAAGCCCTCAAATCCGTGTTATTAATATGATTCATCAACCAAGTCTTGGTTGTCAGGATCTTTGAGACTGCAGAACAGTCTTATGTAGTACATAGTAATAGCTCACAGATTTCCTGGAAATCAAGCCCTTGCACAAAAAAAAGGAGATGCAGTAATAATGGGCTGGTGGATTGCACTGTTCATGTTGCACAGATTTTGACCTTGCCATTTGGGGATTTAACTTGTAGCATTAACAGTGTGTCTTCTATGTAGATTTTGTATTGAAATGTTCTTAAAACTTCCCTGAGACTGACTGAGGAAAAAAAAGATGTAAAGCCTGGCTAATCTCTTCAGCAGTGTTTACTGGAATGTATTCTTTGGTACTGATGACAGCAGACACATGCCCTGAAATTGCCTTCTATACCTATGCTTTTGGTGGAAGTGAATACTGGGAAAGACTGTAGCCACCTTGACAAAGATGTGAGAACAGAATGCATAGGGGTCTCAGAAAGATAGCAATGGATATTAATTAGCAGGATGAACATAAAAGCTTACTTTTTTTGGCTGCCTTTTAATCACTGAACAGGCAGACCATGAGATTCTTCACTATTTGTGTTAGGAAAATATTTGTTTCAGTCAAATGTTCACAAATTGAATATATTTTAAGGTTTCTCCTGGCATCAAGAGATGTTTTGTGTATCCCTTGAGAATTTTGATTTTGCTTGCTTTTATTTATGAAGGTTGCCTCAAAGAATAAAGTGAATTTTCTGCATTTCTTCCCTGTTTGCCCAAGATTACTCAATAGGTTTCACACCCCCATTGAGAAGTCCTCTGCAGTGCTTCTCCCAGTAGACACACAGATTTTTACCCTCTCATCTTGCAGACCCCTGGGAGTCACCAGAGAAAAATCATGGATACCTTGTGTGGGGAGATGATGATCCTCTGCTGGCTGACTTTTGTTAAGATGTCTTTTATCAACCTGAGCTGGCGTTGTTCTGCCCTTCCCAAGTGTCAGTGCACAGGAAATCCATGCCATGTCTGTCTCAAGTGGTGTCACACAGAAGAGCACTCTCCTTCCAATAATACACTTCCTTCATAGCTGCATGCTAAGCCAAATCATGCAAACGTGTTTAAGGCTGGCCTTTGCTAGAAGCAGCTTTTTTGAAAACCATGTTTTGACACAGTGGTCTGTAAGAGGAGTTTCAGAGAGCATTGATGAGCTTGTCTGGTGAGTACACCTCGATAGAACTGAGGGCGAGATTCTACGGAAGCTGTGAGTTCCTCATGGTGAGAGGCACCACGATGCCTCTCTGTGCAGGGAGATAAAAAGGCAAGAAGCAGGTTCCTTGCTCTCTAAGAGGGTTTATGGGTCCATGACCTTTCCTCTGTGTGTCTTTGCACAGTGGCACTTGGTGTGGGTCGAGGTTTCTCTTCTCTTTTTAAGAAGGTAGCAGAGGCAACCTGGCAGATGTGTTGTGCAATGCTATTCTGCTGCCCAGCCAGAGCCAGAGGTGGCCAGGTGTGACAACTTGCCTAGAGCGCTGAGGTCCTACCAGCTTGATGTGCTTCTCTCTGGAGTGCCTTCCTCAGAAGAAATCCTGTGCTGGGGAGTTCTGTGTGTCTGTCAGAACAACAACTAATTGCTTCTTTCCCTGGATCCCTCACATCCCTGAGTCCTACTGCCTCAAGGACCTGGTCCTCCACAGATGGATGTAAGGGAAAGACAGGTCTGGTGTCCCATTCTCACCATCCAAGCAATTCAGGCTGATGTGCTGGAAGTGCTGTGCCTGCAAGGTGTTCCAGTAGGATGGAATTTAGGTGGGAAAGATTATACTGAGAAAGAAGAGATAACAGAATAAGGTTCCCTCTGTGTGTTAGAGCACCTTAAAGTAGCCTGGTGTTCAGAGTACACTGCTGGTTGAGGAGATACCAGGTCATATCCATGCATGCCTGGCTGTGAATGTGCTGGCAAGTGTCACCAAATATCTCACCCAGAATGCATTCAGATCTTGTTCCTTTCTCTGACATTTCCCATCAACACCTGTACCACTTCTGTCTGAACAGTGCTCACAAGGGAAAGAGCAAGATTGCCTGGGAGAAAAGATCATTTGGCTGCCATGAATTCTACTTCTGTTTTTCAGGCCCTGTGAGGTTTTTTGATTATTCATTATGTTCCCCTGGAATAAAAAGATTCACATGTCATTTAGAATATACAATATTTTAGAAAGTTTAATTTATCACCATGAATTATGTTTTATCCTTGAATTTGTTAGACATGTTGGTAGAAAAAGAGAAAGGATCTCCTACTGGTATATCAGCATCAAAAGGATGAATAGGGCTTATATGAGACTCATTGAATGGGGAAAGGACCTGCTGACAAGGGATGTGGAAAAGGCAGAAGTTCCCAGTGTGGTCAGCTGCACAAAAGCCTGCTGGAGACCAGTCACTAATGCTGCTCCCCATGCTTCTTATGTGTCCTAGTAGTGCCTTCCAAGCTCAGCCACTTAGGGATTCAGCTTTTAACCAGCCCCACAAATCTGAAGGCAAATAGTGAGTGACTGCCACTGGATGATTCATCTGGAATAAGTCTAATTCAAAAGGAAAGAAAGGAATGTTATGACAAAAACAAAATTGAAATTCACAAGAAGAGTAAGTTCAGAATAATAATTTCCTTAAAGATGCTCTTGCATATTTGGAATCAGTACAGCCAAATTATGCTCTTGTTCCATTTTGAAAGCTTCCTCATCAAACTGTATTTATGTGTTCAATCTTTACTCCTGAAAAAAATATGTTAGATATACCTATATGAAACATACATAATCTAAATAAAGTAATATCAATTATTATATTAATATTTCCTTCCTATAATATTTCCTAATTCTTCTAGTAATTTAGAGCTGTACATGATAGAGCTGAATGTGTTATTCCAGTCACAGTCCTCCTATTTTTTTCACATTTAAAAAAGATAAGATTTAATTCAGAATGTGGAGCAATTTGCCTTTTATTTGTTAATCTAGGCAATATCAAATTCCTGTTCAATTTGCTATTCAGTGTAAATCCAAGTCTCTTTCAGTTCTCATGTTACTTACATGAGTGAAATTATATCTGTTCTCCCATCAAATTCTTATACTTTTCCTACATTGTGGACACAAAGACAAGTAATTAAGTGGTAGAAATAGAAAAAATTGTGAGTCCATGGGGCTTGGAAAAGAAGATAGAGAGCAGTGGGATATTTGCTGTGTGTGGTCAAGAGTAAACATTAGAGCAAGCAAATATCAGAGTAAACAAATGGTCATTATGTCTCTAGTCAGAAGTGTAACTATTTTCATAGTCTTGACCCTTCAGAAAACATCAGATATGTTAATAATACAAAGGTAATTGTTCAGAGACAGCATTTATGAGTAAGCAGAAGATAGGGAATTATAATATTCCTATTATGATTTTAGTCTAGTTATCAAAGAATTATTACACCTAAATAAGAGCTTAACATAAAGGGAAACCCCAAATCTAGGAGAGTACTTTTCTCTTGGCAAATGGTCAGATAAAGACATTGTGGTCTTGTTGCTTGGTTGAATTCTAGAGGTTCATACAATGATTTTATATAAATTCAGACTGTAAAATAATCAACAGAGCTTTATTTTTTCTCAAGGTTTTCTCAATTTTTTCTCTTTATTTTTTCTCAGTGATAAATAACATTGCAGATGTCTCTTTTAATCTAGATGCTTCACTTCATAGAGGTTTTTAAAATTTTTACTAATATATGTCTGAATTTGTTGCAATATAGCATTCGACTAGGTCAGACCCCCTGTGGAACATGAAAATAATGCACAGAAATTTTTTGTTGCAAATTAAAAATTTGATTCCAGCTCCATAACATAAGATGTTCTCATTGCTGTAGGGGTTTTAATGACCTTTTTTTTTTTAACTTGCTAATACAATTTACAACTTGACTTTCATTTTCTCAGCAAGATAGGCATTTATAACCTTATAAAGATACATAGTATTTCAAATATAAACTAACTTATGTTCCTTCATCCTATTGTAATTCGTTATTAATCACCCCTCTGTGACTATGATGTGTGATGTCAATAGAAAAAATTAATCACAGGTAAATGATGAACATATTTGACAAAAATACAAAATGAGTATTATGGGACATACTCCAATTTTATGTCAAGCAAATTTTGGCTTACTGTGGCTATATTACAGTGCTGGTCATGGGAAGAATGGACTGGATAACTATGTAGTGGATAAGAATGTGGGAGAAATAATTTGATACATGAGGAAATCAGTCTGCCCAGAGGAAGAGGTTATGAGCCTAAGAGCCTAATGTAGAGTTACAGTTGTATTGCTAGCTGGATATAATCCTGAAGGCATTCTGTGTATTTTCAGGTTTTGCATTTGTCTGTCAGTGCCCTCCCTTCATACACCACCTGCAGAGCTGAATTAATATCCTCTGTCTTCTCTGGGGATAAGAATAATTTGAAAGTGTCAAAAATATTGGTTTCTGATAATAGCTTAGGAAAAAAAATGGTTCTATCATAGGATTTGTTTTGTGAGGCATTCACAGCAAAAATATTTTCAGTAGAATATCCTATTTATCTGTTTTTGAGAGCACTCAGATGCAAAGGCTGTAAAACAGAACTTCCCATGAGAAGTGTCATTCATATAAGTGAAAGGACAAATATGATGTTCTTTGCCACCTCCTGTGTATCCTATTTACACAACTTATGGAAAATAGCACTTTAAAAAACCCATAAATGTCTCTACTGGGCTATGTGTTAGACAACTCTAGTCCTTTTCATTCCTGATAATTTAGTATCTTTCTTTTCTATTTTCTTGCTATTAACACCACCCTATTCCACAATTATGCTGTTGCTCTTTTAAAGCTGACTCTGAGCAAAATAAAACCAACTCTACATTTTGGATATGAATTTTGATGGATAATTTGATTGAGAAATGTGGTATCAAAATACCCAAATTCAATTCACCTGTGGACTTTCTGATCAACTGTGCAGCTCCAGAAGATAGAATCTGGGGATGTTCAAAGTACCCAAGGAAGATACAATGTACTGCTGAGAGAAGGTTTAATGATTGTAATACAAGAATTTTCTCAATCTCACTTCCCACTACTCTTCTGATCAATAAGGAGGAGTAAGTGGTCATGGGTTAAATGTTGATAACTGACACAATAACAGAGTTCTTCTGTTCAAATAAGTGTAAATGCAGCACTTGAGTAAAGCACTCTCAACAAAAATGCATTAATATATGGGCAAGTTTGAGGTTTTCACTAATTTTCCTATATAAAACTTCTACCCCTAAAAATCTGGATCTCTTAGGTTTATTAAAGCTTGTTTTTACATTTGTCTTGATTTCTTTATATATGTAAGAAAAATGTTAGAAGGATTTTTGTTAGCTTATTTAAAGATAAGATTATAAATTTCAAATGCAATTGCATATGAAAATCTCTATCAGATTTAGGGAACTGAGTTTAACAAATACAATCTAGATTTTAACATCCTAGTCACTATTATGACAGAAAGGGCAAAGCTATAAACAACTTTCAGCTGATAACTCAACTCAGTAGAAATGTAGTTCAGTATGTATTCATCTTAAATTATTAGGTTCTAAACTGGCTTTGTTAAGAAAAATGTCAGTTTTCTGTGAGCTGTCCAGCAACAATCGTTGCAATATTTTAAAGCTTCACTGTTGATCTAACAACTGCTCTGAAATAAACGGCATATTGACATCTGTGGCAGTTCAATAAAATAAATGCTGCTTATTTGAAGTATTTGCATGGCTGGCATGCAACCTCATGAAAGTAAGTGTTCCTGCAACAGTGGTGCACAGCATTTATTCCTGAGTTATGGATGCCTTGGTTTTTTAATATTTCTTCTGATTTTATTTACGGTATGCAAACAGTGTAAATGGAAATGCGAGTGGATATGCATTTATATTTTTTTTACTTTTAGAAAAAAGGATGAAAAGTCATATTTTGAGCCTTTATGTAAGAGGACATTTCCTTTTTCAGTTTGAAACATGATTTATCTTTACCATGAAGTTTTCATGGAGCTTATAATGTTCCTATGTCTTCTGAGGAGAACTAATAACTTTGAATTGTTTTGCCTGTGGACATACAAGTATTGCTTTTTTTCTTCTCTTATTGTGAAGTCTTTCATATTAGCTTTTTGTTTCCAATAAAGAAAATGGGATTTAAATACTTGTCTCACTCATCGCAAAATAAGGTATTTTCAGGTATTAGATTCAGGTATTAAAATTTTAGTATGGTTTTAGCCTTTAAACTCTGTGAAATATGTGTTTCATCCTCAGAGATTGTGATAAATGCAATTGCAATGATCCAGTGTTTCGCTGGACTCCGTAGGAAGCAGCGATCTTTCAGATGTGTCACATTAATATTATGGGGTGAAGTCATTGAAGCAGTATTTAATCATAAGATCATAGAAAAAAGCATAGAAAGATTCAGATTGGAGGAGATCTTCCCCTTTGCATAGAGTCACAGAGGCTGCTGGCTACCTCTGGTACTGGGCTTCCCTCGGCTCTCATGAAGATCACCACTCCAGAGCCTTCCTTGCTGAGCTGCTCCCTGGTAGCTCTGTCCCAGGTGTTGCTGTTGCAGGGGCTTTTCTTCCCCCTGGGCAGGATTTGGCAATTGTCCTTGTTCAAGTTTAATTTTTTTTTTTTTTTTCCAATGCTTCCTTTTGTCCGAGTCCTGCAGGATAGTGGAATTTCCTTCTACCATTTTTCAACCTTTCATTACCTTCTCTCATTTTCCAACCAATGTGAGATTATAGTCTAGTAATTCCAGTGCCCTTTTGCACAATTGTTTTGGCATGATAATATCCATTAGTATTCAAAATGGTGCCAATGTAAGAAAAGAACTTTGCAAGTATCTATTTGTGTTGAAATGGCAAATTTGATTCAGTCTCATGTGTAACTCTTCTCGCTTGATCCTCTGTGTTGATCTCATTTAAAATTAAGTATACCCAAACCCTAAATATACCTCAAACAATTTCCAAGAAAGAGATCTTACTACAAAATGTTGACATTAGTTAATTAGGTGAGGTTTTAAGCAAGGAAACAAATAATATTAAAATGTGATAAATGCAACAATATTACATAGTTTAAGGTATATATAATATATATAAAAGTAAAATGTTCAATTTGTATTATAGCTCTCATTGAAACAAAATTAATTGAATGAACTGGCTCATAAAATTCTCAGTTTCAAATCTTTCATGGTGAAGATTTAGAGATTTTGGTTAATTAATTAATTAATTTTGGTTTAAAATTAATTATAATTGTATGGTTTGTGCATGTATACATCCATGAAACACACAAAAAAGTTAAACTAAAATCTTATTGACATAAATTTTGTGTTCAGGTCAGTAACAGTCCAGAATGAATGCTCAGGTGAATGAAATAAATGTGACTCCTATCATCAAGACACTTGACTGTGGAATTGCTATCAGATAGTAATTTTTTAGAGAGGGAAAAAAAGGTAGCAAGTTGAAGAGTAAACACAAACCATCCCAATCTAAGAGCCAGATCAACTGGTTTGGTGCTAAAAAATATTCTTATTTTAAATTCTGAAATGTTATATGCCATTAAGTATGTCTCATATATAATTTCTGAATTGCCTTTTTGGGTTTCAGAGTATCTTCCCCTTCACTAGCATAAAGCTATAAAAAAACAAAGAGAAAAGTCCAAGCCACCCCCAAGCCCAGCCAGGTGTAAATTGGGAGAAAGTGTACATTAAATAGGACAGTGATGATATGTGAAGAAGTCTGTGGGGTTTTTTTTTTTTTTTGCCTTTTTTTTTTTTTTTTTTTTTTTTTTTTTTGTTTATTTTTTTTTTCCAAGTCAGTGGTTCTTTGGAACATAGAATCTTTGAGGTATTCAGAAGTTCATAAATTTGAAAGGTTATGCCTAGGAGTATTAAACAACAAGTTCTAAAGAATACTGCTCTGACATACAAGTGAGTAATTAATGTAATTCTGGAAGCTCTTCCCTAACTGTTGCATGGATGCCAACTACTCACATTTCTGGTGTATTTGCTGGTTTAGCTTTTTCTTTCTGAACAAAAAAATATGTATACATAATATGCATTAAATTATCCATCAAATTCTTGCAGATATTTTTAGTCTACTGGCACATATCGCTAAATTAAGTGAGGAAAAGAAATAGCCAAATGAAAATAGAGTATAGAAAGAAAAACTGATTTGGATAACACTGAAACCAAATGAGAATTTAATTTTTTCTTGTTAAGCTGAAATGAAGGATACTGGTCCTGATTTATTCTGAAAACCATATTTGCATCCAGTATGGATGGAAGAATTAGGTCTCTTACTTGGGAATTTATGATCATGCTAGTGTTCCTACTAGATATACAGGTTATAGGAGTGATCATATTTATAGAGTGTTCTGTTAGAAATTGTATGCCATGGATCTTATAAGTCATAAAATGTATAAAGCAATTTAACACCTTAAAAACAAATCAATGAACAACGAGGAGAGTGGTAAATGTAATATATATCTCTATTTTCTTCACACACACCATAACCCATTCTTGGTTACCTTTTATAAGTGCAGGCTACCAACTAAATCAATACCTAATAACTTCCCAACAACACTTGGAATGAAAATAATTTTAAGAGTAATGATTTCTAGACAGTTTTGGCAGTGTCAGAAAGCAGATATATTGCTGTGTTTGTGCAGTGCTACTCCTATAGAAACTATTTTATGCAACAGATTTCAAGATATCTTCGATTATAGTGTTTTTATGAAAATTTTCTTGAAGTATCTCTAAAGCCCAGGATTTTATAGCAGATATGATTTATGCTGAAAAGTGGATTTGAAAATCAGAATGTCTGCCCCAAAGTGCAGTGTAGTGCTTCTTCAGTGTCTTTTTAAATAGCAGTAATGTAAAAACAGGAAAAATTAATTACTAGAAAAATCTGCAGAAAACAACTTTTCACCAAGAGGTGAGGAAATTTAAATAAAACCTCTTTGCTGACATGTCTGGCCATGGGGTTTCATATTTTACCACTACTAATATGGGCTGAAATCATAGCTGAGAATATTCACCATTCCAGCAAGCTTTTAAAAGGCAAGTAAATTACCTCATTTTTCATTTCACTGCATTTCATTTCTACCAAATCCTCTCTAACTAGTTTGAGAGGTTCTGTATCTAAATGCACAGAATTTCATGGTTAGATAAAAGATAATTAAACTAGGTGTTATCCAGTTTTACGTATTTCTGGACTGAAAATAAAAAGAAACTCTATTTGATTAAACTTCTACAGTAGAAGGTAGGAGTTAATTTGTAGCCTTTTTGCTTTTGCATTGGGGTAAATATGCTTTTGTTAAATGCTAAAAAGCACAAACTGAAGGTCATATGTACCATTATGCTGTTAGGCTTGTCATGATTGTGATTTAAATTTTTTTTTTAATGGAGCCTATTAAATCAGAAAGCAGTTAAAAGAGGTCAGTGCATTATTCTCCAAGATAATTCATCAATGTCAGCAGTGCTAACAAGAATGTGGGCCATGTGTCAGGAGCTATTGTGTGCATGTCTCTGCTCTGCTGTGGTGTAGCACTCAAGTTTTATTGCAGATCTTTAAATAAAAGGTTTGATGGTACCTTACCTGATCCATGAGTAAGCCTGAGTGAGAAGAAAGGAGTGTCTACAGTCTCTCTTGAGTGATACCACTCTAATGGTCATGCTGGCTGATATTTCCAACTTGTTTTCCTAGCTAAGATTAGAGGTATTTTTTTCTGGCAAGAGAAGAATTAGGACTGAAATAGTTTTTGCTGATTTCTTCCACAATGTCTTTGAGTTAAAAATTGGGCTGAATTTCTTTTTGTTACCATCTCAGTATATCCAGTGCATGGAAAAGGAAAAGCTTTTGGTAGATGTGCTACCCAACTGAGCAGGGTGTTGCGTGTATCTCCGTGTTATATAAGGGGGAAAAATCTAATGCAGAGTTTTAATCTTAGTTAATTTTTTTAGAAAATACTTATAAAAAGGAGATATTTGCCACAAATGTGGGAAGCTACTGGTACATTTTAGACTTCAGAGGTAAAACATTATAAGAGATGGAACAGATACATTATAAAAAAAAGTCCATGCTCCTATAAGCGCAGTTTTCTAAAATGTTCAACTTATTTCTGAAATCACATCAGCTTTTGTGCTCCATCCTTTCTGTGGTTCAACTAATCCAGACTGGCTTTCTTTTTCACTGGAACTCTCTCTAAGGTATGAGATAATCTTGGTTTGCCTGTACTTAGGGTATAAGTAATTATTCCCTCCATGGTATTTGTTATTCCAATACTCATCCGTTTTTTCTGTTAGACATAGTTTAGCATTGTGTAAACCCCTCTTCTCTTGACTTTCTGGGAAAAAAATCCATCTTTGTTGGGGCCTTATAGGCAGTACTTCCTGTAGGTTGAAAGGTATTCTCACAGGCAACTAAACAATTTGGCTGTTGATGTCTTGTTAATTGGTCTTGAGTGGTATCTGGTCCAAAAGTTGTTAATCATATGGAGATTAGCTGTGGGGTGGAGAGCTGAGTTTGTTGTCCTTCAGGCTGCCAATTCACATGGCCATTAAGGCCAAGTCAAATAGCCCACCTGTAAAGAAGAAAAATATAAGCTAATAATAATCCTTCTAAATAATACAAGTTTTCTGTGTATAGACTTGTGCATGTGACAGGATTTGCTGGAAGTGTTCTTGTATTTTTACACCAGTTTCACAGCTGTTTGTATTTAATGACTTTTACATGCTTTAGGTTTTTACACCTATTTTCCAATTTCTCTGTCAGAAAAACTGGCTGCTACACTTGCTTCTCTTGATCTTACCCTTTTTGATTTATTCCTGCAGGCCTTTCTGGGGAGGTTCCAAATTAATGCCTTGTGCCTAAATCCTTGCCTTTTGAAAACCAAATGCAGAAACAGTATTGAAACACTGTTGCTTAGTTTGTTAAATTTCTGTGAAAATTTGCCTTATTGAAGTGAAGGCTGAACTCTGAAAATTTTATTGCTGTCCCTGCCATTAATTGAACCCTTGTTTACTGATTTTTTTTCATTGTGACTGAGAATTAATGTGTCTTGAAGGGGATTCACTTAGAAATAGACTGAATGGCATTTTTGCTTCTTCTAGTGTAGCAAGGATCTTTTTAGTGGTGGAAAGTGTGCTTTTCTCAGCAGGAGCAGAAGTTTGTCTGTAATGATAGCAACAAATGAAATGTTAAAAGAAAGAAGGTGGGCAATGTGGCTTTGAATAATCAAACTAGGGAGCAAAGAAAGAAAATTGAGAACATTCCAAACCAGCAAAGGCCAAAACCCAGTACAATTAAAAAAGCCCAACAAAAACAAAAACAACAGAAGAATTGTTATGTATTTCTTAAATACAGTATATCAGTGAGGACTGTTTATAGTAGAGGCTATTTGCAGTGATTGGGAGAAAAGTCACATGCAGGTCTTTTCCTCTTCTTTTTCTGCTTTGGTGAGAAGTCACTGTAATCAGTACTATCTTTTATTTAAATTTGAAAGACTTTGTATTGATGTTGATATTGATATTTCCATGTGCTGTTTCCATTGATTATTGCAGCCAGCATGTGGTCATTAGCCTATTAATAAAATAAAATATTTTCTATATTTTCATAAATAAAATTAATGAGAATTAAAGCACTTTAGATTATGTCTCAATTTTAGACCTCTCACCATATGGATTATTAGGCTTAGTGGTGAATGTGATGAGAAACAGAGCAGTATTCTCTTGTATAAAGTCTGTCATGTTTTCTCCTTAAATATTATATTTTTAAAATATTGCTTCTTTCATCACAGGTGTGAGAGTAAAGTAGGGTTTTGGGGATCTCTGGGCTTCCATTTTGAGGTTAAAGCCTGCCACCTACAAATTGTGCCTGTTTGACAAGAAAGGTTTTTTTTTTTTGAAGGTTTTGCGGTAATATAATTTTGACAGATTGATTGTGTAAGTCTTGATGTTGCTCTAATAACTCCTTTTTAATGGGAGAACTTTAATTGATGTCAAACTCAAAAGTTCAGTGACAGATAAAATGTCTTCTCTTAGTTAAGAGGTTAAAAATAATTGACACTTTTATATGCACAGAATAAACTGCCATAAAAATATTAATTTCTATGTCTATTCTGTAGGAAGAGATAGAAACAAGTTCAAAATGAGTGGTCAACTTTTCCATGAGTTTTGAGATAGTGAAAAGAATTCTATTAATAAATACAATAAACAGCCATTACTGAAATAATTAAGAAAAGCGTGGTGAGCCAGTGCTTGTCATAATTACTGTTGCAGGTGGAGTAGAATTACAGGTTTTGAAATCTCTAAGTTTTCTGATTATGCAGAAATTTCAAAAATAATTTTCAGAAAAGCAGCTAATTTCTGAACTATTTTAGTGTGGAAAAAAATTATTAAATTTCTTTTTTTAATGCAGGTGCCTATTAAAAAATCCACCCTTTGCTAAAATACACTTGTACCTTATTTGAATGTGTTTTTCTAACATTAAGACTGTCTTGCTGGCAGAGCCCTGGAGAGGGGTGAAATGGGATCCTGGGCCAGGAGTGGAAGGGAGCTCCAGGGAGGCTGTGCAGGGACACTGGGGTCTGTGGGTGCTCTCAGGGACTTGGCAATTTGAAGTGTGATTGAAAATCAGATATTTCCCAACATGAGCAGTGTCTGCAGGCTGTTCTGCCTGGTATGTATTGGGTCATCAGATACAGCACAAAAGTCTGCACACCTACACTCATAAGTGTGAATTATATGATAATATTTTAAAAGGGGTTTTTAGCCTCATTAGTGACTTTTTAGGTCACCTTTGAGGTGAACCTTCACCACAGAGAAGTTATAGATTTTTCCTATGATGTTGTTACTCCAGAACTTTCTGCATTTTGCTCATAAGCACCAAGACAACTGTTAGAAATAGGATCCTTGACTTCAAATATGACTCATCACACTCAAGTTCACCCATGTAATTCAGCCTGTTCATTTGTATTCCTTCTGCATTCAGTGGAAAGGGAAGAATTGTCCTGACATTTTGAAGGGATATCCTGAGATGGGGAGAAATAGCTTCTTGAAGTTCCCTTTTTTCAGCTGACCAGAACCAACTCTATGCTGTTGTGTTACAAAGCTAAATAATGCATATTGTATCTTAAGTAATGCATATACTTATATAGTTAATTTTTAGCAGCTCTAAAATAAAGGTTTCACTGTAGCACATTACAAAATAAATACTAACTTTGATTTCTACTACTTCGTGATTTATGAGAGTTAAAGGGTAAAAACTATCAATTTATATTGACAAATTTTAATGATTTATACACAAGTATGGATATGCCCATGAATGCTGCACTAAATGGGCATAATTATGCATCAATATTATTGTACTTAATTAAAAGTTCATATTTAAAAATTTTAATTAACACTTCATTTGAAAAACAAGTAAATCAAATCCACATCAATTTTGAGATAATTTAGTCTTCAAACTACCCTAATGCTATCTTCAGTTATTGACCAATTCAAGCACTAAATTTTCTTGGTATTTTTTATTCCAGAAAAATGTAGAAAAAAGGTGGATGAATGCACTATCTTGATATGATTTTCATTCTGGCCATTTTTATTCTGGCCAGAAAAAAATATCTTGATCCTCAATACAGCATTTTACCAGAAGATGGGCTTCAGCTTGAATTGCAATACCTGATTTGATAAGAGATAATTGTCTAAGCTCCCATCTGAGCTCCTGGTGGGTATGTAAGCCTGTACTCACCTGCCTGAACATACTAAATTTTCCACCTTTTGCTGTGAGAACTTAGGCAAAAAAAGCCTCTTTCACATAGTTCTCATCTACATGTGCCTGAATCTGGAGCTGAATCCCAGAATAAGTTTCTCATCAGGCATACCCTGATATTGTGCAAAAATTCTTCAAAGGAAAATGCAAAAGAGGAAATAATCAATAACCAGGACAGAAACATATTAATAGGAATTTTGTATACTGAAAAAATAATATATGCACTGAAAATTTAAGACACTACAATCCGTTTATCTGCCTTCATTGGTCTCTAGTCTCTTTTCTTGTCCTTTACTGTCTCTCTATTCATATCTCTTCCCCTGTTATTTCCAGCCCAGTGACATGTAACCTTTTCCTCCCCCACACAGATGTGTGAGAATAAGGAGAAAGGCAGAAACAAGGCACAACCACCCAAGCTCCTGAGTGGCTTCTGGGTCAATGGTCAGGACTTTTCACCAGGATCTGCCCGAACCAGGTTCAAATCTGGCTAGTGAAAGGGACTTTAAATGGCCACCTCCTGCTTTAGCCAACCACATGCTGTTGTGGGGCCTTTGGTGGTCTTGTTATGATATTTTGTGTTTCTGATGTCAGGGGGCAGGGCCAGGTTCTCTGGTGAGCAGAGGACAGAGGGAAGGGCTCTGTCCCTAGGAGGGCAGGGTGGAGGTGAGACGAGACAGAACCATGGTTTCAGTAGGGCTGGGTGGCTCTCCTTCCCTCCTTCCTCTCCTTCCCTCCTTCCCGTCTCCATGTACTCTTTCCCTCCTGACCCTGGAATGTCTAGGGCAGTTCACAGTGAAGTGTAGCCATATGCTGAGCAAGATCTGATTCCCTGGGAATATGGGGATTTGAAAGGGATTCTTCTAATGTGCCTTAGTGATACCTTCTTGGTGAAGGTTGTGCGTGGAAAGGTGTCCAGACATGATATTTCAATTTACATTAAAAATATATGTGCAGGAAGCAGGCCTCATTTGTCCAGTATATTTAGGAGACAGAAGAGGAAGGACATTGATTTGTTTTTTCATTCTCAGACATAAAGTATATTTAGTTAACAAACTACAATTCTTTACCTGTCAGACATTTAGTGTGCTGAAAATAATTCAGCCAAAGTTATGATTGCTTCACCTTAAGATTCTCATTCCAGGGAAAATTTTGAATATGTTTTGACACTTCTGTTGTCACATTGCAGATTCACATTTAAGTTCTGCATTTGTCATTTATTATTTATTAAAATTAAAAGCTCATGTTGGATACATACAGCAAATTTCAAATTCTGTGAGAATAATGTTTGTGAGAATAATTCATTGCTGATATACATGATCTTTAACTCTGATCATGTACAAAGGGAAATCTTAAAGTTGTTGACTAGGGGCAATTTTTTCTGCACAAGAAATACAAGATTAGTTGTTTTTGTTTACGGTTCATGGAGACACCTGTGGTTCCAGAGGAATTATTCTCAATGAGACTCAAAATAATCTTATAAGTTTTACTCTGAATGTCCTTTTTAATGCTTCTGTGACTGGTTTCCTACATCCTATGTTCAATTCCTAAAGAAGTGGTCTATAATTTTCCTTAGATGAGGATCATCTAGTCAGTTACACCCCAGACATGAACCTACTGTTTGCAAATTTCACCATTAAATATGACTATTTCTGTATAACATATTTGGTTGAAAGCCAGTGAAATTTTTTGGTTAGGATAACTGAATTCCTGTTGAAAGTGATGCACTATTTTGATAAGAAAGAATTCTCATTTCTATGTGTGTGCTGATAATTTTAATAAATAAAAGAATTCTTAGAAGCATGTGTGTTAGAAAAGACCAATTTCTGCCTTTGTATGGATAGAGCTATGGATTCCAGCAGCAAAGCTGTTAGGGATTTGATGACCTTTAACATTAAAATTATAAAAACCTTCTCATGCAAGAATAAAAAATCAAATATTGTCTGGTTATTTCTCAGGGCCTTTGTGATGTAAAGTGTGATCTTTCTGTATGTTTACCATTGCCAAGACTGGTTACAGGTAGTTTAGGATCTCAGGACCCATGCCATGTGACTACAATGAAATTTGCTTTTATTAAATGCAGCATAACTAGAAATATTTCCATAAATTCTCAAAGTTGATGAAATAATAGTCTGAATATCAAATTGGAAGAATTTGAAATTAACAGTAAGTCCACTCAACAAAAGCTCTGCTAAAAGTCAAAGGTAGATTTGAAATCTTATCTTCTGTTCTCATGACCATATTCATATAGATGACATGATATCACTTATCGTCATACCTCAAATTCATACCAATGCACAGAAGTAACAGGAGACAAATAAAATGACCAGATCCCATGGCTGTCCTGTAATATCTCTGATTTTATGCATTAAGAACTTCATTAAACTGGAGCAAAAAATTTGAATAATTTGATTAAAAAGTTTTATTTCCTACATAGTGTGCTGGCCACATCAGTGAGATATAATTTTTTTTTAATGTTTTGCAAAAAGCCTGCATTTTTCTAATGATTCCTGGAGGATTATTTCAGCTTTGCAACCTGTTCAAAGATCCTCCTAAAATGCTCCAAAAGAAAAAGGAAACTGTTAGTCAGTAAGAGGATCATTTTGTTTCCTCAATAGTAGTTTCCTTGTATGCCATGGTTGGCATTGCTAGTGCTGAATCTTACTAAAATAAATCTAAAGTTTGCAGTTTAGCATATGTAATTTATGATGTTCGTCTGTTAAGCCAGTTTTGGTTTTTTAAAAATTCTCTTTACATTTGCTTCAGCTGGAAATGTTTCCACATACCAGTGTTCACAATGTATGTTTTACAGCCTAGGTGCTGAGCTATTTTGGATTACAAAGATAGTAATCTGAAATGAAAACATCTGTTCTTTCTGGAATCTTTGACAATAACTTCTGTTTACATTATTAGCTTTGAAGGAGAAATACCTTTAGAGAATCCAATGGAGATATTAATATATCAACTTTGTTTTATTATTTCAGTCTGGCATCTCATTTCTTAAAACATTGTATTTAATTAAAAGCAAAGTCCTTATTTATAGTTCCCTAGCTAGAAATAAAACAGAGCTATCTTGCTAGCAAGAAATTAATGAATAGTTAAAAAGTATTTTCATAAGTACAGAAGAGGATTTATTTTTCATTAGCATTCGTTTCAGGAAATGTAATGACAAAGTGGTTAAGATTGGAACCAGTTTTCCATTGAACAGCTGATTTTTCTAACTGTTCTAACATATCCATACTTGAACTGGCCTAGAAATTGTGAATTTATATGAAGATGCAAATAATTTAGCAGTACAGGAAAAATACACGACAAAACCTTTGGTCTTCCTGCAATTCAAGGGCCACATATATGTATCACAAAAGACCAGGGAGCACACGCTTCACATAAAGCACATGAAAATTCCTGTCATGTAGAGTTGTAAAATGAAGACATCCTTGCATAAAGAGGAATCAAAACATCCAAGTTTGAAAGGGTTGTTTATTACTCTAGAGGTGAGTGATGAATGAGACAGGCTTACAAGTAAGTATTAGGAAATAGTGGGGGCACCTGGACATAGTGACAATGGAAGAGAATATACTGGTCTGGCTTATCTTTCAATGTTGCTGCCATAGAAAGGTGATTTTTTACAAAGAGACAGCCTCTGCTTTTTGCATCTTTATCCAAACTCATAATGGAGGGAAGGCAAGATTTAACTATAAAAAATTGGTAAATCAACATAAGAACCTCCAGGCTTAACTCTGTCATCTATTTAAACAGACCATGCCCTTTTGATAAACTCTGATATTGCTCATGCTTATTTAAAGGATGGCATTTATGCAGAAAATAGGAGTCCTTCTAGTTATACTGTCAAACAAGGAAAAATCATTCCTATGCCTTTTAATGATATTTCCAGAATGTCTTGTACATTTGTTTTATCTCTTCCTGTGAAAGGACACATTTTTTCTGAATGCAAACATTCAGAGTGTCACTGTAGGCACTGTTGGATTATGTACAGAGCTTGTGAGATGGTTCAGCATGGTGTAAGCCAGGAGGTAATACCTGAATTCTAATGCAAAATAATGTCTTCTGCCAGATGGAGCTGTGCCTTGCTGAGGTTTTTACAAGGCTGCTAATAGAACAGCAAATGGCTCTTGGCCCTTTTGTTTAGCTTTGGGACCAAAATGACCAGGTTAATCTAGCAATATTTGCATCTGTTTGCTGCTGATACTACCTTTTTTGGTTTTTTCCTTTCAATGCTTGCTCAATTTAAATTGGATTCACAGAAACATACATTACCATATAAGTTGCAGGTGTATAAATTCATGTAAAAGGGCATATCCCCAGGCTCTAGGAGCTATCTATCAGTTCCTGAGGCTAGCACAATGTTAAGTAGTTGAATTGCTCTTGATTGCCAGGATTGTAAACTGAAACAGTTAAGGCAAAATCTTTCAGTATTGCAGAATATTTTCTGCAATCTTTTTATTGTTCTTTTGATACAAATTCAGTTTTTGAGTCCAGTGTCTTCTGGTAAGAACTTTATTTGGAAATATTCTGTGCTTCTGGTTTATGCCATCCTAGCACAAGGCACAGTTACTTTGCAGGTAGTTTCCATCCATGAGGATGGCATTAAATGTGCATGCGCTCAACTCAAACTGCTTACCCCACCTGTGTCAGTTGTGCTGAGTTTTGCACTTGCTGATGCCACAGACACAAGTTCTTGCCAATGTCCAGCGCAGTTTAAAAGGCAAGGCAGAGTAAAACACTGATCAAAAACATGGTACCTGTCCAGCCAACATGTAGTGTGGGCATAGGATTCTTCAGCAGTGGTGAATACAAAGAAAAGGCTAATTTAGGCTACTGAGGTGAGGTGTTTAACCTGCCCTGTACTTCCTGTGGTGGGGAAAAGATGAGTGGCCTGTGGTGTGGAAAGTTTCAGTGAGGGCACTGAATTGCGGAGTACACCCCTAAAGCACTGTTGTTGTATAGTAAAAGATAATACACTACAAATGGTAATGGTAATGGAGATTTGCAAGAAAATATCCACAAATGGCAAACAGAAAAACATTTTCTCTAAGTAAAGTGAGGAAGAATCTGGTACAGATATGTCGTGTCATTGATCAGAAATGGGGTATCCTGTGTTGGAGCTGTTTCCTTTCTGTTCTTCATTTGCTGTTGTTCATACCCAGCTGTAGCTCTTTTTATATTTCTCTTACCTCCTTTGCATTTCAACCGTACATAAAGTGTTTCACATACATTAGGTATCTGGAAATCTTTTTTGCTCTCTTTATTTTGCTTTGAAACCAGTTCTACCTGGAACTGCTGGTGGCTTCCCTTCAGTCAGGAATAATTGACCTTTTGTGATTTGTGTCTGTATGTGTGAGAACTCCATTGTCATCCTGTGCTTGTTCTCTTTAGAGAACAGAGGTGTAGCTGCATGTTTAAAGGACATATCAAGCACAAGGTTTGTAGAAAGAAGTAAATTCTTTTATTAGATGACTTACTGGGAAAAATGTGTGAGTTAATCTGAAGACAAATAGGGATCTCAGTGCTCATATGTGTATATGTGCATATCTCTTTCTGATAGCTGCACAGATTGCTGCCCAGTTCAGAGTGCCTCGGCTTTGGACACCCCAAGTTCAGTGATGTTAGTCCATCTGAGAGAGAAACACAAAGAAATGTAATACTGAACTGCAAAGATGTCTGGTACTGTCAGTAGTGCCAGGGCAAAACAAAGTGGAAGAATACTGATAAGGTGACTTTGCAGGCAGATTGGGGCATCCCTATCAGTGCTAGGAAGCTTTTGGGGAGTAAGCTACTAACTTGAAATATAAAAAATGGTGATGAGGGCTAACACCAGGATGCAGCTGGAAACATCGCACCTTCAATAAACAGTGGAGTACTAGTCTGTGTAAGCTGACAATGCTTGTGCTTTTGTAAGAAGAGAACTGGTGAAGGGATTGAAAGAGTATCCTGCAATGACCAAACTTTTGGAACTGGAAGATAATCTTTGGTATTTCTTGAAGTCAAAGAAAACAACATTGGGAAACAGGTCTAGGAGAGCCATAAATTAGCATTTTAGTTATGTGAATAGTCAGGAAGAAACAATTAAGCAGAACGAATCTGTAAGAGCTTTAGAAGTAACTTGAAATGTGAATCCAAACGGACTAAAATTATATGTGAGGATAAGGAGTATAGTGATAGTGCTATGAGAAAAGGATATTAATGGAAAGATTTGCAGGGGTGAAAACCAAAGAGAATGGAGCTGGCTGGCATGTAGAGTAAACTGATTGCTAGACATCAGTAAAGACCTGGCAGAGGAATGGACTGAACTTTGATTTGAAGAGAGAGAGGTTAGATTAATTGGAGAGAACAAGATCAGTGAATTGTCAGCACAGGAGACTGCTGAATTGTATGTAGTCTGTGGTGAAATTATCTGGAGTGAGAAGCAGGAGAAGAGGGTCAAGAAGAGCATCGCTTTCGCAAGAGGATACAGTGACATAAATGTGAAAAGAGATCAGTGGAGAAGTGGAAGAAGAAGAGGCCTCCAAGGCCAAGAATAGTACAGGCAGACATGTCAAAACCAGTGGCTTGCTGGGAGGAAGAGAAAGGAACATTGCTTCTACCTTCACTTCAGAGGTCAGTGGAGGGGACTTCAGTGAGAGTGATTTTGTTGGCAATAAAATGAAATGTTCTATTATTATCAAGTATTTCTAAAGTTTCTGTCATTGTCAGAAGAAGAAAAAGGGGACCAAGCTGAGGCTTGAAATGAAATCTCCTCTTGGTTGTAGTAGTTTACATTACAGCTTATTGAGGAAAAACCTTTTTGATATATATACACTAACACAGAGGAAAACTGCATGGTTTGCATTAGATTGTGGAGCTGATGCCACCAGATGCTGTGAATATTGCACAAGATTAATGCTCTTTACAAGGAGAAATAGGCAAAAAGTAATGTGTATCCTTCTCATTGGCCCCACAGAGATTTTTGACTTAGAGCATGAACTAATTTCCTTTCTCTGCCAGAAATGCATGTATATGCATACCTGGGAAAAGAAGATTTGTATCTGGTATACTGACATTCAAAAAGCTGTTGGTGAAGTCTTCAATCACTTCTCACGTTTGCATGGCCATCGGTGGTGTCTCATTGTTCTATTCAAACTGCAGAATAAGTATCTCCTCAGTTAAATTGTTACTAAGATTACCCCAGGTTTTCAATATTGTACTACAAATCTGACTATATTCTTCTGGCACAAAGTATATTTAGTCAGTGTATATTCTGAAGTGCTAGCTATTAGTATGTCAATGCATAGAAGATTTTGAAACACTAAATATGTGCTAAAGCTTATCATTAAATAAATTACTACAGGGACGTTCATGCAAGTTGTTTATTTCCATTGTAACTACCAGGGCACGGTATATTTTGTGCAAACTTAATAATGTAGTTGCCTTTGCAAAAAGTCTGCAAATACACTTTTAGTCCTTAATAATTTCAACCAATGCATGCAAATAGTTCACTTGTTCTTTACATGTTGGCAGATATTCTTCATCATAAGAATAATTGGAGTTTTCAAGTTTAAGGTACACTGATGGAATATTAATTTTTGGCTTTGTGAGACTTCTGAACAGTATTTAGAATATGTAACTGTTCAGAATTAAAATTGCATGCAGAAGTATTATTGCTTTGAGCCATAATTATATATTATTCCCTACTCTAGTAATGTTTTCATGTTTGATAGGTATACATCTGAGTTGTAAACAGATTAAAATCTTAAAGCCTTTGAGCTTCGTTAGAGATTATTCATTAAGTCTTACAGCTTTTAAAACTATTTCAGTAAATGGAACTTCACTTTTCTACTTCCTGTTAAGGTCAGAAGTATATGCTGTGGTGGTATCAATGGCAGTGCACTAATCAAATCATATTGTAATTTAAAATTAAATTGTAATAATATTTTTTCTTTTTTTTTAATAACAGAATTTTAGTCTTCCTATATAATTTAACACTTCCTTAGGAATTACATGAAATTTCAAAATGTATGCCAAACTTTAACTTCACATTTCTTTCTCTTCCCTGTTACCTTCCCGTGCCTATAAGTACTCTGATTAAATTGGAGACTAGAACTATGTCATGGAAGCACATGCTAAGCTAGGTCCCTTGCTCTAATCCTTCTTGATTCATATCAAGTTTTCACCTTGTAGCAAGTATTTTTCAGAAAAAAAAAAACCCTTTGAAAAGATTTTTGTTCCTTTCTTTCCATCAAAGCCCAACTTTTCCTCTGTTTTCCTGTACAATCGTAATGCTGTGAATGTGTCACTGTGTTTTCCACCTAATAACTTATGAATGTGCTTATCGACTTCAAACACTTTTGGCAGGGGAGAGAATGGTGGGGATAGGAGGCTTTATTTCTCAAGTATAATTAAGACCCCTGAAATGTCATCAAAGTTAGTGGCTGGGAAGAGGAAAGAAACCCTATTTATATTCTCACTGAGGGAAAGAGCAGTCTGAGGCCACACTTCGTTACACACTGAAAAAAAAATCCATGTAGGTTTGCATCATTATATGTTACAGAAGAAAGGTTTCTACCTAGACAGAAAGTCAATCAAACTTAAGACACAAATAGATAGGAAATAAGGTTTCATTATTTTCTGATGTTGATGGAGCTGCTTGTCAGTAAAGGCAAGATTCATCTCACCTCACTTTTCCATTCTACAGTGTTGATATCTTTATTTCCATACTTGGCTCTCACTGTAGTCTCTGGAGAGAAACAGCTCTTGGAAGGTCATTCACTTCAGGGTGTGAGTTGTGTGCCCAGGAACAGGGCTTGAGTTGGTGAGAGCAGGGAGAAAAGGGAGTTTGAGAAGGGAACAAGTCCAGGCAATCAGAGGTGATTCTAAGAAGAGAAGAATGAGTGAAGTGCTTGCTCATTTACATGATTTTTGTTATTTGATTTGGAGAGAAAAAAAGCCAAACTGCCTTAACTTAGTTTCTGTTTCTGTGTCACCTGGGAGATTTTATAAAGTACACACACAGTATTTTTGTATTGAGTAATACATATTTAAATTCTCAAATATGCAATGTCTTATGTTCTGATATAAATTGCTGTTTTTTCCCCCAAAAATTCCTACTTTTTTCAGCTTCATTCAGATTCATCAAATGCCAAAATTTTAGTTAATTACAACATGCTCAATTTGATTAGACAGTCACTATAGTTGCTGAACAAGAGTGTTATTCAAACATTGTTGAAATTAGAAAATTATTTTCTAATTAAATAGGGTATTTTTGCAATTACCAGAATTATTCAGTGCTGGCTGGAGAATACTTGCTTGGAGAAATTCTGTATCTCCAAACACTGTTTTGCAAAACAATTTGCAAGAGATCCAAACAAAAAGATAACTTAGATGAAAGAAAGAGATATGAAATGTGGGAAATTTAGAGAACACTGTCAGTATGAAACTTATATATATTTGCCATTTATACAGTGATTAATAAACCGTCTTATGAGAAAATAATATTTTTTTTCTGCAGCTAGAGTTTGCTTTATCCAATGGTTTATAATTTCCTGCCAAAGCATCATACAGGCATTTGGAGTCACATCATAATATAATTTTCCAGGCATTTAATTTTCTCAAATAATTTGATATTTTTAATAGAACTAGCAAAGTGATTTTCCCTACTGCTGGATAATGTGTTAAGTTGACTATGCTGGTGTCTCCCAGCACAATCAGAAGAAAGGAGGGTTTACTGTTTACATTATTTTCACTATAATGCATTTGAATTTAGAGCAGCTCGAAGGAACTAGTGCTTTTTATAGAAGAGAAAATAGATTTTTATTTTCTTGTGTAAACTAGACACTATTTTTCACACGAAGGATGTGGTAGTATTTACTGTATTCCTTGCTTTTTTGCTGCTTGAACTTAGCAGTGAATTTTGATAACTTAAAAAAATTTATCTTCCTGATTATATTTACACTCGGGGTACTGCATTAATGTAAACAGCACTAGTAAAACATTTGACTTCTAACTTCCTGATCATTACTTTCAGTTTTTCAGCTGCAATGAAGGTTACTTAAATAGGGCTGGTCCAAAGTTTTGAACAGAAAAATAGCAGCTCAATAGGCTAAAGCAACAGTGGTTAGGTAATGAGAGTGGTTTTAAATTGATAGTGACTAAGAACTGCTTTTATGAGAGGAGGTACAAAACTCACTCGTGGAAAATAAATAAAATTTTGTTGGTTTGGGGAGCTTTCTTTGGGGCTGTTTGTTTGGGTTCTTGGGGAGTTTTGTTTGTTTGTGGTTTTCTTTGTTTGGTTTTTTTGCTTGTTTTTTGTTGTAAGGTTTCAGTTTTATTCCATATCTTAAAAAAGTCCAGTAAAGAAAAAGGAAAGGATTATTCCTAAGAAGGTTTATAAAAGAGTGCTGGGCTAGAGAATTTCTGTGTTTGTTTTTTTCTCCTTTGTGGTACTGTTTGACATATATTACTAAATATTACTAAACAATTTTAAAAGTATTTATGTTGGGTTTTTTTTTTCTTCTTTTTCTGTGTTTGTTATTAAGCCATTTGTTATTTTCTTTACTGCTTGATGATAATAAACCAAAAACTTATTGGAGGTTCAAAATAAATGTCATCATATGGATAAATTGTTTTTCTAGTATTATGGAAACTATCAAAATAATAGATTTTCTAAAGGTAAAGAGAAAAAACCCCCTAAATATTCCATTCAATAAATACTCATATTCCATCTCTGGTACTGTAAGGATATTAATACCTAGCTTGTTTCAGATTTTTTCGTAATGCTACAGTAAAAATGCATTAAAATGTGTTACTGTACCCTCTCTTTCTAAGACAGAAAATTCAAAACTCTGTTAACCTTAGCTGGAAAGGCCAAATTTAGAGAAATAAACTAACACGGAAAATATCTTAAACATATCTGAAATAATAATCCTGATATTTTAGAAAGTAAATTTTGTGTTTCTCTGGTGGGACTTAGGAACAGTTCAGAATCACTTGATTAAACTTAAATCAATTATTTGACTGTCCAAGCTGTTCAAAGGACTAAAACAGAAAAAGGATGAAGACTAGGGTACCTGGGTGTAACCTGCGTGTAAATTGCTGACCCAGGCCATCTCCTACACAACTCACATGTTAGTGAATTTTTATTACCTTCCTGTGTTCTGTTCTCAGTTAAGTGTAGGCCCATTTGCATGCTTGCATTCCTGGAGTACAAATCCTTCTCTTCCACTGCAGAGTCAAAGGTGGGAAGAGTAGGTAGAAATCAGTGTAGCAAGCATCTTAGTTTTCACCCACTTTTTGAAAATATAAATATTATCTTCATAATTAAAAAAAAAAATCCAGTGCTTTTATTTCTGTTTTTCCCTCATTTCACACACTCTAATTCCCATTCCCAACACAAGCCTGAGTGTCACTCATGATGGTATAGGTTAGATGACAACACCAGGACTAATGTGTCTTTCTCAACTAATTTCTAAAAATGTAGTACACTTTTAGGAATTGAGAATTGGACTTTCTCAAGCTCTGCCCTATCAGTTGGAAGTGCCTTAAGGCCTAAGTCGGCCATCTGTAACAATTAGGCTGTGACAGTTCTGCCTGATTGATTACAATAGCTGTGAACTGCTCGTGTAGCTAAGCCCACGTTTAATCATCCTGCTGGTGGTACTTTCCCACATTATACTTTTTCCATCTTCTCCATCTGTTAGGTCTCCAAGGGGTGACCTTGTTGTGGCCTTTCAGTACCTGAAGGGAGCCTATGAGGAAGGCGGAGAGATACTATTTACAAGACCATAAAGGCTCTAAACAGAAAGCAGGCTTAGATTAGATATTGGAAACATCTTTACTGTGAAGATGGTGAGACGTTGGAACAAATTGCCCAGAGAGGCTGTGGATATCCCATCCCTGAAAGTGCTTAAAGCTGGCCTGGAGGGAGCTCTGAGGAACCTGGTCTAGTGAGATGTTATCCCCACCCAGTGCAGGGGAGTTGGAACTAGATGATTTTTATGGTCCCTTTCAACCCAGACCATTCTATGATTCTATGACTTTCTTTCATCTTTTAAAAAATGTTGGTAAATACATCTGTGGCAATCCAGAGGGTATATTTATATATTATTTATTTTTCTAATGCTTTTTATATGGGAGCTTTAACATGCTGTAGAATGGATGCACTTAGAATAGGATTCATTTAATTTAACCTTAGTTTAGTAGTGCGCTTAAAATTAGACCTATTTATAAAAGTTTTCCCTGTAAAGAGCAGATAAGAGCTCAAATCTGTGGCTCCTCTGGGGCAGAAAGGCCTGTGCACTGCAGTGCACCATGATGGCAGTGAGGGCTTGTGAGGCTCCATCTGCCCCCTCATTCACCTTTGGTTAACATTTCATGGTGGGTGGGAGGGAAGCCTCCAAATGCACCCTGCTGGAATGAAAATCTCCACTCTCTTCTTTCTCTTAGGCTGCACAGCCTGTAGGACTTGTGGTGGAAAGTTTACTGGCCTTACATCATTAACAGCCTTTTATCAGGAGGCATCTGCTGAATTCATAATGAAAAATAATCATTAGTGCACAGGAAACATCCTTTTACTTCTTAATTCAAAATGCAATTACATTGCTCCTTTGTCCTGGTGAACTTCTGTACACGAGTTCTCTATTATTACATTGTGTGGCATTGTGGGAATCACAAAGTGGAGAGAAAAAGAGGGGAACAGGGTGGAACATACTCCTTTTTATGCAACATCTGGCTTTTTAACAAAGTCTAGGGTTTTAAAAATAGTTGAGTGTGCTCTGATGAAATTATTAAAGAATGGGCTGATTAATCTCTACCATAAAATGTAATTTCCTTTTATCTTGTGCTTTAACCAAAATAAAAGAGTCCATTTGGAAGAAAACAAAACCTAAGAAAAGCGCCCCAAGATACCATTTGTGAGAGTTGGAATTAAGGACATTAATGGAAATAACATTCCAGCAACTTCCTCTCCTGAATCCTTGCTAAGAAAAATCAAGATAATAATGAGCTAGTAAAGGTTATTTAATTTGAACCATTTTGGGACTAAAATAAATCACAGTAAATTTCTGGCATACCCATTATCCTTGATTTGTTTAAACCATATACAAATGCATTGTAGTCTAAAAAAATGGGTAGATACAGTTTGTTTTAAAAACATGCAAAACGTTTTATTTCATGTGACATTTCTATAGCAGGAAGATTTGAGCTATAAAAAGGTATTTTAAGAAAAATGTCCTTAAGCCTTGAATTTGCTTTTGGCAAGGCAGAAAAGCATATAATTGTCAGAAGTGAGTTTACAATATGTTAAGTGTTTCATAAAATACAGAAACTGTAACTGCAAATATTGCAAAACCCATTTCAACAGTCCTAATGCATTCATTTTTGCACAGTGAACCTCACTAGTTTTGTATAATCTATCTCATTAGTAGAATATTTGTATCAGAATCATTCAAACAATTCATGAGAGCAAGTGCTGTCAGACAAGATGTACTTCATTGATTTTCTCTTCTAGCTGGCCATGATGATTTTAATCTTCTTAAGCTCAGACTCACAACCACACCTCATTACCCAGATGTGTGGAAGAGAAATAAGTATAGCTTTCCCAAGAAGCTGAACTAATTACATACATTTGCATTTCCTAGACTTTAGAATGGCATGAAGATTTCATAACCAGAAGCCACAAATTGAGGATAAAATTTGTTTTTGGGTCTGCCTAAAAGATTTGGAGAGCAAATACTTTGCTAATATGTGATGATAGATCCAAGGGTGACATGAAGTCACAAAAAGCACTAACAGATTATCTTGAATTGTCACGCTTTATCACGCCATGTTGCACTTCTTTAGTAAGGTATGAACTGGTCTGTCTATAGAGAAGACCTTCCCCTAATATTCATAGAAACTTGGAATCCTTTAGCTTGTAAAAGACCCTGAACATTATCAAGTCCAACCATTACTCTAACACTGCAGAGTCCACCTTCAGGGGTGGCGACCCCACACTTCCCTGAGCAGCCTGTTCCGATGCCTAGCCACCCTGTCAGTGAAGAAATTGTTCTGAACATCCAACCTAAACTTTCAGTGGCAAAACTTGAGGCTGTTTCATCTTGCCCTATCACTGGTTGCCCAGAAGAGGCCAACTGACACCTTGCTGCAACCTCCTTTCAGGTAGTAGTTGAGCAATAAGGTCACTCCTGAGCCTCCTCTTCTCCAAGCTAGACAACCCCAGCTTCCTCAGCTGTCCCTCACAGGACTTGTGCTCCAGCCCCATCCCCAGCTCTGTTTCTCTGGATAAAATCCAGCACCTCAATGTCTTTCTTGTGAAAGTGAGGGGCCCAAACCGAACACAGTACTTGAGGTGTGGCCTCATCAGCACAGGGGCACAATTACGCTCCTGGTCCTGCTGGCCACACGATTTCTGATACAGGCCAAGGTGCCATTTGGACACAATTTGGCTCATGTTCAGTGGCTACTGATCAGCCACGAGGGCAGATTTTCCATAGAGTAGATTTCCAGCCACTCTTTCCCAAACCTGTAGCATTGAATGGGATTGTTTGACCAAAGTGCATTATGTGCATCTAGGTGGATCCACACAGACAAATTTTCTGTATTATGCTGGTCTTTCTGAGTAAAATATTACCCCTAATTCTGTGTGTTCAGGTCTTTTTCTGTACTTGAGATTGTGCTCTTCCCTGGCTGTCTGCAAGATTTCACATTTTTCTATTGGAATAGTATATCTATTTTTAAAAGAAAGATGAGATACCCTTGTCATCTAACAATTGTCTTGCTGATTTTTAAATTGTCAATTACAGTATTTTTTTTACTAGAAGTGATGTGTTTTCCAATTTTTTTCATTATTTTTCTTACTGGCTACTAACTTACCATATATGAATAGGCTTCAGATAAGTATCAGACTCACTTATTCTGACAGTCTTATATTTAATCTCAGTTGCACCACAGAGACCTAGATAGAGACTGCAACAAATATTGTATTAACAGTCATTTGAAACTGCCAGGTGGAGCTGGCAGAACAACTATTCTCTCAGAATAAAAGTCTGAAATTTTTCTTTCTGTAATCAGAATTCTGAAAGGCCAAGGAAAGGCCTGTTGCTTGTTCTGCATATAACTCTGCATATAACTATAAGAGCCAAACACCTCTAGGAGAATATTCTAGATAGAACTTATCTATTTTCTCACTCAGGATCTGATTTTCCCTATCTTAAGTTTACTCCAGGCAGTAATTCTATGGAAAATCTTGGCATAGATTCAAACAGATAGAATATAATGAGAAATTGTTAAAAATTTACCAAGCAGATGAATATAGAATTATAGGTTTTGTTCTGTATTTTAAATTTCACAGAAACTCCTATGTATGGTAACTAGTAGGTAACTACACTGTAATTTTATGTAATTTCAGACTATATGAAATTCACAGTAATTTAACGTTAACTTAATGATCACTTGCTATTTTAGCCACCTGTTTTCTGAGCTACAACAGGTGTCTAGATTTGAAGGGGTCATGGGTATATGATAAACATTTTGAATATGTTTTCTTTAAGATGATAGGAAAGTCCATACATTCCTTTCAGATAAACTGGATCAGTATGTCAAAGACTAGCAATGATGGAATATTCAATTGATACAATTGAAATGATAGGGCACTCAGAACGTAATCTGCATAGATAGAAAGGGAAAGAAAACATAGGATGAATCTTGTGGTTACATACTTTTGTTGAAAAGAAAATTACTTACTTTGCAAATTGAATTATGACATTTCATTAAAATGTGTAACTTTCCTTTTGTTCAGAACTAACCTTGTGTATATCCTAAGCATGTCCACACCTGAATCTCTTTTTTGGGGCTGCTTCCAGAGACTTTTAGATCCTCTTTTAAGAATGAGTTTGTATTTATCAGAATTCCAGAGCAAAACACTGCAGAAAGTGAGAGACTGTCCAAGATTGAGAAGAATTATCTGTCCTCTGTTCTTCATTAAGTATTTTCTGATAAGATGTCAATCTTCAGGTGTGCAGATAATGCCTACTTATCCTGTGTTGAATAAGAGAGGAACAAATAAAAGTCTGAGAATTACCCAGTGGTTGAGGTTGGAAGGGACCTCTGGGGGCCTCTCTCAAGCAGGACCACCTAGATCCTATTTCCCTGGCCCATATCCATATGACTTTTGAATACCTCCAAGGATGGAGACTTCACAATCTCCCTGGGCAACCTGTGTCAGTGCTTGGTCACCAACACAGTAAAAAACAAAGCATTTCCTGATGTTCAGACAGAACCTCCTGTGTTTCATTTTGTGCTGCCTCTGGCCCTTTCCCTGGGCATCACTGGGGAAAGCCTGGTGCTGTCCTCTTCAGACAATCCCCTCAAAAACTTATACACATTGACGAGATCCCCTCTGAGCCTTCTCTTCTCCAGGCTGCACAGATCCAGCCCTCAGGCTTTTCCTTGTATTATTGATCTTCCAGTCCTGTAATCACTGCAGCCCTTCACTGGACTCTCTCCATTATGTCCATGTCTCTTTTACTGGGAAGGCCAAAACTGGATCCAGCACTCCAGGTGTAGCCTCAGCAGTGCTGAATAGAGGGAAAGAATCACCTCTCTTGACCTGCTGGTAATATTTTCTTAATGCATCCCAAATTAACATTAGCCTTCCTTGTTGCAAAGACAAGTTCATGGTTCATGTTCAATTAGTGTCCGCCATCTGTCCAGGTTCTGTCTGTTTCTGCAAAAGCTGAGGTTATAACCTCTGTAAAACCTGCGGAAACTGATACAAATTGAGAAAAACTAAAATTTTAAGCCTGATGAAACTCTACCAGTTGAATTTAAATTTTGCGTTAAATTGCAAATACAAGTTGAAATTAGCTTTAACTCTTTTTTAACTCTTACCCCTGTCTACCACCAGTCTGCCAGTGGTTTGGTCTTGGGCGATTTCTGCTGTTGTTTTTCCACTGAGAATCCACTGAAGGTTCCTTGGTTCTTAAGAGACATGCTCCTTCCACAGATTTCCCCAAGGATGCACAGGCTGTGCAAGTTACGAGTTGTCAATGAAGGTAGTGCATATAGGCAAGGTTTTATTGCACGAGAACATCTTGAATTTTGTGTACAAAATCAAGCAGAACAGGGCAATGAACCTGGGTCTTATACATACTGGGTCCTACTGGCTCTTGAAGCATCACAAAATAGAGCTGCAAGGTAATGTAGGATACCAGTTTGTGCAAGAAAACTCAATTCTAACCCCAAAGGCTTCACTATTATTATTTAGCAAATAATATTGGATAAACTTATAACCTAAGAAAACTGTAATATTCACTTCCATAGAAACTTATTAAAAATGGATTTTATTCCTAGAATAATCATACAGTGGTTTTCCTTTTTCCAAGTAAATACAGGGCCAGAAATCTTGCAGTGAGACAGAATTAGAAATATCTAGGTCATTTCCAGCAAAAAGGTTCACTTCTCTTGCCAGTTTTATGCCCACAGTTGATTTCTAATACATATTTCACACTTAGCTCCACAGAGTTTCATTTTGTTCATTTCAAATTCTCATTTTGATTTGCTGAATTCTGCTCTCCACAGAGTCTGACATCTCTCCCACAATGGGACAATTTACAAGCTTTTCATTACTGGATCATTGAAGTTATTAATAAGTAAAACTTTGTCCAAGACAGGTCCCTGGGGCTCTCACTTGAAACATTCTCACTATCTCACACTGAGCTAACATCTCCTTTTTGTGTATATTTAGGCTGGGCAATTTCATTTAGATAGGAGTTTTCCATGTAAGTCTCTAATATGAAGGGGAGGAGGGGGAAAAGGGGGTGACTGCTGAGTCCTGACATCCTTCCCTTTCTTGTATCTGACCTTGCTTCCTCTCTGCAGTGGTAAACCCTCCCTCAGCTGGCTGCAGAGTGCCAAGATGAACTTTTTGAGCCTTGCAGGCTCTGTGTATATCCCTGTCTGCAGAGAGAAAGAGACAAGGAAAGTGCAGTGCAGGATGCAAAAATGTATTTTTATGCAAATATTATCATTAGTGTTTCTTATAAATCTGAAGTTCTAGAACACAAAAGGTTTTGGTAACTTCTTAATTCCACTGATCCTTTTCCCTGGAGAGGAGCAAAAGAATGACATGGCCCTTTTTGATTCCAAGAGGTATGCTGGAAATAAGAGTGGCTGGAAGTAATTTTTACATCATTTAATATGCATTTTTGGACCTCATATAACTAAAGAAAACATTTGTTGTATATTGTGTCATATGTAGCCTGGGACAGGAACTTTTTGTACCTTGGGGAAGAGCAATGGGTAATGTAAATAGCATGATCCCATGATACTCAAGGACTCTATTAACTCTGCAGTAACTAATACTTACTGCCTTTATCTCTTCTCGCTCTGGTACACAAATTCCACATTGAATTTGATCCAATTACATTAGTGCTCAGGCCAGTGAGCCTGAAATTCAGACCCCAAGTTGTGGGGTAATTGCCCATGCAATGAGAATAACAGCTTTGCAATTGTGCCCTATGCAAGCATCCACACTACGTGCAATGAGGTTCCTCCCCAGGCCAGCTGCTTCTGCTCCAGCTGCACATTTGACTGGCACTGTGACAGTGGGGGTGTGATCCCAATTCCTGCATGTGGCCCTGTATAATTAATCCATTTTCTTGCACGTGCCTGCTCCAGGTTTGAACAAATCTTTTTGCTCTGTTTTCAGTGGTCAAGTAGCCCTTGAATCTTTTTGGATGCTTTCTTCCCCCTGCCAGTCTCTACAAAGGCATCATATTGCCATTCATTGCTGAGCTACTGTGCATTCTCCAGGGAGGTTTGTTCGGTGGCATTAATACAGACTAAGATCTGCTCTGTCTCCAATCCTCCCAGTGCCAGCTCATTGCTTGCCAAGTGTGAGGTCAAGAGATCTATGTTTTCTGTCCAACAGCAGCTGCTGCTCTTAAGTGTGCTACAGCAATCTCCAACTCACTGGCCTGTCATGGAGATAGAGCCAGAGGGGGCATTCATTAAATATACTAAAGGATGTATAGGGAGTTTTATATATATGTACACTAAGGGAGTTTTAGCTAATCTATTTTATTCCTATAGCCATTGCTGGGTTTGCTTTTTTCTGTCCCATCAGGACACTTTTGTCTAAGTGAGATTAGGCGATGTCACAAATCAGATTGGCTGACAGAAGAATGGGAAGGGTCTGCAAAACAGCTGGCTAGCCAGGAAATTAATTTATTTATTTTTTGGGGTTCTTTTTCCTAAAATAGCTCCAGGAGCAGCATTAGCTCTTCTGTTTTACAATATAATCAGCTTGATCATAGTTTAGTTGTTGAAGAGTGATTCAGCCCTTTCAAGAAACGAGTCATTCAAAAGCAAGGATCTGATCAGTTGGATTGGAAAACAAATAACAATTCTCTGCAGTATATTTATGTATGTTCATAAGAAAAAAACCCCTTCCACTTCCCAAAAAATCCTTCAAATGAATTTCAGACTTTTCAGGAAATATTTGAAAGCTGTGGCAATTCTCTAACCCTTTCTACCAATCTTTTGTACCTTTCTCCATTCACCTCTTGGACTCAGCTGGCCCTTCTCTCTAATCTAATTTTTTTCCTCAAGTCTAAATGGCAACTTAACATCAATGCTTTCAGAGCCAGAAGAGCAATAATGATGCCTGATGCCAAAATGGAAGAAAAGGCCAGCTCACCAGGTCCAAAATCCTAGAGGGATGATGAAGAAAGCCTCTGGAGCCAGGCATGGTGGTGACTGTCCTTCTGAGGCAGATCTAGCAGGCAATATTGGGTGATGGACACAGGGACACTTCTTGTACACAAGGAGCCAGGCCAACTTCCTCAGAGGGGTGTCAAGGACACAGAAATGAGATCATCTGTCTGTCTGATGGTCTCTTTGCACATTTTCTGTCTTGCAGGGGTTTCCTTTTCATCTCTTGGATTGAATCTATTTCTGTAGGTGTGTGAGATGGGCACACTTCCATACTGAGTTGAGTGACCATGAAGCTGGCATTATGGACAAACTTGCTCTTTCCTAAATCCCACATTTTTTTTTAGAGTGCTTGTGTTCATAAATTTCCCAGTTATTCTACAAACTTTATAGGCTAGGGCTGATTATTTTCGTGTTTGCAGTGACCTTCCCTGCTGCTGGAATTCCTTTCTCAGAAACTCAAACCAGTGACTGTTAAGGGCACTTCTGATCTGCTGGTCACATCTATGTCTCTGCCAGTCAGCTTTCCAGAGAAACAGCAATGGAAGAAACATCCCATGAGGGTCTCATGAGTTTAGGGTAATGTTGCAGCTGAAGGTAGAAGCAGATGGTAATGAGCAATTGGGAAGTTTGGTTTTCATTTTATGCAAGGGCTTCCTAGCCTGAGGAAGTGGGGGCCACATTTAGTGCCCCAAGACATCTCTTCTATCTGTAGCTTGCTAGGGAAGGAGCTGCTCATTCAACCAAGCTCAGAGAACAATGAACAACGTCCTCCTGTCCCCTACAAAATGGTCATCTCTTACTACTCTGTCAGTAATGGCAGATGGGAAAAGGCTCAAGTAACTTCCTAAGGGCAAAGTAAGGCAAAAAGGGAGAATTAATATACCCAGATGTGTAAGTTGATCATAGTTCAAGAAAAGGAATTAATAAAATGCTGAACTTCAGAAGAATTGCTGTGCTCTTCTGAGTTTTATGAAAACTGTTGTCTGAATCTGGTAAAAGAAAGTGTATAAGGGTATAATTTGTGGCATGACGATATCTCAGCTCTCCTTGTGATTTTGTAACATGAAATAAAATAGTGTGACCACAGCAGTGTTTTTTCACAGACTCCTGGTATCATACAAAAATGAGTTTCAGAACAGTTCTTTTTCACATAACTGAAAGACCTGCAGATTTAGCCATCAGGACTTGGCCAGCTCCACAACATCCTTTTCACTTGTCTGTCTCTGCTCTTTGTATTTGTCATTCTAAATAGATGTATTAAATCTGGGTGTTGTCAGAAAATCTTTTCCTGTGGTGAAAAAAAATAGTTTTTTGGGTAGAGCAGTAAGGTTTTAGTAATTTTACAAGTGCCTGGGGTTTATTTCCAGCAGTCTGTTAATACTCAAGTCTGTTAGACATGGTGAGAGGTATGAAACAGGAGTGCTAGCTGTATGTGGCTCAGATCAACAGGGAAACAATTGAATGGGTTTGATCCAATATTGTGTTATAAAGCACCATACCAGGATCACACGCCTAATCTGAAGGGATGCAGCTTGAAAGTAATTTCTAATGCTGCATAATTTGTAAGAATTGTTATTTTACCTGTATAATTGCATGTTGTGTGCATGGGAAAAACTTGAAAAAGGCCAAAAGAGCAAAGCATGCAAGATTCTGAGACAATGTAAATTGGAACAGATGTTCTGAAACTAATGAAACCATGTGAATTTTGACCTTGTATCTCTAAGGTTGGAAGTAGAAAGGTGAGTTTGAATATGATACAGTTATATGCTCAGAACATCTCTGCTTTTGGTATTGGTATAAACATATTTTTCACTCGGAATGTGTAGGATAATTCAAATTATCCTTTTTGTAAACTGGTTGGAGAGCAAACTAGAGTATCTTTATTAATCTTTGCTTTATTTTATTGTTGTTCCAGGTTAGGTTTCCCCATGATGATCGTGTCCTGTACCATTGGGATGTGCTATCTTCTTGTTGCTCATGTTGTAGTAGGTTGGAACTCCTAGTAATTTATATTTTCAAGACTCAGATAAGCTTTCCCTTATGTTTAGCTTATATCAGAATGTTAAGAACACATATGAAAGGAAAAAGATGTGTAAAATCCCAACATATGGTATCAATCAAAATGATTGTTGGCATAAACATCAGATACGGTCATTCTTAACCTTTTGTTTTATGAACAATATAAAGAATTAGACAATCAAAATTAAAAGAATTCATATATTTCATTATGAATGCAATTAGTGTGCAGATAAAAAGGAACCATCTCAAGGGAATATGCTGTGCCTGAAAGTTTGCATTGATACAATCTGAGTATAGTCACAGATGAAAAACTCATTCACAATAGCAGATGTTCAGTAATTTCTTTTTAGGGCTTCATTTTTCTTTGTCAATATATTTAGCTATTTGTATGAAAGTAATTAATATTCAACTTGTAATAATTGAAAGTTAAGCAGAATATCTGTACACTTTGAAGGATGTATCATTATCAACATTAAAAATAAACACATGTCCTGGAAATGTGCTGTGGAAGGAATTATTATTTTGGAGGCAGGATTGTATTGCCCAGAGGCTTTGTTTTTCATTTTAAAATTGCTAAACAATGTTATGCTACCTCTACCTTTTTTTTTCTTCTTAAAATAAACCAATGCCACTCCTCTTACAAAAGGACAAACATAAATAGTGATAAAGCATCAGACATCTTCCATTTAATAATGAATTCACATTTGTGAAGGAGTACTCTGAATATTTTAATAGGTTAATACACTACATGGAAGAATGAGCGCATACTGTGGCTTTGATTTCCTTATCTCTGGTGATAATGTTTTAAACCACCTATATAGTTTTATATAATTGGCTGCCACAACAGGTCAAAATTGTCTTTATGAGTATTAAGTCCTGTGAGGTACTCAAGAGCTCAATTCCAAATCTTCCAAAATCTTTGTGGATTTGGCCCGAATTAATGGTGGGTGTGTTTTACTGATTCAGAAAAATTGGCAACCTGGTGAGTACAACCCACCAGGTGGACGAGGCTGAATTACAGGAAGCCAGTAGAGATGATCAAATGTGGCTTTTCCTTCTGCATAGTCCTTGAGGTAACCAGGTAAGTGAGAAAGAAGCAGTATTTCCCCCACCAAAGTGAGGAGATGAGTGATTAATCATGCATCCTTTTTGACTCATATATAGGTTGTACCCCTCACAAGGTTTGTTTTAAATGGGAAATGTTAAGAGGCCAATGGAAATGAGGCACAGCACCCACTCAAGGGTAGGTAACCTTGAGGTGACCAGGTAAGTGAGAAAGAAGCAGTATTTCCCCCGCCAAAGTGAGGAGATGTGAGATAATTCATACATCCATTTTACTTATATATAGGTTGTGTCCCTCACCAGGTCTGTTTTAAATGGGAAATGGCAAGAGGCCAATGCAAATGGGGCACAGCGCCCACTCTAAGCAAGGGCTGCCACCTCTCCTAGCAGGTTCAGTGATAGCAGAGTGTGTGTGTGGAGCCAGAGGGGAAGAGCTGTCTCCACTGATTCCAGACCTCTCACCAAGATATCCATCCCCACCCATGCTCAGGCCCCCAGAGCAGTGAGAACTCCTGTGATGAAGCTGAATTTTGCAACACTGTTGAGAAACCCCGAGGTTGTGCCAACAGTGACCACCTGTAGAATAGATCTTCTCCCGGAACCAGCATAACTTCTGTATCCTTTTACAGATATAAAACAAAACAAAACAAAACAAATCCCGCAAAACCAATCCAAAAAAACCCCACCAAACCTCTGTGATGTCTGGATCAAAACAAAACAGAACAAAGAATAAATGATGACCCTGAAGGACACTCCTTCATGCAGTTTTTCTGCGACTGAATTTGGCCTGTCTTACTCTAAATGCAAAGAGTAGTTTACTGTGTAATAACTGGAACTCTGTTTCAATTAAACAAACATTTATTTTAATCAGCTTAACATTGATCTCAGGTTAAAAATAGCAAAAATAGCCACAGGGTATTTTATAAATCTCAATATTTCTCACAGTGGGGCAATATTGGTGCAGTCATTGATTGCACAAGAACTGTTGTACTAAGCCCTAGAAAATGCAAAATCAGCTTCTGCTAAAACACAACGTTTTAAGTTTGGTTTTTTTTTTCTTTTCTGTTACATTAAAACCCAGTTTGCATGTATGAACATAAAAATGAGACTATGATCACACAAAACAGTGTGCTAATTAATTTAATTGTGGTTTTTAAGGAATGAAAAAACTAAACTAAAACCATATCCTGCTTTTGAACCCTTGAAACTTTCCTGCAAATTCTGACCAAACTGTGCTAATAATGCAATCACACTAGCTGGTACAAAAATGCATTTTGCATTTAGAGTCTGCTGGAAGGAGGAAAGCAGAAATGCAGCAAATGTTATCCACTTTACTCATGTCAGCAAATACTTCTGAGCACTTTGGTGCAAGAGAGATCACACTGGCTTCAGAAGTGCTACATCAACAGGACTCAAATGAATTTTCTTTCTACTATGTAACTTGTCCTGTGGAAAGAAGACAAGTAATGCACAGGGAGTACAAAGTCATGTTGATAACAACACTTTTAGGCAACTGAACTTGAGTTTATTCTGCCTCAAGGAATTTTTTTAATGACATATTGTTTTGCTGAGGATTTTCTTAATATAAACTGATTTTCCTTCCTTCAACAGTCTTTTATCTTCTTTTGCACAGCCAAGAGCTCAGTAAGACCTTAAATGAAAAAGCAAATTGTAAAAATAAAATAAAATTGTTTGTTTACACAGACCTTTATGTGAGTGTAATGAAAATTGCCCAGGTGCTTCAGATAATTTCAAAGTAATGAAGTACAGTTTTCATTGCCTTCCATTACAGCTATCAATGTAATCTGCACATCAAAAGGGCACAATTACAGTGGCTACATCCTGGACAAAAACCCTGTGCAGGATTCCATAAAAATGGATTGGATCTGAAGAGTGGGTGGAGGTTATTTTTCCAGTGAAATTCTCTCTATATAATTTATAAAATATTAGTTAAGTAATAAATAATGTACAAGTGTATTATCTTTAGTATGCTTGTGGCTGATCTCAGAGGATGGTTTCCTCATTTTCATTGACATCCTATTAGGCTATTTGGTGATGTTTTTTAAAGACATATAGTAAATATAAAAATATGATTCTCTGAGGTCTACTTGCCCTTTCTGAGCTGTGTAAAATGCAATAAGATAGCAACATATGAATTACAGCACTACCAAAGTAAGCCATGCTGAGTAAAAGAAGCCATCTCCAGTAGATAAGCAAGGCAATCACTGAAAGCAAGGAAAGAATCAGGAAAATACTGGAGCTTCACCAAATAGTGAGCTGTGTAGCAAACAACAACACCGAGAGTGGCCAAGGGTCTGCCCAGCCACTCTGGAAGCAACTGGCTTAGCAGCTGCCTCTTTCAAATAGCAGAGCAAATATAAAACTGCATTCTTTGTGACCCAAAGTTTCTTGAATGCAAGACAGCACCTGAATTAATTGCAGCCAAAGGATTGTCATTCCACAAACTTAGCCAGCTCCTTGCTGAACCTGTGTGATTTCAACTGTCTCAACAGTTGAATAGTTTATCAACAGATAAACTATACGCCGTGGGAAAATGATTCCAGATGTTGCCATCTTTTTTTCTGAATCATGATTCTAAAGAAATATTTTCAATCTGGACATCATAGTCTATTCGTTCAGTTGCTATAAGGAAATGGTCACATATCTTTGCTCATCCCCTTTTCCACCTTCCAAAGTTTCACTATGACCTTTTTGAGTTCAAAAGGTGAGAAGTGTCAACGCTAGCCAAGACACCATGGATTTACACAGAAGCCTTCTTATTTCTTCTGATTTTCCATTTTATTCCTAATAATTGTTAAGATCCCTTCTTGGGCTATATTGGCAAGACTGTATTGACAACTGAGGAATATATTTATAGAAGAACATCTTACAATAACAAGCAGCATTTCATGAGTCATAATTATTAGCTCACATTGTTTAGCATGTCAATTATGGTCAATTTTACTTTACAAGTGTGCACAGTGAATGCCATAGAACAATTTTTCCCAGTTGTTTGGTCTTGCTAGGGCTTTTTGTAATTCTTTACTATTAATTGTGTTCTTCTGAATAACCCTTAGACTTCCACCTTTAACCTTTTACTTTAAACTCTAGACCATTTAAAAATATTTTGACAATTGCAGAACCAACCTGATTCCCTCTAGAGCTTCATGGAAGGGTCATACCCCTTATACTGTGGTAGTTTAATATTTTTGAGAGCTGCTGGACTGGATATATTTAATCTCTATAGTAACTACAGGTCAAATCAAAATGACTTTAGAAACTGGAAATGTTTTCTTCTGCGGCACAGTGAGTTTATGAACACTTTGCTAGCAAGATGCTACTGAGGTATGATTCAAAAAATGTTTCTCAATTCTATTAGAATAATAGAAGTAAACTGTAGAATTTAGAAACAGCAAACTGTCTTGAGAAAGATATTTTGATTTATTCTTTGAGGAATATGCCAAGTACAGATCACAGTTATAAAAGGAAACTTGCCTAATTGCAGAGATTGTTTCACAGCTACTCATAAAACTTATTTGAGAACATGCTAAAGCTTCTGGTACCATGTCTTCATTAACACTAAGCCTAGTCCCAGAAAACAATTCTGATTTTCTTAATAAAAGTTGAAATACAGTGTGCTATTTCTAAGACATCAAATTTAAAAGGAATAGTAAGAAGCTAAAATCGCTTGACCACCAAGGAAGAGAAAGGTCTCATCTAAAAAGTCAAATATTATTTACAATGTATTTGCAAAAATTGTCTTCGGACAACTGGGACTGCAGACTTCCTCCAGTGACTCAGCATGATTTTAGATCTAGTACATGGGAACAGGTCCAGGAATCAAAGGCTTTGATTTCCTGCTGTGTTGCTGGCTTTCTTTGTAACTTTTCATAGTCAATGGATTTGCTCACGTATTTGTTTCCTCATTGTATCCAGATTTCTGAAGTGCTTACTAAAGATACGTTTTCTATATGGATGCTTTCAATTTTGCTAAAGAAATAAATATTATTGGACACAGTAAAATATGCAGTTATATGCAAACACAATCTATTGTTCTAGATAGTAATAAAAATGTGGAAACATCAGTGTAACAGCTATCAGATGGTTATTCCCTACATCTGCCCACATTACAGAATTCATAGGTTTCAAACAGCAGAAAATCAGTGGCACCTGAAGTAGACCAAAAATAAATATACTAAGCATCAGCCTCTGTGTTTGTTCCAATGGGATTCCAGGAGAAATATTTGGAACCAAATTAAAAAAAAAAAAAAAGAAATAGCTGAAGCATTAAATTAATACTTCTGAAGTGAATTTATGATATGAAATCCTAGCAATTCAGAATAAGTGCTTACCAGAGCAGATGAAGCCAGCATGTTAAGATGTGAGCAATTTATTAAGGACAACTGAAAATCAACAGGTGTTGGTGATTTATTGAGAGAAGGATTAAAATCTTTCTCCATAGATGCTCTAAAGGGAGAGGATGAGGGAGAAACCTTTCTTCACACATTTCTTATTAGGGGGAATATTATAGGATTACTGACATCCTGGAGCTACTCAAAATAATAAAAAGCAAAAGGGATTTTGCACTATATTTAAAGTTGACCACATACTGTTATTTTCTCTTTTCAGGTTGCTGTTTCAACTTTGATAGGCAGCAGTGATTCATTAGCAGTAGCTTCAGTTAGTGCTTTGCCTAATGAATCAGTAATGGGAAAAAAGCCCTCTCAAGATGTGGTTTTGGCCATCATTACTATTATCCTGGCTGGACTAAAAGACTTGCTGTTATTTTTAAGAAAATAAACCCGTACTGGTTTGTCCATGGTGTATGAGCTGCCTAACTGTACAAGATAACGGGAGTAAGGCTGCTGCACAGTGCTATAACAAGAGACATAATCTAGCAGGGAGCTGCAGATTTTTCTTTTTTTCCTGCTTCCTTTCATGCCTCCTTCTTTCCTCTTGCATTTATTGTCCACCAGATTTTTTATTTTCATACTTATCTGCTATTTTATACCTTATTCCTTGTTCATTCACACTCTGTTTGTCAAATAAAACTTTCACTTATTTGTTTTTCCTGCCCCACTTTTCTCTGGGTGGCCTCTGTCTACTTATCCTTAATAAAGTTAATGAGTGAGAGAAACCTCTGCTTACTTAAATTTTAAGGACATTAAGAAAAAGGGTTTTTTCCTAATGTCATAGTCTTCTTCTATTTAATATATACACCTGCTGTACTTTCCACTCTATTAACACTTGTGTGTGTTTCAAGCATTGGTCATGAAGATCATTACAGACCCTGAATTGAAGTAAAAAATCACAGCAAGTCTGGCAGTGCTGGGGCTCATGAACATAAATTGAAAACTTAAGATTTTCCTCTACTTGACCCAGAAGTGTTAATGGTTCAGGATGTCTTGTTTCTCTTGATCTTACCTGAATTCACTTTTGAACTCAGATGGCTACAGATTATATCCAGTGAATTCATTTATTCAGCTCCCAGAACACCCAAGAAAAGGAAACCTGTGGAGTACATAATAGTTTAAGGTTTTAAAAATAAGAAGCAACTTACCAGCTAGATAGAACTGTATCAAAGTTAGTGCTGCTAGTTTGATTATAGCACATAAATTATTCAATTTTGATCTAGATTTTTAATGGTGGTTAAAGCTGTGAGCAGTGAAATCTAATCCACACATTCTCTGCATTGCCATAGCCAAAGATCAGTCCACGATCTCAGGAAACACGACTGCTTATTTTTAAGATCTAGTTGGAAAAACAACTTGGGGGATTAATGTGAGCAAATACTCTGAACTCTGTGCAAAATGTTTGTTTTTAGATCCACCAGGTCTGATCCCAAGCAGTGTGACTTGACTGGCAATAATTTATGTGAGGAAATTTTTCTGTCTTGATTTTGTGAAAATGGGAAGAAATATTAATGTTAGGCGGAAGAAGGATATGAATAATGTATGCTGAGTTTTTGTACTATACCAGCTGAAGTCAGTGAAGAGTCCAAAAGTAATTTGCTTGAGCTCAAAGACCTCAGTTAACGACTACACATGATGTAAGGCATGCACAAGCACAACATGGATGTGACTGCAAGCAAAATCTTGTCAGGCACATTCCAGATAATAAATATTGTCATTATAGGCACAGTTTTCAGTGTTGCCAGTAAAAAAGGCCACTTGGCAGTTCAAGATATTTGTCAAGAACAAGACTAAGGGAAGATGAATATTAAACATATAATCACGCAATCCTTTCTCTTGCAATAAAATACTTTGTGTATTCTTGTTCCCACTGTTAGATTGGAAAAACAAGAAGGTGGTTAGATTTTCTCCAAAGCATGTTAGAGCTGGAAATTTGTTTCTAGATAAGTACTCTAATTTAATGTAAATATTCTGTATTTACAGAGAATTTAATATTCTTTTTTGCATTTTAATTGCTATAGACACCTTTAAATAGCAACAGAAACCATAGAACATCTGTTATATATACTGCATATAAATAGATTGGAGATTTTTAAATATTTAAATTTGTAAATATTTATCTTTTAGATTTAGCATTTGTTGTAAGGGTTTTTGAAACTTTTATAGTAAATTTTCCCTGATATCATTAAATTTTGCATTAATTTTCTGTGATCCAAATTAGAAATTATTTTTCTATTTTGTCACCCATGTGAAATATCTGTCAAACCTACCATCTCTGCACAGGAAAAGAAAATATGAATTAACCCATCAACAAATTTTTCTATTGATGAGATAGATATATGCAGGCAATGTCTACACTTGCTGCATACACAAATATTGAAAGAGGCAAGCACTCAGGAGAGGGAGAACACTGAAATAAAAGTTACACAACCAAGCTTAGGTTTGTTCCTATGTGTTTTATAGATAAAACAGAGCCCTGTACACCACCTTTGTAATAAATAGCTGCATTCATTCTCTTTCTGTACTGTTGCTGCAGAAGTCCTCCTTGGATTTCAAATGTGTATGGTTCTTTTTCTGTTTCAACGTTTATTAAAGTATCACAGAAAACTGGACCTCATACAAAGCTCAGGTAGGTTCATGTGAAACATCTCCTTCCAGCCAGAGGTATTAAGCATATATTCTTCAGACAAAGTCCTTAATTTGGGAAGACATTTTTATATAGAAATATTTAAATTATATTTTGTTTCTAAAAAGACACCTGTGTTCTTGAATGCTGAAACATTTGCGTAACTGCTTTCCTGAACTGGGGCTTAGATTGAATATTTAAGGTTATTTATCCTGGTTCTATTACCCTGACCTTCATAACTTGGAGAAAGAAAATGGGTTTGTCCCTGAAGAAGTGCTGAACTACTGAACTGTTTGTCTATTTGCCCTGTTTGTACATGCAAATCTGAACTTGGAGGTTTACAAAATGATGTGTCCCCAAAGAACAAGTGCTTAATAATGCAAACCTATATGTACTGAGAAGTGGGAAGACCATCCATATTTATCCGTAGAAAAGTCTTCATAAAATCTTCAGAAACACATGGAATTAGGGGCAGTGAGGACAGTGAGGGAGCCAAGTTTCAGGGTGTCTGAGAAAGTTAGATTTCTCAAAAAAAGTGCAGCTGAGGATAACAGGTTGTCTGATGAAGACGGTATTCTTATTATGTTAATAGGTTTTGTACTAAAACAAAATCTGCATTAAAGTCCATGATTTTGTAAACAGGCTGTCAACAATACTTTTTATGTATTCACATTATGTTTTGGCTTATTATTCCTAGTAAAACTGATGCCAGTTTGCATTATGTTTGATTTTGGAATGCTAAACACATCTCAGTGATAGAGCATAAAAGGATTCATAGAGTTTTCTCCTCTATAAAGCTAAGCAAAGTATTTTTGTACCATAAATACACATTTAGCTTTTCAATATGCTTAAAAATAGAAGTCTCTTAGTGGCAGGAGGTAACCAGCCCTGAAGATGCTGCATCTTGTATTACAATTCAGAGGATGATAGAGAAAAGGGATGACATGAGATTTCTTTATGAAGCAGATGAAAAAAGAGAATTTTCAATCTCCATGCCATTAAACAGGGCAGTTAAAGTCAGACCTGCTCTCTTTTCTACATTTCTGGTTATTTGGTGCCTTGCAGCTGGGTGTGAGCTCTTCACTTCTCTTGTCATTATCATTATTACGTCTTGGGGAGGTGAATTAATCAGAGCTGCTTCAAACAGCACAGCAGAGATATTTACATTAATTTTACATTAAGGATGGCAAAGCTCAAGGAAGGAAATGAAGGAGAGGGGATTTCTTCAGCCTTGCTCATGTGGCAAACTTACCCCTGAGGATGGAGCCATTGATTCTGACATGAGACAGATCTGCACCTGTATTTTGAGGGCTCCTCCTCACAGAAGACCTGCTTTAGGGCTGCACAATGAATTCTTCTGGGGTGAAATGGAGCAAGAAGTAGGACTTTGTCACTGGTGGGCTGTTCAAGAACCAATTCTGACTGGTAGCATGAAAATAATACCTCCCTCATATCATCCTGAGGGTCACAGATCCCAGTGGCTCCTTAATTCAGCTTCATTTCACAGTGAGTTATTCTGTTTTGCTGGAACTTTATGGTTAGTCACTGCCTTCAATGACAACTGGAAACATCTGCTTGGGGCAGCCAAGGGGGCCATTGCAGGACCAAAAGCAAAAAACAATGAACACAAGAAAAGCTCCCTGGAGAAGACAGATGCAAGGGAAGCACCAATAAACTCCTGGCTGCACAACTATCTCTGCTTCCTGGAAATAAATTATTTGCATCATTTTGGCTGCTGGCAGGACCTGTTCTTTGTTGTTAGTGTAGTCATAGAGGCCAGTGGGAATGGGATGAGTCTTCATGGCTGTAAGCAACTGTCAGCAATAGTATTTTGTATGGCAATTTCTCTCCTGCTGCAACTGATATGGAAAGGAAAGGGCAACTGAACCACAACCAAAAAGCCAGCAGGGTACCTTACAGTTGTTTATGTCATTACAAACACTGTTAAATGATGTTTAATACTGATCTTGTGAAAGCATAGGTGGTTGTGCAGAGTTCACTTGACACCCATTAAATCTTGTGCATAATTGTCCCTGTTTCTGTGCATGCATTTAGGAACTGGTCAATGTAAAGAGTAGGAAAAACAAAGGAGGTGTGAAGGAGAAAGAGAATCCTGTGGTATAAGGATGGTCTGTAGCCTATGCCCATGTTAAGTCCGGAAATAAATCTAGCAAGTGTACTATGCACAAATGAGTATGAGCTGGGTGAACAGTTTTGTGGTAGTACTTTCCTTGCACAGAATTTAGTGCAATCCCTAACTCATTGTCATTCTCCTTTGAAGAGATATTGTGTTTTCTTTTAATTCTAATTCTAACTTTTCTGATCAAACTAGAATGTTTTGTTGTTCAGGGTTTTTAGATGAAAACATGAAGTGGTCCTGTTGAAAATTTTTGCTAACTGTTCTTTTTCTCCCCATAGAGCATGATTTTTTGATTCCTCTTGTCTATTTCTGAGAAGGAGAAACCCTCCCCAGTCTTCCAGCAGCTTTCTCACCTACACAGATTACATAGGTACCTCTTTAATGTCTCCTAAAGAAATGATCCGATAAGCAAGTAGCTTCAGAAGTGTTGTAATTTGTGCTAATGTTTAATGAAACTACGCTTGGAAACCAAAAAACATGAACAGAAATTGAAATTTAGTTCCTTTTCTAGAAATCAAGAAGTTCTTTTGATAGAATATGCAAGCCAATATGGTAACATAAAGGGACTGATGGCATATACGTCTGCAAATAACTCACACGAAGGGTCAGAGAAAGTTGACACATAGAAGTCTGCTCAGAGGTTATCTTTGCCACCCATAATGGTAACATTTCCGTGACCCAAATGCAGAAAGATCATCCTGTATTTTCTGCCCAGAGAAACCCTGGCTAGCAAACCTATTGAGCCTATGCTATAATGCACATGTTTTTGAGAAAAAGCAGATGAGATGTAGCTCTACTTCTACACACATCTCTGAGAAAACAGCTGGTTAGCAAGCTGATGGAGGCAAAAAAAAAATCTATGTTTCCATCAGTATCTTTTCTCTAATAATTAATAGTCTCCTTGCTACTGCATTGGCATGCACTCAGCTCCTCTGTTATTAATGTGCTTCACTCCACTGATTATGCTTTGTTGTGGAATTTTGTCTAATATAGAGACCTCTCTAGCTCTGCTGGACTGGGTTCATTATTACATAATATAGCCCTGTCACCTTTAAGTCTGACTACTGAAGATCTTGCCCCAGATTTCTGGCTCAAGACTGGTTTCTGTGATGATGTGAGGATACAATAACTGTGAGAATACAATAACTACAACAGATCTATCTCTGATTTGTGCTGGTTTGTTAAGTGTGATAAATTGATATAAAAATCCCTTTTAGATGTGAATACACAGTAGAAGAAAACCAATTAATTAGAACTTGGATTAACTGAGCATAAGTGTTTACTGTGGAAGTGGTCCCTGCTGCTATATAGAAAGCCTCAGTCCTCAAGAGTCTGCGACTAAAGGACACCAGACTGAATCACTTAAGAAGTCATGCTGTCAGTAAACATTAATGAAGTTTGCTTTTGCATGCTAATAATAGAGACTCTGGTCTCTATCGTGTGAATCTTTATTATCCTCTATCTAAGAAAGCAATCCAGCTGCAAAAATATTAGTAGTAGGAAGGGATGAGCATAACAGTTGCTGCTGTGCATCTGTGCATGAATTATCTGGCTTATCTCATCTACCAAGATGCCCTTGGCATGCAAGCACTGGTTCAGTCAGCTGATATCCATTGTGCCTCAAATGCACTGTAATTGCCACAAAACTCAAGAGAAAGGAGGATTAGTTTGTGCAGAAGTCTTGTTCTCTTTGATGTGATTCATAACTGCACTTGAAAGATGTTCAAAACATGCAAGTAGCAGGTTACCTCCCCAGAGTCCAGCCCTGACTGTGGTGGATCCCTGCACAGTGTGTGGTTGGGTATTTCTGCCATCTGCTTTGGACCTGAGCTTACATGCAGTGAAGGGGACTGAAGTTAGGAGCCCAAAGCTTGAAGTCGTCCCTCAGAGCTGTAACTGTGTGTGTGAGGAGGAAATGAAATTGCCTAAACTGACAATAGTGCTCTCTGCAAAGGAAAAAGTATCCTTTCATCAGAAAGCATGCAGTTAAAGTCTGTGTCTGAGGTGTCTTGGCATGACAGGATCCATGCAGGGACTGGAAACTTTTGTATGAAAGGTGAATTTATTGTTTGACTATAGAAGTGAAACCTTTCTGCAATACAACTTGAGGCTCCACTAAAAAGCTTCTCTGTGGCTACTGCTGCAATTCCTTATCTCTTTCTTTTCCAGCTGGAGTGTTGCTTTGCTTTTGTAGCTATTAGCTGTATTCCTGCCCTGCAGATTTTCCATTTCTTTTATGAATATGGTCTACTGATACCAATACAGTAAGATCTACTATGCTTGTGCAGAAGCAAGGATTTTATAAGCCAGGAAAAGTTAGAAAGAGAAGCAAAAATAATCCCGCTTTGGTGGTTCTTGCATTCTCTTTGGAAACATTTGTGTGTAGTGTTTGACATCAGTGTACCAATCTTCTTAAAGTTTTCACTCATTCATTCCAAAGAGTCATTCCTGAATTCACAGTATTAAATTAATAGTGTAGGATGTGTTGCAGCAAGATGGTATTTGTGTACAAATATTCAGCAGCTATAATGCAAATTAATTCCAGGATGAGTTTAATCTACATATTCATCTTCTTCAGTTGTGTTCAAAATGGAAAGCAAGAACACTTGAGAAGCAAAGTTAGATTAACTAGCAATGTATGAATATTCTGGGCTTGATCACCTGTTACTAAGACTACTGTTCTTCAACTGAAAAGAATCACCACAGCATTGTTCCTCTTATCTTGTACTTTATGACAATGGTTGGCTTTCACGTGTCTCCCTGCAGCCTGGGATTTAAATTTGTATCTTATTCTCTCTTGACAGTATTTGTCTTCCTTGCCTCATTGGTTCCAGATAATTATTTTTTCCAATTTTACTTTCAGATTTTCATTGACTTGACAGCTTTGCCTACAGGGATATTTTCCTGGTTTACCATACGGTTTCATAAGCACCTGTCTGTTCTGTTGAGATCAGGTTCTTCAGTAATTCTCCTGTATTGACAGTAAAGGTAACTCGTGGTACAACACTCCTACAGACCACACTTTGGGGTGCTGCCAGTCTTGAGCCCCTTACACTTCAGAAGTGGAGGCATTTTTACTCTTCTGCCCCCATGGTGGAGCACAAACTCTTTCAGGTACTGTGAAATTGAAGTTTTAGCACCACAGTTTTTCTTTCAATTCTGTGTTGGAAAGGGAAGGAAAGGGAAAAAGGGAAAAAGGGAAAAAGGGAAAAAGGGAAGGGAAACGGGAAGGGAAATGGGAAGGGAAATGGGAAGGGAAGGGAAACGGGAAGGGAAACGGGAAGGGAAGGGAAGGGAAGGGGAGGGGAGGGGAGGGGAGGGGAGGGGAGGGGAGGAGGGGAGGGAGGGGAGGGAGGGGAGGGGAGGGGAGGGAAGGGAAGGGAAGGGAAGGGAAGGGAAGGGGAGGGAAGGGAGGGAAGGGAAGGGAAGGGGAGGGGAGGGGAGGGGAGGGGAGGGGAGGGGAGGGAGGGGAGGAAGGGGAGGGGAGGGAAGGGAAGGGAAGGGGAAGGGAAGGAAGGGAGGGAAGGGGAGGGAAGGGAAGGGAGGGGAAGGGAAGGGAAGGGAAGGGAAGGGAAGGGAAGGGAAGGGAAGGGAAGGGAAGGGAAGGGAAAGGGAAGGGAAGGGAAGGGAAGGAAGGGAAGGGAAGGGAAGGGAAGGGAAGGGAAGGGAAGGGAAGGGAAGGGAAGGGAAGGGAAGGGAAGGGAAGGGAAGGAAGGAAGGGAAGGGAAGGGAAGGGAAGGGAAGGGAAGGGAAGGGAAGGGAAGGGAAGGGAAGGGAAGGAAGGGAAGGGAAGGGAAGGAGGGAGGGAGGGAGGGGAGGGAGGAGGGAGGGAGGAGGGAGGGAGGGAGGAAGGAAGGAAGGAGGGAAGGAAGGAAGGGAGGGAAGGAAGGAAGGAAGGAAGGAAGGAAGGAAGGAAGGAAGGAAGGGAAGGAAGGAAGGGAGGAAGGAAGGGAAAGGAAGGAAGGAAGGAAGGAAGGAAGGAAGGAAGGAAGGAAGGAAGGAAGGAAGGAAGGAAGGAAGGAAGGAAGATTTGGTTCTTCACGGAAATATTCCTATTACCACTAAAATGCTGCCTTTGCTACTGCAGGAGCTATAGCTATGATCACTTCTAAAGCCTTGGTGACAAACACAGCACTCAGATCCTTATAATTTTCAGTGTACACTGTAAGGGACATTTAGATTACAAAAGACATGTCTGCACAATGGGCAGTTACATGGAATTCTAAACAAGTCAAAATAATCTCTCTGGGAATTTTCGAGCCAAGTTGGAAAGTGAATAAGGAGTTTCCAGACCTACAGACCTAGCAAGAGTCTTGCACATGAGGACAGAGATAACATTTTCAACAAGATAATTCTACTCCTACCTCAAACATTTAAAGCATTTAACTTTAAAAAAAAATCATAGCTTTGCCTTCTCTTGCAAAAACAAAAAAGCAAAATGATATAGTGTCTCTTTTTAATGACTGCTTCATGCAGTTCCACATAACATTGACTGAAACAGTCATTTTAAGCCCACTGATTTGTTGCATAGTTTTGTAGAAATGGCATAAACGAACAAAGTGATGAGTGCAGGTAGATGTTTTCTATGAGATAAATGATTCAGAGTAAATGTGACAATTTAATTCTCTAAGATATTCCAAAGTGCCCTTTTCTCTTTTTCCTTTTTCTTTAGATTTGTTTTTTTTTTTTTAATTTGAGAAAAGGCAACTTTTTTTTTTTTTTTTTGATTGAGACTTGATCTTGGCAAACTGTGATTGCAGATGCTGGCAGAAAAAGGAGTCATGGATGGTTTTGGAGCCAGAATCAATCATCACCAATAAAAATTGCAATTTCCACTTGTCCCAGTTGCTGTTCAAGGGCAGAGAAGTCATAACTGTGGGAGACTGCTGCTTGCTCTTTCAGCCACCACTGTGCTGAGACAGCCAGTGGGAAAATACTTTAGCCATGGTGGTTTTATAAAGGTGGTAAATCCTTCACTCCAATAAAATAATGGAAGTTGTCCCACCATATTTTAAAGTGCGCAGATCTGTTTACTCTTCATTTCTGTGGTGGTACTATCCTGCCTCTCCATCCCCCCCCAAAAGGTTCTCTTTGAATGAGATAGTTCTAGAATGTGACAGGACTGTCAGTCTGGGGGACTCCTGCCCTCTGTGTGTCGTGGGCTCCCTATCACAGTTGCTGTCTCCCTTGGAGATGGGAAAGCTCCCTACTATCCTGTCTTGCCTTACTCTTAGAGACATCTGTGTGCCCCAGGGGATGCTTTGTGCCCTCTGAGAGCTCGGATGAGGGAAGAGACATTTCAAAGTGGGAGTATACGAGTGGCTGGACTGGCGCTATAACACTCTGCAGGTAAGTGGAAATCTTCTGCAGACATCTTTTCCAGAAATCGTGTATGTGTACATGTATGTATGGATACATGTAAAAAGTATGTTCAGATAGATACATATTTATGAGACTACCCACATAAAAAATAGCCTTTAGAACCTTTTCAATATGGAAGCTCTCTCTGCCCCTGTGTTATGGCCTGGCTGCTGTTAGCATAGCATTCAGTTGCAGTTTGCATCAAACAGCTGACTTACATGAGTATGTCTCTGTTGTGATGTCCATACACTTGGATGTGTATGGACAATGACTGGAAGACAGAGTGAATTAGAATTGCTATTATTATTTGTATTCCATTCTTGCATTATTTTTTTTAAAACAGCCTGAAGCATATGTTTCACAATCCCATTTACTCCCATTAGCACAGAGACTGTACCCTGTTTCAAATTGACTTTTAAAACAGATGTGTTATCAAAACTATTTTAAAAATAGTTTGTACCTACCCCGGGGAGATCTGGAGTCCTTTAAAGCCTACAGCAATTTACATTCAGAAAAAATGTTCAAGTCAAGCTTTATCAGCTCATACTGTGCGCAGTTTGCTGTGTTCAGAGTGGATTGTGAAAAAAATGAGAGCTTTGTTACTTGTAGCAGCGCGAACAAAGGTCTGATACAGTGTTTAGGAAAAAAGGACTGGTTCTTTCTCTTCAACAAAAGGAACAAAATCAGTGTTTTGGACCTTGCATCCTCTGCTTGATTAGAGGTGTTAATTATTCCAGCATAATCACTGTCTGTGTTCACAAAGTGTGGTCCCCTCAGGACTGCTGTGCTACCTCTTATCAGCAGCCTCGGAATGGCAGCACTGGCTCAGCTGTAGCTGTGCTTTGCAGAGCATGTCAGATGGGGTCAATAGATCTTTTCAGCTCCTACTTTACAGCCATGTATCTGCCTGAGTGCTCTTTAGTTATTTATATGCTTTGGGTAACTGGGCATTACAAGAGGAAAAGTCATTTTCCTTCTGCATGTTTTAGTCATACACTGTTCCAACCTTCTCTTCAGTTAAGTTTTAGAGAACTTAACTTTTTAGAGAACTCTTTTGAGATAAGAGGAGGAAAGTTTGTGGGGTCACCAGAAAACCATTTGTAAAGATTTCCACTGCATTCTGCATTAATCCTAGGTGTGTTCCGAAGGATCAAGCAAGGGTTTTGAGCATCTAAGTCCTTGAGCTTCTTATGGGTGCAGTTACTTCTTGGCAAGAGGAAATGTGTGCATTTTCTAAGGGGAGATTCTTCAGCCTTTAGAGTCAACAATGTGATTTATAAGCTTAGTAGAGAGGAAGAAAAGGAACAGAGGTGATGGAGAACCCAGACTTTTGAATCTGTAGGATATCTTCAAATGCTGCTGACTTTCTGATGGCTCCTATCCATCTTAAAATCTACAAGATTTCACTCTCGCTGTTTATTGAGAGCCATTGTAGAAATTACCATTCTTCAACATTGTTTTCTATATTTCCTCACTCACTACAAGAGTCAAAGCTCTTGTAGCTTTGACTCCTTCATTTATCTTTTCTGTAGAACATGAGTTATCCTGAGAGAATTCTTTACATTAACGGCAAAGTTATGTCCTAGAGTGGATAATACAGATTTATTTCATATCTGAAATTGCCTACAGTTTTTTTCATCTCAAAGAACAATCTCTTCCTCTTTGGCAACATCTTCTTTGAACAAAGCTTTCATGAGTTTTCCTGAACTAAGTTTTCATGACTTTTCTTTCTTAAAAGAGAAAAAGTAAGTCTAATGCATTTCCTCCTATTCTGTCACCCCGAATTCTTGTACTGCCAGGTCAGAATTCTAAAAGAAACAAATTATTAGAAAACTAAAAAAATCTTAAATTGTAAATTTTAAATTAAGGGCCTAGCACATCATTTGAATGCAGTGCAAGCATTTCCATCAAGCTGAAAGAATTCACAATTGGCTGCACACTGGCAGAAATGTTCTCTGGTGCTCTCTTACTGCAGGTCGTATAATTCAGATCCTTTAGCAGCTTCAGGAGCAAGCTGGACCTTTTTAAATAATAGTTTTCAATAATGATAATTGCACACCTGTCTCTGCAGTTGGGAATGCTGCAGAGAAATTCAGTGAAGAAGGGAGACCTGCGATTTTCAGGAAAAAATTGTTATTGCCTCTAGGGACAGTTGATTTAGAAATAACTGTTCCATGACATGTCAAGAGAGCAGCTGGAGATCAAGCACAATCTGTAGCTGAAATACTTGAAAGGTGGGCTGGAAAGCAGAAAAATGGCTTTTTTCTTTGCATTTTCCTTTCCATGATGTGTAAGATCTTCCAAAGTCTCCTTCTTCCTTTTTCCCCTCTTCTTTTCTTTTTCACATTTGACACTTTAGATCAGGTACCCGAAACAATGAAGCTATCCAAAGACTTAATTAGCCAGGTTCCCTTACTCCACTTAACCACATTTACTGTCAAAATCTCTTATTCATGTGGGGGTCATCATTATTTGGGCCTTTCAGAGGCCATGTCAACAAACTTAGAGGAAACTGAGACAATTTAGTAAAGCAAGAAGCAAGAGACAGTTAAAACCAGATTAATGTGAGCAATCAGTTACTTTTAGCATGGACATGAGCAGTGTTTTGTAGGTAATAAAGTCCACATCTCTGTTACAAAGGAGAAACAGCTGTAAGGGAAGGTCTCTCTGTAGCAGAAAAACATAGCCTTCCTACCTTTTTTACTGATTCAGGAGAAAAGATTAGAAAAGGGAAAAATTTTTTGAAGTTCCTGACTCTGGTGGAGCAAATGACGTCCTATGGGGCTTCTTCAGGAACAGATGTCCATCCATTTGCTGCTGATAGGGCTGAAGACTGGTTTGCTGGGGAACTGTTCTCTTCCCTCCCTGGCTGCAAAATCACTCCCCAGGAGGACCATTTGATGCTGTTTTGGGTTTTCTTCATCTACTTCTGCCTGCTCTGTGCCTGTCCCCCAGCTTTCTGAAGCACAGCAAACTTTCTTTCCTTCATTTGTAAATTTTGCTATGTGTTTTCATCACTCTGTGGGGCAGTGTTTTCATATCAGAGAACATCTTACACTGCCTTGCCATTTCTTTGAGACTTGCCAAGTCTTCTCACTGACTTTTATCCCCTCTTTCTTCCTTCCATCTCTGTCTGACTCCAGGCTGTTCTTTCACTTAGAAAAGAAAAGCCAGACACTGTGCAAGACCCAAAGCTTGGGATGTCTCTGACTTGACTGTCATGCCTGTTAGTCAAACTTCAATAATTTCTTTGTTAGAGCATCCTGAGACAGAGGATTTTTACCTAGCAGAATCAGTTATCCAAGTTATTACTGCATTATGTTTATGCTGCTCCATCTCCTCCCAGTAATGCATCTAGACTATTCCTTAATTTTATGTTCTTCAAATAAAAGAAAAAGAAAAAATGCTGCAAAACCCAGAGGCCACATAAAATTTTCCACTTTTCAGAGAGTGTTGGCTGTATTTCTGTCTTTCAAGCCTGCACAAGTTCTGCTGACAGGGTAGTTATTTAGTGGATTGCAAAGAAGATGAAGAATTTCAAGGTGTTAAAGCAAAATAGTTTAAATCTTGCCTAACTGAAGACAAAGAAAGATTTAAAAAAAAAAAACCCAAAATTTGTTTTTCACCAAGTAAGCTAACTTTTTTGTTTCCCCAAGCACATCATATCTTTCTGTGTAAATCACTTTGGAAGGTGGATATGCTCATTCAGGTTCAGCAATTTCAGTGTCTCCATCATTCTGGTGCCAGTGACATCAGCTGACATCAGCAGTTTTAGTGCTGGAGAGCATTTAGGTACAAACTGCATCTGACTGGGGATATGTGGAAGTTTTCATATATTCTGGTTTCCCTAGCTGAAAAATGCTTGAGACAGGGACTAAAACTCTGTCTGAAGAGGTTGATCTTTATCCAGAGAATACAAACAACCTCTTAAATTTCCAATAACCTTCTGAAGAAAGAAGCCCAATTCTGATGCAAATGCTAAGTAACAGATAATATTTTGCTGAACAGGGTTTCAACACAAGAAAATTATAAGAAATAAACCCCAAATTATTCAAAATATTAGTTGCAAATTTAGACAGTTGCTTTTATTTCTGAACAGATTATGATCCTGAAATTTCAAAGTTGCTGAAAAAAAGGGACAAACTCATGCTGAAATTATATAGATGGTATTTCTCAGATTTCTGGGAGATGACATGCACAGATGCAGATGAAACAACAGATTATGAGATATTAACACGTGATTAAAAACTAAGCCAAACCCAGTGAAAAATTTGAAAATATTATAAAACCTGTCAATAAGCGAAAGAAATTTTGAAATTATAAGGTGTACATTACAATTTGAAGTAGATACATTCTGATACCCTGTTGGGCTATCATTCCCCCAAGCTACCAGCATATTATCTCCCTGAAACTAAAACTCAGAAACTGGTATTTTTCCAGCTGTTGTTCAGGTCCATGGACAAACAAGATCTCCTTATCACACATTTCAAGGATAGGCATCCTGCAAATGCAGCGAATTTTTTTGGCTTACTGGCTCAGTGACTCAACAATGAGGAAGAGCAGGCACAATCTAAGTGAGAACAGGTCATGGTTTAACCCCAGCTGGTGACCAAGCCTCACTCACTTGCTCCTCCATCAGCAGGATCAGGGAAGGAATGGAAAGGGTAAAAGCCAGAAAACTCCTGGGTTTAGATAAAAACAGTTTAATGGGGAAAACTGCGCATTGAAGCAGTGCAAAGCAAGGAATTAATTCACTGCTCCCCATGTGAAGGCAGGTGTTCAGCCATCTCCAGGAGACCAGGGCCCAACCATGCAAAAAGGTTGCTTGGGAAGACAAATGCCATCACTGCAAACATCCCCCTCTTCCTCCTTCTCCACCTCTCTCTGTATAGTGGGCATGATGCAGTGTGCTCTGGAATATCCCTCTGGTCAGTTGGGGTCACCTCTCCTGGCTGTGTCTCCTCCCAGCCTCCCAGGCATCCCCAGCTTCCTCACCAGTGTGGAAGTATGGAAAGCAGAAAAGGCCTTGGCTCTGTGGGAGCCCTGCTTGGGGAATAACAAAGATGTCTCTGTATTAATCAACCCTGTGTCCAGCACAAATCTTAAGTACAGCCCTATACTAGCCTCTGTGAAGAAAATTAACTCTACCTCAGCCAAAACTAGCCCACAACTTCATTTTATATATAAAGTTTGTCTTGTCTTTACAAGACAAAGAAGTATGTGATGAGCTTACCTGAGCTTACCTTTTTGCATGCTTTTTTGATTCAAGCTTCTTTAAGTTGCACACAGACATTTGTTGTCTTTCTCAGCTGCAAGGAATGTCATTTCCTTGCCTTTATTAACATGATTTATAAAGTTACATATTGGGACTCTTTCTTCCTACTAGTCTTTTCCATTCCTTGGCCTGTGACCTACTATATGACACCATACAGTGTGGTATTTTGTAACAAAATTATTCCATGTTAGTAAAATATTTTAAAAGCATTTTAAAGAATTGCCTTCATTTATATTCAAAACAACCAAAGAAACCTAATGATTAAGAATATGAAAAAGAAGTAATACATGTAGTTAGGTAAGGCCTGCATTTTTCCTGAATAAAAATAATAATAAAGAAATATTTTGCATCATAATGAGTCTTAGGCCTTTGGGCAAATATTTGTGATTAATTCTATGCATAGGTTTTATTCCTCTTCGTTTTCTCTGCCTCACAGCAAGATTTGAAGTTTTAGGGGAGTTACCTAATCACTGCCTCAATTTCTGCTTCAGTAAAATAGAGGTTATATTACCATACTTAATCCATTTTCATACAGATGAATGATGAGTCCTGTGCAAGTTTTCTTTTTCTTTTGCTGGCTTTTGAATTGAGAATATGGTTTTTTCCTGAGATTTTCAAGGGGAAATTTACTGCTGGGAGAAACTTCTGCTGTAACATAGTCCTCCCTCACCTAAGCACTGGTGGAACAACTTGTCTTTATTCTATTTCCTTTCCTTTTTGTCAGATAGAGGCTTTCTGGGCACCTAAAACACAACTAGCAGATGCTGCTGGGGCAAGGCTGGAAGATGTTTCTTTTGGCTGCTTGTTGCAGATTCTGTATGAGTGGTAGAAGAAGGTTCTGTATGTTTCACTGCTGCATCTGAGAAAAGAAAAGAAAAAAAGCAGAGCGGACATGCAGTGCTTGAGCTGAAGAGGATAAATTTTGCTGGCTACATGGGGAATCTTGCATTCCTGAGCCCCAGCTGATGAGCAGGGGGCCCTTGTGATGCCATCTGGTCACCCAGAAGCCAACACACATGAGGAGGGAATCGTAGAACCATTTGGGTTGGAAAAGTACCCTAAGATCATCAAGTCCAATCATAAACCCAGCACTGCCCAGTCCACTACTGAACCATCTCCCCAGATGCCACAGTTACATGTCTTTTAAATCTCTTCAGGGATAGTGACTCAAAAGCTTCCCTGTTCCAATGCCTGACCACTCTGAAGTGAAGAAATTTTTCTAAATGTCCAATCTAAACCTGTCCTGGAGCAATTTGAGGCCTGTCCTGTCTCTTGTTACTTGGGAGAAAAGCCTGATACTTTCAGCCCCCTCTTCCCACTCTCACTACAGCCTTCTTTCAGGTGGTTGTAGCAGGTGATAAGTTCACCCCTGAGCCTTCTTTTCTCCAGGCTGGACAACTCCACCTCCCTCGACCATTTCTCACAGGACTTATGCTCCAGCCCCTTCACCGGCTCTGTCATCCTTCTCTGGACTTGGTCTGGGACCTCAAAGTCCTTCCTGGAGGGAGGGACCCAGAACTGGACTTGGGATTCAAGGTGTGAATACTAGAGCAGCAGAATGACACCAAGTCTGCAGACAGCCCTGACAAGTGCCCCTAAGGATCTGTGTACTTTTGTGTAAAGACTGATTGTCCTTTTGCAACATTAAAATTAATTTCCTTTTAATTGTATGATATTTAATTTTCACATAAAGACCTTAAACATTTTGTCTGGACCTGGTAATACTACTGGTTCCTTGGCTAGCTAAAATTAAGCTCGAGTGCCTTTTTTAAAATTAGTCTCTTTTTTTTGTCTGTTTAATAATAAAGGGAGAATGAGCACGACTTTTATGCCTGTATGAGGAGGTACCTAAATATTAAGAAAAAAACACTGGAATTTGCATCCAAAAACGGTCTGAGAGGGTGAGGCTACAGCAGCTCCATGTCCCATGTGCAACCAGCAGTGAGGCTGAAGATGCATTCCCAATTAGCACAGTTACACACAGCACACACATGCATCATGATATACATTATATACGTGTTGGCCACACAAATCACAGACAGACATACAGAACACTCACATGAGAACAGACTGTTTTTCCTTGGTATAGCAGCAAGAGTGTTGTAGAAAGATAAAATAACAAATTTTGAATGTAAATTATTTTTCAGAAATTGCAACAGATTCCAAGGACAAGCAATTCAAAAACTATGACAGCATCTTTACAATGAGATCTAAAAAATAACATTTTATTTCAGCTGGAAATAAAGAGTGCTGAGGAACAAAAAAGGTAGCTGTTTTCCTAAATTATAGAACACCTAATCCTAAATACAAATTCTCTCACCCTTCCACTTTGGTATTCTGTACTTATGGTCCTTGGTGGAACTGTATAATTGGTATTTATGATTTACATACAGAAATAGCATTTCAAGACAGAACACAGAGACTTAAAAGCAGAGTATTTTCAAAGCTCAGTAAATACTAAACAACTCTTTCTACTCGAGCTATTGTTCGTGTTTCTACAAAAGCTTAAGAACACTTCTATTTTTTTCTAGTGGCAAGTAGTGCTTAATAGTGATGACTTGTAGGCATAGAATGTAAGTGCTCATTGCTAATCTTTCTTTCCAGCAAATTCATATTTCATTGGAAACCTTGTGATAAATGCTATCTCTTTGTTTTATTTGAAAAAGGAATAACACACTAAAAATAAAGTTTAAAACCACATGGGTCTATAAGCAAGACACCAGGGATATCTATCAATCCAGTAAGCTCCCTGTGTTCTAGAAACTTTTGACCACAACCTGGAAATGTGGATGTTCTTGTTGGTGTTTTACACTTCAAGTGTGCTATAAGTAATAGACATATAGATAGCAATTTTTACAGATGTATATATATAGATAGCAACAAATATAGCTAGCAGGTTTTGCAAGCCAAAACTCTAAGGAGTAAGAAATGTCATACCTTTTTTATCTTTTTTTCTTTCTACATGTATATTTTGTCTCTTTCCTCAATGATCTAGGAAGATTAGATGCATGAAGCTGTCACAATACATTTACTAGATGCAAGAAATCAAGCATTTAACAATTAGAATATGTACTGAAATGCCAATATAGCAACAGAGATGATATTTTCTATCTCAATTTGTCATTTGAAAGGTGGCTCTTACTGTGATGTTTCTGATTAAAATGTACCAACAAAAAGAAGCTGAAATAAAAGCCAACAATTTTGTCATATCTCTATCAAGAGCAGCAGTAGGTCTTTTGACTTTTCTGATGTGGTAAAATTTGATACCAGATTCACTCTTTCCAGTGTCTAATGATTTCCTTCTGAACTGTGTATAAAATTACAAGTCTAGCTTCTACATGCCACCTCTGAAAAGTGGTGATGCTCCTACTACTTAAAGTATGGTTTTCTTGCATTGCTGTCTCTCTTTAGGCACAATAAGAGAAGTTCAAAAAGATTGTAGATGCATTTTTTGGTGGTGTGCATCTGAGGAAAACTCAATCTTTTTGGTGGTATTGTGTCTATATTCCTTCAGTTCTCAGGAAATCATATTATCTTGAAAACAACAAAGCCCTAAATTTTTTTCTATAACATTCATTATATGTTGAAAAAAAACCAATGATTCAGGATCTAGTCTAATTTCTCGAAATTCTGAAAATAAAAGACTGTGTTTGTAATTCTGTAAATTCCCCCAGATTGTTGCCAGGAAAAGAAAATGTGCAGTGAAGGTGGTCTCATTTGTCAGTGCCATAGCAGAGATCAGAGGCACTGAATGGCTTTCATCTCTGACTACAATTCCCTTCCTCTGAGAAACCACATATGTTCAAATAAAAACATAGGCCAAATTAGGTTTGTGACAGCCAGTATCCTGCAAATGCACATCATCTTCAGATATGCATTGGAGAAGAGAGTTTAAATTTATCTAGAATCCTAATCCTCTCAGGATAACATCAGAATTATCCAAACACTGTCACAGCCTCTAGTTTAAGTAACAGCATCCAAACCTGAGTACATCTGTCAGTGGCAGATTGCAGCTAACACCATGCAATTGGCACCATGCAGCCAGAGACTGATTAGAAAGAGCCATGTGATTTTGCAGCTTAGTTCTTTCCTTTTGTTTGCTAATTAATTAATGTATACATTAAATTAAAAAAAAAAAAAAAAAAAAGGAAATTTTCTGGATTGCATTGAAATAACCTTTAATTAGGATATTTAAATTTTTGCAGGTTTTTTGTAGGTGCCTGCTGTAATTTCACAGGAGAGCAGCAAAATGTGTTTATACATAACGTATTTCAATTCTGCAATAGCTCTCTTCAAGAGCCTTCTTTAGTTTATAGATGAAATTTATTACTGGACACATTTTTCAGCCTACTGAATTCCCCTTGACAGTTAAAAATAATAGATGTTTGCTATTTCAGAAGTCTTCTATTTAGCTAAAGCGTTTGGAAGTTATCTACTGTCCTCCTACTTTGAGGCTTCCCTATGTCTAAACAAAGATTTCTCCTACACCTAAATCTGCCCATCAATGATAAGTTGTTATTTGGCAGACAATTTAATTCTGGAGAAAAACCCCTAGTAGATGGATATGATGCTGATAAAAAAACCCCGAGTTCATCTCAGTACATTTATAAATAGATGTAATAAAGATATCTGACTTTCTCCATTACCACTAATAATGAGGGTGGTTGCTCAAAGTAAACATGTACTATAAAATAAATTTAATATATTATTTTCTTTATCTGAGAAGCTTCAGACATCATTCCCTCTCATTGATGAACAAAGAAGAAAGACAGAAAAACAATTCAATACTGCCACATGTTAGCACTCTCCTGCTTCATTCCTTTTCCCTCAAAAGAAGACAACAAATACAGGAAATGTTTCAAATGGAGTTCATTCATGCACACCTCATACTTCAGAATGAAACCCATGTAAGAAACTGTACGTAGAGCAGATTGCTTTTAGAAAGTTAATTTTACTTTTACTTCATGTACTTTTATGTCTCCAAAAGGCAGAATTGAATTCAGTGTCAGCTGGATGTGTCTGTACCTGAGTACACTCTCAGCTTCAGCCTGAAGAGATCCCAGCACTGTGATGGGCAGTGGTGATGGAAGGATGGAGCAGAATGGATGGGAGCCTCCTATAGGATGGTGTGGTTGGCAGTCCAGCCACACTCTGTGCCATATGTACATGTTTCTGTACAACAAAGGAAGCAAACCAAATCTTTTAATCTAGGTCCAAATTAAGGATTTGCAGTTATTTAGAAAGCTGAAGCACAGAAAATGATAGAATGGGTTTGTAAAAGTAGAAAGGTGTTTGGTTTGCCATTGGTGATGGCCAAGCTGAAAACCTGAGAGAGAAAATTGTATTCTGCAAAGCAGAAATGTGGTTTGAAAGAGAAAAGTGTTTGAAAATTGCCCCAAAATAGGGTAACTGCTCCTCTCATGCTGTTTGTAGGCCTTGGTCCTGAGCTGCAGACTTTATGCAGACTTTCTGCTGTGTTTGGCATGATGGACAAGGGCTCAGAAGAGCTGTGCTTACTGACAGGCACAGGGCTGCCACTGAGCTGCTTGGCTGGGTAGCCTGGAGGCCAGAGGTAAAGCTGTGGAGACACATGCCTTCCTGGCAGAACAGCAGCACGGCTCTTGCAAGCCATCCAGGTGGGTTTCTGAGAAGCCTCAGGGATGTCACTGCTCTAAGGGACCTTCACAGAGCCTTTGACTGAACAGTACAACCATTCATGCCACTCACCTTCAACCCATGCAACCCCCCAGGACGTGTCTGGTGTTCAACCTTCTGGCAGAGCTGTCACAGGGGGCTGCATCCTGACCCAGACCCCACATCTAGCAGCATTTCCTACTGCTCTCAAAACCATCTGTGTCCCTCCCAGCGAGGCAGGCAGTACCTTTTTGCTCTCTTGGGTTTCCTTGAGTTCTGTGAGGAGCAACCAATTCCTGTGTCTGCCTCTTGAATGCACAGTGAATTTTGGCAGGTAAGGAAGAACCCATCCTGTTTGCAATTGGTTTCACCCTTCCTCATAGGGGCATGGAGGAGTTTTCACCTCTTCCCACACAGTGACACCAAGAGTCCCTTACCCAAGCACACACCTCAATAGTGTCCTCAGTACTGCCTGCTCTCTCCAGACTAAGAGTGCTGTTTCACAGGTAGGATGCAAAGGTTACATTTGCTCTGTATGAGCAATTAAATAGCACAGTGTGTCTGCAGATCAAAGCAGATGTTTGTGAAGACCTGAGACATGCCTTTCAGGGGAGTTTATTTTGGACTAGTTCTTGCTTTCTTGGTGGACTGCATGCTGTTTAGGAGTGGGAGTGCTTTATGAGTGATCCTGACACTTTTCTAGTTCATTTCAATCCGTGGGTAATGTAGTTTGTGCACTTTGGTGACACATCATCAATGTGAGCCAAGGCACAGCAGGGAAATCAGCTTCAGAACACTTCTGGTGAAACACCAAGATAGAGTCATTCAGAGAAACCTGGTAGATCTTAGACTGGAAAGTTGATAAATGTGATTTGCATCTTATATGTGTTCCACAAGCCCTTAAACATCCTTTCTCTAGATACTCCAGGTCCTCTTTTTAGTTTTTTGAAGAATTAATGCAGAGTATAATAAACCCATTGGATACAGTAAGATATTTCCTCAGGGTGACACCTTCCATTGGCAGTAGGTAGTAAGACCAACTGTGCCAAAAGAATTGAGACATTTCAGAAAAGGACAGAAAAAAGAGCAGAAGGGCTTGTCGAATTCTCTTTTACAATAGAATACTAAAAACTAAATAAATATTTAGGTAAGGAAAATTGTTTTCCTTCCTCATGCACACCTCATAATTTTATGAAGGACTGAGTGCACTTCCATACAGAAGAGTTTCACACTGAATGTTTTGCATATAAAATATGCCAAGCTTTTCCAGAATCAACCATTGTTACTGCCTTTTCCTTATCAGACCACAACAAAGCTGAGAGAACATTAACACCTGAGCTGCACTAGTGTTTAATTTTCTGATTTGGCCACTAAAATGAAATATTTACAAACATTCAAAAACTCTTTCAGAATAAGGCTCTTTGCTTACAGCTTGTTACAGTTCACATTGCTAAATATTCTTTAGTCTCAGAAGAGAAAGAAAATCTTGGAGGTAATTTAATAAAGGTGCTTGCTGCAAATGTCAGCTTGAATCTCTGCTTGTATGAATATTAATTTTACATAAAGCATAACAAGATATACTCTGTACTTACCTGATAGATTAGGTGTCTTTGGGGAGGATTGCTTTGAATCACTGCTCTGATTCAGGCAGAGTGAGGGTTTGAATCTGGATGTCTCACATATCTGACCAATGCCTTGACTCAGTGAGCTGGATTTGGGGGCTCAACTCACTCAATTTTTGTGGATGCCATCACAGTCCTGGCCCTTAAAAGCAAACAGTAAGAATGGGATGCAGATTTTTATCATTATTCATCCAAAGCGAAATATTTATCAAACAAAACACATTCCCCACTAATCTGCAGGATTCATGTGGTAATTACTCGTGTGAAAATGCAAAACAAATTTCCAAGATCAGTCCTACACCACTGCTGTAAAGAGCAAAAGACATATTTCCATCCACTATTTCACTCACAGATACATCTCTAGGAAATGAGTGATGAGCAGAAAGTCCCAAATGTCGCAGGCGTGCTGACCTTATGAAGGTCTGTGTCTAAAGAAAATGAGGTGCTAGCACACAGCAATTAATCCCTCATATAATTGGGAAAAGAAACATGTCTGTGACAACCAGAGTGATTCAGCAGCAGCAAAGGTCTTGCAGTGTGTGCTGCACTAGGCTTTCCTAAACAGGCACTTAATATTAGTGCAAAACCACATCTGGGGAGGTTGCTGGGTTTTGCCTGTCAGCACAAGTAGTATGTAGATTTCATAGAACAATTCTTTACCTTTTTTTTTTTTTTTTTGGTTCAGCCATACTGCATAAAAAAATTCCCCTCTCTTTTGCTGTCATGCATACAGCAGCTCAAACATATTGCCATAGCCCCCTGAAAATATTGAAATATTGGTTAAGATACTCTTAGCTTTAGTTAAAAGTACTTTTTAGTTCAGGTGCTTTGGACTGTAGTTACATGAGAAAATGGCGGACTAAGCATAGTTTCAAAAATTCATTTAATGAACAAAATTACATTTACAATAGGGAGCATTCTGGTTTCCATACAACAGATAGGTTGTTTGCAGGTTTTTTTTTTTTTTGGTCTTGTTTTGGTAGTTTGTTGTTTTTAATTTTGTTTTGTTTTGTTTTGTTTTTGAAGGCTCTGCTTTAAACTCCTCCAGGGGTGTCTGGTCAGTTGTAACACTATTACTTGAATGTCTGTAAATGAAAACAAAATGTCCCTGTGTTCAGTGCAGCTCACAGCTGGGCTGCTCTTTGTTTCAGAAAAGGGAAGGACGCATGATCTCAGGATGTGGGAAACAAAGCACTACTCATTCTGTGTCACAGATAAAAGAACTGGCAAATGGACAGACTGAGTGACTTGCTGGAGCTCACACAGGATCAGCAGGGAGAGCTGAACTCTTCCAATGATATTCTCATCACCTATACACAACTTCATCCCTTTCCAAAGAGAAAATTCAGAGGAACCTGCGACGCGGGAATCAAATTTCAGCTCTGATTCACTCATTTCTCTGCTAATGATCGTCTGCTCTCCAAGTGCCTGGCATCAACTCACATAGTAAAAGAGATAAAGATAGAAGTGACTTCAGTCCTCCTGCTACTAAAGTCCTCTAGCAGCTCAGGGGTAGCACCTCTCCTGCATTTTGAGAAGAGGGGGCTGTTTTCCAGGGGCTTCTGTGGTAAACCCAGCCCAGCCCTGCTGACAGGGAGCAGGGGCAGAGGCAGTGTCAGACCAGCCTGGGCTGTCCTTCCTTTCCAAGCTTGGCTGTCTCCTGAGTGGGTATGAGAACACTACCTTGGGTTTTGGGTATCACCTTATTATCCTTTCTTTTCCTCCTTAATTCAATATATCGTACCTAATAATTTTTGGCTAACATTTTTTGATCTCTCTTACAATGTCCTGAACTTTTGCTGTCAAAATCTTTTGGAGTCTGTTCAGTACACATAGATCTCTAGTTATTTTATCTGTAAGTATCCCATGACACATACTGCTTACAAATATTGAAAAATATTCAGAGCATCTGGAACCTAAATTCCTTCCTGCATAGCATAAACCTTGCCATGCTGTTACATTGCAGATTGGTACTGAGTACTCAGGCAAGATGAAGAATCACTTAAACATGAAAGCTCCAGACAATGAAAATAATTAGGCAGATAATTAGGCTTACACTACCTAGCTCCATACTCTCCACCTCCTTGCACACATGTGGCTGCATCTGGGAGAAGTCCTTCAGTCAATCCCATCACAGAGAGGCTAAAAGTCATTGTAAGGCTTTGCTCAGTGTGAGGTGGTAAGGGGCTAATTCATTTTTCTTGTCCTTAAGCAAGGGCCCCATGCCTTGCTGTACTTAATGGCAAAGGAAGAAGTCCCAGGAGAACAGACTTGGTCTCTATTCAAAAGCATTATCTGAGCAACGGGATAATCCTCACCATGTCAGCTGGAACAAGGCTTTAGGTCTGGATTACGTTTGCAATGCAATGCAATGCAAAGTGATGATACCAGATCAGAGAATCTAGCCCATTTTGTGTGGTGAAAGACAATTCTGCATGTTGCCAGGGGGCATCTGTCATTTAATATATGTATACATACAAAGAGAAGGTTTTTTGGTTTTATTCTTGCTTATTATGTAGAATTACAAGAAAAGCTTAGCTGTGGTACAGTAGCTCTCTTGATCCACAGATGGCAGTAAGAAAAATAAGACTTCAATTCATGAAAAAAATGTGGGTTAGCAAACAATTTTCCAGAGAAAAACTCTGTTCATTGCAGATATAATTTTAGAGGAAGATTTGACCTCTATGCTAGATTTCTTTTCCTAGAATATACATAATATATTCAGAAATGTAACTGGAAAAGTTACAGAAATTTCATTCTGGTGACTGAGAAACAATTTAAGAGATGTCCAAGACTCAAAAAAGACAGAGATATATGTCCTTATTTATTTATTTACTGTTTTAAATTATGCTTAGACACGTTTCCCCCTCCCCTCAAGTTATGCAAGTTATTGCAAGCTAATCAGAATAATTTACTTCATTGTAAATCAAAGTAGTGGGTTTGGAATTTTTTGTTACTTATTGTAATTGCACAGGGAAATTATTTACTGCCCCTATATTTAGATTTAAATTTATTTTTTTAATACCTCCTCCTGCCTGGCATCAGGCCATGGCTTGAGGTCATCTAAAATGCTGCCAGCTAAACATATTCAAGCCATCTATGAGATTTCATTTTTCAAATGCAAACTCAAATAATCTACTCAGATTTTCCTTCTTATATTGTTCTGTTGGGTCTGCCGAGGTTGAATTAAGCAATTCTTTTCTGAGTGATGAAAAAAAATCCAAAAGTACTAATGTATTAAAGCTTTGTGCATGATGTTAGACACATATTTGTCAAGAATAACATTACACCAGCTGATCTGACCCACAGAAATGCTTAGACAGGCTTCCTGATAGCCCTTCTGTGGCTCTCTGACCCCCAGGGGGGCTAATTTCTGTTTGTGCTACTCTGCTCTCTGCACCTTTAGGTTCTGCTGGACACAGCCGTCCTGAAAATGCCTTTGGCTCCAGCCCCAGGATGCCAGAGGCAGGGTGTTGTGTGCTGGGAGCTGTGCTGGTCACTGACATTGCCCATGTCCACACCTGGCCTGGAGCATTTTTAAGGACTGTAAATAACCAGGTTGGGTGTCCCATTTAACCTGTCTGGGATTTATTGTCTGTCACAAAATGTGCTCAGCAGGATTCACAAAGTTTATAGCATGAGCAAGCACCCCACGTGGCTGACTGAGTGTGGCTGGGCTGGGAGGGCTGAGCTTTTCCTGCACAATGTCTTCTCACAGCACAGACAGCTGCAATATCTCAGCTACCTGAGCTCTCACAGCCAAGTGTAAGGTGCTATTTATGCTGAAAATGATGCCTGCAAGAAAGGCTTCCAGATTTAAAATGCTCCAATTTTTTTTCAGCTTTTGTAAACCCAAGCACATAAAAGTAAAACAATACCTTTAACTGTAGACAAATAGACAAATAGAGTGGTGGCAGTTAGAAAATTATGGTAACATTCAGTGTCCATAACATTTAGTGTTCAACTAGCTCATGGAAAAACACCATTCCTTTCTCAAGTACTTTACAATATCCTGTAACTGTCTTGAAAATTAGAACTGCCAAATAAATTTAAACCAGGCTTTTATGTAGCAGCCTGCAAAGTGAACCTTGACTTCAAGCTCATTTCTGGGACGTCTTCAGAAAAGGGAAAGTCATTGGCTGAGCACTGTCCATGTATAATAATGAATAATACATATCTGGTATATAGCTAAACTAAAATTCAAACAACATGATACAGGGAAAAACAGGAAAAACGAGCAATTGTCATGCCAGAGCAATCATCTCCTGTGACAAATCTGACATCTGAGTCTAGAGATGGAAGACTTGAGAATAACAGCAGGAGGGTGAGGCAGAAAAAATATCACCCCAGCAGTTTAGGTGAAAGATTGCGCAGTGAAAGGCTACAGAATTGCAAATCTGAGATCTTTAGCATTACAAAGGTTAAGGCACAGTGTGACACGGGGAACTCCAGGCATTTGATGAGACAGTCATTATTCCTCAAAGAGAGAAAGGCAAGATCAATAGGAAAATAAATAGACCACTCTGCAGCTTGACAGGATTTTACAAGATCCTCTAATTGCTTAGTTTCCTCCCTTTGTGTCTTTCAGAGAAATAATGACACCTGGCTCTGTAAGTCACTGCTAAGAAGCCAGCTCGACAGCTTCAACTGAGGAGCTGAGATTTCAGCTTACAGCCTCTCCATGGACAAGATACTCCTGCAGAAAAGGAGGGAATTGTCAGGTGTATGGCAAATATGCCAACAGCTGTGGGTGATGGATATGGAAGTGGACCCTCTTTGAGGAGATTTGGAACTGGAATAATTCTATGCTTCTTAGGGCTTGCCGACCTGATGCTATCACAACTATCATCTGCTGGCATGCAAAAGTATCTCCTTCCACTGTGGGTCCCAGCTGTTTGGACAGCCAAGCTTTAGCTGTAAATAACTTCAGGCCAGCTCTTGCAAAGCCTCCATTCTCTTGACCTCTGAGGATACACCAAAGAAGGGGACTATTGGAGTATTTCATAAGTCAGAGCATCCTCACTTATCCTATTCAAGTTTTGTGAAAAATATCTCTGAAGAGAAATCCCTATCTAGTTGCTTAACACCAACAGCTGTAATGGGTATGGAAGCCAAAACTCAGGAAAGGTAAATAAGATTGAGTAAAAGAGGAAACAGCCAGGACTGTGTTTGTAATGCTGTTTCTTCCCAAAGAACAAGCACCTGGCAAAGAAATTGCTAACCTGAGGAATTGGTAGAAGACAGAGAGAGTGGTTTCTCTGGAGGACGGTGGGATGCCCTTGGCACAGACTGTGGTGGTCCTTGGAAGTGTGCAGTAGGTAGTACTGGTGGGTTTTTCAGTATCTAGTAATTGAAACTACATTGCTGCTCCTTCTTTCTTCTTTCAAGTTCTAGGAGTTCCCCTACTATGAACTGAAGGCTAGCAGTTTTACTTCAGGATAATAATTTTAAAACTGCAATCAGCTACACATAATTGCCTAAACCCATGCTGATACTCTTGGTTTCATGGCTCAGTGCTTGAAGTTTGTAAAAAGAAGAGTGACACTGCATTGAAAACCCTTGAGAAATGCTGGCCTTGAATTGCCTGTTTGGGAATGACATTAATTACAAAATAGCCAGGCAGGGAAACCACATAGAAAGCTGTCCCTGACAACAGCACTAATGCTCCTAAGGGGTTTGTCACACAATCCACATGTTTTACATCTAATCAAGTTGATTAATAAAATGAAAGATTTACAAGTTCTTTCTTCTGCCCCAAAATGCAACCCAAACATTTCTGCCCAGCTCAGAATTGCACTCCTGTGAAGGTGTCACTTTGGGACACTTGTTCTTCTTGCAAGTTTAGCCCTTTAATCAAACCCTGTAAACAAGGTATAGACACTTTCAAGGGATATAGCAATTATGTCTCAGTCAACACACACAAAAGTTAGCTGTGCTTATGAAGCCACATGGTTTATTATATTTTCCACCCAAATAAGACACTGAAAGAGTGTTTGCAGACCAGGTAGGCATTAGTCAGGAAGAGGGTTGAACTGCTTTACTGCATGGCATACATTCTGCTCCTGAGTTGCTACTTTTCAGCATTGCATTTGGGTGTTTCTGTTTGTTTTTTTTTTTTTTTTATTTGTAGTTTTGTTTTTCTTTATTTTTTTTGTTTGTTTGTTTTGTTTGGTTTTATAACCTTCCATGACACCTCTTTCCTTCTTGAATCCTAGAGCTACTAAAGATCCTGTCTCAGCATTCTTACCTGTCTGCAACTTGATCTTCCTTATCTTTTCTCCACAGACTTTTCACAGCTCAATCTCAAATCAGTCTGAGTGAGAAGTCTGAGCCAAAATTGTGCAATTCAGCCACATCATTATGAGGCTTCACATTCCTGGCGTGCCTGGGACAAGTTACAGAGGGGTGAAGAGGGGGAGAGCTACATCACCTTGCCTTTCATATTCTGCACCAGGAAAAGGACAGCGAAGCAAGGAACAGAAACTACAGCAAAGACTTTCCTACATGCTAAAATTTCACTTTAACACAGCTTTTAATGGTATTTGAAAGAGCTTCTGGGATAAATCCTGACCACTTTCAAAAGAGAATGGTGTTATATATTACTTTGTACTAGAAATGTGATTCTGAAGTACAGGTGCAGAGCAATTAAAAAGATAAGGAATGATCCTCATATGTGAATTTGAGCCTCACAGGTCTTTTGGTGCCCTCCTGGCTCAGACTGGATCTTTATAAAGATATTCATATAAAAAAAGGAGATATATTTGACCTTTAGTGTTTTATTTCCCTGTCAGTGCCCCAGGAAAGCTGAGACCATTGTGCTCTACCAGTCTGTCAAGTGTCCCATTAGGAGCAGCCTTCACTGAGCAGCTTTGCTGGCCCAGAGGATGACTCAGCTGACTGAATTGTTCACTGAGGAACACACACCAACAGCTTAAGGGATGCCCCTCAGCAGGTCTCCTACATTATTTGAGTATGTTGCCTGCTACTGGTGATAGTCAGTGCCTGTGAAGGACCCTCATCAATATTTTACGGAAAAACTCTCTTTAATTTGAAACATTTTAAATTTAATTTGAAAATTGTGACAGGTTAAGGTTCAAGGATTGCTAGTGATAGCGTCTGACTCCAAAAATGTATTCAAAGCTATACACAGATAAGCTCTAATCCCCAATTCAGTGTGAACAGAGTATGGTTCTTACCCACCAGACGTCCTTATGGAGCAGAAGATAGGTTCAGTCCATCAGATCCCAGAATCTATCATGGAGTTTTCTCTTGCTTCTTCCCATTCTCTACTCACTTTTATACTAGCCCTTTATGTTTAGAGCTTGAGTGACTTTAGTCAAACATGCCTTTGTTAAGTCAAACCTTTGTTACTGATTCGAGTAAAATTCCCTTGCTTCACTCTGAAAGATACAGTAAAAAATATAAGCACAGTAAAAAAATATAAGCACAGTAAAAAAATATAAGCAGTGAGGGGTGGTTGTACCTTGGGGGCCGGAAACTTTGGGATGAAGGTGTGAGTTAATATTTTCACGAGATTGTAATGGACCAAGTCCATCTGAGGAGGGTGTAGTTGGCTCAGCAGCAGGACATCTCCTATCTCCCTTGGTGTTTTTGATTATTCAACTGCAAAGTACCATAAGTTACCACCGAGTTCCCCTCCCTGCAAGGGTTTCAACAGAGCCTGGCTGTGGTTCCTCCACACTGCTCCACCCTCTCCATTCCATATTCCTTAGCAGGTGCTTACAGTGGCAGATTGTGGGTGTGGGGAATCATTGTGGAACAGGTTTCCAGCATGCCAACCACATTCCATCCAGGGAGTAGCAGTTCCATTTCACCCTGTAATCCCTGTACTTCTATTAGGATGTGAATATAACTTCTCTGTTTCCTCTAATTTTGCCTCCGGCCATCTTTCCACAAAGATTATAGTACCGTCTCTTCTTCTGCAGAATTGTTTTTGGAGTTGAGCAATATTTTCAACCTTACACAAGATCAGAGACTAATTTAGGTTTGAAGAGAGCTGTGGAGATCTCTAGTCCAGACCCTGTTCAAAAGAGTGATGGCTTCAAAGATAGATCAAATTGCTCTGACCCAGTTATGAAAATCTGCAAGGGCAGACTACCTCCACGGACAACACAGACTCAACTTGGGGGAATTAATTTGATGTATTATTAAACAAGTCAGAGTAGGATGATGAGAAACAAATCTAAATTTTAAAACACCTTTCTCCCACTCTTCCTTCTCCTCTGGCTCAACTTTACTCACAATTTCTCTACCTCCTCCTCTATTGGTGGCATGGGGGATGGGGAATGACAGTTGTGGTCACTGGAATTTGTGTCTTCGCTCCTCTTCAGGGGAAAAACTCCTCCCATTCTTCCTGGTTCCACACAATTTAGATGGACAAGTAGGCATAAATCTCCAGTTGGTATGCACTGCCATTATTTCCTTCACTGGATTTAATTCCTGTGCAAATGAAATCTGAACTTCTTTCAAAATTGAGGGAAATCTGTGATTTAGTCCAGTAGATTCTTGTCAATATGTCTTCTGTAATAAAAAAGACAAATTTTGGCTAAGAAAATGCAGTGAATGAAGACTACATCAGCACGTTTCATACTTTACATTTCTAAACATTACAAAACACAAAAAAATTAGATATTTTACAAAAAAACACAAGGTCCTTACAACAGAATAGTTCATTTTGCCTTTTGGTAATTTTGGCTTATGATTAGCTTAAAAAAGCTTTGCAGAGAGAATCATTTATGTTTTCATAAAAACAGTTAGCAAATATGTCAGTTCACTTAGATGGTCTTGTTTGCATGGGCAAAGAAGTTTAAGGTTAATCTCATCTAATCTAAATGACATGCACTTTAGACTTTGCCAGAGAGCTGCAGAGTGAGGGATCCCATGCCTGTGTAGCAAAGCAGGCACTTACCTCCCACATTTCTTAAAAGGAGCATTATTTCTAGATGTCTTATCCTTATATTGTATCCTCAGTTCAACTCCAACATCAGAGAGCAATTAACTGTTTTCATCCCTGCTTCTGGCTGGGTGCATAGGCAGTGGCAAGCAGTGCTTGGTTGTCAGAACACTTGATGTGAAGAGCTGAATTTCCACTTCAGTGCGAGAGATTCATCCCTCTGCCTCCTATTAACATTAATGGGGATCCCTTCACTAAATCCCCTGCAGTACACTAAAAATCTCTTCCTGTTTATAACTCAGGATCATGTTGTTTTTTCTCCCTGGATTGAGCCCTGAGGGGATTATTTCCATTTTTATGCCCATGCTCTCACATAAAATAGAAGTTGACAATTTTTACGTTTTCAGGCAGTCTAATTTGCTTTTCATGAGTCTCTGGGAGGTTTAAGATGATTAATAGTTTGCAGTCCTAATTTTCCTCCATGCCTGGACACACCAAGAAACAGTTCTTCTGGCCTCCAAATAATAACAAAAAAACAAAAAAAGAGGAACATATATCCTCTTAGGTCTCTTCTTTAGTTTTGTTGCAAGTTGCTTCAAGACCTGAAATCACAATCTGCAGCTGGTCTGAACCAGCACTTTGCAAGAGTACACTGTCATTCTTGTGTGGGTCATGTACATAGACCTTGCTTTTATGTACTGCTGAGGATGGTGAGGAATTTTAATCCTTGGAAAGCATTCACAAATTTCATAGTATATAAGTAGTGCTTCTATTGAAAGCATTGTGTGTGTATATGAGGTGAGTTACTGAATTGCCTCTGCAGCTGTAGGTTTGTAATAAACAGTTATTTGGACAAAGCTAGTCACAGCTGTCTCTTCAGGGTGGAACAGAGTTGCAGTAAGTGTTGAAGTGGGAAAGCTGCGAAAACATTAAGGAGTAAATACTTTAAAAGATGCCTGAAATGTCAAGCATAACTGGAGAGTAAAGTGAAAATGCTGTATTCAAAGACTACTTTTATAGCAGTAAAAACAATGTGCCTAGGAGCAATCATGAGCATTGACTGATACCAAGGTACATCTCAGTAAAGAAATTGTATCACTCTCCTGGCCTGGTTTCTGTTGGGATAGTTAATTTTCTTCTTATGTAATGTTGTTTTTTGGATTTAGTATGAGAAAAACAAAATAAACAAATTGATGTTTTAAGCGTTTCAGGCTAGTGCTTCCTCTAACTCAAGGACTTGCCAGTTTCCCATCCTCTGCAGGCAAGCAGGTTCACAAGAAGCTGGGGGGGGGAGTCATGACCAGGACAGCTGACCTCAACTGCCCAAGGGGCTCTTCTATATCATAGAACATCATGGTCAGTACAGGAACTCATGGAAGGGGCCTATTCTGTCTGGACATGTGTCGTGAGCAACAGTACTGTGCATCACTTGCCTCCCTTGGGCTCTATTCCTCTCTTTCTCTCCTTTCAATTTAATAACAACAACAACAACAATAACAATAACAACAGCAATAATAATAATAATGGTGATGATGGTGATGGGGTTAAGCCCATTATTATTAGCTGGGGTTAAACCATGACATCTCCCAGAGCAGATTTTCCTTTCTGCAAACTGTATGTGTGTGGGGAATTGTCTCTCGCATGTCCTGACTCCTGAACTATACCTGGGAATTATTTGTATTACCCTGACTGGTTTGGACCAGAACAAACCCAGAGTTCACCTATTTAACCATAAAAAGGGCTGTGTTGCAGACATCTTTTATGAAAAATCCTTTCCTTAGCATTTTTTCCTCCTGAGAAGCTGAGGCCTCAGGAACAAAATGTAAACATTGATTATCTGCTGCTGTGGAATGCAACAGGTGGATCTTTGATTGGCCCATGTTGGACATTTCTAATTAATGGCCAATCACAGCCCAGCTGGCTCAGACAGAGAGCTGAACCACAAACCTTGGTTAATCATTCCTTTCTATTCTATTCTTAGCTAGCCCTCTGATGAAATCCTTTCTTCAATTCTTTTAGTATAGTTTTAATGTAATATATATAATAAAATAGTAAATCAAGCCTTCTGAAACATGGAGTCAGATCCTTGTCTTTTCCCTCATCCTAAGACCCCTGTGAACACCGTCACATGGCTGTGCTACTTTACCCGCTAGAAAAAATACACCCATACTGTTTGCAAATTTATATTTAGTAGTTTAAATAACTGGCATAAGAAAAGTAGTGAAGATGCATCAACTCAGGCTTTATCTGAGGTAGGTGCTAAGGTGCAAGCTCTTGACTCCAGGAGCTGATTCTGTATGTGACCTTCTAGCAGCACATGCTGACATTGGAACTATCCCCTCCTGTTACTGTTGCTGCCCCTGCTATCTAGATTAAATCTACCACATTTATTTTGTGGTGTGGACAGGCCATATGTTCCTTAGAATTTAATTTCCATTTTAAAAATCATTTGGGTGTTTTGCTGCCTTAAACTTTCAGCAAGTCAGCAGTGTTAAGGTCACAAAACACTTGGCAAATCTGTACAAATGGTGCTCAGTGCCTGTCACAGGCTGGCAGCCAGGGGACCAGTGCTGCAGCTTGCAGCTGGCCCTGGAGGCCTATGTCTGGAGCATCTTGCTTCAGGGCAGACTGTTCTTGCCTTGACACCCAGGGCAGCCACAGGATTCCATGGTGCAATAGGCAGATCTCTGTATTTGAGTTAGGAGATCATATGCCTTTTGTCAACCTGCCCTTGCTCACTTTGGTTTAATTCATTGCCCAGTCCTACCTGAAGCAGCTCCAGCCTACCTGCCTGTCACATAGGATGCTCAGGGCTATAAAGAGCTTCTTGGATGAGCTTTGCAGCCAATGTTAATCTCAGTGTCTCTGATTTGGTGTGCAGGCTAGCCAATTTAAGGGTAATTGGGATCTGCTTACATTACTCCACAGGCACAGCATGGTTCTCAGCAGAGCCACACATCAAGAGAACAAGCAGGCCTGAAAACTGCTGCCTGTGCACGTTTGGATACTCACAGAAACATGGTTCATTGCTCCTCTAATATACTGGTTTGTATCTGTTGGTCAGAGGAAAGGCTTGTCCTTTCCTGGCCTACCAAGCACAGTTTCCACCTTGAGTGCCCATGGAAGGCCCCAGGAGGCTCAGGCATGATGTCAATGTCAGCTGTCGTTGGAATTCAGGACATCCCTCTGGCTGTCCTGGACTGCCAAGACCCCTGCCAGGTGGCTCAGAGACCCTGACATAGAGCCCAAGATGCTGTGGTTTTGATTATGACCCATGGAGCAAATTACCAACCTTATATGAAGATCTGCAAGCTATATCAGTTTAAGTAGAATTATAATGAATTTATCATGGGGTGAAAAAGTAGATTTTTGGGGTTTTTAGAATGGGGGTTCAGGGGGCAAGATGGAGGAATGGAACATGTCCAGCCTTTCTCCTTCTTCTTCTTGGCCTCCATCTTCTGCTGTGATGTTGGCATTTTTAGACTGGTTTAGAGTAGAAGCTCACTGTCTAACACAGGTGATAGGTAAAGTAATTGTAAATATCATATATGCGGCTTTTTGTATAAAAAATAACACCGTCCCATGGCAGGCAGAGTGCCTCTGACTGTCTCGCTGAGAGCACCTCAGCTGGACAGGAGAAAAAAATTTATAGATAAGGAACAATAAAAAACCTTGAGACCAAGAACTGAAGAGCTCTGGCTCCTTCTTCAAGTGCCAGGCTGGGAAAAGAAACTTTCTAACATTTCTTGGGGTCTCTCTGACCTGCTAGAGAACCCGAGAAGCTGTAGCCTGTATTTCCTCATTTGCTGCTCAGGACAGTAGATGAAGAGCAGTACAGCCAGAAAAAACTTCACTGGCATTGTGAAAACATGGCTCACTCACCACTGGCTGGAACACTACCTGGAACACTACCAGGAATCTCTAATAATCATAAGTGGCTTTGTCTCAGGATTGTGGTTCTTCATGAGAAAACACCCCACACTAAAACACTTTTAGTTCACTGCACTATGGAAAGTATTAGAGCTTGAATCAGAAGGGAGAGTCCTGTCAGGTGAGTAAAATTCATCTTCACTAAATATAATTATCCTGACTACTGGCAGTTCTATATTTTAAATAAGGAGTGATGTACCTAGTTCTACAGCAAGTATACATTTTTAAATGGACAAAAATTACTTAACAATAGGAAGTTTTGTTATATTTTTGCATGAAAATCATGTCCATGTCTTTACTTGAAGATCAGCCAAAGACTCTAAACTTTCTCCATTCCAAATAAAGACTTGCACTTTGAAGAGGGGAGATCACACATAAGCAATGTTTAACCCCAATTTAAAAGCTAAAACAGGTGGTAGCAATTACCATGTGTGTTTTATTGACTGCCATAATTATTTTAGTGATCTTGAAGCCAAATTCATTAGATGATGGAAAAGACTGAAGTACGATCCCCAAAAAATATCCCCCAAACCAACTGACACAGACCTTTCCTTTTTTCACAAGTTTGTGCTGTGTGTCAAGAATCACATTTCTGAGATTCATTGAGTATGTCCCTGCTGGCTATTTAAAGGCATTGGTAATTCTGAAGTTATACTGTTCATTTATCACTGTCTTCCAGCACTTCAGAGCAAAATTGTTTAGGTTTCTTTTTCTGCCCACTTTTAAAAGGATTTGATATCAAGTTTTTAAAAGAACACTAAGGGGTACATAGTTATGACAGCCACATCCTGCTAATGGACATAGAGATGCATCCTCAGGGAATGCTGGGAGCTTCCTTTAATTACCTGCACAACCAATGTCCAACTGACTGAACTTTACTCCCTTCTCATTTTTCATTCAGACTGTATTCCTTTGGGACAAACTCATTGCACTCCAATGAATCACATTTGTCAATCTATTGCAAGCAAAGTGTTAACCCCTGGGTAGCTGTGTCTGCTCAGGTGCCTGCTGGGGTACTGAGGAGAAAACCTGCTGTGTGTGAAGAGAGTGGAGCTTGAAGGCAAATTGAGTTGATGAACCTCAGCTAGGTCTAAGTGTCAACCAGGAAACCTCAGAGTTTCAGTCAGGCTGTGAGATCTTGTGCATGCAACAAGGTCCTTTGCCCACTGTATTCTCTGTGTTCCTTACAAAGGTTGTTCTTTTGAACAGGTATTTCTCAAATTTCTTGTGCTGTGTTGAAGCAAAGAAAATAGAAGCATAAGGATAACAGCACAGGGTAACAGACAGGTTAGGAAACCTTTGTACTCTAGCTTACTTATGCTGTATTAATACATTCTTTACTACTTGGATTTTTTAAATTTTACTTTGGTAAAAACAGAAAGTTCATTTTTTCCCAGATGTTAGTCTACCTCTTATAAGGTATCCTTTTGAAGGGGCTAAACCCACTATTGAGCATTCTTTGCAGGTAAGCACTGGAAGAGATTGCTTAGGGGTGTAACTTAATCTTCTTTACTGAAGACCTTTATGAACATCTGCTATGAATGACATAGGTCCAGCAAGCCCAGCTGTGGGGGAAACTGAATGATAGCTTGTAAGTCAGTCTTACTTAAGCTTTGTGTGAGTCAAATTAAAAATAAAACCTCAAATCCATAAGGAAGATGCAGGACTAAACCCAGCTTTTTTCCTCTTTGGTCTGAAGATATGTAGAGTACAAACCTGAAAGAGGGCTGTAGTTATTTAACAGCTTTTAAGCGGAAAAAATAAGCTGTGAGAAATTTACCAGAATTAAATAGTACCTTTTTGAGTATGCATAGATAATAAAAATTAAGACACTGCAGAGCTGGTTACTTCCTTCCTAGTGGCTCTGTCTGCAGTGGCTTTGAGATGCTCAGGGACCATTTGGGAGTTCTTAAGTTTGTCATCTCCCCTGCAGAGAAAAGTGCCTACTTCTTTTTCTTCAAATACTGAAGTTCTGACATTAGGAAGAGATACAAATCACAACATACAAGACAGATTTTTATGTCCCCTTCCATCTTGCAAGACTAATTTAGCTTTTTCCAAGACTGACAGAGTACTATCCACATAAGGACAGCAGATTTGACATCTCACAGCAAAGGGACACCTAATTTTTTCTAAGATATAGTGCAAAGCTGTCCACAGATTGTCAAAGGCATGTCCTTGTACCCATTATGCTTGCTTCAGCTATTTCCCTAATTTTTAATAGCTAAATTTACTTGCTTTTCTTCATTAAAGTGCTGAACTTAGGGCAAAAACCTCAGAAAAATGTTGCCAGTACTCACTGCTTGTGTTTCCAAACCTTTCTCAACATGCTTGGATGAACTCTGCTTGTTCCTTCTGTCTGTTGTCATTGTTTGTGCTGTGTTTTGGTGGACAACCAGGAGAAAAAAAAGAAAAAGAGGGAAAACAGGTCACAGCTGTATAAAGGAAATGTGTGAAACAATTGCACATGAAGTACCAGTGAATAATGAGCTAATTAAATTTCCCTGTATGTTTAACATTATAGCATAGTATATATTATAATATCTTTCTGGATATGTTGTCCCCATCACTGTGATGGTCATGATCTCACAAATATTTGGAAATAGCAATAATTATGGAAAGCTATTTCTGGCCAAGATATGCTTGGTGGAAATTTGGAAAACAATTAATAATTTGGGCTTTATAGCTCATCTCTGACAAGGAAGACCTATAGCATGGGCAGTGACACAATGATATTTCTGGAAGGTCAGGTGTTCCTGAAGGCTGCTAAATGAATTCTGCCTCCAATTTTGAGAGACTTGAAACAGGAGTGTAATTAACACCCTTGCCTCTTGATTTCTGGCTTGTGACATAAAGTCTCAGAGAGACTTTATGTAGGTAAATGATATGTATCCCTAGATACCCTCGATGTTCACTTTTGCTCATGTTCACTGGAGCTGATGCTCATGGATTCATATTTTAGAAACTGATTCATTAAAGAATATAAAAAGAATATTTTCTTGGCATACCTTGAGCAAAGCCTGTTACAGAAACTGTTGATAGGTGTGATAAAAGAAGAAGTATTTGCCTTCATTTCAACTTGGACATGATTGAGAAGATGAATTTTTCCATTTCTGCGCATCCTGCTCTGTGGTCACAGTCTGGTTGTGTCTGATTTGTAACAGAGGGTGCTATTAATAATGGATGGTGTTAAAAACTAAAAATTAGTTCTAACACAGATTTATCAAGAGTTACAGTAGGAAGATAGGATATACTGTATATATAGTATGTATGTACTGATACACTACAGTCATATATCAGATGTTTCAAAAAAGGCCTTCCTTGGGAGGTTAAATATTTGTGAAGCCCACAGTGAATAATTCTTTGATAACTTGTGAATTGGCAACATTAGGACACCGTGGTTGAAGAACAGCTAAATGACAGTGATTAACAAAGATAACTCCATGCTATTGATAATAGATGGGTGCTTAGACAAAATGGGCAAAAATTATGCCAAAAATCTGATCAAGCTGATTTAATCTTGGGGAGTTTTTCTTTATAGTAAAACTGACAGATCCTGACAGATCACGTAGCACATCTACCAGGCAGGTGAGGAGGAGTCATGCAGAAGGATGGTCCCATACTTCAGACAGCTTCAACGAGAAGCACTTAAATATTCTTAGACAGATTTGTGTACAGGTAGATAATTGATAAGAACTTGTCATTAACTAATTAAAATTATAGAAATAACTACATTATCATTTTAAATTCTCAAGGAGATGGCATGCTCTACTTCTGTGCCAAAGCTCCCCTAACTGGTGTGTGACACTTGGTCTGAAATGAGTACCTTCTTTGAAGATCTGGACTGGTGTGCAGGTTTTGTTCTGGCCTTTGAACTCGAAAAGCAGGGACTTTCTTGGACACCTATAGTTTTGTTAAAATATCTAAAAAATAAGTTTTAAACAGTTAATTTAATTAACTTAATTTCAATTAAATTAGGCTTCTTTGATTAAAATATTAAATAGATAATCGTGTTAGAGGAAGAATAATATTAGTAGCCAAAGCTAAATGTATATTTTAATTTAGCTATCCAGTGAAAAATATATGACACCTAATGTAAGGTTTTAATCTTCCTTCCTGTGGGTGTTGTGCAGTGGACTCTTACTAGCATCCTTATTAAAAAATCCTTCTGTATTCATGGATGTTCAGCATTACTTTTGACCAAAGGGAGAGATCAAGTACAGGCAGACAAAATCCACCCATGTTGGCAGAGTGCAACATACTCTGGTTTACTTTAGGTATAAATCTATTATTTTCTTATTTACAACAGTAAAAATATGTTCTATGTTTAAATACTATTTAGACTTTGAATGGCTGAACTCACCCCTTGCCAGTGAGGTGAGCTGGAGAGACAGTCTCTTTTTCTTTTTAAATTGACAGAAATACACTTGTTGATTTGTGTAAACTTACTTCACCCATGCCAGTGATTCTAATGAAAATATATTACTGGATTATGTTTATTATTTACCAGAAAAGTCTGAATTTATATAATTCCTGTAAACATTGAAAGTGCCAGCTTGCACTGTGCTCCCCTGGAGGAGCTGGCTAGATTCCCTGGTGCTGGGTGTAAGATGGGCATCATGAGATGATCTCAACCTGCTCATGGTCATTTGGCACCCATCTGTTTCTTGTGCCAGTGCTGCCTTATTCTCTTCCTTACAGGTCCTTCTGTCTCTCTGATAAGCTTTCACCATTGTTACTTCTGGCCTAAACTTCATCAAATCAGGTCAATAATTTTTCTAATCTCCTCTTGGATAATTTAGCCTTCATTTTCCTAATGTCTTAACATCATCTTCTGTACCTTTTCCAAAGTCAGTTTATATTTTCTGATCATAGCTGACAAGAAATGTATGTATTTCATGAATTGTGTAGCCAGCACTTCAATAGTACTTATTTTTCCCTTACTCCTCAAACACCTTAAGACATAATTTCTCTTTATTATATGTAACCTTGCATTGATTGCATATAATTATGTGATAGAGACTAGACTTTACAGAGAGTCTCTGACTCTCTTCCTACTACAATAAATCTTTCTGTAAGAGATGGGGCGGGGAGGTGTGAAACTCTCTTATATTTTGCAATATTTTTCACAGAATCACAGAGCACGTAAGGTTGGAAAAGAACACAAGGACCCATCTGGTCCAGCCTTCCCAGCTCAAGCAGAGTTTTCCTAGAGAATGTGGCCCAGGATTGCATCCAGATAGTTCCTGAATACCTCCATGTCTCTCTTGTGCTGGGGAGCCCAGAAATGGACACAGCACTCCAGATGTGACCTCACCAGAGCTGAGTAAAGGGGAAGAATCATCTCTCTTGACCTGCTGCCAATGCTGTTCCTGGGGCTCCCCAACACACCATTGGCCTTCTTGGCCCCAAGGACACACTGCTGGCTCATGGACAGATTGTTGCCCACAAATTAGTAAGGAATGAATGATCAAGCAGAACTGCAGCAAATAGTTCCCTTGGAAAGCATAAAGTTGTGGCGATAAAAGTAAAAAAAAATCTGTTCAGAAAAATGCATCTTAATATCTTCCCAAAATCTCACAGATGCTTGAAAGAAACTGGAATAATAATCATAGGGAAAATGAGGAAAAGAGGATGCAGTAAAAATGGTATAATGATCACTTGATGATTTTGGTGACTTATCCCATTGGCTCACTGACCCTTTGCATATTCCTCTGTGTTAATCACCATGCATTGTATGTCATAATAGCTAAGAAGACCAGAATTTTCTTATGTTGTTGTTTTAGTAGGCTTTACCGGGTAGTGTCTGAACTCTTTGAAAACCAGAAAAATCTTTCTGTCAGAGGAGTTTGACATAAATTTTTTCTTGCCTGGTCAATTGCGTGTAGCCTCAGGAAGATAACGCTGTCTTAGCAAGTTGTATTATGACTTACACTTGCAAGAAATATTGTCTTCCATGTGAAGATTATCTGAGGTTCTGAGTGAAATTGATGGACAATGAAAAAAAGTATATCAGTCTTTCAATAAGATTATTTTGCCTTGATTGTTGGGGATTTTCATTCAAAATTGTGCAGAATAACTGCAGTTTCTTGTGCCCTGGAGACTCATTAAGGATGTTTCAGTAGACACTGGTGCAAATCTGATATTTAAATCTACCCTCAACTTTAGAATAATATTCTAATTTATTCTAAGTCCACAGTTTCCAGCTGTGTGCAGTTTGTAAGCTGGAAAATTCATAGTGTAAATATATTCAGCAAAAAGTATTTCATAATGGACTTTTGAAAAATGCTGTAATCCAGTAACAATAACTCCTTTTGCATGGTGAATCAATATGCAGATAGAACTTTGCACTAGAAGTGTATCTTTTTGTATCTTCAATTTGTGAATTAAGAAACTTTAGTGACAATATGTGTGCAGCACAAAGTTTTTCTAGGCCAAATTTGTCTTCTTCAAAAAGCATGGAAACAGCCTTGATCCTGTAGCAGAAAATATAAATACAGAATAAGCAAGATTATACTCACAAAGCAGAAAGATGTTTCAAACTGTAAACCCTGTGGTAATGCATCTGCAACCTCTGGCCCAGCACTCTGCTCTGGTAACTTCCTTGCTCAAACAGGACTTGCTGAGGGCTTGGCAGTGGCCTGAGGAGAGACTTGGTAAGGAGAAGTTGTTATCTGGCTAACACTGAGAAGACAGTTCATGAGTTAAGGACATTTCTTGAATCCAGCGGTTTAGACAGATGCTGTTTTTGAGTTTCGTGATTTAGTTTTCAGACATACCAATCTCTCCATCTCAAGGTATTTCCTGTAGTGTCTGCTGACCTGCTTGCTTAGTTTAACCTACCTCTGTGTTAATATGGGAGGCTCAAATTCCCAGACCAGCTCAACATATGTGTGCATGCCACAATAAAAAGAGTGAATATCTGCACTCTGAGAATGTACCTTCCCTGAGTTTAAATCCAAAATGGAAGAAAGCACCTTCATGTTTTGTCACTTTTCTTGAAAGCTTTTCTCTAGAGCTCTAGACAAGCCACTCTCTATGATCTGTTTCAACTTGAGCAATTCGGCAAGGTTAATTTAAAAAATGATCCCACAAAATTATTTTCTGGAATTCACAAACACACTTCAATAACAACTAGACTTTCATTAGCAACTGAAATAAATATGCTGACTTTTTTTTTTTTTCATAAATCATCACCTTTTTTTAACAAATGGTTGAAGAATGGAATGGCTGTGTTATCAGTAGAGACAAAAGGTGTGATGGGACCCTTACTTTGTACAGAAACTACAGCATTAGTAATTAATAGTAATGCATGAAAAATACTGGTTTTAGAAGTCAAAAGCACATAATGGTGCAAATGTTCCTAACTGAGGAATGTGATAATTGCTGTGATAGTTGTGCTAATAACTTAGTGCATTGGTAAGTTGCTACCAAATTTTCCCCCTTATTAGTTTTATGTAAAATATGAACACTTTTCTTCCTAAAATAAAGCCAAAAGATTCTAGTTATGTTCTTTTGAAAAAAGAATTACACATTAAAATGGCCTGGGGGTAAAAAAAATCTCAATAACCATCCTTGTTAATAAAGGGCTTTCTCTATATGAAGTGTTTCAGAAGAGCCATGCTATAGGCCAGACACAGACCATCTTTTATCCATAGCGTTGCCAAGCAACACTTCCTTGCATTCTTAAAATTAAAATTATTTCTCTTTCATTTTGCAGAGCAATAGGGTTGAAAGGGAGGGGGTACCCAAGGCCTTCAAGTGAAAAAAAGGAGCTGGAACTTTGTATGGTTACTTATTCTCTGTGTAATTGAGCAACACATGAGCATTCCTGCTCTGCACAAAGATTCATTTACAGTGGCCAGGGCTTTAATGTGTGAGCAGGTGTGTATATCTGATGGAGCACACCAGTGTTTCAAATTACAAAATATGTTTTTGGGGGTTTTTGAGGGTTGATTTTAGGGTTATTTTTTTGTAATCATCAAATTTTTCTGTCCTAGAAGTTATCTATCATGTATCTCATGCTGAAAAGGGATTTACAGTGCTGATAACAAGTGACTAACAAAGCACAGACACGAACTGCTGAACAAGAGCAGACAAGAACCCCTTCTCATCATCATAAGACACCAGCTGCAGTCCAGAGGATTGGCTCCTCCACAGCTACAGGAAAAAAATCAACTAATGAAATCCCTGGATGAGGGATGACACTCTTACTCCACTGGAACCTGAAGAGAGACATTTTCTTGGCTTGAGAGGATTACAGGTTTCCACGGGAGTTTGGGGGATTTGGGAGAGGCAGCATTAATATTTAGATGCAGCAAGTTGATCTCTTACGTATTTCTAGAGGCAAAACACTATAAAGAGACCCCAGAAATCCCCCAAATGCAGGGGTCAAGTTCAGCTGTGGATTGAGACACTGGGTTTCAGGAACTGTAAGTGTCTGTAATTGACACAGGTGTCTAAGCTCCTAGGATGGCGACAATACAATGGGTCTACTCTAGTGACATATCCACCTCATCCTTAAAGGATGGTACAATGTTTTATCACCTGACCAGACATCTTTAGGCATAGGTCTTTACTGTGACCTTGATATAGACAACTGCATGAAGGTACAGTTCACCACTGATGATAATGAGAACTTGGATTACAGCACACAGGTTGATATTTATGTCAGGATACCTGATGCTGTCTGGAACTTAGACTTAATGCTCCCTACATGTGATAATTTATTTGTATAAATATTGGCACCTACTCCTGTTTCAGCTCTTTGGAGGTATCCATCTGGCTGATACATACCAACATACAGCCCTGCCATTTCTACAAGCCTCACCTGCACATTTTGAACTCTGCATGATATCTGATAGAAGCTGGATGTCTCTGTTCAGGCAGAGGTCTCCATGGCACACAGTGTTTTGCTCTACATACATCCTTGTACCCATTCCCTAAGGGTCCAACCAGTGCAATTCTAAAGCAAATTGTTAGATTCATCTCATCATGCCCAGAGGTTTCAAGTGTAGAAGAAGATTTCAGTTTCCAGACAGAGTTTCTAGGACCATTTCAGACATCCAGTATAATCTGAAATTTCTTCTAATTTCTGCAGCTAGGCATAATGCAGAACCTACAGAAAAATAGGTCTTAAAACAAGGTGAGATAATTTGGTAGATCTGAAATGGTAATAGGAAATGGTAATGGTAATAGAAATAATAATACTTTTTAGATAACTGAATTTCATCCTAGATGTCTATATCTAGGCTGTCCACCTCATACTTTTTTTATACACTGTAGAGGGAAACAGTCCCCTAGAGACATGATAAAAATATCAAATCCACATATAAATGTCTGCCCCACAAAGCTCAGATGTTGACATGCATTGTAATAGTCCAAAGCAAGGCAAAATTAAGGTGGCTGCAGTTTCCCACTCAGGTTGACCTTAACTGTAAGGCAAGGATGTTACTAGGAAGTAAGGTTACATCCGCATTCTGCTTTCTGAGGAAGTCCTGCTTAAGAAAAAACAAATACAAAGTGCACATTTATAACACCAATACTTATAGCTTGTTCAAACCTAGGTGTACTTTCATGCAAAGGTTTTTTAAAATGCAAAACCTAGGCTAAGAGCTTTCACAGGATGCTTCCAAATGCAGCTCCAGACCTATTTACTTTGACAAAGAAGAAAAAAGATGTCTGAAGAGATGATAATGTAAGAATCACCTATGATTTTCATGACTATATAAATGTTACTGTTGAGCCAATTATGCACTGGAGAGGTTAATAGCCTCTAAAACAGTGAGCTAATAAAGCTTAATAGTCTAAGATATAGTGACATTTCTTATACTGACATTATGCCACTGTGTTGCCTGCACTGTCTGTAAAGGTGAAGATTATTCTTGATCTCATTCCTCTAAAGTTTGTTTCTGTGGTGATGTTTAAGCAAGCATCATTAGTGAGGCATGAGGTGAGAGCAGCGTGAAGCAGAGTATTTTTACACAGTAGATGGCAGGATTTCTGGATGTGAGTGATTGTATTGCTTGAATGTTATATAATAATAGAATCTCTCAAGACGGAATGGACACAAAAGGATCTTTAAATACAATTCCCTGCTCCTTGCAGGGCTGCCTAAAAGTAAACCATGCTAGTAAAAGCATCATCCAGACACTCTTTGACCTCTGGCACTGTGGCCACTTCCCTGTGGATCCTGTTGCCATGACAGACCACCTGAAAATTTTCTTACAAACAACACAGACATATCTGAGATGGTTTTCCTCAACAGTTTTTCAGTTCTGTCTGTTTTCTGCAGAGCCATATAGAAAGCAATCCGAGGTTAACCCCTTTTCATTTGTGAACCTAAGCAGAACATTTCTACCCTGTCAGAAACTGTTAGATATAGAAGGGACTTCCATGACCTTCTCTGATTACAAGCTGGAGACCCTTATTGCATTTTGTTTCCCATCTAGCTGAGTGAGAGGAAAATTACAGATACAGCCCAGCAGGGAATAAGATCCTAAAAGGGAACAGGGAACAGCAGTTGGAAAGGAGTGTTGGTTTAATAAAAGTTGAAAAACACCACTACAGTGCAGCTAATATAGTGCACAGTAAAATTAGTATTTCTAAGAAAACATCCATCCACTACGCAAAAGAAAAATCTCTTTACATTGCTTTTTGTTCTCTGAAAAGAAGACCAGTGAATGAGATTGTTTCTCTTACAATTTATTTGAAATATGTTCTCAGTCTGATTTATAAAATGCACCACATTCTTTGACTTGGGCTGGAACCCTGAGACTTAATTAATGCCAGTACAACTTGTTTAGAAACATCCTGGGGCCAGCAAGTTCCCTTATATTTCATTTAAATATTCCTCCTTTTGCTCGTTGTCCTATCTTGTCTTCATGACTTTAGGAAACACTTGGGTGCCCAGTAGAGATAATAAATTCTATGACATTTGCAAATGCCAGTTTAATAAACATCTCTGGAAATCCTGGGTATTGTCATTGGCTTCCTTAACATGAGAAGAATGAAAAGCAGCTGCTCTTTACCAATTACAGCCTATGAACAGATATAAACTGATGGACAGCAGGTATACTATTCTCCTGACTGTCAGGTAATACAGCTTACCTAGAGAGACAGTTTCCTTTTCCACCAAAATTACTGTAGGTAAATCTTACAGAGGTCATCTTTCTTCTCCAATTAATTCTTCCAAGTATTGTAGGTTGTTTCCCTTGGCTTTTGTAAATTTGAATTTTCAATACTAGCTTCTTGCTTGCAGTTAATTTTTTTGTTGTTGTTTATTTTTATTTCAAAAATAAAGCAGCAAGTTTGTTTTTTTTTTCCCATAAACCTATTTTTCCTTATTTTTTCTCATATCTCTCTGATGCACCAGAGCAAGATTTGACTTCTCTACCCTAGACTGCTCAGGCTCTAAGAACAAGACCTAGCCTCTCTGTTTACATTAATTCAATTCTTTGTACTGCAAAGGTGATTCTAGCTTCCCACAGTAAAACATGACAGACTGAGAAATCAAAGCTGCTCATCAGAATAAACACCATGTTTTACTATTTTTATTAGACAATGTTGCAGATGAAAGACCTTTTACAGAACAGTTGTCTCTGAATGCCCAGAGAAGAAAGAGGGAAAAGCAATTTCCAGGGCTTCCTTCTGATGGAAATACTACAGCGGTGCTGGCTATGCTGGAAGAGGAATGTGAGAGGTAAATTAAACTTTTGCAGTTTAACATTCAGGAATGTCTGTCAGTTGGTAGAGAAATGAACATGAATGAAACACAGAGAGTGGGAATGTGAACTAACATGAAGGAACCTGACACTTGGCACAAGGGAGTAACAGAAATCGTAAGAACTAACACTGAAAAGAATGCAAATTTAGGGCAATAATGCTTTAAAAATGGTCCAATAAAAGAAAGGATTATCTCAGATACTGCTCCCTTTCATGCTGCTGCAGAAAAATTATTCTAATGAAGTCTCTGGCATCCTTTAAAAGCAAAAAAAATTAACTATTATTATTATAATTCACTGAGAGAGAAATGGAGCAAAAAGGTTATGTGACCCAGCACAGCAGCAGAGGACATTGGCTGGGGGGATGGGACTATAACTTTTAACACTTGGGTTCCCAACCTTCTTATGTCTGAAAAACAAAACGGGGAGGTTTTGAAAGAGGGTTGCAGACAGTCATAGGTGTTTCCTAACAACTAAGAGCTTCTTTTAGAAGGCCCACTCATGTTCTTTTTGCATAGTTTCCTGCTGACAGCAGAGCTTCTGTTCAACCTGACACTCTTTTTGAGAATATATCAGTTACATAATGAAGAACAAAGAAGCAAGAGGAAGACACAGACCTTGCTTTTGCTCTTTTGCTCATCATAGTCTGTTAACTTCACAAAACTTCATCATACCATTCAACTTCCCAGGTGAGACTGGATCTTGGAACTAGCAAGTTCAATGCTATTGATGTCAATGGCTTCACAGACAAAAAACCTGTTGTGATATTCCCCCTGTGTCTAGAATAATCTTTTCAGGAGAAAATGTGTTGATAGGAATCAGGATAAATTTTACTAAAATGGCTGTGGGTAAATGCAGAAATTACACTTGTTAAAAAAGTAAAAACAATTGTTATATCATGTTAATTATGCCAAACATTTTGTCTTTGAAAAGGTGTGGCACTCCGCTTTAGTGGTAAAAACCAAATTTTGGGAAATAACAATCTTTTACAGGAGCCTGCTGTTTGTATACTGAGTCCAAATAGTAAATTCAGGGAGACAATGCAAAATCTGTGCTTTAGACTCCTGACTGTGATCTACAAACTCCCTAAAAGCTCTTTTTGCTTTTATTTGTCATCCAAGTTAGATGATGCAGGTTGTTTTTGGTTGGTTGGTTGGGTGGTTTTATTTGTTGCTTGGTTTTTTTTCACTTTTTAATATTTTCTTTGTTTGACTACACAGTTACTTTCCATTCTGTCTGTCTAGTGGGGTGTCCTGTTTCCATCATGTTCTAGACTTTGGGATTCTCTTGTGATATTCATTGATGAAAAGACAAAGCAGGAGCACAGAGCTCTGAAAGTTTTCCATAGTAGAAAAATCCATCAGTACATGGAGATCAGAAATGTCTGGAATAGATAAAGCCTAAGCAGACTAATTCACATGTATGTTTTGTAGAATTTTGTCTCATTTCTCTTTAGAAAAGCAAACAACTTTATTTTGCCTCTGGAATGAATGTAATGATTCTCCTCAAGAGTTGAAAAGACTGGGTAATTAAAATGCATCCAATTTGAATGTTGGTAGGTTTTTTTTGTTTGTTTTGGTTTGGTTTGTTTTTTTTTTTTTTCATTTGTTTGGGTTTTTTATGAAGAGCAGCATCTCACAGAGTTGGAATTGAATAATCTCTCTGCAAAGTAGGTTCAAATGCTTTTTAACTTGAAAAGAGGAAAAATTCTGCAGAGGACATCCCCCTGGAATTCAAAGAGGGAATAAATCCTGCGTGGGTCCCTGATACCCTCCCAAGAACATTACCTTTTGCATCCAGAAAACTCCACAGAGTGGCAAGCAAAAGCATAATCATGGCTTATAAGAGTAACTGTTTGAGACTTAAAAAGCCATGAAGCTTTAGAGTTTGCAACTGTTGGGTAACACGGACACTCCTGCAGGCACTGGGGAATATGGCGCACAACAGCCCAAGCTGGATGTGCACAGAATCAGATCTTGCCTCTCCTCTTGGTTTTAGCATAATGCAGATATAAATGCACCATTTAACTTTGGACCTGAGTAAAGAATTAATGATATGCCTGATATCATTAATAGTGGGCTGATAGTTCAAACAAAAACTTGCACTAACACAGAGATACAGCTGTCAGACTAGAACCAGCTCCAGTCCTCACTCCATATCTCTGAAAGTCTTTTATTTGTGAAAAAAAAAAGTAGGCAGGGTAGAGGTAGCTCATTTTGGTCCCCTCCCATCTTTTCAAGGCACAATTTGAGCCATTAATGAGCACAGGTCTTCAGTAGAAATAATCAAGTGTCTCTACCCAACAGGATTTATGTATTCCTCTCCCCATCATCAGTGTCAGGATTCTTGGAAGAAACCTTAAATCATTGTTTTATAGCTCTTTATAAGTATCTTTTTTCATACCATCTTCACAGCCACCTAAGTTTGCATTGAATTCCTGTTCTACAGAAAAAAGACAGGCCACAGTTCAATGATACGTTGATCTTCTAAGTCCCATTTAATTTTCCTGCAACTTCCTCTTCACATCTCCACAGAAAGCACTAATATTTCAAATACTGTTTTTGTATGCTGTACTGTAATATGTTATGAGCTATAAGAGGTATTAGCTCTTTGAATTTTTCTGTCTTGTGGAGAGGATCAGGGGACTTGCTTTGGCACTCTGGCACTTGTCAGCTTTTTAGGATTATTGGCATCGACTCTCAGATTAGTAGTCCACACCTTTTGCCACGGACCATTTCATGTACTGCTCCTCTCAGAGAGTATTGTAATGCACAATACCCAGTCTTTTGCTCCTACTTTGCCTTACTCCTTCCTTTTTTGACAGGACACACAGTTTTCTATGTCTTCTGCCAGCCCACCACATTCCTCCCCCTTTCTGTGCTGTCGTGTCTTTGCACTTCCCTTCTGCTCTACTCCTCTGCTCATTTTCCATGGTTATCTTCATTCACTTCCCTGTCTCCCATCACTCCTTGTCTGCTATACCTTCCCACTTACTAAAAAGGGCATTTTGTAGGGAAGCTGAAATAGCTGTAGGCTCAGATATTTCCTTAAGTGATGCCTTGATACTGAGAGCCTACTCTTTGTCAACATTTGCAGTTTTCCAAGTCCCACAAACCACCCCACTCCACACCCCCTAAATTCCCATATATATACATTGAAGATTTTCTTTATGTATACACACTCTTATTTCTCACCTTCTTCTTTTTGGAATATGGCTTCATGTATTCAAATAAACTTTCAACCAAAGGCAAGAAACATGCAAATTAAAAAAAACCAGTAGATTCTCATTTGATCACATAGTAATAGGAGCAGGACAATGCCCACTATTACAAAAATTATAATATTTTGAAATCTGGCAATGTAGTTAAAGCATTGAGAAAATGTAGCTATTTTTTCTTTTTTTATTATTTTCTTGTGAAAGTGGGATGAATATAATTGAAATATAAATTTTAAATAAAGAGAAATTTAATCCAAGACAGAAGGCTTAGCTCTGATTTCCCTGTGTGGATCTTGATAAAGTGTCTTGAATAAATATTCCTGTGTAACCTGCTTTAGGTGAACCTGCCTGGGCAAAGGGGTTGGACTCTTCAGAGGTCCCTTCCAATCCCAATGATTCTGAGATCTGTGATTCTTTGAATATGAATTAACCACTGCTCCATTGCTATGTTAATGTGACATGCAGATAGAGCACTTCTTTGTGACATGGCAACACTTCTGTACAATCTCATATAATAATATTTTTTCTTATGAAAGCAACTTTGATGTTTGGATGCTATTTTTGTAACTATTCATCAGCTTTTCCTCATACTGATTACACTTAATACATACCAAAATTGTTTCCAGGCAAGTACTAATTAAAGCTATCTTTATGGACAAATAGGAGAACAGAAAGAAAACCAGTCTGAGTATAGTTTTGCCTTTAACCCTTTCATACACATCTGGGAAATGTCTTCAGGGTTTCATGAGGAAAATTGGATAGTACTTATCTATCTTTCTTTGTTGTTGGAAGCACATTAATATGAACTGGTTATTTTCTTGTGATAGAATTAATATATGCTTTGCTATATCATTTGTTCACCATTTTACCTGTGTGGTATTTCCAGGACTTGTTTATTTTATGCCTTTCAGCCTTTGAAGGGTACACATAAATATCACTGAATCATAGAACCACAAAATAAGCTGAAGGGACCCATCAGGATCATCAAGTCCAGCTCTTGGCCCTGCACAGGACACCTCAACAGTCACACCATGTGCCTGAGAGTATTGTCCAAATATTTCTTGAATTCTGTCAGGCTTGGTGCCCTGGTTACCTCCCTGGGGGAGCTTGTTCCAGTGGCCAACCACCCTCGGTGTGAAAAATTTTACCTAATATTCTTTAACCTAAACTTCTCCTGTTCAGTTTTGTGTTATTTCCTCAGGCCCTGTCTCTGGTCACAAGGATGAAGAGATTGGTCCCTGCCTCTCCACTTCCCCTCAGGAGGATGCTGAAGACCACAATGAGGTCTCCCCTCAGTCTTCTCCAGGCTGAACAGGCCAAGTGACCTCAGACACTCCTCACACGGCTTCCCCTCAAGGCCCTTCACCATCATAAAGTCCCTCCTTTGGAACCTCTCTAACAGCTTAATGTCCTTTTAAAACTGTGGCACCCAAAACTGCACACAATTTTCAAGGTGAGGCTGCCCCAGTGCAGAGCAGATGGGACAGTCCCCTGCCTTGCCCAGCTGGCCATGCTGTGCTTGATGCTCCTTGGGTGGCCTCCCTGGCCACCAGGGCACTGCTGACTGATATTCAAACTGCAATCAGCCAGGATCCCCAGGTCCCTTTCCACCTGTTCTCCACCCCAGGTGCAGAATCCTGCATTTTCCCCTGCTGAACTTCATATAGTTGGTGATTGTCCATCTCTCTAATTTGTTGAGGTCTCTCTGTCCAGGAGGGAGTCAACAGCTGCTCCTGAAGATTCAGTGTCTTCATCAATGAGCATGTTCTTAGGTCACACTCTATTCAACAGGTCTTACACAAGGGTTATCTTGAATTAGGTAGGGGTAAAAGGATACCAAATGAAGGGGACTATTTGTCTCTTCTTTGTGCTTCTGAGTGACATGAAATTCATATTGGCAATGACTTTGCTCCAAAACTATGTTAGTGTAATAAAAGAGATTTCAGCCATGGGAGCAGCCAGGTTTACACTGTGTATGTGTCTTCTTGATGCTATGGCTGCATTGATATGCATAAATTGTCTTGGAAAATCAAATTTGCCTGAACAGGCCAGTCCTACAAGACTTGGGCAGCTGAGAGATTTTTCAATACACGTTGTTATGGCTGACTCTGATTCTGTCTGCCTTCTATACTGTTGCTTATGCTCAGATCAGTAAATAACTGGCAGTGGACAGGTTGTTGCTGCAAGTTTACAGGGAACCTTGAAATGAGATGCCTGAATTTAAATGCTGCCAGTGTTTTAAGACTTGTGGGTATTTGCTAGAGATAAAATGGAAATACATGGAAAATACAAAACCTTTACAATTATCCATTCTTGAGTGGAAAACAAGTATTTATTTTGGTCGTTAAATCAGCCATACGCCCAAACCCAAAATGAGGAAAAATCTTAAAAGAGCTTAGCCTTGACACAGACTGTTTGAATCATGTTAAGGATATACATGTGTTTAAGGACTTAATTACAATGAAATTACAGAATGTGGTAGGATTGGGCCAATATTCCTCCAGGCTACAACTGTAAGACTCACCTTGTAAAGGACATTATATAAAAATGAAACTTTAGCAAGTTTTTCTAAACAAATGAGATTAAACTGTAAAGTGGAAACAGAAACTAGTTGTATTTCGTATGTGCCAATATGTTATGGTCTGAGAGAAATATAAGTACATGATAGGACTGTGTAAAGTGATATGAAACAGGCCATGGACATTGAATAATTTATTTAATTTAGAAAAAATGATGAAATAATGGATGGTTTTAATTGAATTATACTTTTAATTTTATGTGCCAATTATTGCTCAAAGTAATTGAAGAAATACACAATCAGCTGAAAGCCTTTAACATACTCAACATTATTCATGTATCTACCTTTCCTGCTTTTTCCTCTGCTGTAGATAATGAATCTTTTGACTTTCTTTGGACAGATATATTCAGTAAACTTTAAGATTTCTTTTTAATTTTTTAGCCTGAAGTTCACATTCTCTTTCTGACAAAAATAAGTTAACTGAAGATATGTATGATTATCTAATTATCTATTCTCTATTTCATCCAATAAAATTGTCTTTTCTATTTGGGTCTATGTGAACAACTCTTATCTAAATGCTAATTTGTTTGCTTTGATGCAATTATCTGGAGAAAAATCAAAATAAATATAATCAATGCCTCTGATTCTGGCAATAGGCATGGGGCTAAATCCTTGAAGATATACAGAACTCTTGAATAATCCCCTTTTGCCAATATACTCTTTTTCTCAGATAAAATCACCCTAACTCAGCCAAGGTCTTGACACTTATGAAGTCCCTCAGCTCTTAAAAATAGGGCTTTGGCGAGATAAAATTTGTATGCAGAGCTTGTGCTGCCTCCGAGTACATAAACATATCTGTCTGGTAGGTTGAAAATCTTGTGTTACTTTAATGTTTTCATTGTCTGGAGTTCAGATTGTCATGAGGACTTGTATATAAATAGCCCTGGAGTAAGCCATATTATTTATTAGCCAGACCTTAAAGTAAAACATCAAATACTACTCTGATGTGGCCAATGAAATCACAGCAGAAGAGTAGAGGGATCCCCTTCTCTTTTATTATGTGTCTTTATATAGTCTATCAAATTTTCAGTGGCAAAACAAATAATTTACATTATTTCAGATGCAAATGCCTTCATTTGCATGTGTGACTGTAAATCTGAAGGCAGTTTATTTGCATGCTGACAGTTAACCTCACCTTTAAACAGTTTACTGAAGTGTGACTCCTGCAGAACTATGTGAGTATCTGCTGCCTTCTGAATATGTAGATGTCCTGTACATGTCCTGTAGTTACTGAATGGATGGACACTGAATCATGGCAAATGTGTTATGTGAAATTGAAAACCTCAGTACACACAACTCACTCTAACAGGAAAGGTCATTGAATGATTATCTTTTGCTGAGGTCATTATGGACTTCTGAGTGGGCGCTGATTTAAATATTTGCCTCATTTACTATAAAGATTATGAATTTACATAAATTGTTGCTGGTATCTCTTTGCTTACCTTTTGTACATTCTTTTTTAAAAGCTTCCCTACATTAGCCATCAGTTTTTTCAGAAAATAATTGCACCATCATTACATCCATATTCAAACAACACCTCAGTAAGAGATCTCTGATGGCCTGCTGTCTTTGCTAATTGTGTTCACAGGCATTGTGGTTTTCAATATTTTTGGGACATTTTCTCACATGTTTAGAAACAATACAGGCCAATATCTGTTTATCATTAAGTGTCTGGGACGGTTGAAACAAATTTTTTAGTTCTTTTTAAAGTCATAGATGGTTGTAAGGTAAACAACCTATAAATTACAAGGTGTCCTGTTCTAACCAGGACAGGATTCATTTTTTCAGCAGCCAGAGGACCCAGAGGTTATTCTATAACACCTCCTGGCATTTTCTGGAGATGGGAGAAGGGGTCTCCTTTGGGCTGGGGTAGTGTGGTTATAGTCTGATATTGTATGCCTGTCTGCATGGTGATTGCTAGAATATGGATCATTTGCCTCTCTTGCACACTTTTGCTATTAATATTGCTGCTAAATACTGTTCATTTTCTTACCTCATTGCTCATTCCAATTAACTATTCTAATCTCAACCTGTGACCTTTACCTTTTGTACCTGCAATTTTCCTCTCAGGCCACCTGCAAGAGAAGGGAGAAAGAGATGAGAGAGTGAGCAAACAGGGAGTGTTTGGAGTAGTTTCAGTAGGAACACTAAATTGAAGAACACGATTCCTAAACAGAAACAATAAATTAAAGGGAAGACTCAGAAACTACAAGAATAAACTACCTCATTTCTTTCCTATAATGTGCCACTTATCTTCAGCTGAGATGTTGAGAGGAATAATAATGAAACTAGTAAAAAAAAAAAAAAAGACAATTTTGTTTGCAGGGTGTATTATTTTTCTTGCTGGCTTTCTGCAAAACAAGTTTTTTTCTAGTGAAAGAGCCACAGCAATTTGTCCTCTGACATTTCCTATTCTGGTCTCTCCTGGTCCTTAAGCATTGAAGCACTGCACACATAGCTTTTAAAAAAGATATAATTTGACTCCTTTTATTGATGAGTTTTCTTAAGTCTATTCCAAAACTCTAGTGGCTCTAGACATGACTCTAAACTAGGTTGAATTAGGTTGATAGTTTAAATAAACCAGTATGAAGATTATTTATTTTTTAACTTTACATTTAGCAGTGTAAAAATTATTGTAATATTAGATTAAATATTTTAAAGTCAATTATAGGAATAATAATTTGGGAAATGACCTTTTATTAGCTTAAAGCTACAACTCTAATGTATTTTGCCTCCAGATTGTCCCTACATAAATGATTGCTTAATTCAATATTTTTTTTGCATTAGTATGACTGTCTGCTACCAGCTTGAATTCTGTGCAGGTTGGTTATGCTTTCAAAAAAGTAATTATATTATTGATACCATTGTGAATAATCAAATGGCCCTATATTGCATACAGCACTTAATGGAAACAGATGCTATTCAAGCTAGCAAAAATGCTGAGACCTACAAGAGTGTACTGAGAGATAGAAAGCTGAATAATTTATCCCTGCAAAGGAAAGGTTATTACTTTGAGAAATTACATCTCTGCTTCCACTCTCTCTACTGATGCAGCTCCTATAAAAATCAAAGGAAAGCGTCCTGTTGGCTTCAGTGAGAGCAGACTGGAGCTTTGTAATACCTGTGAGTCCCTGAAATAGAATAAATCTTCCTCTCTCATTACTTTAGTGCTGGCTGATTTGTAAGTCCTGAGTTCTGCTGTCATATTCCATGTCATGCAATCCAAAATATCACCAAAGCACTTGTACTAGGTCCAAGCTAGTATCCAAACTCAGCATCTCAAGAGAAATTTGTGGTATGGGCAACTTGCCAGATAGGGACACAGTGGATGGGACAAGATTTATGGTGCTTTTTAGTGTAATTCAAGGCACAACTTCCAAGAACTGGAGGCAGGAGACAGAATGAACCAAGGGTAGGTCTAAGTAGCAAGCCCATTTTTTTGTGAAAATAAAGAGATTAATCAGAATAAAAATAAGAATCGGACTGAGGATGAATTGTTGTTGATGAATAAGGGGGGAAAAAAGGAGAATGTGTATGTGCTCATATAAAATACTTCCAAGTTCCAATATCACACTTTAAATACACACTATAAGTTCAATCAGTTCCAGCTGGACTAAATCCATTTATTCTCAGGTTTGCAAACCTAAACTGATGTATAGTTTTTTGCTGAGCTATGTACTAAAAAGGAAACATTTTCAAGACAATAAGACTCACAGATTGCATAGAAGAAAAATAGAATATTGCAAGGTATTGATAGTTACCCGGAATAAGAAACAGCAAAATGAGCCATTTTGGGGAGGACTAATGATTACTACTCTCCAACCCATTGCAAAAACATGAAGCTAATTCAGCACCGAATTTAAATTCGTTGAGAAAAGATAAGTGGAGTGGGAAACATAAATTATTCACGCAAATTTCTGCATGCACATTCTTTCTGCACTGCATTCTCAGCTACTCCACAGTGTTTACTCTAAAAGGTGGAGTCTATTACATCCTCCTAAATGTCGCTCAAAACACCAACAGAACGGTAGGTTTTAACAAATTTGTCTATCCTGCTGGAAATGCCTTTCATGAAGACAGTTTATAAGAATAAACAGAGAGAGCCAGGAACAGAGGAGATTGCCTCCTTTTGCACTGGGCAGAAGGTTAGACTCAATAAGAGGATAAAAGTGGTCAGGCATTGGAACAGGCTGACCAGGGAAGTGCTGGAATCACTGTCCCTGGAAGTGTTCCACAGGTGTGTGGATGTGTCACTTGAACAGATGGTTTAGAGGTAAACACGGTGGTGCTGGGTTAACTGTCAGGCTCAATGATCTTAAAGGTCTTTTCTAAAATTAATGATTCTACAATTCCATGACAGAAGGTTTTTTACTGTAAGTTTTTGTCGTACTCAATTATTTCAAAATTCATTATTTGAGGCAATGGAGCCATTTAATAAATTAGAATTCTTGTAAGAGTAAGCACTCTTTGGGCTTGAAACTTGACATGTAGCAACTTCAGAGATGTCTAATGTTGAATTCACTCGTTTCTTCTGTATTTTCTACCGGGTAATATGAGTAACCTGAAGGTGCTCAATGATCTTGTCTGGAGAACCTGAACATACAGACTTGGTATTTAGGTCGCCATAAATAAGTGGGAGGTTATATAAAAAAATTTATTATTTTGGCTCTCATTCTTAACTCTTGTGTGGAGTTACCCTTTACATTTTAATGCTATTGTCCACATTGTTTGTATTAAGATAAAATACATCAAAACTTAGAAAACAGTACTTGTGAGTCACTGCATCTGTTTTCTGATTTTTATATTCATTTTATGAACTTTCTAAGTCTATAAATTGGAAACAATCTCTACAACAAAACAACAACAAAAGAATAAATGGATCACTCTTATGGAAGTTTGTTAAGAAAAAAGGAATGAATGCATAGTGTAGTCAATCAGGAAATATTATGCTAATTACTGTAAAAAGAACAGCTGTTCTTTTTACATACTCTTTAGATTATTAACACCTTCCAGCAGGGAAGCATCCCATGCAACGCTAATCTTCCTTGTGCAAACCACTGCTGCTCCTTCATAGGGAAGTGGATAATATATTCTCCTCTCTGACAGAGCAATAGGTGAGCAACAGCAGGCAGAACAGAAGCTTTACGACTTTCAAGATTTTGTTAATGTCATTGGTGCTGCAAACTGTACAATACATATGCTACCAGTAGAAGACTCATGTGTTTCTTATATAGCAAAAATCACATCCAGCCTTTTACACATAAATAAACTACTAGATTGGGCCAGCTGTTACTTTTTTTCTTTTTGACTTTTTCTGAATAAAAATGGTAAACCTGACATTATTTTTGAAGTGGCCTTGTAAAAATGTCAGTTTTTTACTTTGTAAATCAAATCTGTGGCCATATTATTATGGTGCTCAGTCCTTATCTTCTAGATTATAATTTCAGAATATTGATACCTTAGCTGTTGTATTCATGGTATAGAACAGGATAAAAAATATTTTATCCTTCCCTACCAAGGAAAACTGCCTGTGATCTGGAAAAAGGTGGAACTATGTTTTATACACAGAAAATATGACTTGAATTGTAAAAAAGATCCCACTCTAAATCCCTTTAATGTAGGATTTGAAAATAGAGTGTGAAGTCCAAGAAAAAAATGCAAGCTAGTTACACGATTAGAAAGTTCATGGGGTCTCTGATCTAGTACACTTAAGAGTTTAATTAAAGTGAATTGAGACATTTAAGAGCTGTGAAAGCCATGACAATAAAGAGCAAACAAACCTGAAAACATCTAAACATCAAACCTGAAAACTGTGAAGGAAATGAGCTTGTCACACGATAAAGCTCTCCCTTAGTGCTCTGTTGTGCTCTTCCTGTGAATGAACCACCAGACTAGCAAGGCACTCTGGGTCCCTGCTTTGGCAAAGATGGGGGCAGGCTTTGCTGTTTTTGCTGATACCCAAAGAGATTAAGGGGCTGTGACTCCCAGAGGTTGTGTCCCCCATTCTCCTTCACTCCTTGCACTAAAAAGAATGTCCAAAATTGAAGTTTCCCACACATTTGTTATACAGGCAAGTCCTACCTAATACCATCCTGTCACATTGCTCTCTATCTGCTGTTCTCCTCCCTGCCCTCTTAGAGAGCTGTTCAGGTCCCTGTGTTAATCCTCCATCATTTTGTTTGTCATGGGGCACCCCAAGAGCAGCTGTGCCAACAAAAATCAGGAGCAGTATCTCTTGAGAAAACTATGACTTTCTGAACAGATTGTTTTTCATTTATTTGCATTGGTCACAAACTCCCCCAGCTTCTCTGGTACTTCTGGTCAGCCTACAGCTAAGGAACATCCTTAACAGGGTGAGTCACTCGATGAATCAGCTCTGCGCCACTTTGAAGCATTGAGGTGTATTTTGCATCACTCCAGCTGAGGTTTGAGGTCAAAGAACTGCCAAACCACAAATTATCCCCTCCCCTTATCTAGCATTCACGTACAGAGGGACACCATGATGTGTACCTATCTATCTCTTTTCTCCCTAGTTAGTACTCAGGCTTTGTTATCTCAGAGAGATATTAAGTGCAACAGGCTATTTGCTTGTGTGCATAATAAGCTGTTCCACAGCTCATCTCAAACAGGAAGCCACCTTACTTCACTGTTCATGGGAAACCAGGAAATGAAAAAGGATTTATTTCCTGATACCTTATTTTCTGAGATCCGAAAAAACAGTCTTCATATTCCCTGTGGCATAATGGGGGTATTAGACATAGACAAGCTGATAGTTGGCAGCTGCATACTAGAGTTTGCAGATCTTTAAAGACCCTTTTCATAGAGTACAAGAACTCTTGATCCCCACGTGTAAGAAATCAGACAAGGAAGGCTCAGCATGGCTGATTCAATACCTGCTCATCAGACTTAAGGCCAAGAAGGAAATGCACAGGCAGGGGGATCAGGGACAGGCGTCCTGGGAAGAGAATACGCATGCCACCTCTTTGTGTAGAAATGGAAGGCCAAGATACATCTGGAGCTGGGAAGGATGTAAAGAATAACAGTTATGTCAGCCAGAAAGAGAAGGACAGGAGAAGTGTACCCCTCAATGAGCACCGCTGGCAAACTGGTAACAACGGAGAAGGCTGAGGTACTCAACTCTTTTGCCTCAGCCTTCAATGGCAATCTCTCCTCCCACACCGCTCAAGTGGATGGACTGCAAGGCAGGGACTGGGGGAGGAAAGTCCCTCTCTCTGTAAGAGAAGATCAGGTTCATGATAATGAGAAGAACCTGATTGTGTTTAAGTCTATGAGACATGACAAGCTGCATCCCAGAGTCCTGAGGGAATTGGGTGATGTAATTGCCAAACCATTCTCCATGACATTTGAAGAGTTATGTCAGTCAGGTGAAGTCCCAGGGGACTGGAAAAATACAAACACTACACCATTCTAAAAAAAGGTAGAGAGGAGGGCCCTGGGAACTAATGACCTGTCAGCCTCACCTCTGTGCCTTGGAAGATCATGGAAAAGACCCTCCAAGAAAAAGGCACATGGAGAACAGGGAGATAATTCAAGACAACCAGAACAACATAATCAAGTGACTGTCTTGTCTGACCAACCTAGTGATCTTCTGTGATGAAGTGACTAAAACAGTGGGAAAGGGAAGGGCTGTATGTCATGGATCTGTACTTTTGCAAGGCCTTTGACATGACCCCTACAACAGCCTACTCTGTAAATTGGAAAGATATGGATTTGATGGGTGGGCTGTTTAGTGGATGAGGAATTGTTTGGATGGTTGCATCCAGAGGATGATGGTCGATGGCTCAATGTCTAGATGGAGATGGATGACAAGAGGTGTCCCTTTAGGGGCCTGTGCTGGGACCAGTACTGTTTAGTCTCTTCATCAGTGTCATAGGTAAAGGAACTGAGTGTAGCTCTGCTAACCTGAAGATGACACCAATTTAAGGGGTGAGGCTGACACACCTGAAGGACAAGATTGCCACCTGGAGGGACCTGCATAAGCTTGGAGTAGGTCCATAGGAAAGTCATGAGGTTTAAAAAATTCAACTGCAGGGTCCTACGCCTGTGTTGGAGAAATCATCAGTATCAATACAGGCTGGGGGATGAACAGATCAGGAGCATCCCTGCCAAGAAAGACTCAGGGATGCTGGTGGATGAGAGGCTGGACCTGATCCAGCCATGGGCACTCCCAGCTCAGAGAGCCAAACATGTCCTGGGCTGCATCCAAAGCAGCGTGGGCAGCAGGGAGAGGGAGTGGATTCTGTCCCTCTACTCTGCCCTGGTGAGACCCCACCTGGAACCCTGCATCCAGCTCTGGAGTCCTCAGCACAAGAAAGAAACAGAACTTTTGAAGCAAGTCCAGAGAAGGGCCACAAGAATGATTAGAGGAATGGAGCATTGCTCTTATGAGGAGAGGCTGAGAGAATTTGGATTATTCAGCCTGGAGAAGAGAAGACTTCACTGTGTCCTTATTGCATCCTTTCACTACCTGAAAGTGGGTTATAAGAGAGATAGAGAGAAACTTTGATAAGATAAAAGGAAGATATTTTTTACTGTGAGGATGCTGGAACACAGGAGCAGGTTGCCCAGAGAGGTGGTAGATACACCATCCCTGGAAACATTCAAGGCCTGGCTGGAGAGGGGCTCTGAGACACCTGACCTAGCAGAAGGTGCCCCTGCTCATTGCAGAGGGGCTTCACTGGGTGACCTCTAAAGGTCCCTTCCAACCCAAATGGTTATATGATTCTACGATTCCAGGCTGACTTTATCAAGCCAAGCTCCATTTCTGGGACATGCAAATCAACCCTAATGTATATTTCCTTAAAGGACCTGATATGATAGACATTATTTTCGCTGTTTCTTTAGTGTTTCTAGTGTAGAACCCTGAGCTTGTTCCCTGTGGATTCCTTTCAGACAATGGGTGCTTTTAGAGTAAAAGTAATTCTGGAAAATAGAACTGTTTAATTTAGGATGAAGTGAACCACAGAAGCAGTTCCACAGACTGTTCTCCACAGAGGAGAAAAGAGTAATTCACTGAGGTGCAATGTCTGTGTTGTATCAGATCAATACCATCTTTTGCATTTAACTTACAGTATGCTTTGTTCTAATTTAGTTGAATATTAAAACACAGTGCAAGTGCATCAACTTGCAACTCCATTTCAGCAACATCCTGTGCATTAAAAACATCTTTAATGAATAAAAACTTTCACAGAGGTGAAATTTTGTTAAGTAGTATCTTAAAATGCCCAGTCATATTTTTTTTTTTTTTTAAATCTAAAGTGAAATTAGAAATCCTGCCTCCTCTGGTTTTACATAAGGATAATTCTATGTTAGAAACCTCTGCAAGGTTTATTTTATTGTAGACATCTGAAGTTCTACTAGAAATAGTTTTAAATTAACCCAGTCTTAGGACCTTGCCTGGATATTAAAAATCTTAAAAATTCCATTTGCTTTCCTAGCTTCTGTGCCAAAGATTATGTGGTGCCTGATTTTCGAGTCTAGCTCTTCCTAGCAATTACTGTTTTAACTGGAGTGTAAAATTAGGCGTCTCTAAAATTTGTATTTATTGATTACAGTAGTGAAAAGGAAAAGGGACAGATAGCTCTTGAAGAAATATTCATCTGTAAATATGATATAAGTATGTGATGTGTGAACAAAATAATGTTTACTGTTGGGCAGTAAGCATCAGAAGGACAAAATTATGTAATGCTACTCATATTTCACATTTAGGATTTGGTGCAGAGAAAGCACTTAAAATAGAAATTATTTTTGATGCACACTAGAAATGTGTTTAACCTATATTAGATCTAGAGGCATATGAGGGATCTTTTCTACATACAGGAAAACACTGTGAATAAGGTACCAATATAATTCAAGATTTTACTTATAATTTAATCTATGGGGTTTTAAACATTTTAGGTAAGTGTCCAGATGCTTTCTAATGGATTTTTTTTCACTTTTAATGGTGGAAAATTGGCACATTTAATCCAAAAAAGATCTATATAAAAGTAAAAGATTATATTTAGGAAAGTTATGTTCTTAAGTTATGTACAACTTCACTTTTTTGTAATCACTCAAATAACAAATTCTACACATTTGATGTAAATGTTCACATTTGCATCACCCCAAAACAAAGGAAACATCCTAGCCTTCCATCATTTTTTTGTGAACTTCTGTTCCAGTGAAAATTTTCTTATTAAATGTTGTGTTTTGCATGTCAGGTGGTGGCTATACCAGAAGATTTGAACTGAAACAAAATCTTGACAAGAAATCTTGTGGAATAGAGGATGTGGGGAGCTCTGAATCAACATTTTGTCTGTTTCCTTATCCAGCAGGAGCTGAAAAAAATTATTTCCAGGTTAGCAAATGTTGGTATGTATTTCTTTTGTAAATCTACATTTTCTTTTACTTTTGTTTAGCTTGGGTTTCCCAGCTATGTATATGAAGCCTATTTTCTGATGTGTATGATAACATTCTGTTATTCCATGGGAAATTGGCTAAATGTCTTGAGAAGCCTGGGATGGTTTCCAATATTTGATATAATTAGGAGCATCTCAAGTTATGGTGGCGTTTCACATCAGTGAAAAGCAGGAGAAGTATTTGCTTTTAGTGCTTGTTTATTAATCAACTCTGGTAAATAGTTATGGAGTTTTAAAAATTATTTTCCCTTTCTTTTTTTCTTTTGTTGTGCGCTGCTCTTTTTTTCTCTGCTGCACAAGGACATTGTAGATTTTCCTGAAGGAGACTACCACAAACTAGCTTGTAAATGTCTTTCATAAAATAATTTAATCTTGTGTCTGTGATTTCATAATTTGGATATGGATAATTTCTGGAGAAATTGGTCGTCTACTTGAAGGAAGTGGTTACTTTCACAGTACAACTAATGCTTCATTTACTTTGCTGATTCACAGAAGGTGCAAGCTAATCAGAAGAAGTGATTCATGAGGTATAGCTGAGAAAAGACATAATCTTCTGTGGGAATCTTAATTGCCATTTTGTAGCTTTTGCTCTTGTGTTTAAAACCTGCAGAAGAAACTGATATCTCCCTGCAAACTCGCAGGATTCTGGGGAACACTACAAGGAATAACTGTTAAGTTTTTGTGCTCAGGCTTCCTGCTTCATGATTCTTCAGTCAGGCCAAAGCTAAATGTTACCATCCTTCCTTGACAAGTGCAGAGTGAGACTCATTGTTGGTTTTGTATGAGGGATGACCTCTAACTCCTCAATCTGACAATATCCCCTTTGCTTCTTGTAGGAGGTCAGGAACCAGAAAGCCTCCTGCCTTCACTGAAGCCAACTTGAGGCAGAGCATTTATTGACAGGTTCCATACATACATATCACACATGTGCACTGACTCTGCATTCCACCTTCCAGGATAATTTACAGAGGCATAAAGGCTGTGAAGGGTTTTTCCAGACCTTGGCAAAGACCACATCACATCCAGTCTTGACCCTGGGAGCTCTGAATGTGTCTGCAAACCTGAGGGAGCCCACCTGGCTACTCATTTTGCTATGCAGAGCTGCTTTTGAGGCAAGGCTGTGTAGGTCCATAGAAGATAGATTAGCTAAATCTCCTTGTTCACATAGAGCAGTCAAACAGGACTCTAGGGTAAAGCTTTTTCTTGTCTAGTTAATCAGATTCTGCTGCTCTAGCTAAGAGCATGAAGGAGCAAATTTCATCTGTATCCAGGCTAGGACGTAATGGTCTGGATGTCTGGGTGACTACCTGGGTAGAAAACTGTTTGGATTGTCAGTGGTTAATGTGTTGTGGCCTGTGTGGGTGTCCGAGGTGAATATTGCAGAGGTCTGTCCTGTTTAATGTCTTTGTGATGTCTTGACAGAAGTGGTAGAATGCATTCCAGTCCAGTTTGCAGGTGACACAAAGTTGGGGTAACATCTGATAAGCTGAAGGGTAAGGCTGTCTTCTTGGTTGGAGGAAGGTGCCAGCAGAAACCTCATAAAACTAAGCAAGGACAAATGCCAAGAACACAGTTGGATCCGGTGTTCATTTTTTGCCTCCCCCAAATATGAAAGAGAAGGGTTAGTGGAGAACTCCAAGCATCATGGGGCTGGAGTCCTTGCCCCTCATGGAGAGCTGAGAGCTATTCAGACTGGAGAAGGCATGCTTTTGGGAATATTTAACAGCTCCCCCAGCACCTACAAGGAGTCATTAAGGAGCTGGAGCCACGATTCTCAAAGTGGTGCAAGGCAAAACAGCCATGGGCATAAGTTGGAACAAAATAAGAGAAAGTTTTTCCTGAGAGTACAGTCAGGCAGTGGAGAGGTTCCTCCAATAGGCTGAATGGTCATCACTCCTGGAAGACCCAGTTGTGCTAAGACCTTAGCTACCTGGTCTGATCTCATAGTTGACTGTGCTTTGGTAGGATTTAAACTACTTGGCATCCCAATGTCCCTTCCAACCTGACTTTTCCTATCAGTGTTATGACCTTCTTTCAGCAGCTTCCATTTCTGGGCTGTTTTTTAGCTGAGATTTCCTAGGCTGGAGCCTTTCCAGAATGTTTAGAAAGGAATCAGCTTCGATTCAGGCTGTTTCTCACTATCCTTCTCTGTGGGGAAAAAAAAAAAAAAAAAGCCTCTTCTGTCATTGGATGAAGAAGAAAATGGGATAGTAAAATCACCTGACTGTTAGGATTTGCAACATAGATTCCTACATCTGGACTTCTTGTCCATGCTCACACTAACTGATTGAGAGAAATGTCATTTTTGGAATGACATTAATCTCATCTGAAGGCAGATGTCTAAAATACATTTTCTGAATCATACATAAGTACATTTTTCTCCACTGGCTATATTGGAACTTCAGGTGAATAGCTGAGTTGTAGCTGCCTGTAATATAGCTGCCCACAGATTTAAATGAGATCATTCCTATCTAAAATGCCAGCAACTACCCACCACCCTTCCTATCTGTGCACTGAGAGCTGTGTGAAGGTGGAGACCAGCTATCTCCTGAGATCCTTTGTCTTTGCAGGTGGGTGCATCTGAAGCCCTGTGGGAATAATTCAAGGGTAGCACTTGGGCAAAAATGGCTTTTTCCCTTGTGCAGAAACCACAAAGAATTGGCAGAGCTTCAGAAAAGATTTGGTCTTGATTACAGAAATAATCATTCTTGTGTGTTTGTCTTCATGATGTGAATCTGGTAGAAATAGTCTAGCCTTTCCCCTGTTTTATATTTGGTAGATGACAGCACAAATACCAGGAAATTTGCATTGCAGGTATGTACCTTAATCCTACCAGCTGAATGATAAACCCAAATTACTCCTGCTTGCCAAAGGATAAGGAGCTGGTAGCTGATCTCCCTCACAGTTGAATGCATTAGGTTTGTGTGGAGTTCCTCGGAGTACTTTAGGTATATGAAAGAATTGTATGCCAGGGACCAGGGCTGCAAAATTTCAGGAGGGGGAGAGGAAGACAGTTTTAAGACTGAGGCCTGAATGAGTCTTTATATCTCTTATACACAGATACACACACCTGCAGGATACCTGGGTCATGAGAATTAAACATGCTATCTCTGTCTGATGGTCTGGTGATTAATGTGCAGAGACTTCTCACATCTCAAAGCACCAGCACATTAATCTGATCAATTTAGGCAAGTGATGTCAGTTGTAGAGAGTCATATTTTACAGAAGCCTCAATTTTGCAGTTTTAGGACTGTGTTAATTTACTGCCTAAGTACAGCAAGTTTAGAACAAAATTCATTTTGAATTTCTAAAAACTGTACAAGTTCCATTTCTGGTTAGAAGCTTTTCATAACTAGATTCAATCCTATAAGTCAGAGCAAAAAATTCAATACTTTTGGTCGTGTTCCCATTCAGTCAATGGTAAAAACATAATTTTGTTCTTTATGTTCCTTTCAGCAAGTAATGTATGACTCATGAATTTACATTTTATTACTTGATAATATTTTTCTGTCATTTCCTCCCCTCTCCCTGCTGTGTGGTTTTCTGTGAATGGTTTGTGGCAGCCACAGCATTTGAAATCATTCTTGTCAAAGAAACAGAGAGGTTTTCCTCTTCCTAATTGAATGAGCATGTGACAATTAATATGATGTGTACCTGAGAGAAAAAAATTATTGAAGATGTCAGCAGGTAAGCAAGGAATTTGGAACAGGTAGACATTGAACAAATTCATACCTTTTTCTTTTCTTGGTCTAAGTAAGACCACTAACAAAGCTTCTGGTTCATTATTAGTAGAACTTCAGTGTAATTTTTCATAAGATCCAATGAATTAGTTATACATGAACATAATAAAAATAGAAGGCACAATTCTGATTCTGTTGATAAGGAAGATTTTTGTCATTGATTTCAATGAAATCAGGGTTTTACATGAGGTCTTTAAAATTTTCAAAATACAACCAAATTAGCACATACGCAGGATACATAGGAGGGAAAAATATCCTGTGGGTTGAATTAATTTTGTGGGTGTGTGTGTATAATTAAGGGTGCTGAATCTTGCAAAAGTAAATTATTTATTCACATAGTTGTGTGTAGGAAGAATTGGATTCTGAAGAAATATTTCAAACTGTAGTTTGTAAAGTGAAGATTGTGGAACCCTGACCAGAGCTTGTTTTGATGCTTCTAATGCAAGAGACAAACTTTCATGGATTTGGGGAATGGAATGAAAATAATTATGGCAGCAGATGAAAGGTAATTAAACCTGAGGAGCAAAAGATGTAAAATGCAGTTATTGTGTCAAGTTCTCAAAGCTACACACAACTGGGGTGTCTGTGCTGTTCCTTTAACTGCAAATATCAAAATAAATAATTGGCCTTGTGATTACAGTTGCAAGTATCTGAAAAAGACACAATTCTGCTTAGATTGAAGGATATTGAAGATATATAGAAATTGCTTCTCAATATTTAAACAAGGTGGCAGGGTTGCTTAAAAATATCTGAAAAGGAAACAAACTGAGAAGTTCATTTTGGGGGAACTTGCTGTCAGCAGAAAGTTTATTCGTGCTAGAAATAAGGTCCTTCTTCCTTCTATATGGTGTCTTCCCAACTCAGCTTTCAGTGATGTATTGAGGGAGAACACTTTAGATCAAAACCAGCAAAAAAAAGACACATTTCTCATATTTTAATTTGATTACAATTCTTAAAGTAGTGAAGAACTCTTTGTATAGGATAAGGGCTAATGATTTTAAACTAAAAGAGGTTGATTTAGATTAGTTTCCCAGAAAGGTGGTAGATGCCTCATTCCTGGAAACATCATGGTCAGATTGGATAGGGCTCTGAGCAACCTGATCTAGTGAAAGATGTCCCTGTTCTTTGCAGAGGGGTTGTACTAGATGGCTTTGGATGACTAGATGACTAGACCAAACTTTTCTATGATTCTATAAATTCCTGGCCTCAGAGCAGTGGGTTCTAAACTTAAGGTGGAATCAAAGATCAATCAAAAAACTTTAGGTTTAAGAGTCCATTGTGACTAGTTCCGATTCAGCTACAAATAACTACAGATGGTGAGCCTGTTTTTGAGAAATATCTCTACTCTTCCTAAATATATAAAAAATATATTGTTCTTTCGTTATACTCTTCACTATGTGCTTGATACTGGACTAGACAGAACTTCAGTCTGACCCCACACAGCTCCTGCTGTGGTTGATCTCTTTGTGCTCTGTGTGGTTTCCCTTTCTCTTAGATTGAAAAGATGGAATGGTTTAGATTTTGGCTAATCCTGGGGATGTTCACAGTGTATCTTCCATGGGTTTTCCAGCAGATTTGTTCAAGCTTAATAGGAATTCCACCAGAACAAAAAAATTTGATCTCTGAGCTGAAAAATTTTATTCAGCAGATAGTGACAACTATGTAAGTTCAAAGTCATGATTACCACTAATTTGGTACACAAGGGAACAAAGGTCTCTACTTTCTGTTGTCCTGGTAAAAACTAGTGTTTGGGACTACCTAGTATTTGCCTGTTCTGTACAGAGTAGAGCTCTACGTCTTCTTGGGTACTAGGTTGGCACTGGGAGACACCACTAGAAGGGGTGAGAGTTTCAGCATTTTCTTTCCATTACAACAGTCACTACAGAATAATGAAATAATTGTCTCTGCTTACACCAAGTTTCAGACTGCTGAAAGTAGCAATAAAGTTGTACTGCACTTTTAGCCAAATTTGAGATGATGCTGAAGCAAGAATTTTCTTCAGCAGAACTGGAGTCCTGAGTTTTCATCTCTTCTTTTTAAAGGAAGTCCCCACAATTTTTCTGTCACATTTCTCAATGAATTTATCTGATCCCTTTATCTGCCAATAACAAATACCTCTGTAGAGACCAGTTTAACACAGGGCTAAGCACTGTTCTCTAAAAGACAAAATCAGATTCCTCATGGTCAGGTGTAAGTATCAAGGATCGTGGAAATTCTTGTTCTTTGATACTAGATAGGTGTCTTCTGAACTAATCACTCTAATAGTTATTCCCCTTCCAGCTGATGAAGAGGAAAAGGCAATTTCAATGCCTGATTAAGCTACTATTTTAGGTAAGTCCAGTTCAGCAGCACAGTTTTTTCACTTGACTAGGGGAAACTGGTGATCATAGCTCTCATATAGTTGCTTTGATGCCGTCAGATGAATTCAGTACTTTCCAGAAACAATTTCTGCCCTCCTTTCCACCTGTGGCCCAACAAGCAGAGCCATCTAACTTGCTTTGGAAAAGCCAGGTGGCTTTATGAAGCAAGCAGATGCAGTGATCCAAAAGCTTTGTCTTTTCATCAATTCAAAACAAAGACATAGCAGTAAAGGAACAAACACAGCCTTATATTGATGAAAATCAATCCATTCCAGCAGTGATAATTCCAATTTTTTTTTCCTACCAAAACCTGGAAAAAAAAAGCCGAGAAAATTTGTTCACATATTGAAGCCTGTAGCTTTTTCTTTCCCCATGAGATAAGTGATACTTTTTAATTAAAAGTTACATGTATTATTTTTGTACTTCTCCCCTAGTAATTGATTCAATTTTTAAACAAAATTAATATTTTCAGATAATCAAACTATGCAGTTATCATGTGATTTCAGCACTATATATGCACGAAAAAATACAGTAATTATTTGAAGTTTCCCTTTTAGGGTGAATAAAAGGATTGACATGGGTAGGAAACCCATTAATTTGTTAATTTAAATACACACCCCCTCCCCAGCTGCCTGATTAATTCAGTCTGTAGTGTTCTGGACCTCCTGGAGTCAGAAATAAAGGATCAGCGGGTAGAGGAGGTACAAGTGACTCCCATACCATTGTTTTTAGTATTTCACAAAATCCATCCATTCAAATGTAACAACAAATATAAAAATTTACTCAGCACAAGCAGAGCTCCAGCAGCACTGGGTTTCCTCCTCCTACCCCATGCCTACCAGGTCACAGCAGGACACAGAGAAGCTGTTGGACATTTCCAAATCCCGCTGTACACATTTGCAGCCATTTATGCTGATAGATAAGAAGAAATTAAATTTCCTCTGGATAAGCACATATTTCATGGAAGCTGGAAATAATAGGCATAATTGGTGTTGTGGGCTTAAAGAACCCATTGTTCTACCTGTAACAAGGGCTTTTTGAACATCTTTCACCTAGCAACCACAACACTCTCAACTCCACACTGCTCTCTGAAAAGTCCCAGAGTGCATTCCTGTTTTCCCCTGATTCTTTTTATCACTAATCCAGCCAGCAGCATGGCAAAGGGCAGGTTTAACATCCTTTTCAAAATAAACTATCGATACCCTAAAATTAACTACTGAAGCTGCCTCTGCCAAGTGAAGGTAAAGAGATGAAAGACTGAGAGGAGGAACATGAGACAGAGTTGTGGCTTTGATCTTCTTTATGCACTCACATCAATTGCAAGTGGATCAAGAGCACCACAATAACTGCACTGGCATATCCAGTTTGCCTACTGCAGTGTACCAGGACACCTTGTGGAGTCTGTTTTTCCTAGAACAGTCCTCTCAAAGTCTGAGAGAGAACAAGACATTAGAAGAGAAACCATTACCCTGACATTCCTGTCTCTCTCTGTGAGAAGACACACTCTGCTGGCACCCTAAATACTATGCACAGCCAGAGGAAAACATGTCTTCTTTACAGCACTGAAGAAAGTGGATGATGTTGCTGTCTGCAGTGTGTTTATACCTCTGCAATTCTTCCCATCAGCCTTTGGAGATTGGGAGCCTTTACTTTGTACCATTAAAGACTCACTGTTTACCCCACCACACTATGCGCTGCTGGTCAATGACATTTGCCACAGGAAGATGGCTCTGTCCTGGCTTTTGCCACAGAATACCTGACTAACATCTCAGATACAGAATGAGTAATAATTTGTACATTTGTGCTTTCAGAACTCCTCACATAGTTCTTATTCAGCTGGCTTTCTCTGTGTTCTCCCAAGCAGCTGCTGTGTTCTCCATCTGCCTGCCTTCGTGCTGCTCCTTGCTGCTGCACTTGGCTCTGCTGATTCTCTCCTAAGATCTCTCATCCAAGATCCCCGACTCCCCCTGAGTTGGCTGCAGCTTCCAGCTACTGCTGTGGTTGTCCTGCAATGAATGCTGTGAGGGCTGCCTGCTTGATCTGGAGGGATTCTCTCCAAAGAATAATTGTTTACCTCAAAACGGGCAAAGGGCATTTTTCAGGCAGCAATCTCTCTAGGCATTAATATTCATCCAGGCTTTGGCACCATGTCAACAAGCTGTGTTGCTTGGTAGTATTTTCTCACTGTTTTGTAAAGCTAAATGATTGAGCACTATCAGTTATTACTGAAATTTTTCATTTTAGGTCGAGTGAAAATTGGAAAGTTTTAAATATTCCAAGCGCCCTTTTCATTCCTCTTCAGTTGGACCATTAAATAGAAAAATGAATTATTTGCACCATCATACTGAGGAAAATATTTTTTATTCTCCCTGCATTATCACCTGATACAAACAACATTTCCTTACTCTTCTATATTTGGCCATGACATAATTTATGCACAGCTGGGGAAAACAGTCACCTTCTTAATTATAAATATCTGCAAACATTAAGGGAAAGTTGGAAGAGAATAATTAAAAGCCCAAACAAGAATGATTAGTGAAAAAAGCAGTGCTAGTTCTTTTAATGCAATACAAAGGCCTTGGTTTGGTAAGTAACTAATACACAATGAAATATATTTTTCCCTCACAAGATACCACAGAAATAGCTGCAAGTATTCAACTGGAACATGCAAAGGCTTGATAATGTGAACCATAGGGAATGAGAAGATAAGGTGAAACAATTCATCGCTCTTGTTCAGCAGTAGAAAGAGGAGCTGAAAAGGAGAGCAAAGAGCACTTATCTGGAGGATATATATTAGGACTTCCTGATATTTCTATGCTTGAAAAAATAATTGCAGACATAATTGTATAGCTGCAGCTCATATGCAACATTATAAGACAAAAGAAAAAAGGACTTATTTGGAAAGAACACTTGTTCACCTTTTATGCCCCAAAATCTGAATTCCAAAGTCCCTTACATAGACAAAGATTAATTATATTAGATATGCTTATGTCTGAGACTGCAAAAATGACATTTGCGGGCTTAAACTTGTTTATGCATTTATAAATATCTAGTTTTCATTGTAGTGTTTTCAGGAATGGGCCTGACGTCAATTTTAGTCATCTGTTTTACATTTCACATGGAAACAGTGAATAAAAAAACTATCCTGAAGTAGGAAAATATGTTTTTAAGAACACAGAAGTGGGCCCAGGGACTCCAAGGCAAAAAACCACTTGAAATTAATTCTGCAGTATTTTGCTTATGATTGTATAGTCATAGAATGGCTTGGGTAGGAAGGGACCTTAAAGACCATCTAGTTCCAACTCTCCTACCATGGGCAAGGATCCATTCATGAGATCAACTTGCTCAGGGTCCTGTCCAACCTGGCCTTGAATAATTCCAGGAAGGAAGTATCCCCAACCTCTCTCAGCAACCTGTTCCAGTGCTTCACCACCCTCTAAGACTTTCTTCCTAATATCTAAATTAAACCTAACTTCTTTCAGTTTAAAACTGTTGCCCCATGTCTTGTCACTATCTGCCTGTCCAAAAAGTCCCTCTCCATCCTTTTTTTGAAAACATCTCAAGGTACCTGCAATGAGGTCTCCCTGCAGTCTTCTCCAAGCTGAATAATCCCAGCTCTCAGTCTGTCTTTTTAGGAGAGGTGCACCCACCCTCTCATCATCTTCCTGGTCCTCCTCTGAACTCGCACTAACAGACCCACAGTATTTCAGGGGGCGTCTCATCAGAATGAAAGGGGAGAATCACCTCCCTTGATTGCTAGTCTCTCCTCTTTTGATTGACTATAATTCCCAAAGAAAATTTTCCTTTAAACAGGAGAATAAAATGACACATTTTCATTCTCTTAATAAGATATGCGATATGTTACAGCATTATACATCCAGAGAAGGAGACTCCAGTGAACATTCTGCACTAACACCCAGGTGTCTGTCCTCCAGAAATTTCAGTAGACAAATGTGGAATGTGCAGAGTAGGCTGCAGGGCATGGTCTCTGGACATATGCTGTGAGGACATGATATGAATTGGAGAGTGGCTGAAATAAGAGTTCATGTGAAACAGAAATCAGGAAGGCTGGCTTGTGTACAGCAGTGGAGGCACCTTAATTGCTAATTTAAAACAGGGCCAGATCTGCTCAGCCTGTGATGACTTAACATTTGACTGAGTTGCTATTGACTGCTGCTACCCACACTGGGGTCCCCATCATCATTGGAATGTCCTTTGCAGAGCTACCCTTTATCCACTAGTCACTCATCCAGACTTCAGCCTAGATGGAGCATTCTGGAATTGACCCTGCTGCATTTCAGAACATTTTTAAGGATTTTTTTTTCCAATTTTCGGGATCATTTCTGACCTCACCAAACACTCTAGGCAATTTTGACTTTTAGAATTTGATTCAGTACTTCTTTCTGGGAAGGGAAATGTTTCTACTATCTTTAGAAAGAATGTAATCAGTTTCTTTATAACCAGTTTATCTCTGAGAAAGATGTCAGTTGGCAATGTCGGAATAAATTTGCTTTAGCAAAATAATCGAGCTTTTTCTACAAAATGCAGCTTGGAACAATAGCATCATTTATAGAGGGAAAGTTGTTCTGGTGGACTGCTTAGTTCAGAATTAGTTCCTATCTTTCCCTTTGCTTTTTTTTTTTGTGTTATACTTTTTGCTCATTAAGTTAGGTGGGTTTTGATATTTTATAAATTTGCATTTACAGTCAGTATTTCATTGATTTTGCCATTAAAAATTCATAAAATGCTAAATGTATTGATCAATATAACACTTTTATAACAAAATAATTATAATGAAAGTATCAGTAATAATTATTAATCAGATTGTGAACCATATGACACAAGCTGTACTTTTTTTCTGTTCTCTGTGTGTGCTCATGACAGTGGAATGTGGCAGTGCTTTGATATTTCTAGTCCAGCTACTTTAGGAATGAGTTGTATAGAGCTTTTATACAAGTATATATCTGAATACATTTTTCTTTCTCTACAGCTAGAACATTTATCTTAGCCTCACAGAGGGAAAACCACAGATATGTCTGGTAAAATTCCAGGGCTGAACAAAATGATCATGCCGTAAAACTAACCTCAAATCACGACCTGAATGTCACACAAAAGTTTTAGGGAGTGGAATTTCAATGTAAAAAGCTATTTTTTAAAGGACTTAGGATTTTTAAATCCCTTTTGTTACTTCTGAGCTCTTTGTCTTGGCAATACAACAGAGTGGAATTTTCCCATGAGAAATTCCACCTCTGTCAAATGGATTGAAGAAAATTTTTTAAAAGTTGTACTTAAAATCAGTGATGATTAGTGTTCTGAGCAGAAAGCCATAAACTTAAGCAAAATAAAAAGAATAAAAAAATTCCCATTATACTTTCTAATTCATTTTTTGTGTCACAGTTACATTGTTCATTATTTCAGATCTACTACTGTGATTTATAGAGTCATTTAAATGTGCCAAATACTAAAGTTTCCACTTTTTCATAGTTGTTTTTCACTACCTTATCTGATAGGTGTCACTGAGGAAACAGGGACTTTCTCTTTGCACAGATTATTAGGAGAAATTCCCAAAAGACTCTGCTTCAAAGGAAGAGCTTGGGGTGCAAACAGTTTGGCAAAGAGTGAAAGAGGCAAAGTCACAGTGTCAGCATGTCCAGACTCTGGAAGAGCAAGTTCCTGTAAACATACCTTTCTCTCAGTTAATACCATGCAATTCTCAAAGCACACATGGATGTTTGCTCCCTGCAGTGTCCTTCTGATCTCTTCTTGGGTGATGAATGATGACTAGACAAGGGTATGACACAACAGGTTCAGGAACTACATCTTGCAGGACAATTATTTTTAGGTGCCAAGGAAAGGCATTCAGGACTCTGCAGTCACCTATGTTTCTATTTATAATCAGCACCTTTCTTCAGCCAAGCACTCTGGTTTAAAAGTCAATTGATGGTTGACACCACATAAAAATTTCCTCACCAGATCACTACATCCTTAAAAGACTGCAGAATTTGTGTTTAGGTAAGGGATCTAGTTAAATCTTTTCTCCATCCAGGGTTAGACTAGACCTAGACTAGACTAGTCTTAAAATACCATCGAGCTGCAGCAACAGGATGTTAATCCTTTGAAATCAATCACCTGTTTTGTGTACATTTCACACCCTCGCCTTTTCTTACTCAGATAATTCCTTCATACAATAATAGCTAAGGGAAAGGTATATCAGAGCTGTGTTTACCTCCATGCTTACGCAGAATTCCCCCTGAGACCCCTTTGCTTTTTGTACTAGAGCCACCCTTTATATTTTGCTGGGCCAGCACCAGGAAAATAGTAAGGACAGTGTCTGCTACAGTATGTTCACTGGTTTTAAAATCAGATTCACTGCTGAGAGAAGTTGGATTTGGAATGTAACAAAGGATTTTTCTCTGCTGTCTACATTCCTTCAAAGCTGAAGAAGCATTTATCTTGCTTCTCTACTTTGCAAACTGCTTTGGACAGCATCAAGTCCCTCTGGAGTCTGTCAAGCCCTCCTACCCTTTCATTAATTTTTGTGTTCATGATCTCTTGAAGGAGGTTTCACATACTCCTGAACAAGCAAAAAGAGGTTATCTAGACCTCTGCAGAATTAATTTACTTTCCTTGCTGCTTTTTTCCCCCCTTACTTCCCCCATTTATAATTACATTAATTATGTGAATGTAAAAGTATTCTGTCTCTTTGACATTAATTACCTGGGAGTGAAGATTAATGAACTTTGTACAATGTTCAGTATTACATATTCATAAATGGCTAAGAATCTGCATGGGTCACCACTATAGTGGAAATCAAGTAATGACCACTGAAAATTTTCCTACTAGTAGTCAAAAGGAAAAACAAATAAACAAGTCACTAAAAAAGCTCCCAAGAAAATAAAGAAAAGAACCATATTGATGTACAAAAAGCTATGCAAAGTGACTTTGTGTATGAATTTTTATACACTGTAGTCATTTCCCACCAGAATAGGTAGCCTGTAAATCTTTTTTGTTTTGGTTTGGGTTTTTTGTTACTTTAATGAAGCTTAATTTTCTTAAAAATTTGCTCAGGTTTCTCTCCAAGCTCTGACTCTTTCTTTTTCATATTTTCATTTCTATACAAAAGAGAAAATCTACCACTAAGCCAAACAACACTAGCATTTTTATGGCAAATCTCTCAGGGTTTGCACAATTGTTTGGCTAGAGAGAAGACATTGAGACTGCTATAACTGGCTTATTATGATCAGAGCTGCAAAGCAGATAGATGCAATATTAGCAAATTTGGGAAAAAAAAAAGTGCTGTAAACATTAATATGACCAAGAATATTGTGGAATTTCATTAATTCTGCCCTGTGTAGTCTACACTGCTCCTGGTGGGGTGAAGTGTTCCAGTGGGGAGTCTAAGAGAACATTACAGGGACCATTTTCCTGCATCTGCTTCTCACATGCCAGTGGGGCACAGAGGAGAAGGTCAGGGCAGCCCAGAACTGAAGACACGTGTGAACAGACCCTTGTAAAGACAGCTGGCAAACTCTCTAAATTCCAGCAACCACACATCAAGGGACTACAGCTCCCTGGAAAGGTGACTGTGCAGGGACATGCTGAATGCCCCAGCACTGCCAGCCTGTGCAAGATGCAGTCACACTGCAGAGTGTATCCCATGGTGTGGATTAATTAGCTGCTGGTTTTAGTTGGTACTGAAGGAACCAGAAGTGTGTCAGATGCCCAGACAACTGGGCTTCTATAGTTACAGCGAAGCACCATAGGGAAAAGGCCAATAAAAGTTCTGCAGGATCAGAAATGCAGCTTTTAAATAAAAATCTGAGTTCAACCTGAAATTCTCTGTAGCTGTATTTTGAGACAAGACTTAATTTGCAAAAATGACTATGTATGTTATTAAAGCTGTTCTCTATTTATATCATGTAGCAAACCTAAATCCAGTTTTGATGACTACTACGTCATCAGAAGGGAAATGTAGGATGACCTAGAATTCAGCCACTTTGTGATTAGTAGTTTATTCTCAGCTGCATTTAAATCCATTTTAATATTGACTGATTTATGTAGCTACTTCACAGTCTTCATTTGTTTCATGACAGCAATACAATGTATTAGGGAAGTGTCATTGCTCTGATTTTTTAGATTTTGCAGAGAGGAAAAAAGGTCACAAGTAAATTGGTGCCAGAGATGGAAAGTGAATCATGAATTTGGAGTCTCAGACACACAAACTCACAAGAAAACTGACTTTTTCTGCCTACAGTCATGGGGAGAGACATACAGGGGCTTTAATCCAATTGTACATGCATGTTGCCTTCCCCAGGCTTGTGTTTTATGCTTGCAGATGGCTATGGACATAACTGCTTCGAAGACTAAATATTTAATTCTTAGTGGACTCTATTCAAGTGCTAGCTCACTACATCCTCACTGTCCTTCAGGTTCCCATGAAAGACTTTTCTACCTATATCTTCCTCTGCAAAGTACATTGTAGTTAATGACTTATATTTCTGAAATTCTCTCTCCTTTTGGATGACTCATTCTGTAATTGATAGACATTTTTCATATTAAAAGTTCAGGAAAATTATGCTTGAATTAAACATTGTTAGGTTGAAGTGTATGGTTTGGTTTAGCTGTGCAGGTCAAGTGCTCCAGTGTGATTACTGAAAGTGCAAATGAGTCACTACTTGCTATCCTATTGCTCATCACTGATTCCAGAATAACACTGGTTCTTTGTTATGGGAAGGAGAAAAAGGGCTTTGAATTATCTTGTACACAAGTGAAACTTTGATCTCAATTATATGCATGTGGCAACAAGGATGAACATTAATTATGCACTGAAATTTTTTGCCAGATTAGGCCTAGGATCTTTCCCAGGAGTACAAATCTACTTTTCTGTAATGGGTAGAGGTTTATTTGGTCCAAGCTTTCTAAAATGTCGAGTACCTCTATTTTTAACAGCCAACATTAGCTACCTCAAAGGAGCTCTATTTTAGATAGATTGTGCAAGGAACATGTTTTTTAATATATACCTCAGAATAAGTTTATTTATTTCACACTGGGTGCCTAGAAATATCTTGAAACTTTTAAAAATTGATAGATATGTGCCTTTATTTTTCCAGCATTTAAGAAAAAAATAAAGAAAATTATAAACAGTCTAGAACAAAACTCAACATACAAGATTTTTTGTTTCTTCCCTAGTTTAAAAATGCTTATAGAGGTTAAGAATTTTCGCGAACAAAGCAAAAATCTTTACATAGTCCATTTAAAAATCCCATTTTCAGTATTTGACCAAACTTCCTTCATCCAGGGCTACTGTTATGGCCATCTAGCAAATAACATACTAAACACATGATCAGCAACACTATCAGTGTATTAGCAGAACTGACTATATGGAAGACATAGCTACAATCATTGCCTTTACAGGTTAACTCAACCCATTTAAAATTCAACTCCTACAACCTAGAAACAAGAATCTTGAAGATTTCTCCAGGTGATGATTTCTCTAGTTCACATTGGAGCAAAGAAAATACTGTAGGAAACCAACTCCTGAAACCATATTTCAAGTGTAGCTTTAGTCATTGAAGAATAAGAATATTAAAAATATAAATTGAAATCACTTTAAAAGATAACATGCTTTTATTTATTGTATTTCACTGAAGAATTATTCCTTGAATGTGTATCAGCAAAAAAACAAACAACCAATCAAGCAACCAAAAAAAACCCAAAAAATAAAACCCCAAACATTTGCAGCTTCATAAATCCTAGAATGCAGAGGTAACATACCAGAAATAGAAATAGCAAGGGCTTGATGTTTTACTCCAGTCCAATATATTCTTCCATAAACTTTAGGTAGAAAAAGACACATTTGTAAACCTCTGGACTTGTGACCCAATTTAGTCAGTCTTGAGCTGCACTGATATTTACGTCATTCCAGATATATTTTCTTAAAAAGACTAATAATATACTCAAGAAGCAATGTGAACCTACAGAATACACTTCTCAAAGACAATAGCTTGTTTGGGAGTTTTCCCTGTGAAGATTTTGGGTGTTTTATGACTTTATATCTGGCAGTTTAATAACTGTCCCATGTGAAAAAAACCCAAACATTGTGGTGACTTTTAATTGATGGCAGTAAAGACCACCAGAGGGCACTTAGTGAGATGTGATTTTTTTTCCAAATTTAAGCCACAGTGGATTCCCACATCCCCTATTCTGACCTGTAGTGTATCACAGGATATTCATAGTTTACAGATTGACCTTCCAGTCACCATTATTTGAATAGTATGAGTAATTCACACATGTAAGTGTTTATGTGTACCTTTGCAGAGTTCATAAGCATTCATATGGCAGGTGTTTTTCCTCATTTCAGGCCAGCATCTGTCTGATCAAGTCTGTCTCAGCATGATAAAATGAAAGTGCATATTATGTAGGCGGTGCAGGTACAGATGGCAGGGGAACAAAGCTGGCAAGACACTGTGGTGCTGGAAGATGTTCCTTACAAATGACTGACACTCCTCTCTTAGAAGTCTCAGCCCTCTCATACTCCATTTTACTGTATCAATTGTGATCGAACTTGATAACTTAAAATTAATTAGATGCACATAATAGTACTGTAAAGAAAAGAGTAATGGAGTGGGTCCAGGGGAGGACGATGAGGATGGTAATTGGACTGGGGCCTCCTTCTTGTGAGCAAAGGTGAGGGAGCTGGGCCTGTTCAGCCTTGAGAGGAGATGACTGAGAGGTGACCTCATTAACGTGTATCAATTTGGGGGCGGGGGGGGGGAAATTCCAAAAGGAAGGAGCCAGGCACTTCATGGTGGTGCCAGTCACTAGGACAAGAGGCTAGGGGCAGAAACTGATGCACAGGAAGGTCCACCTGAGTATGAGGAAGAAGTTCCTCACTGTGTGGGTGACCAAACACTGAAACAGATTGCCTAGAGAGGGTGTGGAGTCTCCCTCACTGGAGATCCTCAAGAACTGTCTGGACACAATTCTGTGCCACATGCTCTAGGTGTTCCTGGGTGAGCAGGAGGTTGGACCAGATGTCCCACTGCAGTCCCTCCAAACCTGCCCCATCCTGTGATTCTGTAATGAAAAAGACATTTCTGAGACCACAAGAGGCCTGAAACTTATCTTGTATAACCACTATACCCTTGCCCTAACACACTACTAGATAAGCAATGAAGAGAGTGAAGATTGTATGCTTTGATTGACTTTTTTCATCTACTTTCACTCTTATTGTGTTTACTCAAAATAATTAAATAGCTGTATAAGACCACAGAACTGTGTCTTTATGCTTAAATGAACAAAGAGAAACAACAGTTGTTTATCTTGGCATCTATTGTGTGGCAATGATGAATGTGGAAACAAAGATGCCAGAAGCAGGCACCAAAATGGAAGCTCTTTTTCCATCTATTTGCCTCTTCATTTAAAAGAGGTGGATATGGAGACAGAATCAACAGATGTTAACTGGATTGTCTTGAATAGGAACAGTATTACTTCTATTCACTCATGTAAGAGTTTTGCTGCTCATGCAATGTGAAGAATATTAGGAGCCCATCCTTGCAGAGTGGGATTCCTGTAGGTTGTTCTGGGTACAAATGCATGAGGCTGGTTACTTGTGCTGGGTTAGTAATGCAGCTGAGATGGAGGGATTGTTAGTGAGGGCTCACCCTGCTTAGCTTCTGCACACAATGGGAATACCTAAAGCTCTCTGTAGCTTGAACTGATGCTCTCTGAGCTATCTAGGAAGGAGCCAGATTGAATCCAGATGCTGTGTACAGATTTTAGCTTGAGACAATCCATCTTGCTGACATGAATCCTGCATAACACCCTATGACCTCTGTGTCAAAGCTAACATGTGTCTGGCCAGCTTGGGGCAGACTCAGGCAGAGAAGCTGTGTCTGCCTGTGCAGACGTGTCCACATGTTTATATATATCTATCTTTCCGTGAATATGAGAAATAATATAAATGTATTGCCCTCTTACAGTAAAATGCATCCCTAGAGAGCACAGTTGAATGGGATGGAGGTACTGAGTACGCCTGACTCCATTGAGTCTCCCTCAGGCCTTGGTTGTTTTCATAATTGCCTTTGGGAAGCAGCTGACAGCCAAGGAGTGCATATCTGAGGGACACCACTTATTTATATCACTTGTCATCCCTCTTTTACCCTCAGAGACCTCTTCATTCATTATCTTCAGTCTTGCCTAGCACACAGCTTTGGAACATCATCAATCCCAAAGACATGTTGTCCATAAAATGACAAAACAAAACCACTCAAGTAAAGACTGAGTTTAAAAAATCTGCCTGCTGCGTAGCCCTAAATGCAAATATGAAATAACTGCAAAGATGAGCAACCTTTTATGCTCTCACCAGTGATACTCCAAAAATGTTTTTTGCTCTCCTTGTGGGAGTACACAGCAGTCCTGTGAATCCTGTGGGGACCTGATTCTTGTGTTAGCTGCAAAGGAAGGATTTCTGGATGAATTTTACAATAGTTAAAGCACAGTTCTTCTTCAAACATAATTTTTTATTTTCACAAGTTTTAAGGTTTAAATAATGTCTTTTACAGTTTCAATTTCCACATGCAAATATTCACCCAGCTTTTGATTTTTGCCAGAAATTCAAAGGCGGATGAGGTTTAGAGGAGGAACTTGGATACCCAAACATAAACGTGCATCTAGCATGACTTGAGATGCCCTTGGATATCTTGGGCATCTAAGCTGGCAAATAATCCACAGGTCTGAACTCTTCTAGAGCAACAGTTCTAGAATATCTGAGAGCACATCAACTTGTATGATGTGTAACATTCATCTCCTTGCTGTCAGCATAAACCCTTGGATTCTCTAGATAATACCATCAGTAGTCAGTACTGATACCAGTACCTGTATTCTAGATAGTTGAATTGATTGTGTTTATGTTTTGGTGGGGGGCTTTGTTCTTTTGTTTGCTTGTTTTTATCATATAGAATATGATAAAAATATTCTAACTTTTCTATGTTATTTTTGAATGCATATGTGATGGTGGAATTATGGGTGCCTTAAATCACTGCCTAGACTGTCTCCACGGTTAATTGTTGCCTTCCTAAGTGAGACCTAGAGTAGTACATCATTGCCCATTTCAGAAGTCACATATGCTGTTTGTTTGCATTGCTCCCTTGTCTCCATTTTTAGTTGTACCTGTGTGTAGCTTTGCAGGTTTTTGTTGCATGCACAATGTGCTGGAGAACTGTATTTTTATCTAGTGAAGAAAGGAAAACAACAGAAATACTCAAATCTATGTTATGCAGCAGTGGCCGCATCAGCTACTCTGTATATATGAAAAAATCATAACCAGGCTATCAGAACACAGAAGTTTAGTTCACAGCATGGAGATGGTGTGAAAAAGAAGGTTGACTAAATCATTGATGCTTTACTGCCCAAAAGTTTGGGAAGAAACAATCCGTACTCCTTATCTTCCAAATGAACCAACCTATCAAAATATGAATACATGAACATAAGATATAAGGGTAAAAGGCAAAATATAAATGAAGAATAAAGATTTTGGGAAAGTGAATTAGCTCAGAAGGAAAAGAGCAAGTTAAACATCTGACTACTGCTCAATAGAAATGGAAATACATTAGCAAATGACAGATAAAAGGTCAAAGTTTTCATTGCCTTTTTTTGCAACAGTCTTCACTGAAAAGATTCATTTTAGTCGGGTGGCTAGCTTAAAGCCACAAGCTAGAAAACCCAAAAATTTACCATCTATCATCTGAGTGACAGAAGGTCTTTCAAAACATAACTTAAGGCAGACATGGGACCACTTTTCAAGAAATTAGTTATAAAGAAAAAGGGAATAAAGTTTTCTCTGTATTTTATGAAGAAAAGGACAAAAAATCAAAAGTCTCTCAAGACTGGTATAAGAATAGCTGAACCTGCTTTGGGGAGTGATGGGGTATGAATGATCTAAGTGCTTTCCAGTCCCATGGTGTGTGAACTACAGCTCTGTATCTACATCTATATCTATATTAAGTAAAACCAATATTTTATTTATTGTTGATGGCTCAGTTCTTAAGTACCTCCATTTAAAAACAAGTTTTTCAAGCATAGATAATTGACATATCTATGAAGCATGCATATCTTCTTTTTTTTTCATCTCTTAGAGAGTAAGTATATGAATTAAGTAAGTCATCATTCTCTCATCTTATCTCAGCTGGACATGAGCAGAATCAGTGCAAGAACCTGAGTCAGGTCTTTAGAAAGGCTTCAATTATTTTGGATTGATTTCATTTTAAGGTATTACAGTCACACAGTGATTAATGGATCTAGTCATGGTACAATTTTTCAGTAGACTTGTCACAGACAGTCCATTTTAAAAGAGATTTTGTTGCTGATCGACCAAGAAAGAAATTAGTTATAACTGTTGACATTTCTACATATACTTGCCCACCAAAGCTTCCCACTGAAACAGAACAGTGTTACCAGCCCTTTTGGGTATTTGGGACTGCATTCTTACCTTCACACATTACATTATGCCTCACTGATGCAGTTTCACCTTGGGGGCTCAAAATCTCTCTGTTGTCTGAGTCAAAATGGGAACTTGAATTCACAGCGTTTATGTGTTCAGTTCTGAATATTAGATATGGGAATTTTTCAGGATCTCCTGCTGGAGCACCACGTGCGGCATTGGGAAGCTGACAGACAGAAAGAGAAAGGGGGTCTCTGCAATCACTGAGACATGCTCTGGCCATTCCCACAGATAGTTCATTCCTGAAGCAGTACAGGCAGACAAAACCTTAATCATATCTGAAATTTTCAGGAATTGTAACTCAGTACTGATTCTGGGCATTGTCCTGACCCAAGTGCCCTTGGGCTTGTTGAACTCATGAGATTTTCACCTTGTGGATCCCCTGGAGGACTCAGGCCTGGTTTGTTCAGTATCAGTTTCATTGGTGGCTGCTCCACATAACTGATACACCAGCAGTGGGAGAAGAAAAGGATGTTTGAGTAGCATGTATGTTATTTGTTTGCAGCTTCTAATTACTCAAGAAAGCCTAAGATAGGAAAAGGATTTAAACTAAATCTTTGTTCTTTCAATTTTGAGTTAGCCTAAGGGGGGCTTATCTGCTGAACTCTTGACTTCTGAAAATGTAGCTGGTTATTTAGACTCTACAGAAAAAACAGAAAGGGTGTCTGAAGAAGGTAATTTTTCTTATTTATCTTAGATTCCTGTCATGAGTGGCAGTGATTTTCTATGTGAAAGTATTCACAGGTTTATATTGTGGGATGGCAGATGGCTGACCTTGAAAGCTAAAATTCTTGAGCTAGGCACACACAGCACCTATTCATTTTTACTGACTTTTTGTGCTTCTTTACCCACAGCCTCAACTTCACAGTCTTGGTTTGACTTTTTTCCTCTTTTTATTTTTTATTTTTCTTCCAGTGCTTAAATATGTTTCCTATTCTAAGATTCTCCCAAGATCTGCAGTAACCTGGAATATCAGTTGGGTGAGTTCTGCATGATAGTAGAAATAGCATTCCAGATGAATCATATCTGACATACATTAAAATGATGCAGAAACATGTAACTAAATTATGACTAATACAGGAATGACACACTGTCTGACAACTCAGGCAAACCTAAGTCACTACCTATAAATGGAGATGCTAGAATCAGCTGAAAAGCAGTTAACTCTTTCAACTTGAAACAACAAACCCCATCTTGGTTTTTTCAAGCTGGGTATAACACACTGTGGGGGTATGATTGCCCTGGGTGTGGACTAGGAGAAGCATGGGCTCTTGGCCAGTGAATACTGTAGGTACCTGCCTGTAGCACCAACTCAGCCTCTCCAAGGTGCCCAAGGTGCCCTGGTCCCTGCCAAACAGGGAGAAATTCTCAGGCTTTAATGTGGAGGCAGAACTGTGAGGTTCATAAATTCTTATTGGCCCTGCAAGAAGTAGGGCCATGGTGCTGTAGTGCTGTGCTAATTAGCCTTATCTGAATTAATTAACAGACTCATAAACTGAACTCAGTCAAGTGGTGCTTTTGCCTGCAAGTCCTGGAAGATGCTCATTCAGAGCCCATTCTGAGGTCTTTGCACAGAGCATGATTAAGCCTTACAAAAACACCCTTCAAAAGGCAGCAACCTAGCGCCAGTCTCTGACTTGCCTCAGTGCCACCGGAGCAGTCTGCACTCAGGCTGCACAGTCCTGCAGAGTGGTGTGGTCACAGGCAGTGGTGCCACGAAGGTCAGGAGGCTCAGGAAGCGTGGCAGTGCCCGCAGGAGCTGTTGGCACAGGGACAGCACCAGCGCGGTGACTGAGGAGTGCCACAGCACAGCTGCCCCCAGCGCCCAGCAAGCACCAGGCAGCACTGGAGACAAAGCTGTGCCTCTGCCCTTCTCTTTTATGCTGTGTGGTGATCTTGCTTGGCTCCGAAGGAAGCAGTTTTAGCAGCAGCAATGAGGTCTGCACTCTCTCAATTATTTTTAGCCCCTGAAAGTAAGAAATTAGTCTTTTCAAATACAGTCACACAAGAGCTTTTCTTATAAAACTTGTATCTAAAAAGGTAAAGGATTAAGGACAGCATTAAGGTAAAAGCTGAACTTAATATCTTGTATCATCAAAGCCTTAACCATTTTCATTTTCTTCCTTTTCTCTGCTACCTATAGGACTTTTCCAGGTTTTAGTGGTAGTTGTTGCTGTGGAATGAAGCAGAACAAAACCACTTTTCAAACCCCTGCACCATTTTCACCTGTTTGGTGCTGCATCTAGCTTCGTGCTATCTCTGTTGTGACTCTGGTCCCATTGCTTCTGTTAGAATAGTAGTCTAAGAACATTTGCTGAACCTGCAGCTCTCAAGATGCTTTGCAGCCAAACACAGTTCCCTGTAGCCATGGACAGAGCAGCATGAGGAGGAGGAGTATTATCCCAGAGTTACTCACAAAAAATGTTTATAGGAAGAAATGTGGATTTTCATTGTTCTCCCAAGCTGGTTCAGAGTCACCAAAAAGTGACTTGCTGCTGTGCTGTGAACTAAATTTTTTGAGATGACTTTGAAGTTTCTGCCCAAGAAATGAGGGAGGACACCTTTAGATGCAATTGTATGAAATAAGAAAGCATTCAAATAGTCATTTGAATGTTCAGTTTGACAAGCAGCAGTCAGATTGGTTCAATTATAATCAAAGTTTGCAGTGTGTTCTCTAAAGTACCACAGTGGTGCATGTGACTTTTGAAATTTATATTTGCTCTTTGGCAAGTAATTTTCTTCTTTATTTTCTGAAAATCAATGTTCATATCACCTCTCAGGGGGCACATCTTCACAGGGCAAGGACAGATGATGTTTTAATGGGTTCTGTGCAGCAAGTGTGGCAGAGCTTATTATTATTCTCTCTCAGGGTGCATTGGAAAGTAACACTTAATAAAAAGGACCACAGGAAGTCAACATCAAGTGGTACCTTTTTATTAAATACAAAGCATCTGTGGTTTGCACAATTTGGGAAAAATGAAGCTCACTCTTATAGTTTGTCTATTCCTTTTGAATCCATCACAGAAGACATTGTTTAAGGTCCTAAATACAGACAGACATTCAGATCCACCATGGGTGCCTGATGCAGTGCAGCATGTAATCTTCAAGTGCCAGGTATTCAGGACTCATATGTAAAACAGGGGTATTGAGCGTGCTTGAATTAAACAGCCCTATCTGGGACTATATGCACTTTCTGTAGGAATTACAGGGATTTTTTTTTTGTTAAATGAGATCCACAGTCTCACTGGCATCTAACACATAGCCAAGATTTTTTTAAAATAAAAATAAATTAAGCTTTATGTTACATTCCAGCTCCAGACACCTAAAAAATGTAGGTGAACTTGGAGCATTTGCCTTTTGAGTAAGATCTTTAATCTCTGCAGACAGTGGTGATAGAGGTAATGCATATGGAGAGCTGTTCAGTTCAGAAATGTGTCTTTAAATTTAGTGAGGCCAACAGGTCTCTGTACTTCAATGAAGTGTGAATTGCTTCTAAGCTGAAATTAGTTGCTCACTTGTAGATGTCCAATGCCACTCTGGACAGCACTGAGGCATCCTGCCTTTTCTCTAGATAATATTCCAGGATGTGTGTGGCACACATCAGTCCTGGGTCACACCTGCCTTTCAGCTCTCTCAGGTGCTCACCTCAGAATACCAAATGCAGGCAAACATCTCAAGCTGCCTGTTGGCTACCATGATTGCTTAAACAGCCAGGGTATAAATAATCTGCAAACCATTAGATGGCCAACTAACATCTTTTTAGGAACTATGGCAAATCCCTCTGGGTCTCCAAATGTCGTCCCAAAGGCTCCACCCCTTCACCACTACCCTCACACACAGATTTTTCAGAGTCTGTAAGGTGCATCATACAGCACTAGTTTTCTATGCTTTATCAGCTGTATGGTCCTGGTTCATGCCTTCTGTAGGCTGACATAGCAGAAACCTAAATCTAGGGGTCTGAATTTCAATCTGAATCCCACCTGAAGTTGTGTTGGGCTTTTTGTATGTTTGTTGTTGTTTGTATGTTTGTTTGTTTTTTTGTTTCAAAACCTGGCTGACAGGAGTGCCAGTGCTGATCTTTTCTGAACAGAAGTGCTTTCTCCTCACTTCTGTTTGGCTGCCATCTCTGATCCTCCCTGTTCAGGTTCTGGAAGACAAAGTTTTCTATTTTGAAGAATCGGAGTGTTGTTCTCCCTGTTCTCCATGTTCTGCTGATGAGCCTCTGCCAGAGGCTTCAGTAAAAAGCAGATTTTAGTTTCCACTGCTATAGACCTTGGATAGGTTGTGCATCAGAGTACAGTACATGCTGACACCTCATGTGGGAGGCAGTAGTTGGTGGCTTGGGTTTTCCTCCCTCTTGAAGTACAATGACAGCTGGGAGCTCAGGAACCTGCTGGCTCTGCAGATATTTTCTGTGACTGTACAAAATTCTCTGCTGTAATGGTGATGTGGTCCATTGAATGTGTGGCTTGGTGAGCTTCCACCTTTTCCAGTTAAACCTCCAGAAGACATCAGAAGGGTAGCTTGGAGCTGTTGTTTCAGTGTCTTTGTAGGCTCAGCTGAAAAAAAAAATATGTTTGAAAGTATTTGAAGAATTTGGGGCACATTTTGAAACCTAATTTTCAAAATGAAGACTGGACTGCAGTGTAATCAGTTCAGCCCAGGGGTGAGATATGCAACTGAGAGTTATTAAAAACTGCACTATTTCAGCTGATTGCTGGACATATTAGGACATTTTATAACCCTGTAAGTGTCTTCAGCAGTTTCAGACCCTTTGTGAAGAGAAAAACTTCTGCTTGGAACCACCAGCTCAGTAAGCCTGAAGTACTTAATTCAAAGCATCTCAGACTCAGCAGAATTCCCATGGAGCCGAAACAAGTTTGTGTCCATCCCAGAGCTACAGATGCTATGAGCATCAGGGTCAGCGTCTCAGCATCTCACCAACATATCAGCTGTGGGCAGGAGAATGCTGAAATACCCTGCAACTGCTCTCATAAATCAATGTTACAGCTATTCTTAGGCAAACTGACAAGAATGTCATATTCAACACAGAACAGTTGCTGGCTCTGGGGAATTTATGCTTCATTTTAAATTTTTATAAAAAGTTGGGTTATGTCTGATTTGAATTAAGATCATATGCTGAAAATTTTCTTGTGCACTGAGACTTCTTTTTTATTAGCCAATCTGTGACAGGAAATCACAATAGAAAAGAGCATTCTGATTACAAATGAAATTAATGGGACCTCTGCTTTTACCAAGCCATGTCTGCAGTTACCAAGCTCTTAGAACCAGTGTGCATTCACTCATTCAGACTGGATAATCCCCTCCTGTTCATCCTATTAAGTCTTCCAGAGTGAGCCACAGGTAAAGGAAAGTAATTAGTTCCTTTCCAATGGCACATCTAAAACCATGTATTGAAGAAAAAGTGACTGAATATGCTTTTCATTAATTTTATTAAAAGTAATAAATAAGCAGGAATCAATTCAAAGAGGACATAATACTTAAGCCTTCTATAAGTACTTCTCAATCACTTAAAACTTCATAGGTACAGATACCAAATTAAAGTCAAAATGAAATCATGTAAAAATTTATCGGAACCACTAGCAGTAAATCCTCAGATTAGTTAAAACCATCAAATGAACACTGCAAATAATCACTCCTAAAACCTAAATCAAGAATTTCAGGGAGATAACCATTCACTGAGTTCCAAAACATGATGTATTGCAGTCATGGCACAAATCTTTACCTGGGTAAATATTCTAGCTTAAAAAGAAGAGAGCATAAATCTACAGTACAATCTCAGAAGTCAATTAATGCTTTTTTCTTGGAAGTTCACCATGAAATACACATGCTAATCAGCTTGCTCTTTCTCTCCTCTCTCCCAGGGATTATAAATGTTACAAAGTGTTTTGATGAGCACATATTTCAGTGGTTTTGTCACAGATCCACCACTGAAAAAACCCTAGGAAAATCGCAATGTTTGTCTGGAAGGGAGGATGTTCTAGTTTAGTATGGAAATATTCTCTGGTGCTTTCCTATGCTGCTACTAAATTTACATTATATTTAAATATGGAATAAATGCAACCAAGGATATAAGCAAGCCCAGAAGTTAGAGAGCAGCCTTTTCCTCCTCCTTCCATTGCTATAACCACTGGACACAAATCTTTTTTTTCTATCAATGGGAATTCCCAAAATTCCATTATTTTTTCTTGTACAACAGCCACGTACCAATAGGTGGGGTCGAAGGGGCTCCTTCATCAAACTCCCATTTGCTAGTGGAAGGGAATGATGTGAATTACTCCATGGACTGGGAATTTTCAACTTTTCTGCTTTAAGAGGTGCATAACTGTGGAGGTGAAGCAAACACCACCTGCACATTCAGCTCAGGAATATTGAGGAGTGGGTTTTCAGCTCTGGGTTTTGAATGGCACAACTGCCCTGCAGGCCCAAGCTCTGCAGTGCAGCAAAAATTTCTGACCTATTCCAGGATGTAGAATTTAGCGGCAGATTTTGCCCTCAGTAGCTTTAAAACATCAAAGTCTTTTACTGAATGTGGCTCAAAGTGGTTGTAAATGAAAAGTTTACCAAAACTCTCAACATTGTGATGACCAGAGAAAGCTGCATAAGCAATATTTATACTATTGTATGAATTTATATTTTAAGTGCAAAATAATTTTAAAGAAGCAAAATCTGCTCTAGGATAGGTTTTTTTTTTTTCAGGTCCTGGTGCACCACTCAAAATGAAAGTGAATTTTTCTCTCTGTAATGTTTCTCTCACCAAAACTTCAGTTGAAACTGCCCAAGACCCACAGTCCTTGAAAGAAATACTTGGACTGAGAACACAATGACTAGGTTCAGGTGGAAAATTTATATTGAACTGCTGTCACAAGAACAGAATGCTCTAAATACAAAGTGTGCCATCTTTGTGAATAATACCAGCAAAGGAAATAAACCTTAGTCCTACTATACCAACCTAGATGAATGACATCTGGCATTGTACAGATGTCAATTTAAACACATCTGGTGGTTTATTCCTGACTTTTAAAAAAGAATTAGCAATCATAAGGCAAAGAAGATCATTTACCATTTACCTGAAAGGTTAAGATGTATCTTAAATGTGAAATGCAAGTACTTATCTCAGAAAGATTTTTGATGGAAAATGACTGGGAAAAAGTAGCAGACTGAGGCAGACCTTTCTGACTGCAAACATTATTTAATTTAACTAGACTTTCATGTCAGTCTTGATTCTAGTACTTATCCAATCACAGCTCTCAGTCGTCACTGCCAGAGTGCTGCTCTCAAATTACAGTTGTCTGAAGCAGAAGGCAGACGGGACAGATACCTCTACAATGATGAGAGAGGTGGAAATGCTTTGCCAAAAACCAGCTTCTTCCCTGTCATGTGAGCTGGAGCATGTGCTAGCACAGATGGACAGAGCAGCAGCTGGAATGCCTTCAACTTCCCCAGAAGATGCCCTTTAACTACCAAATGTTGCATAACAGTTCCTAGGTTTTAGCTGATAGAGTGGTGCACCAGGACCTGACAGAAACCCACACTAGAGCTGCTTCAGGACCTCTCAGCTGTGTTATCCCTGCCATGATCTGCCACCAACGTGAATCCCCATCTCACTGGATGCTTATGGATCCCCAAAGCAGCTGCAGCCCCCGGTGGCAGACAGTTACTGAGATGCTGTTCCTTATTCTTTGGTCAGAAAGGGCTGCATGTAAAAGATGTTCCTACTCCTGGGCTTGCTTTAGGTGGTGAGGATGTGGTGTTAATCCTTCTGTGTGATACTTGATGCCTTGGAGGCAAATCTCCAAGATGCTAATCACAGCCATGTAATTTCTTTCTTGGACCATTCTGCAACAGAGGTTTAGTAGTGATGCAGCTACCAGCTGAACCAAGATGCAAATTCATCAGCCAGGATTACCACAGGCTCTAAAATAAACATACTCTTTTTTCCTTGCTATGTGGCAAAGCAGTTTATATCTGTCAGATTTAACTGAGAGACTGGTGAAACCTGTTAGAAGAGAAATGATTCTGGGTAACATCAGAATAAAAAGCAGGAATTTTGAGCAGTTTTAATGAACAGATTGTCCTAGGATTTAAAACGTTATTAATTAAGAACCTCAATTGCTATTAAACACTGTTTGTCTTGGTATTACAACCATTGCCTGTAAATGGTATCATTGCTGAGAGTCATGTTCCATGCCACACTGAGTCAGAATATTTAGGATTAGAAATAAAACTAAGGAGTTCAGCCTCCACCACTGGTTAGAAGGAAAACACAGTTATTATTGTAACAATGACAGCAACAAGAAAGGACTGCTAGTCAGGGTGGTTTTAAAAGTTTTTTTGCTGCAAGAAAAAACATTATGAAGTCATTAATAGCTATTAGAAACTTTCATAATTCGATTTTATAGTAACACTTGGACAGTCTTCTGCAGAAGGAGAGGTAGAAAATGTCAATTTACTATTGCTCAGTGATTTTAAGTCACAGTTCCCTTACAACAAAATTTAGTTCTTAGCTGCACAAGTATAAGGAAGCATCTAACCTTTAAATTGTATTTAAGTGGGTATCCTGTGGAGATAAAACAGAAAGGAAGCTATAAAATCCAATCTTAATAATGGATTGCTAGACCAGTTGTTCTCCAGCAAATTTTGAGGCCACCATGATATTAGCTATCTTTTTCAGTCACTATCTGATTGCTATTTGAAGATGTACATATTTTCTCATACCAGAGCAGACTTAAAGAAGTTAATAACAGAAGTTGATTAATACTCACCTTTGCACTGAAGTTGGAAACAATTTTAAACATTAGGAACATATCCTGAGCTTGCTTATATCAGTCAAAGGTAAGATAAGACAATAATATGGCTGAAGGAGTGAGTGTTGGCTAATATATAAGCCAGAGTAGTTAGATTCTACCAGAGCTGCACAGACATTCATCTTAAAAAGCATCAGGTGACCAGGAGACATGTATAAATTATTGCTGATCTGCAAACCTAGCATGTGGAGTTGCTATGTCTCAAACCTATAATTGTCTGTTCCTTGTGAACAGACCACAACAACCAGAACCCATGCAGTGCCTGCATTATTTCACTGGTATAGTGCAATAGTATAAAAAATTGAGTGAATTTCTTTTTCATTTACCTTGAGAGGAACTCATGAAAAATTTCCACACCAGGAGTCTTTGGGAAACACAATGAAGGCTCTATCTCAGAATAAAATGTCAAGAGATGAGGCAGCAAATTTAAAAAAAAAGTAAAAATAAAAAATTGCAAATTCTTCATGGTGTTCACCCAAGAGCTCTCAAAATGTTAAATATCTGAACTGATGCATAACTTTAAGTTTACAATTGCTTCTGTATTACAATACCAGGCTGCAGTGGGACCACTTATGGACAGGATTCCAGTTAGGTGCAATGAAATACTGATCAATAAGCCTATATGAGGAGGAAATTACATGTAGTAATTACTTGGGAAAAGTCACATAAATTTTGTATAGGCAAGTCCCATCTAACAGAGCTACTACATTATGCTGAAAATGAAGAAGATGGACAAAGAAGGTCTGTTTGCTGTGTGTATATGATTTTATAAAAGCATTTGGACCAGATTCCTTTTTAAAAGCTCCTAAAGTTCTCATAAAATAAGGGAACATGCCCTTATATTTATAAAGGGGAATAAATGCTCTGGATTCAAACTTAAGGAAGTGATCCGTTACAAAAGCTGTTCAGGGTGAAAAAGTTAAGGGTAAAGCTAGTTAAAAAGATAATAAAGAGTGGCAGAAGACTCTAATGACATGGCATGGATGATAAAATAGCAGGTGAAAATCAGTACACATAAAAAATTATCAAAGCTTCCAGGAGAGCTGCTGCATAGGCAGTAACCTAAATAGATACAGACTGCTCAGCCTGAAACAGAGACAACTGACAAGAGGTTTATGGTGCAGGTCTATAAAATATTCACTGGCATGGGTTGGGGATATGGGAAACAATTCCAGTGTAAGAACTATACAGCCTTCAAGCCAGCCAGCAGGAGCCAAATTCAAGAGTGAAGAGGAAGTGACTCCCCAGGTAATGCATGGTTAGACCAAGAATTACAGCGAAGCATTGAGGGTACTAGCTTACAGTTCTGTAATACGTTATCAAATGAAATTATGGGAGGAGATCACACAGAATGAGCTGAGATACAGGGACTCCACAATTCCTTCTGGTGCTTCCTGGGCCACAGATTCCTGCAGGGTTGGAAGGCGCCAGGAGTGAGAGGAGGGAGTCAAGCAGCAGTAAGCAGGCACTGTCCCATCTCAGGAGGTGGGGACCAGCCTGCATCATGCCAGGCAATGTGCATCAGTAATGAGTGATTAAAAGGTGCACATAATGCCAATATATGAAGATGCCGATAAGTAGATACAATTACACATTAATATGTTCAAATAATTTCAGAATTGCAAGCTGTTCTGCCTTTACACCAACCTTTGGTCTATTAGCATTTTTTTGACTTCCGAATTTGTTTCCAGTGAGTCTAATGTGGTAAAGAATCCTGTGTTTCTCAGACTGGCTTGCAATTGAGAATGTGGTTTTATGTTTATATGTTTAATAGTTGACACAAACTGGAATGAAGAGTGTTCATTCAAAATTAACAAAAATCAAAAGCCTTTACTGAGTTAAAGACAGGCTGTTGCTTCCCTATAGATAATGACATTCAGAAAACCCTTGGTAAAGACATTGTAAAGTTTGAAGATATTTCCCAGACAATGTTACATTTTTATTAGATTTTGTCAATTAATTTTATTTATCAGAGACAAGAAACATAATGTTTCTCCAATTGGTTGCTCCTATTTGCAAAAAAATTAGTAATCTATAAAGTATGTAATGGAAATCTTTTTTTGCCTAGTTCTATCTGAGAGGAGAATCTTTGGGATTATCTATTAAAATCTTTGTTCTCTAATAGTACATCTTCTACTGGATTAGTTTCCAGTTATACTAAGAATGATATTTGCATTGTTTTTTGGTGAAAACACAGACCTAAGACTAAGAGATTTTCTGACCTAGGTTTTCATAGACATTCAGACTAAATCTTCTGATAATTAAGGGTAGGGTAAAAGCTGCAGCAGCTCCCTGTTGTGACTGTCTGAATCTTCCTAACACTCATTTCCACAAAACAATTATTTTTGCAGACCTTCTCCTCTCATCTTTAAGTTTGGTAGAATCATTCAGCACATGTTTTAAATGTGTGTTCATCTTGCTGTCACATACTCCTTTTTTTTTTGTGTGTGTGTAGTTATTTGTTATATTTCAGCTGCCTTTCACTGGTTCTCTCTTTCCATCACCAAAGAAGTGGTACCTTGTTATGTTCTTACCTAACAGTTTCTTCTAGCTCTTGAAATACTCATCATACACTCATGTGGTTTATAATTTTCTCCTTTTACCTAACTATTTTGACACCCTTTTGGCCAGTCATATTTAGACTTTTAAGATCTGTTTTCTCAAATCAATGCTTTGCCTCTAAATGCAGCTAAAATTAGAATTTAAATCCTACTGTAGAATGATGGCTCAACAAGAAGAAGAGGAAGTGCTAGAACTACAAATAAACACTACAGTATTTAATTAATCTACTACTCAGTTCCTGATGATTTTAAAAGAGGCACTGAATAACATATGTTCAACCACTGCACCCAGGCTCCAAAGACATTGCAGCTGCACTGTGAAAAATATAGTATGTGGGCTCTCCCCAGATGCAAATATAATGTAAATGCAAATTTATACAAATAGAGGCTATGTGCAGACTTCTGTGTGCAATCTTATTTCCTCCAATTCCAATCAATGTGATTCTGCTGGATGAAAACCATGAACAGTAGAGCCATTAAACACAGAAAAAAGGGTCACCAGCATTCCTGACCTCCACAGCACCAACAAAGATAAAATGTGATGGCAGTAATTCTGGATGCCACGGGATTTCTGACTGCAGAGCCTTATGCCTCATAATAATCCTGAGATAAACATCACTTCTTTGCAGCACGAAGGAATTCCAGCTGCTCCAGCCACTAAGTCAGATTCATCAGGATCCCAGTTTCAATGCCCCTATGTAAATGGCATGGGGAATAAACAATATGGGGAATAAACAAGAGGAATTATAGAAGTGCAAGCCTGCAGGGCTGTGATCTTATTGGCATCATGGAGACGTGGTGGGATGGCTCCTATGACTGCAGAGCTGGAAAGGAAGGATACAGGCTCTTTAGGAAGGACAGGTGGGGTGATGAGAAGAGGGTATCACCCCCTGTGTCAGTGACCAGCAGGAGTGCATGGAGCTCTGCCTGCAGATGATGGGGAACTGACCAAAACCTTATGGGTCAGGATTAAAGAGAGGGCAGGGACAGGTGACATTGCACTGGGGGTCTGCTACAGGTCACCAAACAAAGACTGAGCAGATGAGGCCCTCTACAAACAGATGAGAGCAGCCTCATGTTCACAAGCTCTGATCCATGTGGGGGACTTCAATGACACCAGTATTTGTAGGACAGACAACACAACATGGCATACGCAATGCAGAAGTTTCATGGACTGTGCTGCTGCTAACTTCCTTCTCTAAGTGATAGAGGTGACAATGAGAAGAGGTGCTGGAACTTGAGGTGTGGAATGTGAACTTCAAGCACAGCCCTGGCTGTAATGACCATGAAATGGTGGAGGTCAAGATCCTTAGGGAATCCAGGATGGTGCACAACAAGCTCACTAACCTGTACTTCAGAAGAGCAGACTTTGGTCTCTTCAGAAAGCTGTTTGGTAGAGTGCTGTGGGATAAAGCCCTGGAGAGAAGAAGGGCCCATGAAAGCTGGCTAATATTCAAGGATCACCTCCTCCAAGATCAGCAGCAAAGCATCCCAACAAAGAGGTAGTCAGACAAAACCTGTCTTGCAGAGATGAATAAGGAGCTCCTGGAGAAACTCAAACACAAAAAGGAAGGCTACATGGGGTGGAAGCAAGGACAGGTATCCTGTGACAAACAGAGATATTCTCCAAGCATCCAGGAATCACATTAATAAAGCTAAAGTACTGATAGAATTGAATCTGGTCAGGAATGTCAGAGGCAACAAGAAAAGCTTCTTTATTTATGCTGATAATAAAAGGAGAACCAGGCAAAATGTTGGCCCTTTTTGGAAGGAAATGGTGGACCTGACTCCCTGGGAAAACGGAGAAGAAAACTGAGGTAATCAATGACTTTTTTTGCTTTGGTCTTTGCTAGCAAGCATTCCCATTACTCAAGTTGCAGAGGGCAAAGGCAGGGACTGGGAGAATGAAGAACCACCTGCTGTAGGAGAAGGTCTGGTCTGAGGCCATCTAAGGAATGGGAAGTTTCACATGTCCATTGGACCTGATGAGATGCATCTGTAGGTCTTGAGGAAACTCGCTGAGGAAGTGACTAAGCCATCATATTTGACAAACCATGGCAGTCTAGTGAAGTCCTCATGACTGGTTAAAGGGGAAACATAAGCCCCATTTTTTAAAAGGGAAGGAACCAAGACCTGGGGAGCCTCAGGCCATTCAGTTTCACATAAGTGCCTGGCAAGATCATGGAGCAGATCCTCAGCAGAGTTCTGAGGCAAATGGAAAATAAGGTGGTAATCTGTGACAGCCAATGTGGCTTCATTACATGCAGATGGTGCCTGGTAAATCTGGTGGCCCATGGCAGGGTTACAGTGTTGGTGGGTAAGTGAAGAGCAACTGGTGTCATCTGCCTGGAATTTTGAAAATCATTTGACACTGTTCAGCATAACATTCATGTCTCTAAACTGAAGGGACACATATTTGACAGATGAAGCACTCTGTAGGTAAGCAATTGGATGGATGGTCACCCTCAAAGAGCTGCTGTCAATGGCTAGATGTCCACGTGGAGAGCGCTGACAAGTGATGTTCCTCTGGGCTAGGTATTGGGTACAATGTCCTTGAACACCTTTGTTGGTAACAAGGACAATGGAACTGAGTGTAACCACAGCCACATTGATCTCCAGACCCACTGGATGGATGGCATGCTATGCACATGGACTTGAACAGGCTTGGCAAGTGGGCCTGGGCAAAGCCCATGAGGTTTAGTGAGAGCCAGTGAAAGGTCCTGCACACGCAATCACAGGTGCAAATACATACCGGGCAGAGAGTGGACTGACAACAGCCCAGAGTAGAAAGCCTTGTGATTCTTGATGGACAAGAAGCTCAACATGAACCAGCAATGTGCACTCACAGCCCAGAATGCCAACTGTGTCCTAGTCATTAAAAGCTGAGAGACCAGCAAGGCAAGGGGGATGATCCTGCCCCTCTGCTCTCCCCTTGTGAGATGCCACCTGCAGTACTGTGTCCAGCTCTGGAGACTCCAAGATAGCAAGTTAAAGTCAGTCCAGAGAAAGGACACAAAAATAATCACAGGGCTGAAACCTCTCTCCTCCAAAGACAGGCTGAGAGTTGGGGCTCTGGGGTCCTGGGGAGACCTTATAGCACCTTCCAGTACCAAAAGGAAGGCTGCAAGAAATCTGGAGAGGGATTTTGGCAAGGACAGATAAGATAAAACAAGGAGGAATGGCTTCCGAACAGAAAAGGCTAGGTTTAGATTATATATTAGGAAGAAGTTCTTTATTTGATAGTGGTGAGGCACTGGAACAGTTTGCCCAGAGAAGTCATGGATGCCCCATCTCTGGAAGTGCTCAAGGTCAGGTTGGATCAGGCTCTTAGCAACCTTGTTTAGTGGAAACTGGCCCTCCCATGAAAGGTGGGTTGGAACTAGATAATCTTTAAGGTACTTTCCAGCCCAAATAATTCTGTGATTCTGTGAATGTTCACTCATGTATGATAAGACCTCTGGTACCTGGTTTTAAACTCCCTCATTTCCCCCTTCTGACTTCTGTCTGATCAGATCTGTTAGCTAAGCACCTCATAACATTCTGTGAGTAAATTTTACATCTGTAAGGAATTACTGATTTCCCAGACACCTACTGGTTTCGACAGCTGGCCTCTATCAACTATATTGCATAACTGTGTGATCAGTGTCATTGTGATGAAAGTTGTAGTGTGACATGAAATGTCTCATAATGTGCAGACAAACCAGATTGGAAAGTGCATGAATTCTAACAGCATTAATAAAATAGGACAAAATTATTTGCTATTGACTGTTTTATTGATCATTTCTGCTCCAGTGATTTAGCTACAGAGTACACCAGGAGCTAATTATTTTCTTGTAGCACTTACAATGCTAATGACATATGGACTGCCTGCAAGAAAATTGGTTTTACAGACTGAAATGATAGCACAATCGACAGGCACCAGTCCATTTAACTACCAGTCCCACAGAACATCACATTAACTTTTACTGAAGTCCATGTAAGTGCTTTTTCCCCCCCTATAAGCTGTTTTAGGCTAAGACAATAACCTTGAAGTGTGAGTAATATGCTGGAGATTGTCCCACTGAGTACTGGTGAATCTTAAACTGCCTCAATTTGATTTTTGTCTTCATAGTTCTGGTTTTTCTGTTTCATATCCTTAAAAGACACATGTTTCTGTGAGGCTTCCTAGAAAAATACTCTTAGGGAAAGAAAACAAACTTAAAACACACCTTATATAAATAATATTGCAATATTTTTGTAATTTAACTGCAAATTAGAAAGGCAAAATGGCATATGCTTTTCTGGGTTACCTGTGTTTATCTTCTAGTGATCTCCTCCCTGCTTGGACATCTCATGTACTTTAAAGAACAGTTAAAAACTCCAACTAGCTGGTTCTCAATGTTGCTGTAGTGTTTTCTGTAAATACTTTTCAAAACTGAGAAAGACTTTGTAATGCAGGTATTGAATAGTGTGACCATCCAAGGCAAGGATCTTGTGGCTACACTACCTTTTCACAGGATTGAGGATTAAAAGTGGAGAAATCTCAACAAAGCTAAGGAAGTCTATTTTTTTTCCCCCATGTATATGTTGATTTCAGTTGCAAAACATGAGATTCCTTAAAGGGAGAATCTGACTGTCCTTATCATGAGAAAATGCTTCACATCACCTTTCACAAACCAGGATGTCACTAGGATTTCTGAATCTGGATTAAAACTTCCTGCAATCAACACCTGCTCAGAGAAATTTGTTCTGGATAGAAGCTAACAGAAAGGATGCCTTCACTATTTTATTATCTCTTAGACAAAAAACCAGATTTTGTGCATAGACTTACTTAGGATGTCTAGTCTGCTCTGGCAGGGGGAGTGTTAATAGTGCAACCAAATCCAAAAAACAAACTCAATGAACAAAAAGAAAAAACAAAAAAACACCCTGACATTAACTGCACAATAGCAAAATTATTGCTTTGAGCCTTTGGGGCTGAAAAGTGGCTGACCTTAATCATTCAGCCAAGAAACACAGAAGGGGAAGGCGTAACATAGATTTAAAGAAAATAAAAATATCAATGGGCAATTTGGGATCAACTGAGCCTTGTTAAGATCCTCAAACCATCTGCAGCACCTTCTATATAAAAGGCAGGTTTTAAAATACTACATAATTATAGGAATATCTTAATTGTTTCTTGCTTAGAGGAAACAAAAAATAATTACTGTTGGCAAAAGAGAAGGGGTGGCAGGTAGGTCTCATGGCAGAGTGACATCTCTGGAATATTTTTACTACTTCAAGCAACACAGAGTCAAAACAGCAAAATCATACTATTCTACTCCAAGAGCCAGTTGAGTGCTGCAATTTCCTGAGAACATAGCAGTCATGGCAATAGGTTGCTCACTGCACGTTTTGTCTCACAAAGTTTCTGTGATTAGCTGTGTGGCACATCATGCTTGGATTCAGCCCTTTCAGATAACGCAGGTGTTTACTACACAAGGTATGTGGTGCTGTGAACACCAACCTTTGGCACGTCCCTAAAGCAGCCCTGCCACAGGGAAAGGCAGGTCACAAGGGAATTGTGCATCTCTGGGCATTTCACAGAACAAGTGAATTGAGTGGGCTTACTCTTTTCTCTCTCTTAACATACACTGAGGAAGATTTCTATTTGGTTCTGTGGTTTGGCACAAGGAATTCATACTGGAGGAAGGAAAGGGACCATACACTGCTTCTTTAAGCTGTAATAGAAGCATATAAAAGCTATTAAGAGGTAAAGGAAGCTGAAATGTTAAGACAGAGAGAGAGACAGATTGCAAACCCTGATTTAGGTAGATTCCTTAATTAGAAAAAAAATATTCTATGTTGATAAAGGTTTTTTGCCTCATTTTCCCATTAAAAATGTATTATGGGAAGAGGCTTTTATCTCTGATTCCTCAGCCTGAGAAAGTGCTGAAATACTATTCAAGGTTGTGTTCAATATTTTTAAAAGAACAGGAAAAAAAATCTTTCAGACCAATCTGCATCAGAATATCAGTGCACCCCTCTGAGGTATTTCTAGCTGGGAAAGACAACATATATTGTTATCATATTCATCTTTGGAAAATACAGAATTCCTTTGTTACACATTTAAAATTAGGTCATGCTGCAGATATTTGTAATGAACCCTTCTACCCACTCACATCACAGCACCTTCTAAGTCTATTAGTAGCTAAAGAACATATGTCCCTTTATATGTCCCAAACTGATTTAAATTAAACGATTAAGGGACAATTTTATGCAGCTTACAGCATGTTTTGTTGGTGAAAGAATAAGTATTGCAATCAACATTTCAGACTGATGGTTTTTCCCAAGAAGACATTAATTTCCATCACCAAACATCTGCATTTCAAAATTGCCTCAGGCTTTGTTTGACTGGCAACTTCAGTGGCTGGATCAAGAGTAAGGGGAAGGGAAAAATTTTGTGGGGTGAAAGCATGATTTTAGGGGGTTTTAAATTTGTTGGCACTTGAAGTCAAACTTAACTGCAGGAAAGACTTGTTCTTTTCAGGAGTTTGTGCTCAGCTTAATCGCCCAAGTGCTACTGAGTTGGGGACTTCAGTGGCACTGCAGGAGCAGTTGTGCAATAAAGCAAGCTTCCTTTCCATTCCATTCTGTGTTGGGCAGCACTGGCAATGAGAACAATTGCGTGAATTTCAGCTGGCTCCAGTCAGGGCTTGCTTGGTCCCCACCACAGTGCCTGCCAGGCAGCAGGCAGGAGCCTGCTCCTCCTGGAAACCTCTGTGCTCTCAGACAGGCAAATCCTCTTCTGGGAACAGCCTTTCACACTCGGCTTTTTGATGACTAGTCCTCACTGGAAAACCTATTGCAGATAACAACAACAGCAACAACAACAATAAGGAATACAGAAAAAACATACAGTCTGTTACCACTGGTTTTATCGAACCCTTGATTTTCTGTTGAGTCATACTCTCAATCATAGCAGGCATTAATCATTTTGAACAGTTAATCTCTCAAGGTTCCTGCCATTATCATCACAATTTTGGGGAGCTCTCTGTTCAAACCCTTCTTGGACTAAATGAACTGTCCATAGAACTCAAACGGTGCTTGGTAGTATACCTGGCTTTTTTTTCCTTAAATGTCAAGAGGAGCTTTCCTGGAAGCTTGTGCTCTTTCAGCATCTGTCAAAAGATTAGACTGCTATCAGCTTAGATTTTTATCACTGAAGTTGATTATGTTGTGAAGATCTCAGCATCTGACCACATGCTTTTTGTTAATAATTTGTACCACTTCAATATCATGTGCTTAGATGGTGAATTTCTGCAAATAATACACTTGTGGATGTTCCAGGCAAGCAGAATTTATACAGACTTGGGGCATTTCTGGTGAATATGGACATTTGCAATGGGGGAAGATGTAACTTTCTTTTGCTGCCTTTCAAGTATCTTTGTTAGCATTTCTATTTTTGGAAGTATAAAATTGAATTGGCATATACTTATGTATTGCATCATTAGGTGATAAATCTGATTCAAATACTGCTCATTCTTTCAAAAGATGACAATAAACATTATTCATTCAAGCAGTCCACTCTAGCAGACTCTACCAAATATTTCAGAGTCTACTCCACTACAGTAAAATGAAGCACAATAATTTCAACTACTGTAATTGTTCTCCCGGGGACTTTTTTTTTTGTGGGTATGAAAACATCAGGCTGTCAATAATATTGCAGTTGGCAAAAGATGAATTCTGTCAGAGAATTTTTACATATTTGATGCCATGCCAGGATAGGATAAGCCATATCTCTCACAAACAACAAAATAAAAGAATTTTAAAGTTCAAGAAGCATATTAAGAAATATAATATGAACATTAGCAACTCACTGTGGACCAAATTTTTATAGGTGTATGTGTTATGGTCTGAATATACAAATTTTGCATTTGCTTTCATGTCAGTGCCTTAAAACAGAATCAAAGCAACTGGTTGGAATTAACCGATATTAGCCACAGCATAACTAAGAAGACTATTTAGAACAAATCTTGAGAAAAAAAAAAAAGAAATATCTTTTTTTTTTCATTTTGCCCTAATAATTTCATTTTTACCCTTGTTGCAACATATATTATAGATGCATTATAAAAATGCTGAAAACCTCTTATCTGGTGTCAGAGGCTCCAATGGATATAAGTTTTTATCAAGTTTTTATCTCTGAATCAATCAAGGGAGAAATTAGCAGTGTATGGATATTCTTACTCACTATTTCCTTTCCCCACTGAGTTCTTTTATTCTTTCAGACATATGAAGAACAATGTTGGTTTTTTTCCTCATAAAGGTGAGGGAGAATAGGAGAAGGTGTGAGTGATGGTCTTTGTAGTTTAGGGAAATTCTGGAGCATGTTTTGGAGTATTAATGACTCCAAATCAGCAAGAGCTCAGTGTCAGCTATAAATAACTAAGCTATAAATAATTAAAGCCACAGGGCACCATTAGATCACCGTGTCTGACTCCTGAATAGCACAGGCACTATACTCAAAAGGCTTGAGAGGGGCCACTGCAAACCTCATGAAGTTCATCCAGGCCAAGTGCAAAGTCCTGCATGTGGCTGAGGACAGCCCCAAGCACAAGGACAGCCTGGGCAGAGGATGGACTGACAGCAGCCCTGAGGAGGAAGACTCGAGGCGTTGCTTAATGAGCAGCTCAACATGATCCATCGCTGCACCCACAGCCCAGGCCAGCTGGGTCTGGCTGCATTAAAAGCAGCTTAGGAAAACCCTGCTTGAGAAGGGAGGCTGAACTGTGGTCCCTTCCAACCCTACCCATTCTGTGATTCCATTACTTCCCTCTGAATTGTAGAGCTGGTATTCAGCTAAACCAAAGTTTCATCAGGCCTTCAAAAGATACTTTAAAAGATGAAGACAGTGCTATCTCTCTCTTCGAAAGTTTTGTTCTGTATCTTCAACTCGAAAATTTACATATTTACACAATTTCTGTTGGGTTTTTACGTTTTTACTTCTTTCTGTCCTTTTTGCCCTGCAATGTTTCAATGCACCAAGAAAAGATTTACCCCTTCTGTGATAGGAACTAGGGAGCAAATTCTTGGGCAGGATGTGGGACTAGATGATCTCCAGATACAGATACCTTCCAAACTCAGGCATTCTCTTATTCTGTGAAGTACTTCCATGTGGTAGGACTGGAAAATGCTTTATGGACCACAAAGTGAAACTCTCCCAGCTCAGCCACAGTCACACAGATTCATCATCTGATCTCTGAGTCTTTCTTACAACTCAGGTGAATGTTTTTGGAGAGACTCTCAAACAATTATACTGACCTGCAAGTTCCTTTTTCCTAAATAAGAGAAGACAAAAAGGTCAGTAGCAATATTTTTTCAGTGGAAGTGTATATAAGGCCAGAGGAAGGGGGAAATGAAGGAACACTGAAGGGGAAAAAAGGACTTAACATTTCATCTTTGGCTGAGCTGTGAAATTTCTCTCTCCTTCAAAAAATATAGGAGAAAATGGAAATAGGCAATAAAAGCATAAACCAGTCTAAATTAAAATAAATAAAGTTCCTGTCATCCTGCTTTTTGCTCAATATGACATGAGAGAATTCATATTTCTGTCTTAAGAGTCACAGATGTTTCTAATTCTCAGCAGGTTATTACTCACACAGTAAGTCAGCACACACAAATGTGCAGAATATGGTGGAGCATTATTTGCCACTTATTCATGGTAGCTTGCTTCAGGAACATCACTTTGTTTCTGAGCTTATTCCTTGGACTCATTTGTCAAGAAGAATTAAAAAATTACTAAAATTTAAGTAATAGGTACAAGAAAAAAGAAATGTTTCTTACAGAAATTATCTTGGTGTACATGAGGTTTTCAAAACCAACTGTATCCAAAACTGGTGGGCAAAGATACTTTTCCCACAGAAGAGCTGAGCATGAAAACACTATCAGAGTTTAATCTCACTGGTGTTTGACCTGTGTGGCACCCACGTATGGTAGAGTCCATTCCCCTTAGCTATGTGTTAATTGCAAACATATAGATCTGAGATCCTTGATATCCGATGGAGTGAAATGGGCACACTCCGAGGCACAAATGTCCAGAGCAGTTCTGGAGACACACATTTGAGTTCAAAGGTTCACCCCTGAGCACTACAGGCTTTCCTCCCTGTCTCATGTGGGAAGTTAAGGTGACCAGATCAGAGACCTCAGATGACTCTCAGCCAAAACAGTGTCACTCCTATTTTCCTTCAGAATTTCTAGGATAGAAATTCGAGGATAAAACTTTTGCCTCCTATTATGCAATCTGACTGGAATAATTAAATAAAGTATTTGAGTGATGACAAGATGTAATTTAATGACTAATTACACAACTGCATGCATATCCAGAAACTGCATGGATTCCCATGAATTTACTTACTTTAATTTAGTAAGAACATAGACTTTTGTATAGGATGCTAATATGCTAGCTCCTGGGATGAAATTTTATTGTTCATTTTCAATTCATTTTCATGGACCAGAAAAACCCTACAGACTGCCTTTGCAGAACTGTTATCCAGCTGGTGTTATAACACAGCATAGCAAAACATAACAATGTGACATGACATAACATAACATAACATAACATAACATAACATAACATAACATAACATAACATAACATAACATAACATATAACATAGCATAAACATAACATATAGCATAACACAACACAACATAACCCAACTCTCAGTGCCTTTCAGCCTATGCAACTAATAGTTTATTTTACCTGAAATTCTGAACTCTGAGGGAAGCAAATTGATTGCAGTTGGAAGCCCAGGTAATACCCTACTTGAAGTGATAGGCTGGGACCAGAGTAAGAAATCCCTTTTGAATTTGAAATCTACCTTTTAAGCTTAAGGATAGACTTCCACATTCTGTGGCACCTTAGGTACATAACAGAAAGAAATAAGTATATATTAATTCAGACATATGACAAAGATAGGAAAATTATTAAGAAAAAAACACAGCTTACAAAATATGTCCATTCCAAGGAGTTTGAAACTTCTCAGAGTACCTAAAATAATTATCAAAAACCACCTCCGCAATATATGAAAATTATCTGCTGTTATTTCCCCACTTAAAACATATCTGTACTCAAAGAACACTGCAAGTAAGTCTAACAGAATGAGTGAAGAGAGCTGTATAATTCTTAAAATTTCTGCTGATCACAAAATCCCATATATTCTTTGTGCAGCAATCTCTCTCTCCATGATGTACATCTTTCTTGGGAGAGAGTCAAGATGCAGATACCTGAACCATGACTCATGGACTTTGGCTCACTGGTTTGAAAGCTTTTGGGGATGGCAAAATACACCCTGAGAATTGAAGGGCTAAACACAAAGCTGCATTTGGGTCACTGCCAGTGCTTGTCATGGAAGCTTTTAATAAAAGACCAGGCCCATACATCTCACCAAAAGACAGAAAAAATCACCTTTATCCAGCTGATCTAAGTTATTTCAAGTGGTTTCTTAAATTAAATGAGGGAAAATGGGAACCATGAGCACATAACCAATGCTTGGGTAACTCTTCAGTATGCACACAGTTGCCAAAGTGATAAATCTGGGTAGCAAGCAGTTGAGCAGTCAGCAGCTGAGACAAAGACAGCCTGTCCTCTAATAGAAAATCTCCACTGGTTACATACACTTCTGCGCAGAAGAAAGCAGTGATTTTTAGAACTCCTAAACAAAACTTCACCAAATTTCCTTGGGCTCTCAGCTACCTGCTGTACTTTAAGCCTCCTGCAGATTCTGCTTCTTTCAATTCAAAGAATCAAGAAGTTCAAAGCGGCCACAGGCTTTTCATTCTCGCCAACTCATAAAAATTTTCAAGTTCTTCCTCAGAGTCTAGTGATGGTCTTTTGACCCCAGTAGCTGCTTTTCCTGCTTTACCTGCACTCATCTTCAGTTTTCACTAGCAAATACCACTTCCTTAGTTCAGCCATCTTTGCATATAGTAATTATTCCTTGTGCCAACTACAGTTAAACAATGAAACTTTCCTGCAGTGGTGACCAAAATATTAGGTGGAGATCTAATGTTCATCAGTAGTGAAACCTGAGCTCTGTTTAGTGCGCTCTTGTGGGGCACAGGCAATTAATCTCTCTGGATTCCAGGTAATGAGAAGATTCCTTGAGGTCATTTGAGCCTGTATCTGCAGTATAGACATGACCAGTAGGAAATCAAGCAAGTTACTCTAGTGATGGAAAAGCTGTGCTTCATCTGACTTTTCTCTCAATCACCAGCAAGCCTGGCTCTGAATTTGCAGTGAGCTGCTCCTAAGAGTGGAAAATCCCCATGAAATTCAGTGGCCAGTGCACCCCACACAGTTTTAATCAGTCTTTGCCTCCTTCCACAGTCAGAGGCGACACATTCAGAGGTCAGTTTCTCACAGACTTAAATAAGTAAACTTCTCCTTGCAGGCATCAGCTCTCTCCACTGATTGCAAAAAGGCTCTGAGCACCATAAGAAGAGGTCAACTAGTTCTTAGATGGGGGAAATTAAGTATTAATATTAAATATTATCAGCGGAGATAACAGATAAAGGATAGTGCTTCATGCTATGTAAATAAACACAGCAACAGGTTCTGCTAGAAAAAGTTTACAATTTCAAGGACGTGAGTGAAGTAGTCAGTAATACAAATGGGTCTGAGTTGATATCAGAAAAATGGTTTGTGATTACGAAAATCCTGGGCTAGTGTCTTTCTAAGGTTATGCATTATCCTAAGTACATGCAACACTGAAGGTAATTTTTCTTAGGAAATTTAAACACTTAATCTATTTGGCATTCACATCAAACACATTTCAATGGCCAAATGCTTGGTAATACACACTTAGGGGAGCATGCAGTTCTGAAACTATAGAACTTTAAAGCAACTACATTCTGTGACACATCTTGGCCCTGCAATTTTTGCACAAGAGTAGAAAAACCTAATCTCACCAGGACATCCACTCATGCATCCCTGTTGCCTCTCTAGCACCCTTCAGACTGCAAATATGACTTAGAAACTGACTAGAAAAGCTGACCAATATACTGGAGATGTTTGGAAAGAATTCTTCTTCGGTATATCTAGAAATTAATAATTATTTCTTTGTCAATTTAGGATAATTTATTCAGAAGAATCAGACATCTCTGTGTGAAAAAAATGGTGATAGGAATTACTAGTTTTAAAAACTAAAGAATTCAGAGTTAGGCCAGAATATAATGAGAAAAACAACTGATTCCAGTATAATTAGCTATAATGGAGAGTTAATTGCTATGTTATAATAATATTTTTTCCATTATTCTATGTTTCAAAAAGAAAATTACAAAATATACAGCACAGTATTGCTGTATTTCATAAATACATCCAGAAATTTTAAAGTATCAAAATTGAGATGGCTTTGCTTAAAATTCCATTCACTGTTACAAGTGCTATTTTCAAAGTAGAACATTCATCTCACATATAACAGAAATAACAGATAAAAACTTAAATTTGGAAGAAGGGAATTGCATTTTGAAAATAATAACCCAAAGTTTCTTATAGATCTGGAAAATGGAACATCTATGCCGTAACCCAAAGTTTCACACAGAAAACACCTATTTTTCTTGAGCACAGTAAAAAAGCTTCATCCTGAAATATGCACTCTTTTTTTTTCACATGTTCATATCCTTTTGAAAATAACTCTCTGTTCTGAAGGTAAGAGATTTATTTTTAATTAATAAAATTATTAATGCTAAATATAATATTTAAGCTTTCTGGAACCTACACATAGAGATTAGGGTTTTCTCACAACAATTCTCCTGCGGCCAGCATAAGGACTGACAAAAAGAAAACAGATTAAAAGCCAGCCTCTCATAAAATAATAAATCAAATATACTCTAAGGAGGAATCAACATTGGATATGCTTTTGCAGGGAGGACACAAAATAGAGGAGGAAAACAGCAAAAATAAAATGTAAGTTCTAATTTTAGTAGTTGACATATGGCATTGTTATAGCAGTACTTCAAGTTCTGTTTAACAAAGGGTAAATTCACACAATCACAAGCCTTGAGTTATTACAGATTCACAACATATCATTTCTCATCTGGTGTGGATGCTCCCTGACACTGAAAATGTCATCACCTACACAAAGCAGCACAACTCACTCATATGGAGCCCTGTGAGCAAACCTTAAGTGTGCATGCTGCTACGAAAAATTGTTAATTGTTTTTTATTTTTTCCCAGTCTAATTTTTTATAAAGTATAGGTCCTAGTGTTGTGCTTATGTCTGTACAAAGCAACCAGGAGCACACCATGAAGTGACCTGGTCTGACCTAATGGTTGTGTGTCGCAGACATCTTTTGTGAAAAATCTTTTCTTGGGATTTTTCTCCCTTCTGAGAAGCTGTGGCCTCAGAGACAAATATAAACAATGGTTATCTGCTGCTGTGGAATGCAACAGGTGGATCCATGATTGGTCTCCTGTAGATGTTTGGATTTACTGACCACTCACGGCAGAGCTGGCTCTCACTCTTGGTCCAAGCCAGCTGCCTTTGTTATCATTCTTTTCTTTTCCATTCTTAGCTAGCCTTCTGAGAACTTTTCCTTTCCTCTTCTTTTTAGTATAGTCATAATGTAATATATATATCATAAAATCGTAAATCAAGCCTTCTGAGCATGGAGTCAACATTTTCGTCTATCTCTCATCCTGCAAACCCTTGTGACCACGGTCACAGTTGTGTGTCCACCGAAATGATGTGCTAGGCTCTTGTTACAGTGTCCTGGGGTGACGTTATGGTGCTTGTATCTCTATTCATCTGTTCTGTGCCTTTAAGACCGGCTCTGAAGAGTGGAAGTTTTGTTTGGGTTTCTCTTATCAGGAACACAGAGACGAGCAGTACATAGGGCTGTTTTTCACTTCTTGCTTCAGCTTGCTGCTTTTGCTTGCTCTCTTTTTCTGCTCTTGCTTCTGCTCTGCTTTGGCCTCTGCTTATTAGCTAGTTCTAGCTAAACAGTCCACATTCCTTCCTGGACTGTTTCTCCTCTCCTGTTTCTGTGACCATCTCGAACCTGCTCTGGACTGGGACCCGGGAACACCGAAGGAAGGTTCAGCTGCAGCAGCTGCCCCAGCGCCGGAGGGACTGAGAAAAGAGCAACCACCCCCGAAAGAGACTTTCTGATTTTGTCATCTTTCTCAGAGCGGTGTCATCGGGTATTGTTCATTTTGTGTGCTGGGCCAGTCAAATAAACAGGTTCTTTCCACCACTCTCCAAGGAATTTTTTCCCAAACCGGCTGGGGGGAGGGGCCGTGTGGGTTTTGCTTTCTGGAGGAGCCCTCCTTTGCAGATTCTTTAACAAATTTGCCCTAAACCAGGACATACAGGCAGTGGAGGGAAATGAGTCCTTCTGCACTGTCATTGCTCTCCTTCTCAAGCAGATGTGTAAAGGCAGATACACCCCACCTCAGCAGGGCCCTATTTCAAATCACTAAATCTAAAGAGATGTGAGGGTGACTGGCTTAGAGATGTTGTCACTGTGGACATTCTGCAATTAGCCCATCTTTGATGTCAGAATTACAGCAAGTGCTAACAAATACAGGAAAAGAAACAACCCATGAACCTAAAAGGGTGTTTTGGAAACAAGATTTGTAAAAATGAAGTAATAAAGATACACTGATAATGGTGATGACAATAGTTATATTTGTAAGCCTGGACCTTCCCAAGCATTTAAATGCCTGAGAAGATCCAGGCTCATAAAAAATAACCATTGTTGTTGACACTCAAGATAAAAATTGGAGTTTAAAGCAAGATGATCAGAGATTCCCCACCAAGCGTAGAATGTGGAGCAGGCATCTATCTTGAAAAGACAGTCTGAAATATCCTCACACTAAATGGCTGAGATGCATTTGAACTCCTGCTCTCTCTGGAGTGCAGGTAATTGACTGAGACCTTGGACAAAAGTGATTCTGTCTGTCCACTTGGGATCAGACCCCTGCACTTCAGTTAAACCTTGCCTACACATCTCTTTGAGCCAAGTTCATTTGCCTCTTTGACATCCTGATGGCAAGAATGCAGTGCTTTTGCCTACTTATGTGTTTTAAGACACTGCTGGAAATGTTTGAGGAAGGTGAGATACAACAGATGGATATTTCACAGCAGAGAAGAAGGGATACAAAAAGAGCAAAACCCCTCACTTGACAGAGATTGTTCTTATACTGCTTCTGCTTCTCATTGCAGACCTCTCATGTTAAAAAATAATGCAAGGAAAAGAGAGTTAAAACTGTGGGGGGAAAAATTGAAACTCAAACTGTAGATGTCATAACTGAGAGGGGAATATCTGTGACTTCATGCATTAAATATAAATAGAAAATGATAAATGCCTTCTGGAAAATTAAGTGACCTTAGAGGTAAAGTCACGAGATGTCTACCTAAGAGTTGCATTAGCACTGCAGTGATATTTCATACTTTTCAGAAATAGTCATGTATTATAGCCATGTAGCTCTTAGAAGAATATTTATTCTATATCTGCTTTACTTTTATTGAATAGATTTTTTTTCATAGAATAAGCAGGAGGGCAATATTATAAGATCTAGATAAATCAACCAGAAATATCTACATATTTTAGCAGCAATGAAGAAAATACCAGCTTCTTATATTTTATGCCTTATCCTTTTTAAGCTGCAGATTTCATTTACTCCCATGCAATATTTTTCTTTTAATCTACAGACACTGACTGGGTCAACCAAAGCATAGAAATTATGCTTTTAATAGGAAGTTCAGCGGGATGAGATATAAGCATATAGTTACTTAGATGACTTTTTACAGTGTGCTTGTGTTTTTTTAAGATGTCATTCTCCAAAAAATTCCAGTTTCAGACTGTTTGCTGTAGCTGCCCAAATGTTGCTTTTGGAAAGGTCTTCGCATGAGATTCCACTGTAATTTCCTACAGAGGGGAGAAAGTGTCACATATTTGCTGTAATATGCTTATGGTCTAATCTGGGATGGGAGAGCTAGGGGTGGCATGAACTGAATCATTGTGTGTAAACACTTGAGAATAGAGGAAAAAAGCAACCAAGACCTGATGAATTAAACCTGGGCTGTCATGGCTTTATATACTCCAGGTTCAGTGGGGGATGGTGGGTCTAGTTATGTTTGTTGATGTATATTTTCAAAGCTTTTGGATATAAGTAAATGCATGTGGTTTTGGTATTGATTTTGGAATGGGGCTCTGCTCTGAAAGTTACAAATGCATGATATGATAATGACGATTCATGTGTCTCACACAGCTGGCAGCACTGCTGCTCCCATACCTGTGCCATACCACCTGCTGAAGGTTCCCTATGCCCTGCACCTCTCCCTCTCTCTTCTCCCATGCCCACGTCCCCAGGTGGTGCTGCCTCCATAAGGACCTTGCTTACAAAGCTAAAGGAAAGAGGAGTTTGCACTCATCCTCACTCCCTTCTCTGGTCACATTATTCCTCTTTCTTTCAAACAAAGCACCAGCAAGGAACAGCTGTGCTTATAGGACCCCAGCAAGAGTCAGTATTGGGGATGGCATCCTCAGAGCAGGAAGGACTTTCACCAGGAAGCAACCTCCTGGGAGCAGATCCCAAAAACATTTTGTGATCAGGCTGTATAGTATAGAAAAAGCAAAGAGAAGAGACCTTGGGTCCTCACCTGTGAATCTCTCTACTCACACTGATCCTCCATCCAAGGTGAAATAATATTTTGACCTCAGGATGCTTTTCTTCAAAGTGTGTCTCACAAATGCTTTTGGCGGGATTGCTCATCATGATTATTCAGCATGTCATCCCAATCTCAGGTACCACAGGGAATGCATGAAATCTCAGGAGCTTACTGTGAATATATCTTCGCCTTGTAATCACACCTGTGAAACTGAATAGCAAAGTGTTCCTAACTATGTCTTTGGCTGACTGGCTCAACTCAGTTTATCAGGGCAGTGAAGCGGAGCTATTGGATAGAAAGCCTAAACATCACCAGTTCCCTGACTGTCTGCTACAGGTTGTTATATTGAACAAGGATTTAGTACCGTGGTTTTTGCAGCAAAGAAATATCACTGTCCCTCAAAATGAGTCTGTCACAGGCACCTGTGCCTGGTGAAAATAAGTGCTTGCAATTGTACCTGTTTCTTCTGCCAACTTATTGAGTATATAAATGCATAAATTTATACATAGATATGACACTAGTCTGTCTTTTTAAAGACAGCAACAGTTCTATTAGTTTATATGATATAATCAAGGGTCTAACAGATATAAAATGAAACTGTTACAAGCAGCTTCCAGTCAGAGAGGACTGAGCAGAATTATGATTACCTCTTTTGTTTTAGGAGGGATCAATTATTTGCAGCACAGATTGGCACTTATTTACATTGCAATGACAATCCACTGTGAGCTCCTTTTTAATATATTTATTATAGCTCTGGGCTTGGTTTTCTCCATTACTGCTTTTCTAAACAGTAATTTCCAGTTTTCTATCTCTGCCAATTATTTTTTCTCCATAAATATGCTACTTTACATTTATCTATTTTAAGTCTCATTTATTTTTATCTTCCTCTGCTGGCTTGCCAAATACTGTGCAGCACTGCTATGCACTCTTTTGGATGGACATCAGCAATTCACAGCCATTATCATTAAACAAACTCCTTGTATCTTTCACCTTTTTTATTTTCTCTTCTGTTTATTTCCGTTGTATTATTTGCTTGGATTACAATTCCTCATCACTTTCATAATGACTAAGTATTTAACTGCTGTTTCACTGCCAAGATCAACCAAGGCCAGCATTTTAATACATCTGAAAGTCACCGATAAGGGCCCTGAAACAGACATGAGATGCCAAGCTGGATTTGGATCTTTGGCTTCTCAAAGTGTAATGTTGTACAGAACTGATGTTTGATTGCAGTCCTCAGTTTTTGGGACTGATGAAATGTCTGACTCAAAATGAAAAAGAGAATCTTGCTTTTAAAAAGTTTCTGCAAGTTTCAAGGCAATTTTTTTATTTTCTATTTATGTCTCCTTATTTTGAGATTTCAGACACAGAACAGTCGGGAAAATTGGTTTTGACCCAAAAGAAAAAAAGATTTAGCATTGATCAATTTAGATTTTGTTACAGTCTGATTTTCAGGCTGTAGTTCAGAAAGGGGAGAAATCACCATGCCTCATGTTACAGATTGTATAGAAATTGGAAGATCACAACCATCATGAGGTATATGACATGTTGCCAATTCAGAACGGTCTGGGTTCTCCCTATTCATTAATATGTCTATTTTAGACCTGTCAAAACATTAAATTGTTATTAAGGAAATGTCAGAGATATTAAATAAGTGATTCATAACCAGACTTCTGCTTTGTGATTTTCTCTTCATTCCCGAATGTGTGCACTACTATCAGATAAATGGGTTCAGCTATTAATAATTTGGGAAAATTGTAACAGGAAAAAGAAAATAAAACTGCAAATGTTAAAAGCAGCTATTATTCTATATCTCAGAATTTGTCAAGTTTTTCTGTCTGTTTGTAAGACTTGGTTAAATCCATATTCCTGGTGCCAAGGAATTACTTCAACAAAGTGAACCCAAATAAAATGCCAAATTTCAGAAAATAAAAAAAGTGCCAGGGAACAATAAGGAAAAACTCTCAGAATGGTTTCTGGAAAAGACTGACCTAAGGTCTATGAATTGGAAACTGTATTTTGAGGAAAGTTTCATGCAGATATTGAGGAGAGGAACTCTTTTCCCACAGCTGCTGGAGAGGTTAGAGCTGTCTGTCAGTCCATTATACAGGGAACATGCTGGTACTGAATGTGTTTCCTTGTGCTTGGGCCATTGACAATGTGCTGGAAAATGTCAGAAATCCCTGTGTGCCTGAAGGAGGAAAGAGAAGGCACAGGGTACTGTGATCCCTCCCAATTCCTGCCTGGGCTTGCAGCAGGTGAAGAAAGCAGAATGAGCATGGGGGGACAGTGGTGTCTGAGGCGAAAAACAAGCATGGGTTTCTCCACCAGACAAACTCTTTGCAGTTGCATTTCCTCCTGCGTCTCCTCTCTGCCTCTTCTCAGGTGGCTCTTTGCTCTGCTCCTGCTCTAGTGACTCAGTTTCCTGTGGCCAGGCAAAGGGGCCATTGCAGGGGTCCATGAGGTGCCCTAAGAGCTGTCAAGAGGACACAGGAGCCCCATGGCTGGTGGGTTCAGGTCTTGTCATCCCCCAAGCAAGAGCCTTACAAAGCAGTCACTTGGTAACTGCTAATGGAAAAGAAATATTTGGCAACACAGGCAAATAAGGGGGAAAAAAAATCTGATGGCCTGGAGCTGAAAGCAGACATATTCAGAAAGCAAGTACAAAAAACTTCAGAGGATAATTATCCACAGACTCAGATGATAACAGTTCCATTGAACTGGATTATTCACACTATATTTAAATACAGATTTAGATTAATCCTCCAGAGAGTAATGGTCTGCTCTGATCCCGTAATTTTATTTGTGAAGTCCAGGAAATGAATCTGTCCTTACTACATTATTGTGAGCTTGGTAGGTTAAATTTTATTTGAGTTTTTTTTCTACCCCTCATGTTCTTGATCTCAAGGTCTTCCATCAGTTTCTTGCAATTAGACCTAGACTTTACTACCCTGTATAAATAAATGCCATCAAAAAATTCTGTCACCTAGCAATGCACGTCTTTGAAAAGTTCATAAAACAAGTTAGAATAGAATAGTCAGTGCCATACTTTGAGGAGCTTGAACACACATTTCCCTTCCTGTTGAAAAAAGAGTGTGGTCATAGTTCATTCAATTAGATAAGTTTTTTCTCCTTTCTGATGGGAATTTAGGCTTTGTTTAGAGGTCGGGGAAGGTCTGTTCTGCATCAGGCTTGTCAGGAAATGATGTCTGTTTATGAGAGAACAGTGGGGGATAGAACCTCCAGTCAGGACCGTCATTACCCCACTGCTGCTTGTGCCTCCCTCCTGGGAAGTGAGAGCGAGCCTCCTTGCCCTGCCCCCTGCCCATGACATCAAATGGGATGGGATGAGATGGAACAGTGAAAGATCTTCCCACACAGCTCCAGGCTCCACTCTCTCTGACCATTGCAAAAAGTTAACCTTGTCCTTGGGTGAAGCTAGGACACAGGGACACCATTTCTCCAAGGCTGCAGGACTTATGAGTGTTTGTCTGGACTCCTGCAGGAGTCAGAGGAGTTGCCCCAGACCAGAGCAGGGTCACACTTTCCTAAGGACAGCCCTTGTGGACTCCCCTGCCATATTCAACACATGCACACAGACACACAGATCTGGCTTTGGGTTCCTTCCAACCCAAGCCTCTCTATGATTTTATTGTTTGCTCAGTTTCCAGTGAGCAATGGAGGAGAAACTGAAGGAGATTTCTGTGTAGCTAGAAAATCCCCATGTTTTAAGGGTATGTAAGGATCTGCTAAGCAGTGCATTTAGCCCTGAGGAAGGCTGAGTTCTTTGCTGCCAGCAGCAAACCTGATTTATTCAGTAATAACATTTCCCAGGGTAGAAATGGTGACTGTAAGCCAATTCTTTCATATCAGGAGAAATACCATATTTGCCTTGTAATTTTTAATTCTAGTGGATCCCGGTACCTGAATGCAATCAGTTATGTAAGGAAGAGCTGGTAAATTCTGATAGAAATAGACATATCTCTGTACAGAAGGAGAAAGTCATGAGCTTCCTTTAAGCTAAAGGAAAGTAGAGAGAGGAATAACACAGAACATAGCAGGGAACTTCCTACTGGCTCAATATGCATGTCATGTCATTAAATACCTCACTCCTTAGTCAGACAATAATAGAGATGAAGTACTATGGAGTCCTTTTAGGACTGTGCCATTATTCTAGAGCCTTTCTGGAAAAAAAAAAGCATTGTTATGTTGGGTTGCAAGAGCAAAATGGGCAATGCATATTTTCGTATTTTAACTTTAGATCCAGTAAGTAAAAAATATTCAAAAACTTTCTGTACTAGCTCACTGATTCATTTTGCCACCCAACACTGTGATAGGGCATTGTTGGAAATATGTGTTCATGTGTGTGCTGATTTTGGCTGGGGTAGAGTTAACTTTTGTCACAGTGGCTGGTATAGGGCTGTGTTTTGGATTTTTGCTGAACAGAGGGTTAATAACAAAGAGATGGTTTTGCTATTGCTGAGCAGGGCCTACACAGAGCCAGGGCCTTTTCTGCTTTTCCTACCCCCAGGGTGACAAGGAATTTGGGCGTGCATGGGAGACATGAAGAAGACACAGATGGACAAGGGATCAAACTGACCAAAAGCATATTCTGTATCATTCAACATTACTCCCAGTATATAAACTGGGGGGAAGAAGGATGAAGGGGGATGGGGGACTGGTGTTTAGAATGAGGGTGTTTGTCTTCCCAAGTAAGCATTACATGGGATGAGACCCTGCTCTCCTGAGGTGGCTGAACACCTGCCTGCCCATGGGAAGCAGTGATTTAATTCCTTGTTTTACTTTGATTCTGTGCATAGCTTTTGCTTTCCCTATTAAACTGTCTTCATCTCAAATCAATAATTTTCTTTTACCCTTCCAATTCTCCCCCTGATCCTTCTGGTGGGGGACAAGTTCCCAGATCACATGGCCATGCTTTCTCCAGTAGAGCTAGTTGTCACAAATTGCTATAGTTCTATAGTTCTACATTTCTAGATGTAGTGGCACTCAAAAACAAAGGCAAGTATTTTAGAAAATTGGATGGATGAGAAGCTAAGAACAAGGACTTGAAACAATGCAGCATTTACATAATGTATGCCAGAAACTTTTCCTTTATTAAAAAATGCTTTCCAGATAAATAACAAGCGCTCAAGACAGCCATTATTTTCCTCTGCAATCATCCTTTCATGTAATCTATAAAAGTATTCTCACAGGAATAATTACAAAGTATTCTGATGACTACTATTAACAATCAACTGAACTGCATTTCAGAATAGTTCCTCTCAGATTGTGACCATTTAAAAACTATTGTCAACATATGCCCAGAAGTTTGGAGAGGAAATACACTGAGTCTGCAAGGGAAGCATCAAAAAGGAAAGACTGCTTGGAGGACAAGGAATTGGCAGGATGCTTGCATTTACAGACTTGCAGTCAAATGTTCAATGTCCACGAGGGGACCAGTGGTGCCCTCAGGGGTAGGTTTGGGACCAGCTCTGTTTAAAATCTTTGTCAGTGACGTTGGCAGGGGGACTGAGGGCACCTTCAGCAAGTTTGCTGGCAGCACCAAGCTGTGTGCTGTGATCAGCACATGGAAAGGGAGGGATGCCATCCAGAGGGACCTGGACAGGCTTGGGAGGTCAGCCCTTTCAGCAAACTGCTCTAGTGGAAGTGTCCCTGTCTATGGCTTGGGGGTTGAGACTAGATGGTCTTGGAGGTTTTTTCCAATCCAAACCTGTCTATGGTTCTATGAGAATTAAAAACAGAGTTGCAAAGCTACATTTGTGAACAAAAGGATGAACAAAATGATAGAATTCAGGCTCATGGGGAAGTTTATAATTTTCCAAGCTTTATGAGAATAATTCTTGCAAAACCTCCTTAGAAAGAAAAAATAGGATAGACTTTTCCAAATTACTTTTAAATTCTGGAAGAAGATAGAATAGTAGTTTAAGATAGAAACAGTAGTTTAAATGACCTTGTTTAAAGTTATCAGCAATGATTATTTTGGGTTGCATTATAAAGCATGTAATACTGGATAGTTTTGCTAACCTCTGTCATAGCCTGTGAAAACATTGCTGGCCAAATCAATGTGGGTCTTCCTTTTTTTTCTTTCCTGAATCTTTTCTTTTAGGAGTATGTTCATACCTGGACGCTGGTAGGAAGCAGAAGTGTAGAAGAAAGTCAGTTATTCAAGGAAGCAGAGATATCTTATTTTGAACTATCATTTTATAAGCCCTTGAAAGATATTTTAAATAAAAACAACACAGATATAAAGTCTAATAAGAAGTTGAATACCAAAGGTACTTAGTCTGCTTGAATAGCTTCTTATTGATAAAAGATTTTTCAAGACAGGCAATGCAGTGGGTTAATTTATTTGTATTTAAATAAAGCACTTTGTCTGACCGTCGTAGGAAATCCTTGATGGCAACAAAAGAAAATCCAAGGTTAGCAAAGTTGAATAAAATGGAATTATTGGGACAAAGGAAAGAAAAAAAAAGAAGACTGAAAAAGGCTGCTTCTTAAGAATCAGACTTGAAGATGTCCCTGCTGCAGATGATAATATTTGACTTCTGGCAGGACCAGCCATCCATTTACCAGGAAGAAGAGGAAGCCCCTGTCTGCCTGGGCACAGGCTGCCAGTTCCACTGATACTCTTTCCCACCTCTTTTCACACTGCTTTGAGATTATTTTTTGTGCTAATTTTTGAATATATCTGTGGTGGTTTGACCAGGAAGAAGTGGGAATTCTGGGAGGCTGTGGTCAAACCAATGGATGCTTGGAGTTTGATATTGGCACCTGGTGTGACCAGTGCGGTTTGGACACACCTCTGAGAATACACAGGGGTTTAACAGCAGAGCTCTGGCCCTGAGAGGCCTCTTGGGACGTCGAGGCGAAGAGGTCAGATCCCCCTCCCCTGTCCAGCCGCTGCTGCTGGGCGGGGGAGGGGCAGCCATGTGGTAGGCCCAGGGCCTGGACAGAGATGGGGGTGAGAAGGCCCTCGAGGATGGAAGGGTGGAGGAGCAGCCCCAAGAGACATTGGGCAGACATTTTCCCCCCCCCAGGAGGGAGAGAGAGGGAGAGTCGGCATCTGAATGTGATAGCAGCCGGCCCAGGAGGAGAAGGGGGGGAGAGTGCCGGCCGGCCGGCCCAGCGTGTGAGAGTACCTGAGTGCTCCGGGACAGATAGAGACTGAAAGTTTTAACCCCTTTCTTTTATGACTGGGGCCTTGCAAGAATGCTGATCCTCCTCGGAGCTGAATAAGAAGGGAAATAGGAGATGAGATGAGACAAGGACCGGGCCTGAAAGATGTGGAGATGATTGAGTGGAGAGAGATGATTGGAGTGGACTTTTGGCTGGACTTTTCTTGTGGCCATGGACTCAGTTTGTTCCTGTGACACAGAGACTGCACTTAGGGGGAGGCAGTGCCTCAGAACCAGGAGGGTTCATCGTGAGGACCCCCCGGCCCCAGGGGGTTGGAAAAATATGGGGGGGACAGATGTCCAAAGCAGAGACTGTGCCTTTTTGGAGTGAGACAAGGCATCCTTAAAAGACAGCCCTAGAAGCAGCTCTGGTCCATGCACAGTGGTGAGAGCACTGGGCATAGAAGGAAGATGTCACCATGGCAAAAGGACTTTTCCGGGCGGTGCCGAGTGACATGGAAGCACACGAGGTTTCAGTGTGTTTCCAGACGAAGCCTATGGAACAAGAAAGACTCCTCTCCTCTTCATGGACTGAAGTTTGAGTATACTAAAGTGTGGTGCCAGGCTGGGCAGTTGGTGATTTGGGAGAATGTATCGGATTGGGAAATTCTGGTGGTGGGGAGGAGGAAAGTCTTTTTTGTAAGGTCTTCAATTTTTTTTTCTTTTCCTTATAGTTTTTCCTATTTTCCTGTAGATTAGGTAATAAAGTTTTCTTTATGTTTAAGCTGGAGCCTGTTTTGCTTATTCCTGGTCACATCTCACAGCAGACACCAGGGTGAGGGCATTTTCATGGGGGCACTGGCTCTGTGCCAGGCCCAAACCATGACAATATCGTACCCACATGAACTCAGAACACCCTCTGATTGGCTACCCAATTTTTTTGGAACAGGAACTATAATATGTATAAATATATATGTATAAGTGTCAGAAATCTTCATATGACTATGTAAGGAGAAAAAGGACAGAAGGTTGTGACCTGATCTCTTCCTGTTCCTGCTTGCAGCAGGTAAAGAAAGCAGAATGGGCATAGGAGAACAGTGGAGTTTCAATGAAAAAACCAAAAACTTCTGTAAAAGCCTGACCTACAAACAGCTTCTTAGTTTGACTGACAGTCCACAGTTTAATTTTTTATGTGTGAATAGCAGTGGGACAAACACAGCTTTTTCTTAGCTGTGAGTCAGAAATGTAATGCTCCCAGGGACAGGGAAAATTAGATTCCCAAGGTATCCCTGTGGACAGAGCCTCTGGCTCCTGTCCAGCACCCATAGTAAGGAAAAGGGGACATTAATGCGCCTTCCATGTCCTGAACCTTCTCTGGTAGAGTCTTTGAAGGGGTCTCTGGAGGGTAGAGCAAGCAGATTCCTCATGTGCTGGCAGGAGGAGGATTGTGATCTGGTAGGAATACACCATCCTGCCCTTTCTGGCATGTGCTTTGGGAGAGGGTCAGGCATCTACACACTGCTGGCTCTCATCCTGCAGATCTCCCTCAGTGGACCCTCTCTGAAGTTCCTGAGGCTCATGGGGCTTATGCCTGGAGCTGAGGAAAAACTGTAATTTTTAAATTATTCTCCTTAAAACTTCCCATTTTGACTGTTGAATATCTGTGTTTTCCTGTCTGGAGCAAACACCACAGCTACCATACACCTCCCATGGCCTGGGATGGTGTTCCCCCTCTCAGGGGCTTGCTCTGTCCCCAGCTTGCTGGCTGATGCTGGAAAGCACACACACAACCTGCCCAGACAAACCATCCCATGCAGCCCTCACCTCGCTTGTCATTGAGAAGTCAAAAAGATTGATTTCCATTAGAAATCAAATGAAACTTAATTATCAACAAAATTGATAATTTGTGTCTCAAATTAACCTGGCCATGTGAGATATTTTTGTAGACATCCCACCTTGGCACGCTAAAACATATTGAAATCCTTTAGTGAATCTCTCTCTTTTTTTTTTTTTTTCTCTCCACTCTTTATACTCTTTGTGAGTAATAGAATTTCATACCATCAGACCAAAAGACTGAGTGATCTTTACTGAATTGGGAGTGGGCACTGGAAGAAAATACCCAATCGGTGATACTCTGTATTCAACTTCTGGGAATAGAAAGGAGAAAATGTCTAATTTAAGATGGGTCATGTCTGACCTCAGAGATGGATGAGGGCGACGTGTTTGGTTGTAGTAAGTGTGATAATGATCAAGAATGTGTCTCCCTGTCCTGTGGCTTATCCCAGTAAAGACTGTCCTCTGACACAAGTGACACTGCTATAGCTACTTTACAATTGCCCCCTGCTAAAATATCCAAAGATTCTTCAGCCTTTTGACCACATTTCAGCAGGTAAGTAGTTAATTTTGATCCATGAACCATTAACCAGAAAATTTGCAACAGTTCTAGAGGCAATTATAGATGAAAAATGAAAGGCAAAATGACTGTTCATTTTAAACAATTTGGATACAGTAAGGCTAACATTTCTCAGAACTACTTGCAATGTTGCTCAAATTTACATCACAATAAAGGTTTAAAATTCAGCTTGTCAAAGAAGCTGACCTGCTATTTTTACAGGTGTTTCTTTGGTATTAATTTCCATGTTATCCAAGCACTTTAGAGGAAGAGTTACAAGTGCTGTGAGATTGTTTGAAATGTGTCTCAAGATACTTATAGTGCATTTGTTCTGAGCATTGGACATTTCTGTTTAAATAAATGACAGAGCAAAACCCACGCAGCTCAAGTCTGAAAATAATTTACATCTAAAATTGTTGACCAATTCCCCCATATATGATACATTTTTTATCTTTTTTTTTTTGCAAATTAATGTTATTATATTCACAGATTTTTTAGGCCTAAAGGAACTACTAGATTTAACCTCTTATTTAAGATTTCACCTTATTCTTTTTATTGCAGTCTGTGGTTAACATGGGAAAAGAAATGTGTGATGTTATCAACTTCTTTAGCACTTAGAAGTAACAAAAGCAAGTTTCATCTGTGCTACTTAGAAGAGCCTTGTTACCATATTTCCTCACACTTTTTATTGTACTGTTTCTCACAGTGCTTCTGAGATAAGGAAATGGCATTGTTTTCATTTTGCACATGATGGGTTAAAGCAATTTGCTGAATATGCAGGTTTGCAGCCTCATAGCTGTAATTTCACAAATAATTGAATAATACAAAGCTTTAAAAGTGTGGTTCTGGAAGTACTATTCATGCAGTGACTTGGCTTACAAGGCCCTTTTACAATAGTTAGGAAAGGTTTTTGGACCTGAGCTGGTCTCCATGACACATGGGAGAGTCTACAAGAAAAGCCAGTGCCTTAGACTTTGTTATTTGGGGCCAAAGGCCACCCTGAGGAACTGGAATGCTGCAACTGAAACCCTTTTCTGTGCCCAAATCACTAGCTTCTCTTGCTGGTCCCAGTCAAATGCTCTAAATTTATCTTTTTGAGGCATAGGAGATTCCACAGAATAACATGGCTCATTGCAGCTTTTACTTCAGGGGACACAGGCATCCCCTATGTCCTGCATCACGTTTGTCAGTGATGTGGGCTCTCTGGGCACTGAATCTTGCTCTGGTTGTCTTGTTTCTATTTATATGAGGTGACAGAAGAAGGTATTTCTAGGGCATTTCATTACAGTGAGAATGTCTGTGGCCAAATTCAGTTGCTCATACACATGTAGCTAATGTCATTTGAGACTCTCTGGGTTATCCAGGGTTTTCTTGGGTCTCACAATGTGACACAGCTCCTGCTGGAGACCTGTGCCCATCTGGAGGCAAGACCCATATTGGCACAGGGTGGTTACATGTCAGCAAAGGATTTCTATTCCTATTTGTGCAATTCCTAATTCTATTTGTGCAAAAGAGTAAAAACTATAAAAGAGGCTTTTTCTTACTTATTTAGCACTGAAGGAAGTTAAATTATCAATTACATGTAGCTATCTCACCCTGAATATGAGAGGTTTTATTGTAAAGTTAGGTTAACAGTAACACTTTTAAAAAAATATCAGATAATTTGTTCTTCAAATGCTTCCTGCTCTGGGAATACTGAAGCACATAGATGTTTTGTAAGTCAGTTTCAGTATTCACAGCTATGAAAAAACTAAGAGCTTAAAATTAACAAAAACCTTTCAAGGCTTACTGATTGGCAATATATGTAATTTTGCTGTATCATTAGCTGTAATATGATTTTAGATGTAACATGCATATTTGTTCCATATATTTCTCTGTTCACATATTAAAACAGCAGGATTATAAATTATGTGACTAAATGTGCAATAATTTATGCAGCAATAAAAACCCTTACATACTCATTAATATGTGAAATACTTCAATAATTTAAATGTTCTGTGGGATTAATGATGGGGCCGGAATAACTCTTCTAGTATTAATGCAACATTTAAATAACAGAGTCCCAGAACTAGGATGCAACAAAGTAAAAACACCTTTCAGTTTAGCGTTTAGTCAGAAAAATTGGTCCAGTATTTTACAGAATAATGAAATTCCAGTATTGACTAACAAATCTGAAATTATCAAAGAGAAAGGAGAAGCACTCTCAACGCTATTACAACACTTGACACTGAAACATTCTCACTGAAATGCAAATGTATTGTTTTGAAAAAGGCTCCCAAGTACTGAAGTACATACAATTTTTGTAGGGTTTATGCGAGAAGTAACCACTGTGTCTTCAAGTACATTCTTTTCTAATGAATTCTGAAATTACTGAAGTGTTTGATTTGTATTTACCTACCATTTATAGAGCATGAGCTGAAGAACAACAGTGAAAATGCTCTGTATAGCTCTAACAATCTGCTTCAAGTTTGACTTGTAGAACCTCAGCAGAAGGGTAGGAGTCCTGGGTGTTTTGTTGTCTCAGCCAACATGCACATGATTGATGCTGCTACCTACCTGTCAGCTGACAGAAACAAGTACTTACACTCACTCACCTGTGTCCACCAGGTTAATTTCATGTAGTAAGTGGAAGGAGAAGAGAGGAGAGGAGACTCACGTCACTCCATCCAGGAAATGGCATGATTATTTTTTTAAATCCTTTAGGAGCACTACTTCAGCAAGGAGTGTTACAGTTTTCCACAGAAAGGGATGTAGCTCCTATTGTGTTTATTCCAGAGGACTGTAAATATAAGTGCTATGGTCTTCTCACATTATGAAAAAGGGGAAAACAAAAGTAGGAAACACCCCTACTGAAGCTGGCTGAGAAACAATTACACTGGAGCTGGAAAAAAGGCCACCCTTTGGACAAGCAGGCTCTAATAGGATAAATGAAAACAGCAAGTTGCCTCTGGTGAGTCACACTGAACCAGCATTTAAACAACAACATCCATTTTCTGTTTCACACAAATTTCTGCAGCAATTATGTCCAGACAGAAGTGCAGCCATACAGCCTGTTATGCTGGTAACAATGGACACATCCCCATTTGTGAACAAGGCCAGACTCTGTCAAAGGACTGCTGGATGGTCTGTGAGGGAAGTATGAAAACCCATGCCAGCTAGGATTCATATTCATATGGCTCTGCCAGCTTGAAATTATTCTTCTGATTGTGCCAAGTACAGGATGAAATGCAAGTCAGAAAGGGAGGGTAGCTTACCTCTTGCTGCTGACCATGTGGATGTGAGAATCTAGAGGCTTTGGGGGTGTGCATGATGGCCACTTTGCCTCCATTCTTCTTTGGCAAGCGTTTTCCTTATTTGAGAGTATGTGCACAACACATGGACATACTCTGTTATCCATTGAGAATATCTTCCTGGAAAGTGGGATGGTCAGTTATTCAGTGAGAGGGAAGGCTCTCTATGGGATTTGAGAAATACACACAGTTTAACCCAAAAGGACATCATTATGTTGTGGCAATAAGATCTTTACTGCCATTTCAGTATCATCAGTCAAAAAAACAAGACTTCAATGGCATGAATGAAGAATTAAGACAAGAGGGATGCTGCTGCATATCCAAACACATGGTTCTCAGCATATTTCTCCTAGTGTTTGTGTGATGGACAGATGATATATTAGTGAGATATTTAACATACTGCACCGTAGCCTACTGTGTCTGTATTTTCAGCAAGTACTTTAATATGGGCAGATATTTGGCAGGAACACTTCTCTGTGACTGTATAGCTCACAGTAGTCTTGATACAAGGAAAAGCTTCTGTGACAGCATTCAGCAGAGCACAATATAAAATGATTGATGATGGGACTCCCAAGTGACACTAGAAAAATGGCAGAAACTGTGAAGTTGTTCCCCTGGGATTTCATATGTACTTCAGTATGCTGTATTACAGGTAACAATTCACCCTACTTGAGTGTTCTTCATGCAGAAGAGCTCATTACAAGTTCATTACAAATAACATAAAAGCACAAGACTGTGTGTGCTCTCCAGATTAAAAGTATTTCCTGTTGCACATCGCCTTGTTTTCCTAATGGTTATTGTCTTTTGATTCTCACTCTGTGTAGAAATGGCTTGAGATCATCTAGAACATAATGGGAAAATGAGTTGGGGCACTTCATCCCTGTGTTACATAAAACTGACTGTGACTTTTCAAGACCACTGTGCATTATACTTCTTTATATAGGTACCTTTGGGTATGAAACTGCTGCATGTTATGGTGAAATCTAGAAATATTTGAGCCAATTTTTTTCTGGCAGCTTGATCTGGAGAGAGCCTACAGCTCCCTGCAAAGTGAGTGATCTCATGTACCACTCCATATTATCAGAGCAAGAAGTCTCCTCCTCCTTGTTCCAGTGCAGCAGCCTGCACAGTGATACCACAGAGCACAAAGTGCTCAATAAATATAGCAGATACTGTAGGCATATTTGTGTTGGTGTTTTCCTTTAGTTCTTGAAGGAACAGAAACACACATTCAGCTCTATTCCTTGTAATTCCACTACTGCTTGCACATCTTTCTTTTGCTATTGCTTTGTGTTCCTCAGTGCAGTATCCATGTTTCTGCTGTTTAAGAGATAGCAGAGGATTAATCTTCCAGAATTGTAAATGTTTATGTCCGGGCTAGACTTCCTTTAGACTCCCTTTATAGTTGGTGAAAAATAAGTTAACTTTTTGAGTATGGTTTATATGATTGCAATTTCAGATGTATTCTTTAAAATAAATTTAGCTTATCAGAAGTATACGTGCCTCTCCATCAACTATAAAGAGAATTTAGATAACTAACTCCAGTGACAGAGTCTACAATATTTATAGCTATATTTGGACAGATGAACTTTGCTTTCTGTGTTCATTTTTTTCCACTGATATTTGATTTGGCTGGGCTCTCGCACTGCAGAAATAGTGATTTATTTTTGCTCGATAGCCACCTGCAGTAAAAGTAACTCAAGCAGCACATTACTTGGAGGAGTCCTTTCTTTCTTTTGTTATCTCTTCTTATGGAAAGAGTTAAGGGATTTCTTTTCTTGATGCAGGAGTGCTGAAGTGACAATGATACCTCTGGGTATATAGAATAGGGAGCAAAAAATGAAAATACAGATTAACTCCTAGAACTATTTGTTTCTTGGATAGTCAACACTTTTAAACCTGCAGGCCCCTCTTTCTGTCTGGAGTGCATTGATGTCTCCGTGCCACATGGCAGGGATGGGAGAAATGCAGTCCCAGCTGCCTGCACAGAACTGCAGCTGGCAGCAACCTCCTGTCCTGGGCGATGATGTGAAAAGTCTGACAGCACCTCATAGATCACTGTCATGGTTTGGGCCTGGCACAGAGCCAGTGCCCCCATGAAAATGCCCTCACCCTGGTGTCTGCTGTGAGATGTGACCAGGAATAAGCAAAACAGGCTCCAGCTTAAACATAAAGAACACTTTATTACCTAAACTACAGGAAAATAGGGAAAAACTATAAGGAAAAGAAAAAAATTGAAAACCTTACAAAAAACCACTTTCCTCCTCCCCACTACCTGACTTTCCCAATCCGATACATTCTCCCAAATCACCAACTGCCCAGCCTGGCACCACACTTTAGTATACTCAAACTTCAGTTCATGAAGAGGAGAGGAGTCCTTCTTGTTCCATAGGCTTCCCCTGGAAACACACTGAAACCTCGTGTGCTTCCATGTCACTCGGCACCGCCCGGAAAAAAGTCCTTTTGCCGCTTGTGACATCTTCCTTCCATGCCCAGTGCTCTCACCACCGCGCATGGCCAGAGCTGCTTTTAGGGTTGTCTTTCAAGGATGCCTTGTCTCACTCCAAAAAGGCACAGTCTCTGCTTTGGGACATCTGTCCCCCCCATATTTTTCCAACCCCCTGGGGCCGGGGGGTCCTCACGATGAACCCTCCTGGTTCTGAGCCACTGCTTCCCCCTAAGTGCAGTCTCTGTGTCACAGGAACAAACTGAGTCCATGGCCACAAGAAAAGTCCAGCCAAAAGGCCACTCCAAATCATCTCTCCCCATTCAATCATCTCCACGTTCTTCGGGCCAGGTCCTTGTCTCATCTCATCTCTTATCTCCCTTCTTATTCAGCCTCGAGGAGGATTAGCATTTTTGCAAGGCCCCAATCATGAAAGAAAGGGGTTAAAACTTTCAGTCTCTGTCTGTCCCGGAGCTGCAGCACTCCCACACACGCTGCTCCGGCCGGGCACTCTTCCCCCCCCTTCTCCTCCTGGGCCGGCTGCTATCACATTCGGTGTCGCCGGCTCTCCTCTCTCCCTCCTGGGGAGGGGGGAGAATGTCTGCCCGATGTCTCTTGGGGCTCCTCCACCCTTCCATCCTTGAGGGCCTTCTCACCCCCATCTCTGTCCAGGCCCCGGGCCTACCGCATGGCTGCCCCTCCCCCGCCCAGCAGCAGCGGCTGGACAGGGGAGGGAGATCTGATCTCTTCGCCTGGACGTCCCAAGAGGGCCTGCCAGGGCCAGAGCTCTGCTTTTTAACCCCTGTGTATTCTCGGAGGTGTGTCCAAACCCCACTGGCTACACCAGGTGCCAGTCTCAAACTCCGAACATCCATTGGTTTGACCACAGCATCCCAGAATTCCCACTTCTTCCTGGTCAAACCACCACAATCACCCACGTGCCTACTGCCTGTAGTTTGAGTTCTTCCTGGCTTTTGTATTTCTGGGACTGCTGTCTCGTGTGAGCAACTCTAAGTTGCATTCCAGTTCCAAACATAGGTGCAGTGCGGATGAGTCCACGCTGGGAATTCAGCTCTCCTTAGGGGATAGCCTACATCAGCCTCTTTGCTCAGGGGTTGCCTTTCAGTGCCTCATTTGAGATGCAGTGCCATGTGAGGAGGTCCTACTGCCAAAAGCCCTCTGTCCTGTTATTCCAATAGCTCTGGAGTGAAGCATGTGTATCAGCCTCTTCCTAGAATCAGCTCTATGGCAGATGGTGCTGAGATTTAATTTGCACAAAGCTAAGTGTTTCTGTTTTGGTGGGTTTCTCCACAGATGTGTGAAGATAATACTTTGTACTGAAACGATCTTTGTATGATCATCAGTTTCAATCTGGCTTTGTTGCTGCACACATGCAGAACTAATGAGTTCAGTGCCTCTATTGAGCAAATGTATGTACACACCTAACACAGACAGAGTGGCAACCTTTGAGCCAAAGGTACTCAGCAGAAATGTTCTCACTCACTCAAGGCCTTAACATTCTGCTGAACATTCTGTATTCACCCATCCTTACCATCTCCCACTTGTGAATGGCTGGTTTTGTATGTGGCGGAAGGGGAAGATTTGTACAAGAACTTTGTAGAGTGTAAATGTACATGTCTTGTACATTTTTGGATATAACTGCATATTTTACTCAAAACATAAGCAGATAGAGCTAATTTTATTTGTATAGGCAACATATTAAAAGAGGATAAAATATATATTTTGTGTCCACCAATTACTGAAATGACTTTGGAAAATCTAGTACACCCTGCATTACAGTAAGGGCTAAAAATTTAATCAAATTCTTGTGAAGGGAATTGTTCACTTGTTTTTTCATACACTGAAGTATCTTCATACATTATAGATTCAATGAACTCCACCTACATCTTCTGTAACAGTGAACCTGTTACTCAATCGTGCATTTTCATGTTCAAGGTTAATAATTTTGCCTGTTTGAAGCCTGGATTTGTGTAGAGATGTAGTTCATACATTGCCCACTAAAAGCCACTAGGGATTTTCCTTCTTGCAACATAACATGGAATTAGGACAATTTACCAATTTGCAAGGGAAAAATAAGATAGGGATGGTATCAGAATCTTATTTTAGGAAGCTGCATAATAAACGTTATTTTTTAATTTGACAAAACTGGGGCAGCATTATACATTAAAAAAATTCATTGTCATAAATGGCATGTTCAGACTGCAACTTTGCAGTCATAAAAAATCTGTTTCTCAGGATGGCATTGAGAGGTTTCACTAGCAAAGCAGGATGTGATTCCCTACATGTCTTACGTACTATATACAAAGACAAATTGTTCAGAGAATGAACAATAGCAGCAATGCCAAAGCAGATATTTTATATGTTGGTTTTAGTTATGTCATTGCTCACTGTGTATCTAGTTGAATATTTATGAAAGAGGTAACTGGTGAAAAAATCCTTTTATAGAATTATAGAAATGTTGATCAGAATTTGGGAGGGTTTCTGAGGTCATGTAGTTAAACCTTATGCTGGAAGGGGACCACCACCAGCACTAGGCCAGGATCTATCCAGCCAGATGTGTAAAGCTCCAGCATTAGGCCAGGATCTATCCAGCCAGATGTGTAAAGCCTCTTTGGCAGAAGCACCCTGAGCCCTCCCAGGCAGCCCCTTTCTTGCAGTACTGTAATGTGGAAAAGCTATTCCTCATCTCCAACCTAAGCATCCCAAGGTCAAGCACCTGTCCCCTGCTACCTTACAGCAATGCTGAGAGGAGATTGAGAGTTTGGCTTTCATCTCTTTGTTTCTGTGTTTCAAGTAGTTGCAGTTTGCAAGTAGAACATCCCTCAGCCTCAGCTCCAAATGAACTCTGTTCCTCTGCTTCTCACAGTTCATCTGCTCTGGGCCTTTGATCATCTTAGCAGCTGTCTAATAGGTTTCCTCTGGTTTTTCAGCATCCTCCTTGACCTTGTGGGTAGGGAGGACATGCCAAAACCTGTTGTTACTGTTCTGTAGTAACCAGAGCAGAGCATGGGGCAGTAATGAATTCCTTTGATGTGCGAGACACAGCCATAATATAACCCATTAAAGAGTTGTGTGAGCTGTGCTCATTATCTTGCATTCAGCCTGGCCATTGCAGCACTTCTCACAGGCTCCCTGTGCTGCTCTGCTGGCTCATTACCAGCCTGCATTGATGTGTGGCATCTGTCTGCTCTCCTACAGAGTGTGATGCCTTTTCTTATTGAACTCCAGTTTAGCCCTCAGCAGAAGCGCCAGGAGTGGACAGTGGCATGATTTATAGTTCACTGGATGTGGAGATATTCAGTTGTCGATTGCACAGTCAATGTGTAGTAATGACAGCATGCATGTGGTATTAATCCAGTGAGTCCTGGGCTGATTCTTAGATAGATTCCCTGTATAATCAGTTAAGAAGCATTGCAACTTTCATTTACACTTCAACTAGCACGGATAGTGAGAAACAGGGGAATCGATGGGAATTTTACATTTAACTTTTATAGTTGTCATTGCTTCGAGTGGACAGTTCTATCAAAATAATGGTCAAAGCATTTGAACTGATATTTACCAACTTTTCTCTGGTAGAAAGTGCATGACTATCTTTAAAACAAGAGTATTTCATAGTAAAAAATATTGGAAACAGAATCTCTTGGGGTTTGGGAGGGGTAAGGTTTAGGCTGAATATGAACTTTGTAGATTCAATTTTTAATGGGTTTTGTGGTGTCTTGACCTACAGTTAAATGCATTAAAATCTACTATTTTCTGATAAAATCTAATCCTTCATTAATGTATTCATGGTTGCTTTCAGTGAGGATTCCTTTTGGATGAACTGTCACAGCCTCCACTCCTGTGTGTTTTACAGTCCCTTTCAAGCATTTCAGGTGTCCATGGCACTGAGCTGTACAGGACTCAGGGCTGTTTTCCCTCCTGGTCATTGCACATGCAGGACCATGGTACCAGTGCCCTGGCTGCTGTGAGGATGCCTAATAGCAGTGCTCAGACCTATCTGACCCAAGATGTGCTGTTTATCAGCGGAGGGAAAGAATGGATGTCACAGGTAATAGCAAGGACTTCTTTGTTTACCTAGGAAGAGTGAAAGTTTGGGGGGTTTTTGCTTTGCCTTATCTTTGTCATTTGGTGCACCTCTACTTCTACCTGACAACAGCAAGACACAAGGAGACTGCACGTTATCAGTAAGCATCTTTTTGGTTCTGCTATGATCCATGACACTGTTAGACTAAGACTTTCTCTGTAAATATATTCCATCTTCTCACAACCTAGAATCCAAAACCACTATGGTATATAAAAATGTTTTTTTTTAATGGTATGCACTGTTTGCTTGAGACTAGAGAATGGACTAATGAAACTCCTGTTGGCCCAGAATTTCCTTAGATGAAAAATTCTTTCTTTTAAGGCCAGTTCTGTTGCACTCTACAAGAATATAAGTTATTAAAAAAAAAAAAAAAAAAAGAAGCATGCAAATCAATCAAAGAAACCCCCAAACTAGGCACACATTGGTATGAGAAGCTTCAGCATATACCAATTATTTTGCATTGCTAACACAGGTGCTTTCCATTTATAAACCAACTTTTAAAATGTGAGTTTTTTACTGTGGCTATTAAGTGACAGTGGTCTTCTAGTATCAGTCAGTAGGAAAATGTCTATTCCATTTCTTCCTTATTTTCTAGATAGCTCCCTGATGTTCAGCTTTGCTCATTTTCCATTTCACAAACTGAGTTTACTTTAACTAAAACTGCCAAGCAGTAATTCAGTTCTTAACTAGATTTGTGGTGGTGAGACAGAGGGTGACATAAAAAGGCAGAACTTATTGGCACGATTCATCATCACACTCTATCGCACGCTCGAGCCTACCGGGCAGGAAATGTTATTAAATTGAGGGATGTGTCACAGCCTCCGGAATTTGGCAGGATGAGCACCTTAAACCTCTGGAATGGCCAGTGTGCTCAACTCACATTCAGGCTCCCTGGATAATTGCAAGAATATAGCTGGTGTTGCAGGACAAATTCTGCAAGGGACAAGAGCTTGGCATTGCCTTCACACTGTGACAATGGCAAGAGGAAATGACTAATGTGCAGAAAACAGTCATGGCAACAATTATGCTTGCTAGTTGTCCAGGGGAGTGAGGCACAACCACATCTACCTGGTTAATGCATTTTACTAACTGTGATAACAAGGGTCAGATGCTGTTGGGGAAGTACAGAATCCCTGTTAATTTTTGAGTAGACAGGTCAGGTAAGTATCTAGTTGTATTGGAACACAAATGGGGATAAAGCATGAATTGCATGTCAAACTAATAAGTGAAAACAAGAAAAAAAATATTTCTTAGGAAAAGTTTAAATTAAATACTCTGGGTGTAATTTGTTTTTGTGAAATAAAATGTCCTTTGGAAAAACATGCCTTAGTGCTAGGAACATACAGAAAGTATAAATATAACAAGCTCAGATAGGGAAATCTGTGGGATCATGAGAGATCTGGGAAATTTGTGCATTATCTTAGGCATTTTCTGTGGCCCAGCTGTCAGCTCCAGTGTTACTATGGAGTGGAATCCTAAAATGAAGTAGGCATTTCACAGTTGGAGTGGGTTGAGACTGACAATTCTGTGGTCATGAATGCACAGAGGTGGGAATTAAATTACATTCAAAGAGCATAAATCAAGAAGACAGTCTTACTTAACAATGGGTGGCTGCTGAAAAGTAAGTCTTGTAAAAACACAGAGTATAGTTTTACCAGTAAATTTCACTGAGTACTGAAAACTTTGGGATTAGGAAAGTTTTGAAGCCAAATTTTATCACAATTTTAAAATTGCAGACTCTTTACATTCAAGCAGTTTATGAAAAAGACACAGCCTATTTCTTGATTTCTCTTTGAATTTTGTAGCATATTCTTCCAAGTTTAAATTAGACTCATGGATAAACTGCCGTCTCAAATATTTTTTGCAATTTAGTCAGCTCATGCTCACTGTTGAAAATATTTTTTAAAGACTGATTTGAAATTACTTTCAAAAACACCATACACCCTATTAGAAAGGTAACACACCATGCCTTTTCTCTCAAGGAAATTTTCAGAAATCTATTTCTATTTTGTTAAGCTCTCAAACTCCAGAAAAAAAATACAACCACCACACATGCACGCCATACTTGCATTTTCTGATAATGTGTATTTATTTGTATCCAGAAATACAAATGCTGGGATCAAAATACGAATATAAATAGTATTCTAGACGCACGGCCCTACTTCTTAACACAAAGTAAACTGGAATGGATGTGATCCAGAAGAGAAAGTCATTGTCTGAGAACTTGAGGAGATGAAGCACATGGGTGTTTGACTTTTCTGATTAGGTCAGTCTGGGGGATCACTGGGATGGCTATCTAACTTAGAATGACATACTGGTACTAGTGCTACCTGTATTATTCAAGGCACATTGGGCACATAATTGTACTTTCATTTCACTATAACATCACAAGCTGCACTGCTAGCAACGAAATCACACACCCCTAACAAAAACTTAGGAAGGAAGGATAATTAGAAATCTAAAATTTCGTCTGTGTTCTATAAGAAAATTCAATTTGGCACATAGTTGGCTGTATTTATTTGATTAATAAAATTACACTCACTTATAAAAAAAATCATGTGTTGTCATGGTGGAAAAAAATGTTTTGAGAGCAGTATACTGAGAGTTTAGGCCAGGATTATGTGGGGGTTTGGTGACGGCCTGTGGTAGCCACAGTTTGGTCCATGGTATCACAAGTGATTGTGGATGACAAAAAAGTCACAGGACTCCAGAATGACTGCAAAAGAGAATAAGGGAGTGTGATACTGTAATCTCTGCACCAGCTTTCCCACTGTTGTTCAGAGGAAGTGTTTTGTGGGAGCTTATTCTGTTTTTTTTTTCCTCTGCAGCACTCTGTCTGGCAGTGCTGTACTTCCCTGGCTGCCTGTGTTATACTGTCAAATGCAATTATTTAACCAACTTTCCATGAGTTCCACAGTTGCTTTCATTTTAAGGATCCCATGAGCTCTGTAAGCACGGAATGGACTCTGTAGCATGCTCTATTTCACATTTGTCAGTAGTTTTTAAAATAGATGTCATCAGTATTGTTCTCTTCATCCATTTTATATTAATGTGCAATTTGAAAATGTTAGCATTTACCTGTTTTGGGCCTCACTTTAAGTATGTAAATCACAAATCTCACATTAAGTACTCATGTTACAAACACTCCACAAGTTTTGAATCCAAACAATGGATTCAACTCTTACAGAATATCATCCAATAATCTTCCTTATTGCTGATTTGAACTTAAACCCCTCTTCTGGTCAATGGTCTTAATTAATGGGGAAAGTTTTGGCTCAGACCTAGCAGGTCTGGTTTGTTTTAAACTTGTAATCCTAATACTGTCTCAGTAACAAGCCATCACCAGCTTCACTGTGGATATCTCATTCTTTGTGTCTTAGAATATATTGTGTCAGTACAGCTTCCTGTCTCTCAAGCACTGCTGAAAGAAGTTATAGAGACTTTAGAAGAGTATTAGGGGCTGTATTAAACACTAAAGGGAGCACCTGCATGCCCTTATAATAAGCTCCACAGGCTGGCTTAGGCCTCCAGGTCAAGTTATTGGGTGCTCCAATGACACCAGAGGCTGTTGCGTCTCCTATGACAAGAGCCATTTCCTTACCCAGATAAAAGAATATCCGTCAAGTTACTGGCTGATATCAGTGCCTGCTTTGCCTAGTTCAGTCCTTGAGAAAGCTTTTCCCTAGACATATGAATCAACACAACCACATCTTCTGCTTGTCCTTTATAAACAGCAAATGATTACAAGATCAAAATGAATGTTTTGGTAGAAAGAAGAGAATTCTCAGGTGTCCATCTCTGAGGCAATGAATTTCATAATTAATTTTATTCTCTAATGTCATGTATTTTTTAGGAAAATCCTTGAGGAGTCCAGATGCATACAGACACCAGCTTGAGGACCCAAGACAAAAGAAGAAAAGCAAAAGAAAGTAAAGTCTGTAGAAAGAAATACATCATCACAGATGTTGGATATCTCACTTGAGGAATGTCAGCAGTAACTTACTAAGTGCTTGAAGTCAGTCATGATCCAAAGTCATCTAAAGAAAGAGCTGCTAGGTAAACTAGATGGTCAGAACAATATTTATCCCTGGTTCAGGACTTAGTCCTAGCTAGACAGAGTTGTAGGCCATCATATCTCTTTAAATTATCCACCAAATGTTCAGTGTAAAAAAAATTACTGTTTAACTTCTCAAAGCAATTGACTTCAAGCTAAGATTTTTTTTTTTGTTGAAACATAATTTCACTTTAGATATAGAACATAGCTTTGGTTTTAGTATCTGAACCAGTGGCCTAAATTATGAGGAAAGAACTCCTCCTAGATCCCAGGGAGAAAGGTAATACTATTAAGGCCACTGAGTCTGGAAGAAAGGCCTTCATTTTTTCACTTGTATACCAGAACCATTCAAGAAGAGAGTGTGATGAACCATAAAAAGGTGGTGGGCATAGAAGCATAGAATAAGACTGATAACACTATACTTTTTTCTCAGTAGACAAGTGTAAGTTGAGCTAATTTTATGCTTGTGGAGGGAGGAGAAATCTAAAATTAACTGAAGGAAAAAGCCAAAAAACCTCTAAATGAAAAAGAATCTCACCTTTCATCTGTGGAAGTACATTCCCAATCCATAGTCTCGTTTTGCCTATTTTAAACGGTCTTCTGGAAAGAGATCTGGATGAGCCTTGAGTGTAAGCTCTGCATCTCTTGCTGGAATGAAATTGCTGAGTGCAGAAGGAAGGATTCTGGTAAACTGCTGAAATTCCACTGCAGCCTTTTGATATATAGGAAATAAGAAACCTACAGACTGTTTGGAAAAATAAAGAAAATGCAGAGAAATGCTCAGTCTGTAGGTTGAGGACATTTAGAATATTGATCACACACTGTGGTGCTCAGGAAGAACTCCAGAAGGTCACTGGTCCCACTTTCTAACTTTCAGATGAGAAATATGTTAAGGGATGTCCTTTCATATTAATAAATGATAAAGGCACTGACGTAAGAGGCACAAGCATTTCACCGTGAGCAAGAAGAAGAAGATACCTTGAAAAAAATAATCTGCCTGTGTAGATATCTAATATTATGAGACATGGCTTGCCTTTTCTTACTGCATTATATGGAAACCAGGAAAGAGCAGCCAATGGAAAAAGTACAATTTGTTATGGACAGCTTTTACAAGTTTCAGTGGGCACTTTGTTTTACAGTTTAGAAGGTGACACCAACCCTCCAGGTGGTGAGGCTAATGAAACAGTCCCTGGAGGTGTTTAAAAAAAGACTGGAATGACACGTAGTGCTATGGTTTAGTTAATGAGGTGGTGTTAGGTCATAGGCTGGACTTGATGATTTCCAAGGTCTTTTCCAACCTATTTGATTCTGTGACTCTGTGAAATCTGTCTGTCTTAAAATATTGAATCTTCCTTCCCACAAAGTCTGTCAGCAGTTCCAGAGCTACCTGGCATCCAGTCATGTAGGAGAGTAATTTTATCAGATATACGGCGAAATTTTGTATAAAAAGGAGGTAAACAGCCTTCCCTTCATGAAATGACCTAGTAAGAAGATAATTCATGGTGATAAATTCTTGAAATAAAGTGAGATGCTAGACACCAAGACACATTAGAGCTGCAGAAGTGTTTAAGATAGCTATCTGTCTGAGTTATTTGGCAGTATGCCTGCAGTTCCAGAAATAATTTCCTATCAGTTAAAGGCTCATGTGTCACTGCTGTTCCAGCTGATGAATGTGCAAACCTCCAGGTGGATGATTTGGAATTAGCTGTGGGTTAAATTGAATAAGAGGACTGCAACAGATAAGAGCTGCACAGCAATAAAAAATAATTTCTTTTTCTTCTTTTAGCTTCACTACTCATCATTGTCTCTGTGAAGACAGTTCTAGCTTTTGTAATTTTTATCATTTTTATTGGTATGCACAAAATAGCAATACACAGTTGAGAGTTGATTAAGGAGAACATGAGAAAGAAAAGGTTATCAAAATGCCTGATGTGTTTTAAACTACACCGCTACTTTTTCGTTTAGAAAGTTATATTAAAATTGTGTGACACTGCAGTTCCCCATTACTGCTGGACACTGAGAGAACAAAAACTGGCTACAAGGTTTTTTTTCTTTATTATTGGAAGAGTGGCTGTAAAAAAAGGAGCTGTCAATATGCTATGAATCAGAGCCAGGAAAACAGAGAAGATTGAATTAAGCAGACCAATATTATTTATACATTCTTAGTGGCCTTGGAAATGCTGCCCTCAGTAAAGACAAATAATGCCCAAGAATTTTTAATTGAAGGGGAGAATAAGAGGACTGACTTTAAATTGTCCTGAGAAACAAAGGTGATTATTTAAAAAACTCACAATCCCTTCTGCAACTTTGATAAGGAACAAATGTAACGTGAAGATACTTGGTTTTGAGGTTTTACATAGCCAAATGTGCCAAATGTGTTCATTTCACTGCTCATTTGGTTTTTCTTTCCTCTGTTCCCTTCCTTGGAAGGGTAAAAAGAAGTAGTGGAATAAATGCAAGTCTCTAGTATGAAATGATATGATAAGAACATATTCTAGAATGCTAAAATACAGTTCTTATATTTCTAGTGGGACAGCACACCAAAATGTTAACTTTTGCCAATTTGCAAAAGAAGCGAAAGAATACCTGAAGGTGAATGAGGATGTTCTTACTCCTACAGAAGGATATGGCACATAGATGTGTGCAGACCTTAATGGCCCCAATTTTAAATGATGCAGATCATAGAAAGCCTCTCTTTCCTGATCTCTAAGGTTTCTCAGCACCTGCCAAAGCACGGAGCAGTAAAGCAGTGACAGTAAGCCAAGTTACTGGGAACAAGCAGAGGAGTGCATTCAGGAACCTGCCAGCCTTCCATAAAAATCAATTTTTGATAACCCCAAATCAGAAAAAATTACACAGTAAAATATGTCCTCTGCTCTCACTGTAAGAGCACAAGGCAGTTGTGTCTGCAGCTTCTTTCTTGATTTAGGACAGTGGAAAAATTGGAATTATTTGCTTCCATCTTCTGTTCATGAAAAAAAGTCAGAAAGATTGTCAATATGAATGGATCTAGCAGAATCAGTCTTCCAAAGAAGGATCTGTTGGGATTGTCTGCTTTCAGCAGGTCTCCTGAGCAGCCATGAGCACAAGTGCAAGAAAAGCATACACTCATCATCTAACACGGGAATGTTCCACTTCCCACAAAACTCACACAGCATGGAATTGTTAAATAAACATCACTTTACCTGTTCAAGATCTAATGGTGGAAGGCACCTGATTGTGCATCATTTGTCTCAATACTACTACCAAAATCAATTCATTGTGCAGAGGGTTTGCAGGATCACCCCCCTAAAGGAAAATGGTTTCCATTATTGGAATATTTCTAGTATTCTTCTAAAATATGGCTGAAGGTGACTATTAGAGTAGAATAATTAATAATTAGAGATCAGGATATCCAACTCAAATTTAATCACCTTCTTGCACTACTTAAAATATCATTGTCATCCTGAAATTAAGTCTATACCTCCAAGTGCAGGACACAGGTTTACAGAGCAGTTAATCTGCTAATTAGAGTTAGCAAAATTTTAAACATGTATTCTGAAATCAGAAGGTTATCGTGGGTTTAGAAGACATCAGATTGGGCAGATCTTTCTAAAAATAAGGCTTTGATTCTGCCTCAAAATATTTCTTTTCTGTGCTTCTAATTTGAATTTTTTCAGTCCTTACAGAAGTAATTCCCCTCCATGACCTAAACACAACTAGTTTTCAGATATTTGAGACAAGGTAAAAAACAGAAGAAAGATTTTGAAAAATTAAAATTAACTGTTGGGTTAGTTTTTTTTTTTCCCCTATTAAAACTCAGAGGAAGAACACAGCAACAGCAATGAGAGACAGTGATGTTTCAAAGAACATGACAGCATTTCCGTTCCTTTAGAAGTACTGTTGCATTAGCTTTTGCTTGTTTGCAGGGTTTTCCTTTTGAGGAAAAAGGAACTCCTTTCAAGTCACATCCACTATTCATTTTTTCATCAAATACTGCCTGGAAGCGACACACATTTTTTGAGTTCATAAAAAATTATCTCCAAAAGGGAAAAGAAATAGAATTGTTGTTTTAATTATCTTTTAACTTCAATCTTTTGTAACAATTTGTCATGCAAAGGGTAGTGAAAAGCTATTGCTATTTAATTCTGGATGTATTTTGTTTGCTTAATAACAATTATTTAGACAGCCTGTAAAAGACATCACTTAGTTCAATACTGCAAAAGTAGTTTTTGAAAAAATGGGTAGTTTAGAATTCAATGGTCAATACCTTGAAAAATACAAAATTGTTTTTTAGTGTAAAACATAGTTGAAAATTTTGGAAAAGAATGAAAAGAACCTCTTTCTACATGTGGCAGCTATTTCATGTTTAATCCAAGTGTCACAATTGAATTCCTGTAATGCACTATTCAAGCCACAAGTGTTCAGTCTTTAGCTCAGGCACAGGGAACAACTACTGTGAGTAAATATTGCAGTGTTTAATGTTATGAAAAGGAAAAAAAAGGCCTTTGGCACACATGTTTTTCAATTTTATAATACAACTTTGAGAGAAAAAATAAGAATGCATGAAAACACTTTTTTAGCAGATTGAAATCTGAAGAAAGTCACATATTCCTGGTGCTATTATAATTTTTACTCATGGGCTATGCACTGTGAACTGCTACAATGACACAAACAAGAGGAATCTTGTCCTGCTTCAAGTACAGTACTTTGGAAATCAATGACCATCCTGTGTTTAATGAGTCGTAGAAAACACAGTTAAAAGCTTGAAAAACTGTAGAAGTTATGCCTACAGCTGCCTCACAGATAGGCAAGTCTTATTTATATCCAAATGATAGCTTTCTTCTCTGTCTGCCTTTTCACCTCTAAGTTAAAACCAATATGTGTAGGTAAGTGGCTAATTCAATGAACCCAGACCTCTACAGAAAGTCATGTGCACGTTTTGATCCTACCAGACATTTCTTAGTGTCTCTTAGTGGTTATTCCATATCAAGGAGATCGTCAGTTTCCCAAAACCTGTGGTATCAAGCAAATTTAAATACAAAAGAGCATTTTCATCAGCTTTGGCTTATTTGCTAGTGCCAGTGTACATTTCTCTGAGCCTTAGGGATATGGCAGCATTTTGAAGAAAGTATGAGAATGAAAAATAAAAATTACATATTTAAACTTTGCTTGAATTGTGAATAGCTCCTATGGTAAGGGACAATAGTAGAGATTTTAATATACAATAATTATTCATAAACATCGCTTACACTACAAATTCAGCTGAACTTTGTAAGAACTTTTTTCTTAAAACAAATAGCAGTTAGGAGAGAACTCTTCCATGTTTTTCTTTTTCAAGAAATTACATGTTAAAATTCTTCATCAGGCTCTGTGATGGTAAAAGTTAATGTGGTCTTTTTAATTGGAGATGAAACTGACTGTGTCCTTCACTTTTTCTGCACTTTCAGCATCCGTCCGCAGTGAGAAAACACAGCAGTCTTCACGGCTACAGGCAACATTTAAAGATAGAGGTATCCAACCCAGTAGACCAGGTTAAACAGCAGGAAGGATGTAGGAAAAAAGACCCTAGAGTAAGAGTCCAGTTCTAAGATGTCTATGTGAATCCGTCCTCTCCTCCATGAGCCTGATTTACACTCTTCATAACAACAGAAAAAGCTCTGACAGTCTTTCCCATCCAGACATTCATAGACACACGCATCTTCAAAATCTTGCCAATACATGGCATTGTTCAATGTGATGACTGTAGTTGGTGGTCTCATATCAAGTACAGAATAATTCTGAGGAGAGAAAAAAAATTGCAACAGTTTGACAAATTTCCCTGGATGGCGCAGATCAAAATTAATAATCACAGCAGAAAGCAATCATTTTTTCACACTTAGGAATTCACTTACCTGTCAGAATATAATTTTCAAGTTGTTTTAAACACTTGCAGCTACTACATTTAAGATGGATTCTCAAAAATAAGGAAGATATCCCCCCTCTCCATTTAATTATACAATGTCCTCCACTTCACATAGGTGCATTCACTGCCTCTTAACTTCACTATGATTTTTAAGAACAGATTTTGTCAGCAATAGATAGTGATCATTTCAGTACAGGATTTCCTGTACTGAATCCCGAGGCATGTCCCCTTAGTGCTTATCACACTAACCATGCTCAGAAATAGGAATTTTGATGTCATGCATCCTCACAGCAGCATTCATGCTTATAGATGTTTCCTTCTTCAATGTACTCCCTATTTACACTTTGTCAGCTTTTCTGTCACATCATTTACTTGGCACGCAAAATGCCTTCTCACAAGAGTCTCCCCTCTCATTAAACCACCCATTCCATCTTCACAAGTGTCACCTCCTCCACTGACATCACTAGAAAAGGTCCCATCAGCTTTGCTGCCTGTCAGTACCATCCTGACAAAGCAGACGCAGCCCTGGCAGCCTGGTTTATCTGCCTGAGGCCCTTCCTCTCCCTGGCACTGTGCCAAGCCTTGGCTTTGCCTGCAGGAACGTGCTGGCTGTGCCAGGAATAAGCTGGTTACAGCTGCTTGCATTTAGGAAAATGCTCTGGGCTCTTGCTTCCATACTACACAAAGTACTCAACATTACCTGCTGAAGGTGTTAGGGGGTTCCTGAAAACTTTCCTTCTGGATGTGAGGAACACTGGTGATATGACTGATGTGCCTCAGTGGAAATGTCTCCTTTTCATACTGACTTAATTTGCTTTCTACAAATCTTTTGGCATGCTGTAGTATTACCCATCTCATTTAAAATGCTGGTGCCTGAGCTAAGAACTTGATGTAGCATCCCTCTGCTTAGATGTTGGCACTGCCAACACAGACAACTACACCTGAACAACTGCCCTATGGAATCCAGTCAATTACTTCTAGACACAAATAATTTTATCATAAGTAAATGCTAAAATGTCTCAGGTGCATTCTTCTGTGAACTGCAAGCAGATTGCAGTTTAGAAGAAGCTGATTATTGCAAATCTATTTGTTGTGAATGACTTTGTCTCTGAGATTAGATGACAGAAATTACACCTGTATGGTCTTCTCTCTCTTTTGTAAAGTTTTGTGTGGCTTGTTTCAGGGCCTTACAATGTGTTGCCATGTCAAACAGGTATAAGATTATTGTATAAGCAATCCTTTTTTACTCTAGTACTATGGAAAGAAAAGACTATGACTAGAGTATACACGGAGTTCTGCTATATGACTGTGTCACATATTGTATATTTATTGCAGGTCTATGAGCATTTCCAACTCAGGGACTGAAATTTTCCATGCCTGTCTAAAATATTTATGTTTAAAAAAATAAAGGCTCAGAAAGGTTTTGGTGAGTGATGATAAAAAAGTGCTCTGGCTCTGCAAAGGAAACTTCCTCATGTGTGGGGTATTTTGTTGTTGTTTTCTTGTATCAACTATCTGCTCAGGACAGAAGAGAAAATAATCGCCCTAATAATTCAGAGAGATTAATCTGGTTGTTTTATTCTCTGCCATGTAGGAGCTATCCTGAAGTAACAAGATACGAGGGGAAGGTGGATGGTCCCCCCCACGTTCGATGTGTCCAGCTGAGCTGGGGCTGGGAGAGCAGCGCACACACCGCGGGCACCATCCCAGTCCCACCCAGGAGGTCTGCCAGGGCAAGGACTTCTCCAGGGCCTTGGACAAGGCAGTTCAGGTGCAGTGTTAAACATGCTTAATAATATTGTTTCTGACAAGGTATATGTGTGTTTTCTAGGAGGAAAAGAAAAGGCTTGGGATTACCTGAACATGGATTTACTAAGATTAATAAATTTCACCTTTTAAGTGTCATTACTACAAAACTGAAAAAGACAAAATGATATCTTGAGAGCCAGCGACATGGCTTATTTAAGCTCTAATTTGAAGGTTTCTTTGTATAGACAATGTCCTCAGTATAGACAAAGGTGCTCAGTAACTTAAGGTGAAAAAAAAACAGCGGGTAAAAAACCTGAAAAGAGTGAGTAAAAAACTTGAAAATGCTGTAGGATGCATTCCAAGCAGATCAGAATGACTAGCTCTACATAAAGGTTTTTAAACCCTAATGTCATTTTAATTATCTTTCCCTATAGCTTTTAATTGGAAAAAGGAAAGTGCTGCTACCCATTCAACATGCTCTGTTAACTTCATCTTCCAGAAAAGTCTGTCCAGGGAGTGACAGCAGTAGAAAGTGGATAGATGGGATGCTTGCTGTAAACCACTAATTGCCAATAAGACGACTCTCTAAGTTATATGAGGTCTTAAAATACATCAGAGAACTCATGTTTAAAAAAAAGGTATATATTATTATTTGTAAAATGATAGGGTAATAACATAGATCTGGCAGTTGTAAATGAGAAACTTCATCATATCCAACCTAAGAAATGCAAACCCCAGTGCTTGAGTTCTGGATCTGTTCTTATCTGATGGCAGACCATTCAACCAGCGGGTAAACTGGCTTCAGGCTTGCTGAATGCTTTATATTTGCATACACTATAGCAGGTATTCACACAACTTAGAGACACAATTTTGTGCTCTGTTCCAACTTTATTGCTACTCCCCATATTCCTTTTGTAGATAGAGTACAGCTACCTGTGTTCAACTTGTGTGCCTAAATTATTTGAAAATCCACCTGAAAGCTTACTAAAGGTTTTGCATATGCATAAATGAACTTCCTTTTTTTCTGTGAAACTTAGTTAAAACTCCATAGAAGTTTATAACATAACTTGTGCTTATTACTTTCTCATAAAATGTAGTAACTTCTGTATTATATAAAGCAGACACACAAAATTTCTGAGGTAAAAATAACACATAATATTCGATACTTGACCCTTCTCCCTCTCATATCACTTGATAAGTCCTTATAGAAAGAGGCAGCTATGTTCCTCTGCCACAGCTGAAAACAAACTGACCTTTTAAAAAAAAAGCAAAGCAATATTTTTAGTGAAGTCAGGGTAAAGCATAACATAGCAATACAGCTCTCTCAGGAATTAGTGCAAGTAAATGTCAACCATCTATTTGTGCCCCCAATTCTCTCACTGAATAAAGTAGCTTACTTACCATTACATGACCAAAACTTACATCAGGTAGCTTAAATAAAGATAAGAAAAGAATTATTCAGGAGAAAACATATTTAGTGCTTCACATGCATCTATATTCAATAGTATTCCTTGGATCAAGCCCTTAAATGCATAAAACACTCCATGCAGTGTGTTCTGTATATATTCAGCATAATATTCTGGACACTTGAAAACAGCATGAAACTTCAACAGAATTCATGACTGGTTTTCATAGACTTAAAATATTTATTTAACCTATGAAATGCTCAAACAATAGGTAACTGAGCATTTTTTCTGGTCCTGATTTAAATCTTGACAATGTTGCATGTTTTCTCATGTCTTCATTCACATGTCTGGAATTACATCCTACTAACAAAGTTACTCATGACTTTTTAATTCAGTCTTTTTATAGGATGGTAATTTTAGTTTGATCACTAGCAAGTTCATTTTGATCTCAAACTTTTCTTTTGGTAACAATTTTTTGCTTTTGTGAGCAATGCATTTTTGTAAGAAGCTATTTTAAGTTTAATGGAGTTGTCATTGACTAAGTCTGTGGCTTTCTAGACTTTCTCTAATCCCGTATTTGTTTCAGATTTTCCTTCATTAGTTCTTCATTCAATCATTTTCTATAGCTCTTCATTCAACCCCTTTTTACATCATGACCTATTATTCCCTAAATTTAGGCTTCTCTCTCCTCAATTTCCTTCTTCACATTTTTCCTATTTGGCTTTGATTTCTGATTTCAAATGTCCTTATTTCCTCTATTACATACAATGGCATTCAACATCTCCAACTACTGATTATGAACAAATAATATTATTGCTTGATCTCGAGTGGTCAGCCCCTTTCCATATGTTTACACTGAGATTTTTTTTCCCTATTAAACTGCCCCCTCTCATTCTTATAGTCAGTTATGAAGTAAACCAGGCAATTCTTCCTGCATTATTGTTTTAGTTGATTCTAAATAGATAGCTTTTGTGTTTTTCTGGGTGTTACAATGAAAAGTTGTTTTTTGGCCAAAAATGAGCCATGCCTAAAACCTTTTTAAGTGACCTCCATTTTTGTCCTTGGGAGCCTGCACTGTTGTGCACAGGGCTTAAACCAAATGCTAGTTCCCAGCAGAGACAATGAAATTCTTCTCATAAATATTTCTAGACCTGTCAAGCCATGAAATAGCAATGCATTTGAATATTCACTGATGTGCATTTATTTGTATACAAGCTATGCAATCTGTTTCAGTGGGAGACTTCACCAACTACCAGCACAGTAATTGGAGGACAAAGGATGTGTAGGCAGGGTTGCTGCTCCATGGTGAGCAGGCTGCTTCTGTTAGGAACACACCTCACTCAGCAGGCATGTAACTGCTCCTACTGCTACTGTGGGTGACTTTTCCATCAGCTTTCAGGGCAGATCACACCACTGGGAAAATCTTGGAGGAGTGAAGTGCCATGGGATTACAGGCTACCATTAAATGATTATCTGCTCTCTGAGCTGCACATGAAAAGAAATTTAAATGCTCCCATCTTACCGACTTTTTCTTCTTAGTACAGTTTGGTTTCCTGCAACTTGAGTAGTAGTTGAGGGTGGCATACTCCATCAGAGCAGCAAATACAAATAGAAAGCATACAGTCACAAACAAATCCATGGCAGTGACATAGGAGACACGGGGCAATGACTTTCTTGCAATGGTACTCAAAGTTGTCATGGTCAATACTGTGGTGATGCCTGCAGGGAGAAACTTGAGTTAATTGTGTGCTACATCACTTCTTCATATCACAGAAGAATCTTTGGAAATAAACATATAAAACAGGAATCCAGAGTGTACCCAAGTAATTATTTGGTAGTACTAAGAAATAATGGAAAATAGTATCAGTAGGGAAAAAGTTATTTTGTAAACACAGATTTTCTCTGTTTATTTTCATCTTTGCAAAAGTGACATTCCTATGCGTCTCAATATGCTTTTCTTCATCTCTTCCTTCTGATCCCAGTAAGGTTGAAGATGGGGGTGACGGAGAGAATGAAGAAATTTTTGAAGAGAAGTATGAAGCAGAAAAGATACTAAACCCAGAAAAATAAAATCAAGAAAGTTAGTAAGCACCGAAGGAAAGATGTTCTATTCCACAGTAGTAGTGCTCTCAGGAAAAATCTTATGATCAAAAAAGAGGTGTGGGGAGAAAAAAAAAAGATTCTGCTAAGATCTGACCATGAATTCTGAAAGTATGTCTTCACACCACTGCTTCCTTGGGAGTCCTCCAGTGCCATTTTCCTTCTGAGTATGGGAAATCAATGTTACTTGCTCAGTCAGAGTAAGACTCTCATACAAACTTCAGATGCAACATTAACAGAGACAGCCTTTTTAATTCATACAAAGCATCACTTCTGAGATTGATTTATTAATAGTGAACAAAATGGGATTAGTGTGAAATATCCAAAATTATAAAACCAGTGCTAAAATGAAATCTATGTCATGTAAGTTATTTGATTCCTAGTAATACATACAGTTTCTCTTAATTCCTGTGGAATAGCAGTCTTTCTATTCCCAACCTGTTATGAACCGCATGTCTTCTGACAGAAAAAAAAAAATCCAACTTCTTACTGGCTAGGGAAAAGAAAATAAAGCTTTCCCACAACAAAGTCTCAAGAGAGAACCTTCTCAACAAACAGCATAACCATAAGGTAATCTTTCTTTTTTTATAGTTAAAATGATATTTCACAATGGTTCATAGTGTTTGAAATGGCAAGGAATGATGGAAGTTATGCCTTATAGTTAAATAACTTCGCACTAAAAGCACTCTGGAGAGAAAGAAGTGTCTGTGGATTACTTTTGACTACTTTCTCTATATGAAGGATTGTCCATCTCTGACTTGTAAAGTTACAAGCTACAGTGATTCAAAAGAACAACCTTCTCCATTCAAGATAACAGAAAGTCCCTGGAAAAGACAGAAGGCAAATTATTGTCTATGTCTCAACCTTGAATAATAATGATTACTTGAATTCCCTATATACCTATTACCCAGAAATAAACAAACAGGAAGTTTCTGGAAAAAATCACAAGTCAATAACCAAGATGAAAGCAATGTTGATAGGAAGTGTAAAGTGTGGATTTTGTGTGTGCCTTGGACATCTAAAAGCTATTTCCTGAAATCTATGCCACCTCCCAGTATAAGCAGATAGGGTAGGCATGATCCAGCAACCTCTCCAGACCCCTCAACATCAGTTCTGTACCCTGCTGATGGTTTAAAAAAGCTGCAAAGACTCTGTTTACACATTTATCACAGTGGCCAACTGCAGAGATGCCCAAGTGCAGGAGGTGTGAACTGGCTGGCTTTGATTTGACCCTTACTAACTATATGTCAATCCCTTTCTGTATGGGCTTGATCTGGGCCTTGGGAGTCACTAATTTCAAAAGAACCACATACAGACCATGACATACCCTACAATATAAAATCAAGTTCTTCAACACTTCCTAATCCACATTTAGATTTCTGACACAAAAGTGTCCTTTTCTGAGCCACATGTACATGCTTTCAGGCATTTTACTATCTTAAAAAAAATCCTCAAAACCTATAGAGTTCTTCCAGTACAACACACAGAGTCCCATTTACCTGGATTCAAATGTAAGTTTTTGTTTCCCACTCATCATGTGATAGGACAGATTTTATTAAAAGGCTAAAAAAAATCATTAGTTTATGCACACAAGTCCTCAACTCACCTGTATCCTACTCCATGCCTTAAGCCTGAATATGAAACATCAGCTCAGCTCATGCTTGCAACTGGATTCTTGCTCACATTGTAAACAAGCACTGAGTTTTTGAAATTATGAAAATTCTATCTAGTGTATCAATTTTACATCTAGCAAACAGGCACACATTTTAAAATCTTAAAATGAGTTTATGGGGATACATACAGAGAGGAAAGAGAAAGAAGGTGCACCAGATGATACAATTTTGTATTTCTGTACATTTACAAATCAGAATATATATGTGTGTGTGTGTATGTATATATGTGTGTATGAGTGAATAAAATTCAGCACCATTATTTCCAGATACAATATCTTGTTTCCATATCCTTAGTTCATTTCATCTCTCATGCTAAGGAAATTCAGTTTGTTGAGTGGTTTCAAATGCATATGTCTTGCCAGATGAAATTGTGAAGTCTCTCACTTTGTGGAGTCCCGTATGGCAAAGTGAGCTTTGCATCTGTTATTGAAATTCACAGGGCTCATGAACTATCTATTTCAACAGAATTTTAGTATCAGCTAAGGACAGCTCTGAGGTAACCTGACATCAAAATTTTCAGGTAGAAATTGTATGTGTAAGCTTACAAGTCTCTGCAAATACCATTTTGGGAGGTTATATTCTCCCAGTAAATCCCATAGCAAAGATGCTATTTGATGTAACAAAAAGGATTGACTAGAAGATCAAATTATGCAGCTCTACAGAATGCATGAAAACACTCTTAACTTTTAGATCATTGGTCTAAACAGTTATTTAAAATTATTGCTGCTTGAAATCTGCTTACTGGACTGCCATATGCAAAGTGAGGTGGCAGGAGTTTCAGTGTTAGGAACTCTGGTCAGCAAGGCTAATTTTTAATTTTCTTGAGGTTATGTTGGTGGGACACTAAAGGAAATGTCTTCTGCTTTGATGCATGCTATCGCTTTTCTATAAAGTTAGTACTCCATCTTTCTGCTCTGGCCCTGTTTTGAGTACTTTCTTGGTTTTCTAGTGAATGAGGTAAAGATGAAATGGCAAGGAAAGCAATGTTCATTTTTTATTAAATATCATCTGTATCTTTTTTTTTGCATCAACACATTTCCGGCCTTGATACCCACAGTATCTTTTTAAACTGCAGCTCAATCTTTCTCTGTAGTAACTGCCTGGTCCTATTACATATAATACCCATTTTGAAAAGTACAGGGAAACTGAATGAAAGCTTCAGTTTAACTTAATTCCCTTCATCTTCACAGAAAATAACCTATTCTTTTTCAGATCATAACTTTTCTTCAGGGAAAAGTTGCCTCTTGACTTAGAACATTTTGAGATAATTTTGATTACTAGATACAAGCAGAAGCTGCAGAGAGTTCTTTCTCTTTGAACAAAGAGCAGAATAACTCAGGATCAAAAAACACAGTTCTCATCCAGCACTCAAATTTTACTTCCATTTTCGCACTGACTCTTTAGGTGGACTTGAGTTAATCTTGTTGCCAGTCTGGGCCTTAGTACCTCAAAGTGTATGTAAAAAGGGGATTAAAGAACCAAGTTTTTAAAGAACGTTTTAATGTCTCTGGACATCACTGCTGAAAGAATACTTATGGTCCCAAACCCAAAATATTTTTTTCTCCCAGAATGGAAATGCATCAGCTAGCATTATTCAGAAGGAAATAAAACCTGTCCTCCATGTAACTGTGAGTAGTTGCCAATAACTTTGGAAATTATTCATTCATTTCAGAGAGATAAATATTTCCCTGGTGCTAGTCCTTTACATTAATGCAGCTATACTCGGAGAAGGTTTGTTGCACAGAGTCTCTACAATTATTTTCAACTAATTAGTAGGACAATTTCAGCAGTTTGCCTTGGGCTGCATTACTCACAATTTTACCATGTGCCACTATCTAGATGTGGATGTGTGCTGTTGTTCAGATAGATCTGTAAGTTGCATTAAACATACAGGTCTGCAGCACAATGGGAGCACCTGCTCACTGCATCCCAGGAGCCAACAGGCCATTGCCGATTTGGGAGCAACAGGATTCTGTGTGCAAAAGAAGTGACCCATATATACTTGGCTTTACTTTTAGAAAAGTCATATTTTAGCCTATGAAATTAAATTCTCAGTCAGAGTTTTAGGAGACAGTCATGACATCCATAGAGAAGAAGCTTGAAATAACTCATTTTTATGTTCTTACTCGAAATTAATGACTTCAGTATCTGAATACATTTTTTCTCTGAACTTCCTGCTAGCTGAGGGGTGAGGTGGAGAGTCACACTAGTGCTTAGTGATCTAAAATACTTCTGTGTCTAATTATGTGGAATAATGAGCTTTGTGGTGTGGGCAACCACCCTTAGGTACAGGATATGAAAAATGCTTATGGCAAATCAATAACGCAAAGTGTTAGATGTCTTTTGTCTCTTTTTTCTTCTGCATTAAGAAGGATAATCCAGCAGGATGCCGCGTGATTCTCCCCATGCATGGGGTTTCAAACTCCCTTTTAAAAAAAGATGGAGAACAGTCAATCTTTCCTTATCTCCCTTGAGTCACCTAATTTAAGAAGAAAAGAGTTCAATTTAAGAGTTCAGCAGAGAGTTATACTTAAGACCTATTGCTCAATTTTCTGGCTATCAGAGGCAAGTCTACCCAGCCAGGAACAGGCAGTTGTAAGCTGCTCTGTCCTCACCTGTGTATGGTCTTTTTGCTGTTCTGGAGGTGTTACTGGATAACAGAGTAACTGCAAGTCTTTGTGTCCATCCTGTTGCTGGAGCTGTGGTGTACTGGCCCTTTGGCACTCACATGGAGGGAATGAGGACTGAATATTCCTTTCCTGTAAAAAAACCTCAGAAAAATGGACCTACATAGTAACAAACTCCAGCAGGAGGATGCAATGAAGCACTGGGAATGGCTGAAAACAGACATGCAAATTTTGACACAGGCTCCCCTTTTTTCCTAGACTGGTAGTTTTCCGAATCAGCTCATATTGGCAGACCTGGAAATCACAATCTGAACTAAGGAACTGTTTCTCCTGTGGTTCTGATGTTTATATATAATTGACTGTTACACAGTCCTATACCCTTGATGCTGTCAAAACCTGCAGGTCTTCCTACAGATGTTAAAAAAAAATCTAAGTCAACAATTCTAAGTGTACACTAAAGCACATTGACAAAATACACATGCTGGTCCTGACAAAAATGAGCTTCTGTAAAACCCAAACCAGCATAAATATTCACAATCTATGAAAAATATCAATACACCCAGTGTGAAGCTTAACTTCAAGCATGCAAGCTAAAACACTTTGCATGAGTTAATACTATTATATCCCACAGTTTTCTGTATATATAAGACATAATTGCCAGTGGGGGAGAGTTACAGAAGGGAAGGAAGCCAGCAGTGCAATTAATTAAGTCTTCAAAAATGTCACTAAAATATCATGGTGAGAACAAGGAGACAGACATTAATTCAAGATTTTTATGCAAAATAGGTGTCAGTGTCATCCAGTGGGTCAGATTAGTTTACTTTTAATTGCCCTGTTACAGGAAAAAAACCCAGTGATCTCAGTAATAAGTAGATCTGCTTCTGCAAGACATAGTAGTAATAATCCAAAGGGTATACCTAGTGGTCTCTTTGAAAGGAAGCTACATTTTCAAATAGTAGTGCAGGAACATCAGAAAAGGGAATTATTAACAACTTACCTAATGCTGTTCTTGCTGGTGTGGCATCTTTTTTGATCCAAAAGGATACCCAGGAAAGAACAACTGTTAATATACAGGGAATGTATGTTTGTATAGTGAAGTATCCCATTCTTCTACTTAAGTCGAAGTATATAGTCATGACTACATAATCACCTGAAACAACAGCACAAAAAGGAAATTCATTTGTATGGGAAACAGATAGTTGTTCACTGACCAGCTAATATTTTAACTTTAATGAAAACTGCATATGAAATATTTTTTAGAGTTTCAACAGCATCTGCACAGTAATTCTCATGTGAAATTTAAGTAAATCTTGCTATTCTAATATCCTTAAATTTAGGTCTCTGTGGAAATAATGTATTTGACAGGCAGAGCTTCTCAGCAATCATTCTGGATGAGTAAAGTTTTGAAAGGCATCTTGAATTTCCAGACATGGCATTTCTGGATATCTTCATGGCCACAAATGTGAAGGTACTGTCATTCACCAGATTCTGCAATTACTACACACAAAATTCTTCCTTCTGACGGCTGTGTCTTCTGTGCCTTAATTTCAGGTTTGAGTGAGTTCTGTTACCTTCTTTTGAGATATGAATCTTAAAATAGGGTCTTTTTGGCAAATGTAACATGCACATGAGTATGCCTTCACAGAAGAAGGCATTAATAGACACTAGAACTCAAGGCTGGCATTTCAGAAGTTGTGGCCATCTGTGGTATTTTCAGAAGGTGAGTCTGAACACAAGGTTTATTGTTTTGTTGTGCAGTAAAAATCATACATTCAAGAAATCAGTAAGAAGGTTAGTTTATCCCACAGTACATGATTTTTTCACTGTATCTCTTCTGCTAATCCTTGTGATTCCACAGGGGATAATAATCTGTCCCTCCTCTCTCCTCAGCAGAGGCTACTGACCTTATCACCTCTGCCCTACAACAGCTCTCTCAGCCACACAGATGTGCACTTTCTGAGACAGTCATGGTGAATAGCAGTAATAAAACTGAACTGAGACTGCTTTCTGTACTTCACTTGAAGTAGGTTGCTTCCATTTCAGATGTAAAGGAGAGCTTATATGCCAGAGAATTTCTATGTGGTTTTGTCTAACTGCACCAGGTTTGGCCTAATAAATTTTATGGCTTCTTGTTACAAACCTGAACTTTCTAGAGTATGGATTTGCAGAAGGCATCATTTGCAATAGTTAAGTAACTCTGTCTTCTTACAGCAAACCATCAGAAGAATGAAGAAATTGGAAACATAAAGATTAATCCCCCGAGGAATGTACATACAATTCGCCCAAGCAGAAGCACAGTGGGTTTATTAGTTGAGGCAAATTAAAGCTTAATCATCCAGTAACAGAGGACATATAAAGAAATGCATTTCTTACAATGGATAATTTGACTACAGCTAAATATTATATAAAAAATAAATTAACTCAGTAAGACTGATTTTCATCCAAAGCATCTCTGAAGTCACTGTAAAATCAATGAATTGCCATAAATTAGAAACTTAAAGGTAAATAAAAATCTGATGGTTGGAATTTGGGAATGTGTGAAAAGGAAAAGTTCCTATATTTAAAGTACATCCATTTGAGATAAATGTGCTTGGAAGAGGTTTACAAGCCTGTGAATGTTTCCACAATGCCTCTGTTAGACGAAAGCAAACATTTTCACAACAATTGTGCCAGTGAAAATTGTGAGACCTCAAGAAACTGGAAAGTCATTTCAGAAGCTGTCCTTAAAGGGATCACTGTGATTACAACTAGGAGTAATTGCAGTGCATCATGACATTGTAAGCTAAGGGTTATTCCACTAATCTCCATCAGTCTTCTCTGTGTAGGGAATGGCACCAGGGAATTGATGTGGGTTAGTAACCACAGGTTCTGCTGGCTTACTGTTTGGTTAGTTTGCCTCACTGAAGAAAGACTTACACCACAGAAACGAAATAATTTCATAGAAACAGGTGTAAAGAGTCAGGTGGAATGTAAACCAGTGCCTTCACTGACATGAACAAACTGAAAAGAATGGAAGTGAGTCAAAAAAAGCATGTTAATGAGTCAAACATTGTCTACCCAGGTAGAAGATTGAGCAAAAAATGAAATCAAAGACTCTATAGGAAATGTGTCAAGCCTTTCCATTTCCTTTACTTAGTTCCTGTATCTAGAACTGTGGGCTTATGGATAAGCTGCCTGAGAATGGTATAAAGTCAAGCACAATGTATGATACAAACAATTCCAGTACCCACACAGGTCACTGCTCCTCTCAGTAGTGTGGTCATGAAACCCAGCCCAGCAACCAGGAGTAGGAGTAGATACTGCACTGTAAGATACTGGGAAAGTAATAAAGAGTCTCTGCTTCCAAGGCCTTTGATGAAAATAAACCTGATAAACATGAGAGTGGGAGAAAATTATGGCACGTTAAATGACGTAGAGAGTCCATCATCACAATTAGTCATTAACTGATTTAGTGTCTTTCAGGCAGGATTAATTTCCTGTTATGTTAGACATCTAGAAGGCAAATTCTGCAGATAACCTGCACACTGTGGCCTCCTTTCTACACTTATGAAAAGAAATTGGTACTTTCAGTATATGGTTTGTCTTATCTGCTTTAGAAGCACATTTTAGAAGGTGAATGTATTCAAAACATTTCCATTTCTCTCCTGTGATTAAAAAACAAGAGCGTAGGGCAGAGATATGGACAAAACCATTGTAGACACTTGCAGATCACGCAAGCAGTTGACCACATCCCTTGATTCCACGGTGATAGCTAAACTGGGCTACTCCTGGGAGGATGAAAAAGTTATTTTATTTAAATATAATAACCTTCTTGATATTTTAAAGGGTATTTTAGTTATTTTCTTCCTTTTCCCAGTCAAAATTGATGTCTTCATCCTTTAGGATACACATAACTTCTCTGTTTCCTTCCTTCCTTCCTTCCTTCCTTCCTTCCTTCCTTCCTTCCTTCCTTCCTTCCTTCCTTCCTTCCTTCCTTCCTTCCTTCCTTCCTTCCTTCCTTCCTTCCTTCCTTCCTTCCTTCCTTCCTTCCTTCCTTCCTCCCTCCCTCCCTCCCTCCCTCCCTCCCTCCAGCTGAAAGCACCAGTGCTGCTCTCAGAGGCGAGCATGCTTTTGTACAACATGTATTGAATGAATTTCTTTAATAGCTATGGTAATTTAAAATGTTCAGCTAATTTGCCACTTCATTTCTATCCTCAGCCAAGAAAACTTCTGTTGAGAATACTGGATTCTCTCATTATATTCAAGAGCCACATTACATACAAGAGTGTGTGCTGTGGCTACTTTCCCTATTGCACTACTCCAAACTGCATGCAGCTGCTGTTGCTGCTGCCGATGGTGATGATTATATTATTCTTCACATTATTCCTCCCAGAAGTAAATATTCTCTATATTTAATTTGACTACAGTTTTTCTTTAATGCACATTAAAGAAAAGTAGCCATGGTATGTATATTTTTTTTCTCTATACACACAAAATACTCAGTGCAAAGAAACTCTCCTCTCTTCTAAAAGACTCCATTTTCTGGGATATAATTAATTCTGTATATCCTGCAGTCATGCACAATCCAGAGGAGAGAAAAACTTTCAAGAGCTCTGCTCAGTGCCTCCTTGTACCTCTGGAAACCTTCAGAGCTCCACGTGCTGTAACTGCCACTGCTAGAAGGGCAGCTCGGGGTCATTGTGTGACAAAGTTCTGCAGTGCAGGAAAGGTGGGAAAAAAATCTCCTTCCAAACTGCATGTCATTGAACCAGTGCACTTGGTTTGAAAGTAATCACACAGTGGTTGTCTATCAAAGGACCACTGGAATAGCTAATACAAATAAACTTCATTTTTAAACCCAGAGAGGAATTCTACCTTTTAAAAACTTGAATAATATTCCCAGGAAGGCAAACGTACTTTGAACAAAATGATCAGCCATCAATTCACTGAAATACTGAAAATGATCCTGAGGCAAAATAGAGCAGGATCAGTTTTCTATAAAGGGAACAAAACATGCACCTTTAGGCAGCAAATCTGGAATAATCAAAATAGTGTAGCAATGCTTCCCATGAAACCAACATGACTGCTGGCTGTTACCCATAGGACTTATAGTTTGAAAGTAGGACACTGTTTAGAACAATAATGATTTCCCATGTAATAACTGCTGTGAATTTTAATGAGCAGTATTAAGCTATAGCAAATTAATTTTGACTTTTGAAGACTAAGGATCTGTTGGCCTGAATTGCTAGAATTTTGCCTTGCACCAAGAATGGCTCCCTTGAAGGTAAAATGTTTGAGCAGAATGCAACTGGTTATTTTATTAAAAATAAATAAATTTAAAAGTATACAAAATTATATACTGTAAAAATTTTTTTTATTCAAATTATACTATACTATCTTATGTCACATTTTCATTCATCCTTCCATTATACTCTGAGGTTGACAATTAACTTAAAAAAAAATAAAATTATTAACTTTACAAAAACTGAAATATGAAGGTATAATGCATACACAAAGCAGATTCAGCATGTGAATGAAGGTTACGTGCCAATTGTCCATCACCGGAACTGCAGAATAATGAGGAGTGGCAGAGTTTATCCATGTTACTGCAAGAGTTTGATTTCAGAAGAAAAGCCTAGTCATTAAAATGAGGAGTCACACTGTGTGCCACAAGTATTACTTTGTTGATCAGCAAGACCACAGAGACTGAATCATATTCCTCATTATCTTAATAAATCAAATTTACTTAATAGCAATCAAACTAACTTTCCAATCTTCAGTGGTTTTTACATTTTATTTTTTCATTTGGAAGTCAAGAGAAGACCTTATTTAATCTTGCTGTTAACTATTCATGTCACCCTGAACCTGTTTTCTGATCTTTCCTTCCCAAAGCTCCATTTTTAATTTCCTGGGCTAGGTTTCTCTTCTTTCTTAGTAAGTTGAAGTTTTCTAACCATTAGGTACATAAGTTTCTGCAAAATGTTCACCAGAGAGGTTTGCTGGAAGAGATGCATGTGGAATTGGAAGCAGAACTATTGTGGCAGTCCTGGTGCCAACTGGAAATGTGCAAGTTTCAGGTTCAAGACATGACTTCAGATTCTGCACTGGCTGGAAGGAATATCTCAGCTCAAAGTCAGGCAGAAACACAGGCAGTGTTACAAAACCCAGCCCTGCCTAATTTAGATAATGGGGATTGTTCAGCTTGGAAAACAGAAGACTTCAGAAGACCTAACTGCAGACTTCCAGTACCTGAAAGGAGCATACAAGAAAAATGGAGACTCTTTTCAAGAGCATGTAGTGACAAGTAGGAATGGATTCAAAAAGAAAGAGAGCACTACTAGATTAGATATTAGGAAAAATTCTTTTCTGTGAAGGTGATGAGGCACTGAAGCAGGCTGCCCAGTGAAGTTGTAGGTGCCCTGTTCCTGGAAGAGTTCAAGGCCAGGTTGGATGGAGCTCTGATCAGACTGCTCTGGTGCGAGGTGTCCCTGCCCATGGCAATGGGGTTGGAACAAGATGATCTTTAACACCTCTTGCAACAAGCCATTGTTTTATTCTATATCTCTATGATTCAAAATCAGATAGAAGAGTCATGTGAGCTTGCTCGTTTCACATCCCAGGCCTTCATCCCACCTCAGAGATACACCATGAGGAGGGTCAAGCTGTCTTCTTACTAGAACTACTAAGAAGAAAAGAAGGATGGATTGTGATTACTTCAATTAATACTTCATCAGCCGGTCTGTCTTCAGAGCTGGTAACCCAACCTAACATGAGTTTATCTCCGGCCAGGTATAGAGCAAGTTTCAACTTTGGAAGATCCAAAACCTCTACAAAATGGCAGAAGAAAGAGCTTAATGTACTGACAGGTAGTTATGACTCCAAAATCAGCTATCATTAAAACAAAAAAGACATGAGTGAAAACAGGATTTTGCAATTCTCATGAAGAAAAATGTAGATCAAATGAGAGTCATGGAAGTATAATTAAAAATGCCTTTATCTTTTTCAGCATCATTATAAATAATGAAGAAATGCTGAAGACTTATTGCAGGGTCATTCTGACTCCTCCAAAATGGGTCGGTCAACAAAGAGCTTTCATTGGTGGGAAAAATTTTTGTTCCACAGTAGGGTAGAACAAATGCTTCCAAGACAAAAGGAAGAATAAAATGATCAAGGCCATGCTGTCACTTAAGGGTTAGTCTTACATTCCCCTATACTGCTTTGGCGTTTAATTATTCCAATGACACTTGGATATTGTGCTTGGATGGGAGCTTGTGTACAGCAGAGAAAGATATTTACTCCTTATCTCAAGTAAGTGTTCTTGTAGTGGTAAAAGGCACTGCTACACTATTACATTTCTGCTTAAACTACACATTTAACTTCACAAAAAATGTGTACTAGGCTTCAGAGGTGTCATTTTTACATGTATTGCCATAGCAGCAATGTGACTAGATGTCTAGTCACAGGCAAGGATCTTAGGCACTAGATCAAAAAAGCTTTCTTTGACTCTAAGGTCTCTGGTTTTGAGTTCATAATTGCCTTTGGCATTATTATGATATGTCTAGGTGTGTGTGTGCATGCACTAGAGCAGTGTAGCCTAGATTTGGCTTTCAGCTCTCACATTTGAAAAGCAAATTTTTCAGAAATATATTCATACTGTGATGCCAAATCATTGCTAAAGTTTCCCATTATCATAGACAAATTACTGTATCAATACACAGTGGGAAAAAAACCTCAAGACACCAACTAACCCTAATAGCACTGTTTGTGCCTGTAGAAATCATGTTCAATTATAAGTATACACATATATATTAGCATGCATGATAAAAATCAAATATTGTAAGATTAGAATGTGGAAAACAAAGACCAGATTCCAGGTTGTCTCAAAGAAAAAGAATTTTTAAAGTCAAGTTAGACCTTCCTAACCTGGCAGAACCACAGGATATTACGTTGGCTTTATTGCCTTGCGTAACATCAAGACTATAATAACAAGAAACATGTTTTTACTTGAGGCTATCAACTTTTTTATCACCATAAAATAATTTAATTTTTGCTGTTTGTTCTTCCTTCCTGAACCTTCATTTTCTCTGATGCAAATAGCACTTTCAAAATAGTTTTGTAAAATGACAGTTTTGTTAAATGAACTTTAAAAGCCTGTTTTTAAAAGTTAGTAACTATATTTTCAGCACATAAAGTTATTACGTCCTCTGATTTTAGCATTTATTATTGAATCTGGAAAATAATTGGATTTGTTCAAATTTCTAACTTCTTTATACTGATTTTTTCCCCAGAATCATTGGAATACATATGTTGTATACTGGAACTTTTCATGAACTACTGAAATTAAATAAGCAAAAGACCCAATTTCTTAAAACTTAACTTAATTGTGCACCAGAGTAATTTGAAACCTATTAGTCAGTATTTCTTGTGCCCTAAACAATTCTTGATTGCCATTGACAGTTGAAACTGCCATTTTCAAAGACCGTTGCTTTTCATTCCACTGCAATCATTCCACTCTCCATATCCCATATTTTCTGTTAAGTGTATGGGATACTTTGAATGTACTCAGGAGATCAATCAAGTTCCATGAATACAACTGACCTCCAGATTAAATTAAAACAATAGAAGGGAAAAAATTACTACTATTTTAGCATTTGGTGGCATTATCAAGACTCTTTTATTCGCATAAATAAAATTTACATGTTTATATATTATGTAAGCTGTCCTGCCAAATACAGCTATTCTGTTTTTGCAGTCGTAACTACTGTATATAAAGCTCTCCTCCCACTAAACCCTATGAAGCTGTAGCATGTTATTCACCTATGAGGTGTTATGAGCTCCGGAATCGCTCTCAGGATGTTCAGGCTTATTAACTTTAGACATAATGACATTTTCATTTTGCAACATGAAGTCTCATTTCATCTATTCTTTGAAACACAGAACCACTGAAAACAAAGGAATTTAAATTTGGCTGTTGTAAGGTATAAGTAATATTGTAAAATCCTTAAAAAAATGCGGTTTCATCCAGCCACATAATGGGAATAAAAATGCATAATATCATAAGCAGACTTTGATCCATGATTACCAATCCAGTTCAATTTTTGCCTTATCAGTAGAAAAGTTACACACATAATCTCTATTTAAATTAATGTATCAATCTGAGACAAAATCAATATACAAATGCAGCACAGCATGGCATGATCCATTACTCACTATTCCTAAGAAGTCTTGCTATTTTCCATACATAGGTTTTCTTTTGTGTTTGAAGAACAGAAACGAACAATAGCAGATGAAGAAAAAACAACAATAAATTACCATTGCTGCCAACGCCAGTGAAAGTAGATGAAGGATCAGAGTGAAAATGAATGTCTTTTATGTAGGAATCTTCTCCTGAGAGGGTTTATTGATGAGCTGTGCAATGCTTTTTGAAAAGAATATTTTTCCACATTCCACAGAGCATCAAATACTGTAGCACATCTGAGGATACACAACATTAATGACTCTTGCTTTCACTTTGCTCTTAAAAAGCACTGAGAACTCCCAGTTTCATGACATCTGTCAATGCCAATCACTTCTCATTTATTTCTAGTATTGAAATTCGTACTCCCAAGAGCTGTTGTTTTTGGGAGGAGACCCATTTGTATCACAGTTTGTTACACAGTCCCACAGGATTGGATTTGGTGGGTTTGTAATTCCCAAACCAGTTGAAATAGTTTTTAATTAGCCACCAAAAAATCCCATGTGAACATCTTCAAATAAAATGTTATCTTTTTCTTCCTCACAATTTATTTTTACACTTTAAATAAAGAAAAACCCTGAACAAAAACCCGTTTTGCTTCACTTGATATTCTTTTTGCTTAAGAAAAACGTTCATGACTTTGGCCTTATTCACAATCATTGTGACTGTATTATATTACTGTGACATCTCTTATATAATCATGGAATGGAGTATCCTGTTTCTTTCTATCTGTCCTGACATCTACTCCACCTCAACTGTCCCTAACATGCTCTTGTGCATGGCTTTAAGCAGTATCTCACTGTTGGAAGCCCTTCCCTGCTGGCCATGCCATTTTCTGATGGAGACTATACTCATTTTTTGGCTACATTTTCTGAATGGTATGAGCTTCTTCTGAAGAAAGCACAGCTGCAAACCCCAAAGTTATTGATAAAGTGGAAGATCTTTTAGAAAGGCGTCCTATCTTTAAGAAATTCTAGCAGTAAAATTGTACTGCAAGCCATGAAGTTCTTTCAATGCCTAGTTATTCTCACTAGGAAAAACAAGCAAATCTGTTTTAACAGAGTGAGATTTTAAACGGAGACCAAGTCTGCAGTCATCTAGCATCAACTCAGACCCTGAGCCTTAGCACATCTTTGCTAGACTGCTGAAGCATTTTTAGCCAGTTTTGTTTTTCTCATGCAGGAATTTAGGGATAGCAATCTTTTACCCTTTATCCATCAAGATAAACACTGAGGGTGTCTTGACAAGAGGAATTATTTCCAGTTTCTGATAAGCCTTCTGTATCTTTCATGGACTCCACAAATTTTCAAAATAATTCTTGAAGTGCAGGCATCAGAATTAGATCTTAATTTAATAGCAGTTGCATTAATATAACATACACAATATATGTTATAAATAACAATATATTAACATTTTTAATCCAGAAAAGAATCCTGCTCTGAGCATATATGCAAAACCTGTGCTTGGTACTCTGGCCATACCTTCAAACAAGGAGCATATTTTGAAATAACTATTAATTCACAAGAACTATTACATAGCCTTTAGACCTGCAGCACCCAGAATGGCAGGTCCAATTCTGGAAAAGCCAAATCATTAGGTTTCAATCCTAAGTACCTCCTTCCAACTTGAATAAAGTTCTAAAGCATAGAAATACCTATTGTCACTTTCATCCAGGCTGCAGAACTACCTGACTTGCAGTTACTATTGCCCATTTCCCCCAGCTTTGTGTCACTTATAAGCTTAGCAAGTCTCAATGCTATTACTGCTTCTCTGTCATTAAAAGAGGTGTTAAGTAGCCTCAAGACAAAAGATGTATCTCAACAGAAAGTCCTGGCAAATAATGGTTTTTCTGGTTATGTCATGAATCATTCCAAGTAGTCAAAATTCGGTAATTTATATGTGACACTGATTATCTTATCATTGTAGCTTCTTAATCAAAATGTCATACTGTGTGGGGGGATAGAATGTAAGAAAATAAGAAAATAAAGATAGTGCAGAAGGTAATCAGGCCCCTGAGGAGTTGCAGCTGTACTAATTACCAAAGATTAGGAACAGGCCTGCCCTTAACAGGCCACAGCTGTGTACAATGAGGTTGTAAGCTATAAAAGAGGGGGTTAGCTGGGAGAGGGGAGGGTTGCAGTTTGTTGGTTTTACTGTGGAGATGAAGGAGTCAGTGCTGTGAGGAGATGCCCATGAGGAATCACCAAGAAGGCATGGGAACTTTTGCAATAAGATGGCAACAAGACTGCATCATGTGAGACATCTTACAAATGTATGTTATATCACCAGAAATGTATAAGCTCAGAAGATGCCACTGAGCTAGTTTGACAGGAGTTGTTTTCTATGAATGAATGTTTATTGGTTATAATTATATTACCCCTACATTTGTAAGAATCTATTCCATGATCAGCTGTTCCATAACTTTGCTGATGACCAATGCCAAGATTAAAAACCAGTAAATACTTTGTTAATTTCATTTAGATTTCTGAAACTGTTTGAAGGGGGAAATAATTATTTGCCCTCAAATCCTCCGGCCTTTGTCAGCTCTTTATTACTATCAAGTTATCAAAAGATATGTTAAGTAAAGGATGCCTTAATGGAGAGATTGTGCTGGGCAAATGACTGGTAACATCAGAACAGGATTGTTTTGGTTGGAAGGGACCTACAACAATCCAATTCCCTGACTACTTCAGGCCTGACCAGAGGTTAAAGCCTGTTTTTAAGGCTATTTTCCAAATAACTGCTAAACTGACAGGCTTGGGACACCAAACCACCTCTTTAGGAGCTCTGTTCCAGTGTTTTATCACCTTCTCAGTAAAGAAAAGCTTGCTAATGCCCAACCTGAGCCTCTCCTGGCACAGCTTTAAACCATTCCCATGTGTCCTGTCACTAAACACAAGGAAGAACAGCTCAACAAGTTCCTCTCCACTTCCTCTTTTTGGGAAGTTGCTGAGAGCAATGAAATCACCCCTTTGTCGCCTTCCCTCCAAACTAGACAAATCCAAAGTCCCCATCTGGTCCTCACAAGACATGACTTCCAGCCCTGTCACCAGCTTTTCATGCCCTTCTCTGGATGCTTTCAAGGACTTTGGTATCTCTGTTACATTGCAATATTTGTTCTTCGCAACAAGTATTGATTACTTGCATTAAAAGAAAAGCAAGAATTGGTTTATCTTTTGTACTCTAATTTTCTAACTCACATCAAATCCCTGCATGCTGGAGACAATGCCATTTTATTTAAGGAATAGTAAAGGCAAAGGTTGAGAGTTTCCAAGGAATGCTAGTATTTGCAGAAGGAGCTTTCTAGCAGTTTTTCAGATTAAACCACTGGCAATGGTATTTCTCACTTCACATTATAGGTGGATATGGGTTTTTTCCTACAAAGATATTTGGCAATCTGTAACAGATGCAGGCTTGTATTCTGTGTGCTGCCTTATCAGGTAGAATAAAGAAAAATATTGATCTGTATGCAATCACTTATTCACTTCCAAGTCATTTGACAGCTGGAGAAAGATAATGCTAGTTCTGACTGTTATTTTACCTCCTTCTTTGCCTTCTCAAGGCTTTCTTACTGGATTATTATCATTCTTTCTTGCATTCCAAGCAATAAATCTTTTGTCTTCAAGTTTCCTTGATATCACCTTTTCAAATATACATTCATAATCAGGCCATGAGTATTGCCCTTATTAATTTCCTCAGCTTGCACCTCTGGTATAATGTAATGTTGGTTTTTTTTTTTCCCTTTAACATTCCCTAGTGCCTTTGTTCCCATGTGCTGTTATTAAATTAATTTTGTGATTTAAAAAATGCTCCCTTTTTTCTGATTTCTACTAGTCCTTTTTCTTTCTCGTACTGCCCTCCTGGATTCTGCCTGCTACTTCTGAGCTCCTATGTGAGGAATAAAAATGCCAGCCTAAATCTCATCCAAATCCATCTACCTCTCATCTGTTCATCTCTATTTATGAATAATATTTTTTGTTTCTGAACTCTGTGCTCAAACTTTCACTTGCTTTCATCAGAAGTTTTCTTTTAATTTAGTTCAACTGGAAATAAACTTGGCCTTAACCTGCCAATAGTGTTAACTTAAAATTGTTAAAGTCACAAAATCAGCCCAAATCTCTTGATATCCCTCCCCTTGCTGTCTCCAGGGAACTGCTGTGGATATTATTTCTCTTCGTCCAATATTCTGTAGTGGGAAATAATTAATATACAGATCAATAGCATGCACTGATTTTTAAGGGAGTCCTGCCAAATTAAATACTGTCAGAAAAACTACCAATGCTTTCCCTGTGGCAAAAGAAGAAATAAAGCTGTTTTCCCTGAGTACCATTCAGTAACTGTTTTAAATAGGTCTCTTCACACTTGGGCAAGAGCCCACATCTTTTTACATCTTTTCTGCACGACCTGAAAAAGGACAAGTGACCACAAAGAACTGCAGAGAGGAGAAAGGACTCCTAAAAAGGACTTCCAAAAAATGCATGAGCATGGTAAATGGTTCAGTGACACAAAGGTGATGTTTCAGTCACAATTCACAGTTGTAGAATAGAGCAACTGTAGTGAAGGATGATACCAATATTCACTGATGCCAGAAGTTAATTAGTTTTGCCAAACAAAACCAAAAAGTATTCTGTGTAGCAAAGCAGGACCAAACTTTGGATTTCTTTTACAAAAAAGTTACAAAAGTTAACTCTCTGTTAACTTTTTAAAGAGCATATGGTAATGTCTTAGATTCTTACTTCATAGGTTCTAGTTTTCCTCAACTCAATTCATGCAATTACCCTAAAAGGTACGAGTTTTGGGAGGGAGTGGAGTGGCCTTATGAACGTCAGTGGATGAATCACCACTAGATGCTTGTTTACATGGGCCTGGTTGAAGAGGACTATACATCAGGTATGTGCAAACTAAAAGAGAACCTAAGATAACTCTGACTGTGACACTACGAAGTTGGAAAATTCAGAAACTTGAACCAATTGTTGGTAAGATGAGAATGATTTGAGAATGCCTAAATATGCCATTTATTTTTTTAACTATTTAATGCCTGTGCTGCCTGTGGTGGTTGAAGGTCCAGTCAGCAGATAGAAGCAAAGACCAGAGTGTATGATTTAAAGATAATTTCCTCCCCCAAATTATGGAATGACAGAGTGGTTTGGATTGGAAGCAACCCTAAAGGCCATCTACTTCCAGCCCTCCTGACATGGGCAGGGACACCTTCCATCAGAACAAAGCCCCATTCAACACAGCCTTTAACACTTCCAGAGATAGGGCAACCGCAGCTTCTCTGGACAACCTGTTCCAGTGCTGACCATCCTCACAGTAAAGACTTTCTTCCTTATATCTAATCTAAACCTGCCCTCTTTAAATTTAAACCCACTACCCCCTTGTCCTATCTCTACATGCCCTTGTAAAAAGTTCTCCAGCTTTCTTGTAGACCCTTCAGGTACTGGAAAGTGCTGCAAGATCTCTCTGGTGGCTTCTCTTCTTCATGCTGAACAACCTCAGCTCTCTTAGCCTGTCTTCATGGAAGAGATGCTCCAGTCCTCTCATCAGCCCATCTGACTGTATTGAAATCCTTCTTCCTCTCCTAAACGCAATGAGTCTTCCCTCTTGAGTCTGCAGAGTCATGAAGTGGTTCTGGAAGAGCACCTTTCTGTAAGGGCACCCGAACCTGCACCTGTTGCTGGTCCTTGTCCTAGCAAGCATCCATTCTTCTGCATGTGGGGCTGTGTCCACTGCAGACTGTCCTTGGAACCAGCTAACTCCTCAGACTTCCTGATGTTACACAGCTCTGCTGCCTGTCCCTACCCCAGAAAGGTCCAGACTCTACCCACAGAGTGAGTTCCAGACTGCTGCCTCTCCCCTCAGCAGCTCTGTGTGGGTGGAGGTATTGGCCAACACTGGGATAGATGAGACAGACCCTTTGGGGTGGCCCCTGCCCTATCTCCTGGCCCCACTCACACCTCATCAGCCACTCTTCTGTGAGTTGCCAACTTCTGGCCAGTTTCAGGGATCCCCTGGGGTTTCCTTGGCTCAGAAAATCCCTCTCTATGCCAAGATCCCCTGCTCCACTGCAGAACATGCCTGCACCAGAGCTGCTCACCTCAGGGAGTCTGGGAAAGATCACATTTTCATGCATGTTTGGTTGAAAGCACCAAGTCTGGTTCATCCATGTGAAAGGACTGAGTTAAAAATTTGAAGAGCTCCACTGGTGGAATGGCTATGGGAAGGCTGGAGGCTGGTAGTTCATAATACTGTGTATGTCTGGTTGTACTGCTTGTTTTCAGCATGAACAGCCTTCCTTGCTGTGCCTCGCAGGCCTGGGACTTGTAACCATGCCCTACCTGCCCTGCCTTCATTAAACAACTGGATATGAACTCCAGCCTGGTGAACGTTTTGTGTTGATGACCGCTTAAATAATGGTAGCACTTTCAACAGCTCTTCACTCGGTTGTGAATCAGATTTCTAAGTCACTTGTGCCATGTATTTACCAGGTAACTGGATGAGCATGAGGGAGGCTTTAAGCTCAGCATGTTCTGGCACCAGCCCACACTGCTGCCATGGGAAGGCCTTGTTAAATTAACACCCATGGGTTTCTCGTCTCAGTGGGATCACTCTGGGGTCACTGGGCATATGCAGCATGCAGGTTCCCCATGACTCCATCTGCTCCACAGGTTGACCAACAGACACTTTTAAGAGTTTTCTCCTATAAACACTGGTTTTAAATATGTAAACAGAATCTGTTAGCCCTGGCAATCTAAAGCAAGGAGTACAGGACTTAGATTCCTAAGGACTCAAATTCCATATTTCACTCAAATTAGTCTTCTGAAGAAAAATGTAGGAATGTTTCAATTTTTGGAGGATTTGGAACTGCAAAAATGAAGTGTTTCATGTGGTACCCGAGGGCCAGCCAAAAAATTTCATTTACAGTGTTAATTTAAGCCTCTGATTTATATTTTTTTTTCACAGCCAGCAGTCTCTGCCCTGAGCTTTGCTTCCACAGATGAATCTGAATGCAACATGGGGAGAAAATACCACATGCCCAAAATGGTAACAGCATAGGAATAACTAGCTGGGGAAGATATGATTCAGACCTGTGAGAAGTAAACTCAGGAATTTAAAGGTTAGGGTCCCATTTAAATAACTAATATGCCTTTGAAACCTGACCACACACACAACAGCCATCACATTTAACTACCTACTTTGGCTAAGAGCTATCTAGCAACTCTCTACTTTGAGAAAGAAGCATAAATGAGTTTTTCATATATCTTCCTGTCCTGGTTTTGACCAGGAGAAGTTAATGTTTGCAGTAGCTATGGTGACACAGCTGTGGATGTATCTAAGAAGTTATTCTTTACTGATTTAGGTCATTTCACAGGGTGGCGGAGAACAGGGCAAGGAAGGGATGGCACAGGAAAAGGCAGGACAGGTCAGGTCTGGACTCTGCCTTCTTTCAGAGGAGATGGGCGTTCCTTTCTGGTTGGGAAAAACATGCTTGAAGGAGCAGTGGGGTGGCACCATCTGTGGTTACGTTGAATTGTGTCAGACTCAGTGAGCATTCTGCACATAAATCGCTCTATTTTGCACATTTCTGTTATTAATATTGTTTGTTACTACCCCTTTTTCTTATCTCAGTGCTTTCTCAGTAAACTGTTTTTATTTTAACCCATAACCTCTAGCTTTTTTATCTCCCACTGGACAGGGAGGGGAGTGAAAGGGAGCGCTTCTCCTGATCCATGACACTCCTCAACAACAGTTCTATTTTAGAAACCACCAGACTGGAAAATGAAGTACATTATTTGTACAAGTTGCTCACAGTTCCCAGCCAAGACAATTAACACTCATGATGCTTTGTATGTATCAACCTGAGGGGAAGAGTCAGCTCAAGGAGGAAGAGGAGTCTCAAATTTCACCCTGGGAAGGCAAAACCAAGTAACCAAGTGTTATGGCTGAATCTGTGTTGGCAGCACCTCCTTACTGAACACTAGAACACAAGAACACAGTTCTTGACATTTCAGTGATTTGCAACATATGAAATATTTAAGAAGGGCATTAGATTAGGCCAGGGTAGAGATTGGAACTGCATAAATAGATGCTCAAGCAGGATGTGTATACAAGGAGTAAAGTTCCTATGCACACTTGCTCCAATAAACAGCATTTTGAGGAAAAAACCAAAACTGAAACAGGACCAAAGCATTGGGCCTATCTTTTTTTTTTTCTTCCCTTCTTTTTTTAACTCTACTTGGGTAAAAGGCTGTTGTGCTAAGCCCCTACGTCATTTTGCCCCTGAAATTAGGTTTCTCTGGCACTGCCAATCAGTTATGGAAAACTGAGTCTTTTTACAGAAGTAAAATGTTGGGGAGTTGCTAATGACAGGTGTGACCTTCTTAAACTGTCATGAAATGAATAGGAGACACTGCTGAAACTGAAGTGCCTGGAAGAGCCTGAAAGAGCACTTGTGATGCAAGTAGGTTGCTTTTCCATTAATGTTTAAGTGTCTTTTAGGACAAGGACCACAATATTGATACATACCAAACTGAAAATGGCAGTTCACCTATGAGCACTGCCTGAAGTTATATTATGTGTAGCTGCCTTTGGTCAGTACTTCCCAGAGACTTCAGGATGCATGGGTCATCCGTGAGAGAAGTGCATTTTTTTATTTCAAAAATACTGCTGCCTTGGAGAACGCTACTTGCAGAAATTTCAGAAATATTACCTTAAAAAGCAAAAGAAATCTATACCCTTGGTAGATTTCTTAGTACATTTTAAAACCTGATTTAATTTAAGCTGACAAGTTTGAAATAAAAGAATTGCTTTGTCTATTTTGGAAAAGGCACATTTAAATAACCACAATAAAGAAAAAAAAATCAAACCAAATTCCTTCTTATTCTGAAAATGCCTCCAAAACAGTTCAATTATGAAACCTCTAACCACTTCATTCTTCATTTTCTCCTTGAATCAACCTTCTGTCTTGTTTATTTCAATTGGAGCTACCTACCCTCAGGCAGTCATCATTCTGTTTCATTATTTCTTTATTATGATTATTTTCCTACTTTGAGCAATGAGAGAGATACAATTTTGCTCCAACTCAACCTATCAAATACTTTTTTTTTCACCTCTATCACACTTCCTCTTAGCTTATGAATTACTTTGGAAATTATCACTTCAAAAGTTTTCTCTACATTGAATTTTAATGTTAGAAAAAGCAATTTGTTCCTTAAAAAAATCATTAAACACAGCTTTTTGATTAAGCCAATGGGACCAATGAATAATGTTGTCATTTAAATACCAGGCAAAGCAATCTATACTCTAACAAGATAACATACATGTCTCCATCAGAAATGGCAAACGTAATTAGTTCCCATGAGCACACAGAAATATATTCCTATTCTGGTAGTATCTTTTACAATATCCACAAATTACTAATTTTAAATGGTTTTAATCAAGGCCTGGATGATTTCATGCAGTAGACAATATTATAAAAATAACTTTTTTTTTTATCAAGCTAGCAGCTAAAAATTGGAAAATTATAATTTGATTAATCTTGGTACATATATACTGGTCCTTGACCTCCCACCCTCTCAAGCTTGAAAATAATGAACTTCAGCAATAACTAACAATCTCAGTTCATGATTAGACGTCTATTCCATCGTTGAATGGATTTCTAGATAACCCCATAATAATCAAGATTTTAGGAAACAAAACGGGTGAGTTGGAGGCCAGGAGGGCTGAGATTATTCCTTACTACAGACAACAAGGCAGTCCTGGATCTGGAGCTTCTAATTTGCACACCTTCTAATCTATCTGCAACATTTCTCATGTAGTGAAAGACTTGGGTAACTGAGCAAAAACAGCTATGAATCTAAAACTAAACCTGACATGATATCTTTTCAGTTGCTGGCTGTTAGTCTTTTCCCTTGGAAATCTTTTCTTGAAGAAAACTATCATTCCCTTATCGGGTTCTGGCTGTGATTGGAAAGGGTAATTCTTTACATGGGTTCATGTTAAAACCAGCAGACTACAATGTTTAGAGCTGAAACCTCCTTTTTTGTTCCCTGTGTTCTGCAAGGGTCTTTCAGTGCAAAGCAGTATGTTTTTAATGCAGATTGCTGTGATTTTCCCTGCAGGAACCCAGCAAGTTGCACAAAGCTTGATGCTCTGCCAGCAGGGTATATTACATTTTCAGCAGCTCCTTCCAGATAACAGTGAATGGCAAAAACCAAAATGGTCAAAGCTTTGTGATTGTTGCATTTAGGAGGTTGTTTTTTCATTTCCTTTCCTGATTTTCATCCAATGTTTTGCTGGATTCAACAGCCTCTATTGAATCTCTCCACTTCCTGATTAAAAAAAAGGTTCCCCTGAATGTTTTTTCTCCTTACTTTACTTGCAGATCATCCTGCAGCCTTACTGATACCTGAGCTCAGTGACTGTTACTAAGATCATTTAGCACCTAATTCCAGAAACTGAAAAAACAGATATTTTGCCATGTATTCATAAATGCATTGTTGACAGTGGAGGACTGGTGGGGTCTGAGAGCCTTGGACTCCCTTCTAGGCTATAAACAGCAATATAATCTTTTCACCAAGCTTAATATATTCTGCCTCTTTCTAGAGCCTTTCCTTGTTCACAGCTCCAACCTTCTAGCTGTTTGTGCAAATGGCTCCGGCACTAGTTCACCAGCTTCTCATCCTATTCCCAACCACTCATATTCTTGTTGTTTCCCTTCTTACCTGCATCCAGTCTTTCCTACACTGCATAGTTTAATTTCCTATGACAGACGTTTTCTTACCCAGCCTTCCACAAACTCCTCTCTTTTTCATTTATCTCCTTTCATGACTTGCTTGCCTCTCCCTGGATATTATTGTTCTTGTCCAACCAGTCCCAGGCCTCTGAGCTGAGCTGCCAGTTTCTCATCACTTCCCAGCTCTGTCTTCTCTTGGAGATTTTTAGGATTGTTTAAATATTTTATTAATGAACCATAAACAATAATAAGGCAAAAATCACCAGATGAGGCATGCTTTTAGGTTAATTCAGTCTGGAGAAGAACATGACCTGGAAGAGAGGGTTTCTTTCTGTCTGGACTTACAGGACACTTTTACATTTCTCCTTCAGCATGATCCCCTGATCAGATGGAGCCTGGACTGGGCCTACAAACTCTTCAAATATAGAATAAGATAAGGCATTTTGCCTGGCAAGCTGTAGGTCTGGGCTTACAAACCCTGAGGAGCAAGCTCTTCCTTGCATGCCTTGACTCACATGGTGGCCCCACACAGCTGGAGCAAGAACACTTTAAATTTAACAAGCCCTCTTCCTCAAAATTATATATTTCAATGCAAAGCTATTTCCACAATTCAGTATTATTTCAAATATTTTTTGATTTACCTATGGACTAAAATATTTTGTAAACATCATTTCTTCCATTGGTCCTGGCCTCAGAAAAGAAGCAATGGAGCATTAAACAGAGTTCTTAACTGACCAAAATTGCTTAGAATTTAGCTACTTAAAAGGATGGGCAGGAGACTGGGCTGTAGTTTTACAAATGTTGGGCAGGCCTGTTTATGATTTATATTCTTGGATTATATAGTTAAAGAAAAGAGAATAGAGGACTATGTATCTTCCTGACACTTACCATTAAATCAGTATTTCATGGAAATGTTTCCAGGTGCCTAAGCATTTGCACTATGAGATTATATCAAGTATTAATGATGTTTGGGTGGCTGGACATGTTTGATTAATAAAGCTGCTGCTTTTTATTACTAATGCTGGAAGTCATCAGAGATCCTGTAATACTAATGATTGAGGCTGCATTTACATGGAATTGCAGAGGCAGAAAACTGTGTTTTATCATAAAGAAAAGCAGTTCATGCTTAATTACACAGACACTATGATAAAGAGGTTTTTCTGGCTTTCCCCCCCCCCCTTTTCTTTAGGCATATTTATTTAGAACTAAACACAAATCTCAAACTTTTTATATTGCAGCTGAACAACGAAGCCTTTCCTCTCCCTTTTCTTCCTTCAGTCTCCAGTTGTGCAGATAATTTAATGTTCCCTTTCTGCAGTAAAAAAATTGCACAAATACACCTGTTGTAGGAAATCAGCACTTTTAAATCCTATATAATTAGAATCTTCTCTTGCCATTTAATTAAATCATGTACGCTTTGGTAAAATAATTTGAAATATTACATACTGAGTGCCTGTTATTTTTACATCACACTTAAACTGATGGAAGTTATCATAGCAAATTCAAGGGAAGCCCAAACATCTAATCTGTTTATTTTTGGTTTCTTGATTCTGGTGGTCCACTATAACATACACCTAGCCCACAGATCACATTCCAGGGAGGTCTCTATGAGTGTTGTGAACACAGAAGACAATCTACCTCCTAAGTAGTTTGCCAAACTGATTTGACAGCATACAAGTTAGTAGTGTCAGAAAAAAAAAAAAAAGACAAAAAGCAGCCAGCCAAAAATAAAGAGGGGAACAGAAAACTGTAAAAAGTTCAGGTTTTGTTTGGTTTTCTTTTTTTTTTCTTTTGATAGAATGTGATTTAAATACCCTGTGTTATTTAACTGGTTGTCTCATAATATGAAGTGGTGGGGAACAGGGTAGGCAAGGGAAAAAATAAAGGGCCCTGAGGAAAGCAAATCAAGTTGAAATATTGCAACTTTTATCAATTGTCACACTGCGAGTATTTTGAGTCAGTTCTGATTTGGCAGTAAACCCATGATCACAGTTGCCCAACAGAAGAGGCCCAGGGACCAGTAAGGTAAGTAAGCCAAAGAGAAAGCCTTTCATGATGCATAATAACACCCTGAACATTAACTGCCCACTAGGATGTCTTCTGACTGCTTTCAGGAAAAGTCTGGTACAAAAAATGATCACTAAAGCTAGAGCCAGTTTCCAGCTTTGTTGAATACTTGTATTTATGGGCAAGTTATTTCACCTTTGCTTCTCACTTTGTTGAACACTGAATCACCCTGTGCAAAATTTACTTTGTTCTGCTTTCGTTTCCCTTTTCCTTTTAAAGCAGAAACTCTCCCTAAGGTAGAGGGAATCAGACTTATTGAATTTCTTTGTCCATGTCCATAGATTCTTTAGAGTTAATACAATCCTGTAATTTTGCATTTCCTCTAGTGCAAAAGCCACTGAACATTTTTTCTTAACATAGAAAAATCTGTGAATCTAAAATGTGCCCAAGATACTCTATGTGCTGTGGTTTGATAAATCATTATATTAACAGCTTTCTGCACTGTAGAATCAACCCAAGGTAGAGGGAGAAAAGCAGAAGAGAGACAGCCTTGAGACTGTGACTTCAAAACAGAAGCAATCTGATAGACTGCAGAGTCACTACAGGTGAAGCTGCCACTGCCAGAGTTGACACCCTCTATTTCCTGCACTGCATGAACGTGCCAGGAAACATTAGCAACATCATTCATATTTGCAGCTGAAGCGTTGCTAAAAGTCTTTTGAGTTTCATGCCCATGTATGACCCAAGAAAGCATGATGGTCCAATGCACCATGGATGTTGCACAGGGCAGGGAATTCTGTGGAGGTGGGAATCAGTCTAGACAGAAAGGAAGTGAAATGCCATGCTGCAATATAAGGGCCACCAGAGCAAGAGGAAATTCAGGCAGGAAAATGTAACATTTACGAAGATCCATGCTGATCTTTAACCTTTATTTGTTGTAGCAGATAGACAAGGGGAATCTATTACCAGGCATGGAAAGAGATCTGTGTTTCTGAGTTTGAAGCTGGACTACCATAACTCTGCTGACTGCAGAGTGGGAGCAGACTTGTCTGGAGAGACAGCAGCCACCTACACGTGACATCTGTTATTCCTGTGGTTCTTGGTCAGCATTTTCATGTGGATGATGGACATAAAGGGGAGGGCAGTCTGTTGAACCTGTTATTCCTGAAATGCTGAACCAAGGTAATTTTTTGAACAAAGATTAATTTTTGACTTGATTACTGGGAATTTACCCAGTCTCTCCCATTGTCCTGCTGTCACAAATTTCTGCTAATTATCTGTCATTCCATTTTTCTCAGAATAGTAAAATTATCTAATTTTTTTTATAAACCAAAATCTTAGATCTTTATTGACTTATTTCTGTTGCATTACAGATCTATCTTTGCCTCCTAATTCCAAACACTGATGCTGGCAATTGTTCAATAATAGTTTACTAATTATCTTTATTTGAGACCTTTCTCAGAGCTCTGGTTCTGCATTGCTCCAGCTGCCTGGATCTACATGAGTGACCGTGTAGAAAAGCTAAAATACAGCCATAATGATGTGTAGCCAGTGAGGGATGCCGAATACTCCAGAGCTCTGTCAAACCCACAGCTTGTGTCCTGGTCGCTTTTGAAGGGTGGCAGGAGAGATCTGAGTCAGGAGAATGTGCATGGCTAATGGAGTATGACCCTTATGAGGTGATGGTGTCATGCTTCTGGGTAGGGAAAGAATGGCAATGTCTGTGCTGAAGAGAAAGCACAATAGCCAGGAACAAGGCAGGAGGCAAAAGGTCAAGAAAGGTCTTATTCAAGCACGTGTTCAAAGGATAGTAAAAGCAAACTGGCATGGGAAGGAGGACAGTAGTGCTAAGAGAAAATGGTCTTTGGGACAAAGAAGTGGGAAGGAAAAATAGAAACAAGCAAAAAGGCCTGACAGCAAGGTGCAGAAAGGTAAGCTGGGTTTGACATGTTTGAGTCAAACTGGCATGAAACTGCTCAAAGCAGAGATTTTTGATTTTTGACATCTAAACCAGCATAGAGAGATTATAAGTAATTGCTTCTATTCACAGTATGTCTTAGGTGGTTTTGATCCAACACCAGGAGGCATAAACCATATTTTTTTGTTGAATCCCATCCCATAATGAAAAGTTTTAAATTGTAATTAAGAAATGTGATGGTCTAAAGAACACTTAATCCTCTATTTGATTATTATAACATTCTAAGAATGTCCTTGAGTGTTTTCAAATGAATTTGCTGTTATTTATTTGGTATTTGTTGAACACTTTCAGTAAATAGTTTGTCAATCTTTTGTGATGCATCAAACACAATGGCACTGTCTGTGCCTTTACTGGCTGTCAGCTTTCCTAAACAGGAGAATAAAAAATGTATTTCAGAACAAAGCAAAACCAAAGTAACAAAAAAGGCAAACACAGATTTTAATGTACTGAAAGATTTATGAATCAAAAGCATGAATTCAATGAAAAACCTTCAACAATATTATTTTCATTATCTTACTCAATTCAACTCCGAAATTACTTATGTCCTTCTTTACTTACAGAAATTCAAATAAGATGATATAAGATGAAGGTGCTTTTTGAAATACATAATGCTAAAGTTACTTCATTTTTGTTGCCTTTCACAGATGTTTTCTGAAGAAAAGCTGAAAATCAAAACAGCATCTCACATCTACTCTATGCGATCAGCTTGAAGCTTACAAGAAGCAGACAATAAATAAATTTTCTGTGTATTTTTTTTTCTGAATCAGCATGACTGCTAAGAAAACACTTCCAAATACCAATTATAGGGTTATACAAGAATGTTGCAGTCAAAGAGAGATTATCTTGAGAAAACTGTGGGATGTGGCCTTCAAAATTCAATTGGTTTTCAGCAATTCATCTTTACGGGTTCAAAGGTATGTTTACAGTGTTCGTCAAGAAACTATTACTTCCACAATATGCAACACTTGAAATCAGACATTTTTCTTGTCAATTTGTTAAAAACTTTGGGAAGAAGTGGAGAAAAGTGGAATTATGTATAAATTTAGGAACTGCAAAAAAAAGTTCACAAGTTACCTTATAATGCAATGCCTAATATGATATTAGTGGGATTGAAACTGTTTGAGGATGATATCACTGGTTCAGTCTCAGACAAAGTTACAAGACTAAATTTTTTCATCCAAACAACTGAGATTAGATGACAACAGTTCTCATATTTTATAAATTATTTTGAGTATAGGGTAAAAAAAGGGCACACTGGCACTTCCAAGATCAGAGGCAACTGGAAGTTACCAAAACCAGAAGCAATAACAAATGTATTGTTTGCTATAATTCTTGGACTTCTCTGGAGTTCCCCTATCCTAAGAAGATTTATTTGCCATAAAAATGGCAAATTTTGAAAATAAAAAAAGAAATGGAATCCAATTAAAGTGCAGTTTTATTTTAAGATTGTGACAATGGGAAAACTTTGTATTATGTTTTAAGGATCATCCCTTCCTAGATAGGGTATTTATTAGCATTCTGCCATACTGCTCCCTGCCCACCTCACCATGGATCTGATTTTGAAACACATGATGTTAGAGAATGGGATTAAGCACCATTTGCAATGGGCTTTGGCCTGAAATGAATTCTGAGGCTACAGCTGATTTAAAAGAGCTTTTGTTATCTCAGATGACATGGCTAAACCTAAAATTTCAACACCTGTAAGTGACAGTGTAGAATGTCAAGGGCAAAACGCTTTCCAGCTGCTTTATTTGATGTTAGAGGATACTAAAGCTCAGCTCTGCCCCCTCACTAGTGCTGCCTGAGGGTGATGGAGGGAGCTTCCATCAGCCCAGTATTGCCAGTTCTCTTCAAGGATGCACTTCATAGCAAAGGGAATCATCTCAACACATGATAACAGTTTCCCTGCCTCAATATTTCTGGCAACTTCAAACAGTAAAGAAAGTCCAAGTTTGTTCCTTAAAAGTTTTTGATGATGCCTGTCCCATGAGCAGGCACATTCTGGAGACAGCTTGAATTATAGGAAACATTAATTAATTCCGTGAGTGTTAGCCAGTGGTGTCCTGAAATTCAGAGTTTGCTGAGAGGATCCTTGCAGGCACTGTGGAAATCTATTCAAGGACTTGTTCTTTTTCAGACAGGATGCTCAAGATGTGTTCTTAGAAATAACTCTCTCTATTTAAATAAGAGAAAGCTGCAACAAGATTTTTTCACATTTTAATGTGGTTCTCTCTTTATCTATTGTGTTAACACAGACAACATTTGGCACATTTTCTTCCTTCTGAATGAAGCACTTAGAAAAGCAAACAGACATTTTCCCTCTCAGTGAAGGAACAGAAAAATAAGGATGAAATAGAGAGCTTGGAATGGGAGTGTGTAAATTGGTATTACTAAACCAGACATTTTAATCAATGCTATATATTAATAGACATATTTTACAGTTTGGGGCTTTTTTCTGGAATGTATCCTTATTAAAAAAAAGTAACAAGACAGAGAAAAATTTAAGTCACAGTAAACCAAGACATGCTAAAACTATGATCTGCATGCTTTGTTTCATCTTTGCTTAAAGATTTGCATTATTTTGTCAAGTGTCCAACTGCAGTAGGAATGAGAATTTGAATTCTTTAATCTTTGAAATCTTTGTGTTTCATAGCAATCTGCATGCAGTGAACCAAGAATTAGTGCACATTCTTTTTTCTCTTCCAACTGTTTTGCAATTCTATGATACTTGTACTTCGTTACTCTAAGACATTTTCTGTTTTGAATCAATATTACTGAAGGAATAATTTGGCACTCTGTTTATAGCACGCAAAGGACATGCCTGAAGCTATGGATATGAAGAGCAGAAAGAGCTTCAGACTTTTTTTCACTTTAACTGTCCTACCTATAAGAGGTTTGCAATCAACTGTGATACTGACTTGAATTAGAATGTGGGTGGCGGTTCTGTACTTCTCAGATGAAAATCTGTATATTATACTTATCTACAAATAAACTGTCCTCCTCTGATACAACACCATGCCCTGTTTTGTTTGGGGGTGGGGAGGGGAAGCTGGAGCAGGCTGTCCCCAGGTCCAAGACAGACTTGAAAGATTTGCACAACCTAAAGTGAACCTACTGCAGTTGCAGACACTTAAAACAACTAGAAAAGGAGTAGCTGTAGATTATTTCTGGTGAAGAAAAATAATGTGTTCTAAATGTCTTGAAATTAGGGAGCAATGTACAGATGTTCAGAATAGCTAAATGTAGGCTTTTAAATATCAGTCTTTAAGGGTCATGTCAGAATGAAAAATTAATTTTCCTCTCCACTAAAGATAAAGACAAGATTGTAATTTCTGAGAAAGACCAAAAGGTTTTGAAAGAAAGCTTGGCAAGGAAATGCTCCATTATAATGCAGAATTATCTTCTATAAGGATATTGCCTACTATTATAGTTCATCCCTGTTTTATAGAACAAAGTCTAAAACACTAAACAGATTCACTTACAAGGCTCATTCAAGAAGGCAGTGTATTCAAGAGCATGTATCTTTCCAGAAGCACAAGGACATGGGCAGATCTTAGTACAAATCACTTGAGTATTTTGAGATCCTTGTCCTAACGCTACTTCCTCTACTCTTGGGATTATACATTTCCCTGCAATGGACCTCTGGTCCACACCTTCAGTTTGTCTCAAGCTGACTGTAATTAATTTTTTCTGATGTAATGAATGAATTTTGGTGTCTTCTGCCAAAATCATTTTGTAAACACTGCAATGCATCGTGACTGCTGCCAGGTGAGGGTTTTGTCACTGCCAAACAACCCTATCCAAGTGCCAAGGATTCACCTCTGGGTTTCTATGGGATGCTGTGCCAGCCCTTGTCATGGCAGGCTTACCTACATTTCTGGAATGCTCTCAGGTTGTCTCATATCACCACTTTAGCTGCATTTGCTGGAAGGTTTGGAAACTTTCTCAAGGCTTATTCTTGTACTGTGCCACTTCCTTAGCTATCTGACAGCATAGCTCATATGTGCCAGACTTTCTGGCAGATAAAGGTAAGATGAATATTGGCTTTAGTAGAGAGTGGGCAAATCCAGCATCAGGCAACTAAAGAGATTTTGTCTCTTGCCAGTGTAACTTTGAAGCAGAAGGTGTTGACTGAAATGGAGCTGTTATTATGAACAAGACCTGAATGTTGTGAATATTAGCTGCAGAAAAGGGTACTGGAGGAAAGAGCTTCCACAACCCCATGAAAGAAATCTGGAAACATGACCCTGATGTGGAGTGAAGGCTAAATTTAGAGAAATCTTGCTAGCAAGTAACTAGGCTGTGTTGCAATTTTTGTTAGTTAAAATCTAAAAAGAGACTTAGCACCTTTCTGCAGCATGTGAATAGCTCTTCTATACTCCCTGAGTCTTAAAATTTTCATTAAGACTGTAGATTCAGAAGTGAATAAAATATAAAATATCCTCTGCAATACTGTGAGTTTTAAATTAACTACAATTTCTGCTTCTGAAAGACTTTTAGATAACATTTTACTGACTGTGCAACCTTGGCCAAAGGCCAAACCTTCACAGTCTGCATTAATATAAAGCTTTTGGTTTAACCAACCATAAATCACCAATACAGCAGTGTAATGACAGAGAAGTCGGAATCAAAGCCAGAGGTGCTGGAACAGCAAGTATAGAAGGCTGTTCTCAGCTGAATAAATGCAAACAGGTTCACACTTCTTATGTAATATTTCCAACCCCATCACAGTGATATTAATAACATAAATTGTATCATCAATCTGCAGTGCAGGTCAAGATATGTTTCACAATTTGAGTCAAAATATTCTGTCCACATTGTGCACCTAATTAGAAATCAATCTATGGATTCAATTCTGGTTTGTATTTTGTATATTAGAGACACTTGTAAAGCCATTCTGACTGCAGTCATGGTGTCTTTTCCCTGGAAATGCCTCCCTCTCTCCCTACTGCTTTAGCCACCATGACAGCTCATTACTGCCTTTATAAACATAGTTCAGCAGATCGAGGGTTTTACTTGCAAAGGTCTGGATATCTTAAAAATGGCAGTGTGGCGTCTTATTTGGCAATGTCTGGCCACACAATTATCCTCACAGATCAAACCTTGCCATGACTGCAGAGAGCAGCAAGTGAGGGAGCTGGAAATCTCAGAATGAATTCCTAAAAGCTTTCAGTTTACCTCAGCGTCATCTAGGCTGGACAGGAAAAATACAGATGAGAAGCGACTGCTAACAGGAAGGCCTCTGTTGCTATGTAAAATTCACAACTCTGTTCTTTAGAAGTAAGGAACCAAAATCTTTTTCCTAGCAAAACATGGAAGCAAGTCCAGTATTTTGCTTTTTACCTTGTGATCTCTGGTAAAAGCACCAGGACAGTGAGACCAAAGCCCCAATGTCTCAAGCGAGTGACTTAGCTAGCCTTTGTGCTAAATTCTGTAATGGCTTTACTTAGTGCTTCACACTGCTATTAAATATCCAATCATCTTTCAAGCTCAGAGGGGAGCTCAGGCTAAAATCCCAAGGTCTGGCTTATTGTTACTGGAGAACAGAGTCAGCCTTGTTGTCTACCTGTCCTGGTGAACTATCCTAGAATGGAAATTCATGTAGTTCCAGCAGAAGGGAGCAGGAGATCAGGACTCAATGTACAGAGAGGAGCAACAAATAAATATAGCATTGTCACTCAATGAGTGAATGGGAACACTAATTAAGGAACCTTAAAGTCAGACACATACAAAACACTCCAAAATATGGAACTATCAGATAAAAACATCAGCTGAAGGAAAACATAATAGAAAAAAGACTGTGTGTTTTTTTCCATACGTTCAGGAAATCTTTCAGAAAGGACAACTTGAGGTACTTTAACAAGGACAAATGGATGTCTTTTTAGGGAAAAATTGCTTCCTACTGAAATTTTCCCTTCAGAAAAAATGCAGGTGAAGACTTGCTCCCAAGTCTTCTATTGTCTATTTTATGTTCTACTTTTGTCTTTACTACTAAGTAAAATTACTTCTTATTACTTCTTATCTCTCATCATTTGCTGCAGTAAGGACCTATACAAAGGACATTGCATTTGTCTCTGCAAGGCAAAGCATAAGAATGAAGCCAGTTATATATTCAGTTCTACTGAATTTAAAAGTACGGAGAGGAGTAATATTCTCTCTTCTTCTCTTAATCTTGTTATCTTCTGCACTATTTGTGAAGAGGGAAGGTATTATTAGAGCATGTTATACTTATCCCACTCATATTATTAAGCTGAGCTTTTTCTAGTTTCTAGTGACTAAAGAATCACTCACTTTAAATATACAGTTTTAGGCTTCTGCATTTCAGGGTCTGATCCCAGGCCAGCACCATGGAAGAGTTCCATTAACTTCAGCAGGCTATTGCTGCAGTTATAAATCACTCTCTTCAGAAGATGTCTTACTAGGAGTTTTATGAGAGAGTTTCGTAACAAGATGGGCAAGTAATGGATTTTCAGGGCAAATAAAGGTTTTTATTCCCATGAATGTCTATCAAACTTCCAAACAACATAGGAAAATGCTTTAATAGACTAGAAGTATTGTAAGTAATGGTATATTTATTACACTCCTAATCTGAGTAGCTAGTGCCAAAGTTATCAGACTTTTATATGAAAACTGTTAAAAATTAAACTGGAAACTTCTATTAGAAAAGCTTCAAAATCTTCAAAATATTCACGCTGATCAATTGCTGCTTGACATATGAATGAATACCTTTTAGAAGTCAATACTGTTGATTTCTCCACTAAAAAGGGATTTGGTTTATTCCAAATACTGTATCAGAGATCAAAACTCTGTCAACAAAAAGATTATTGCTAAATCTTCTTATAACCAGGCTAATTTTCTGTTGGTATTTACTGTCAGAAAGTAAGTCCTGCAATATTCCCTCATTCCAGGATTTCTGCTGAGGCAAAAGACTTACAGTATTATTTTGTTCCTCTGAAAGCAGCCAAAGAATGAGAGTCAGCTCAAATCCAGGTGTTTATTTGGTGCTACACACTAAGTACTCTTCAACTGTATGAACATTCTGGATCTTACAGTGTTTTTGGAGTCCCTTTCCCTCCACTCCCAATGAAAGTGGTGTGGAATAATATCCACATCCTGGCCATGACCCTCCTGGCCACTGCAAAAAATTAACCCTGTCCTGTCTGGAACCAGGACAATGTGATACCCATGGTGAAAGAGGCAAAGGTCCTGCAACGCCACATAAGTGAAAAAGACACTATTTTAAAATGGTACATTGTATTTTTCTGAGTCTCCAACTGTCTGCTTCTGCCATCTGGTTAAAGACAGTCTTTTGAAAGACAATGTGTAATGTCTTCTTGAGCCCAATGAATTTAGCATTTCAGGGGAAAAAACATCCTCAAATTCACATTTGTCCTGGGGAGAACAGAGATGACAAGAGCTCTCTGCTATGTCATTGGGACATCAGGACTCAGTGGCACATTGTCATGGTTTGACCCGGAAACAGGATTTCTGGGATGCTGTGTGGATGGGGCCAATGAGTGGTCAGTTTTGAATATTGCCATCTGGCCCAACCACTGGGCACTGGGTCCACCTCCGAGAACACAGGGTAAAAGCAGGGCTCTCCCCCTGGCAGTCCTCTTTGGATTTCCGGCGGTGAAGGAGTTGAGTCTCTCCCCTGGCCCAGTTGCTGGCTGGGCTGGGGGAGGGGAAAAGCCATGCGGCCCGGCCTGGGAGAGGTAGGCCTGGCCCCAAGGGCGGAAGGAAGAAAATGAAGAAATGCCGGGAAGCAATGGGCAGCCTGTTCCCCCCCCGCCCCACCTTGGAGACAGAGAGAGTGCAGCCGGTGTTTGTGTGCCGTTACCTTGAAAGCAGTAAACATGCGAGGAGATGGTGGGGGGGGGGGGGGGGGGGTTGCAGCCAGGAGTCCAGCCGCTTGGAGGAGTTTTTAACCCTTTTTTGGACAATGAAAACTTCACAGAACATTAACCCTTCCTAGACGAGATGATAAGAGTGGAGGAGGACGAAGGAAATGAGCGAGTGATAAAGGTCTGGACCATAGAGAGAGAGAGAGAGATGTTAGAAAGATGGAGAAGAGGGAGTGGCATTTTATGCTGGACTCTTTTGTGTGGCCATGGACAGAGCTATGTTTCCCTGGAATACAGAGACTGAGTCCAGGGGGAGAAATGTCCCAGCGCCAAAGAAGATTCAGTGTGGGTACCCCTTGGCCCCAGGGGGTATATAAAATATGGGGGGGACAGATGTCCCAGAGGTGAGAGATTGAGCTTCTCTGGAACTGGACACAGCCTCCTTAAAAGGACAACCCTGGAAGCAGCCCTGATTCTGGTCCGGTGGTGAGAGCACCGGAACAAGGATGGAAAAGGCCACCACGACACATGGAAGGACTCCCTTTCCTCTTGAGGAACTGAAGCTGAGCATTCTAAAGGGTGGTGCTGGACCCAGAATTGATTTTGGATTGTATTGTATTATTGTATTGGGAATTTGGGGGGGAGGAGGAGGAGAGTGTTTTTGTGAGGTTTCATTTTCCTTGTTTTTTTTTTTCTCTTTCTTCCTTGTGTGTGTAGTTTAGTTATTGTCTTTGTAGTTTAGTTAATAAACTTTTCTTCTTTTTCAAGTGAGAGCCTGCTTTGTTTATTCCTGGTCAAAATCTCACAGCAGACACCAGAGAAGGTGTATTTTCATGTGGGCATTTGGCCTTGTGCCAATGTCAAACCAGAACACACATGAATTTAAAACCCACAGGTCTAATAGATATGCATTAAATAAATACCTTCAGATGAGTTAGCTGGTGCATGAGGATCTGATTTAATCAGATTATTAAAAAGAACTATGTATGGATGCAATTGCATTCAGTCACTGTGGCATTTTGTGCATTTTTTCCACTCATTGTCAAGACCATAAGGGCACCAACAAGTTCCAGTTGCTTTGATAAGGCTTGACCACCCTTCCTTGCCACGCTTCTTGCAATCTCTTCCTCAAGCTAAGGGGTTCAGCTCCTGCTGCTGGCACTGCCCTTTCTTTGTGAGTGTGATGGTTGGGATGGGTGGTCCTGCCCTCTCAACACAGACCTCTGGGTGCAGCCTAGCGCTGGACTGGCACTGGCCAGTCTGGCTCACCTTGTGTGGGTGCTCATTGTGGGCTCTCTGTGACTACAGCTAAGTGATCTGGGAGCATGTGATAGTAAAGAGTAAGCTGAGGTGACCATTTTGAAATGCTTTCTCAAGTCAGCTGTTCTTTGCACACCTATTAGAAGAGAAAATCATGAGCATCATTTCCTCTGGATAAATCTCTGGGAGTGTGCTGACTTTTGACAAAGCCAAGGAGCATCAACTAATGTCATAGATTTCGAATCAAAGAATAGTTTGGGGTGCAAGGGACCTAAAGATCATCTAGTGTCATGTCTCGTACCATGGGCATGGACACCTTCCACTAGACCAGACTGCTCAAAGCTCCATTCAGTCTGACCTTGAACACTTCCAGGGGTGGGATACACAAAGCTTCTCTGGAAAACCTGTTCCAGTGTCTATCCAGTAAAGAATTTCTTCCTAATATCTAATCTAAACTTACTGTCTTTCAGTTTGAAGCCATCTCCCCTTGTTGTTGTTGTTACAAAGGCCTGGAAGTGACAGCACTTCAGGCCTTTGTTAAGAAGTCCCTCTCCACCCCTCCCTTTAGGCACTGAATGGCTGCTAGAAGGTCTCCCTGGAGCCTTCTCTTCTCCAGGCTGAACCCTCTCCGTCTGTCTTTACAGCAGAGAAGCTACAGCCCTCTGATCATCTTCATGACCATCCTCTAGACTAATTTCAACAGTTCCATGTCCTTATTATGCTTAGGACCCCAGTGCCCCATATTCCATGTGGGACCTCACTAGAGTGGAATAGAAGGGCAGAATCACCTCATTCAACATGCTGGTCGTTGATGGAGCCCAGGATACAAGTGGTGCTCTGTGCTGCAAGAACACATTTGACTTGATGGGGGCTGTCCTAGGGAAATTTAGCATTCCTACAAAAACATGTGTGTCCCTTCCCTCCTTGGCAAGTAGCCATATATGTATATACGTATGCATACATATGTATGTAGATATTTGCATTGTCTTGAAAGAAAAGTTTGCTTTATTTTGTTCTGTAGTAGCTTTGTACTTGTCATTTACTGAGTACTCTGCAAGAGAAAATGTCCTTTAATCTCTGTTGCTTCAAATATGGCCCAAAAGAGCTTTATCTAAATCTGTGACAACAGATATCAACCTTGATTTGCAGCCCTGTGGTACAGGGCTGAGAGCATCATTTAAGCTGAAGTACTTTATGAAACAGCAATTTCAAAAAACAGTATTTCAAAAAACATAAAGCACGATTTAGAAGTTGTATGACAGGCAGACTCACACTAATCATCACCCACCCATGGTATGTGAACAAAGGTTCTCCTTCTTATGGCAGTTGTTATGGCTATTTATTTTCAGTATTAATGTTTGGGATAATTCAGAATCTATGAAATGGACCTTTCTGTGTGGTTTTATATATATATAATTTGAAATAATCAGCTATATTTTTTTAAAATAGGGTGCTTTTATTGGTATTTTCTCTTTCTGAGGAGTTATCTTGAACTTAACAGAGGCAAAGACCCTCTGAACTGCAAAAAATCTCTCACCCTAAAAGCATCTGAGAAAGAGCACAAACAATACTTGTATGGTGCAAAGAAGTTTTTAAGTAAATGAAAAGATTCAAGAGCTAGAGGGTCTTTCTGTTTATCTAACAGTGTGAAAAAAATAAGTAGTTTTAAAACAATTGACTTTCTGAGGAAGACAGAAAAGTGCAGAAAAGTGCAAGCAACACTACAGCTCACTCCATGAGCCTTAATTGTGGAATCCTCCATAATTTTTTGTGGGTTTTATTACGTCTTTGCTTTTATCCCCCTCCTATGTCCCATCCCATCACTGCCCACAAGTGTATTTGAAATGTCTAGAACTCAGAAACCCGAAGTTTACTACAATCACACACAGAGTGCTTTTAAAGAGGACATTCTTCTCTGTCCTGCTGTCCTGGTCACCTTTCCATTGGCTGACTTGCAGTTTTAAAATCTGCACATTTTTTCTATACATGCAGTTTGTCCTTTCTTTTCACAGGTGGCTTTAGTACTCCCTTGACTTTCATTATCTTTGTCAGCCTTATTTGACATTGTAGCAAGAGAAGTGCTCTCATTACAGAATCTGAGTCCGAGTACCTTGCCAGATGGCAACAGGGGAATTTTTTAGTATTTGTAAATTAATTTGATATCACCTGGCAGTGAGAGCTTTCTCAGGGTTCCAGATAAAGGCTCATGACCATACCACCAGCACAGTGACTTCTACTGATTAGTGCATGCAACCATCATTTGAAGTAGGTATTTAATTTATTTTTTGGATTTATATCTTAGCATGAAATTAAAAAAAATACCCTCAGGAGAAAGATGTACACTTCTTCCAGGTGGCAATGAAGACTTTTTTTGGCTGCCAGATTATGGTAAAAAAAGAGCAAAGTACAACACTGTGTCAGTAATTTAAGCCACTGCTGGTTCAGTGCAAATATGGCATTTTTCATATTACTTAGATTTCTGAAGTGCACCCTGACAGCTGGCTTCTTAACCATGTACCTCTGAAATTGTCATAGATTAACATAGAGGTTATTTAAATGTCTGAAAAAGGTTTGGAAAGACTGAAAAAAAATCAAAAAGCAGAACACTTCCAAGTCTTAAATCTAACAATTCCGTCATAAAAATGACTATCAAGAAAGGACTTAATGCAAATGAGGAACAGCAGCAAGTTGCTGTGTGGTCAGTGTGACCTCTCTTCATTACACCCAGAACATGGCTGAAGAGGAGCTAAAAAGAGGTCCCCAAGCTGGACATAGGAAGGTGGCACTGCAGCAGCTCTCACATTACATAGATGTAATTTAGTTAGAAGCAATAGCATCCAAAACAAGCAGGAAGGTGTAAGCAAAAAGAAGTCAGGGTTTTGAATCCACCTCTTGTTAGTGCAGGATTGGTCTCTGCAGTAGATCCCATGCTATGCCTAGTCTGCTTTTTTTTTTTTTTTCTTAATTCCCTCTGGAATAGTAGTTTCCATAACTTCCCTTGGGAGGAAGAGATGATCTTTGGTACCTTTTTTTCAGAAAGCTGCTGGTGGTATCCAGCCTGCTTCCCTTCTCCTAACTCCACCTCATTAGTAGGAATGATCCCTGTTCAGCAGTCGGACCAATGCTGTTTTTCCTTTCTGCCCTGAGCCTGCAGAGGTGGCTGCTGGGGCCATCACGGGCTGCCACAGGGCTCAGAGGCCCCAGGCTGACCACAGCACAGGGCAGGAACTGCTCTCTCTGAGGAGCAGCATAAATTCTGAGTGAATCCTACACCCACAGTGTCCTCGGGGCAGCCTCAGGGCAGTCTCCCTCTTCAGGTAGCTTGAGTGCAAAAATGTCACAGATCTTCCATGTCAGAACTTGGCATTTATTTCTGACCACCTGCAGCCCCCTGTGGCATGGCTGTAAAGGAGATGTAACACCTGCAAGAAGCAGCTGCCACCTCCCTTTATCGCAGATTGTCCAAACAGTAGGAAACAGCAGCTTTGTGGGTTTCCTAATTCTCAAACTTCTTGGCTAGGGCTTTACTTCAGTAAACAGGAACATCCCAGAGTACAGATGCCCCTTTATCCCATTTGTTCACATATATTTAGACACAACAGAAACTTACAGAATTTTTTTCAGAGACATATTGCACTCTGTCCTGCCCCCTTCCTCTATTTTGGGACTCCTTACACTACAACATGGGGCATATTCAAAGTTTTCCAATGTATTTGCTTTTCCTTAAGTCCTGGCCCTGTTTGCTGTTGACAGTAAATATTGTTGACATTCAGTAAATCTGGTCTTTGAAATTACCTTAAACTATAGAGTAACAAAATATAGTCTGTTTTCTGAAAACTCAGGTCCATGTGCAAACTCAGGGGTTTATTCTTCACATCTCTAATATGTTTGTTGACACCTATCTTAGATATCTGGTGAAATGCACAACTCATTTTTCTAACCTAATAACTTCAGATGGCAATTTGACACATACATTTTACATTGTTTCTTCCAAGTTGGCTTCCACAATCTCCTGACAGGGTTTTTTTGTTGTTTTGTTTTTTTTTTTTTTTTTTGGGGGGGGAGGGCTGTCAGTATTTGAATAAGCTTTAGTTTGTCAACAACCTTCTGTCACTGTGGTACCTCTAGGAGAACAGAAATATCCCATGGTTCCAGTAACTTGAGTTCAACACTGCTGTTGGATTTTGCACTCACAAACATGGGTAAGCAGAAACAGCAAGAGCAATTATACAGAAATATTGTGCCAACTCACTCATCTTAATAAGAACAAGGCCCATGCTAAAATGAACATAGGAAATAGGTTTCTCTATGCTCCACATTATCTATCCACTTATTTAGGTAAGACCTCTATAAATAGGTTTTTCTGGGAAGAGTTAAATAGATTTGTTTATCAAGACACTGGTGTTATATTAATATTAACTGTGTAATTCTTTTCCATGGAAACACAAAATGGTTTGGATTGGAAGGGACCTTGAAGATCATCTAGTTCCAACACCCCTGTTTCTTGGAGAAGGCTGAACACCTGCCTGCCCATGGGAAGCAGTGAATTAATTTCTTGTTTTGCTTTGCTAGGGTGCACAGCGTTTTCTTTCCCTATTAAACTATCTTTATCTTAACCCATGAGTTTTCTGGCTTTTATTCTTCCAATTCTTTCCCCCATCCCACCAGGGAAAGTGAGTAAGCAGCTGCATGGTTAAACTGCCAGCTGGGGTTAAACCACATACATAAGTATTTTAATGATTTAGTATTTTGTACCTGAGTCAATTTATGGGAAATTTGCATTCCTCAGTAACTTGCAAATTAAAAGACTTTGTATCCATAGCAAAAGAGAACTTTCACATGTGTGCTCTTTGCACCATTTTTTTCTGCTAAACCACCAGCTCAACATATTCACTAAAAATTTAGTGACTTTTCATTACAAAAATTCCTATACAGTTTTAAGAATTCATTGCTGATGTTAGTGAGTGGGCCAGGACTAAACAGCAGTAGTTCCACAGATTTGAAATTTTTAAATCATTAATATTTTGAAAATAATAGCTTAGCTTTGATTACCTTTTGGCAAAAAAACCCCAATTTTTTTCAAAAATTCACCACCTGTTAAGCAGAAGGTTGCTTCTAGCAGTTTCCCTCAGGAGCTGTGGGAAGACTTACTAAATCATGGCAATCATGGAGCTTACTGCAGTCATGTATAAAGTTTAGACATGGTGTGACCACAATTTATCCAGTCCAAATAATGTATTCCATTTAAAAATCTTTTTTTTTCCTCTATATTACTGTGTTATTATAAGAAATAGCAAAATTTCTGAAGAAATAGAATAGGCATTATTAGATTTTAATTGCAATCAATTGGTAAGGTCACTAGCAAAGGCATTTATCAACTGAGAAAGAGAATGTCTTTAGAATATTAAGAAAAATATTAAACCGTTTTCTGAATGATGAAGAACAGAAAGTGTCTAATTTCACTAACCTACCATTGTGCTCAAAATCTTTCTCTTTAATTTATGGTGAAGGCAGATTCAACACAGGAGTGGCCTAATAAATGAGGAATGAGAATCATACAGTAACTTCAAGTCTAAACCAAATAGCCATATCAAGCAAACATTTACTCCTCAGTTTGTGAAGTCACTAGAAGAGTAGAGATTATCAAAAATCAAGATAAAGTCAATATTTTTGAGGCCTGAACTTTACAGCTTCTAAAATGAACATTTTAAAATCAATATAACATAATAAAATCAATTTGCACTTGAATGAAAGCAAAACAGGGATAAATATTTTTAAATAATTTGAATTCCAGAAAAAGCACTACCATTTGTATCATTCTTACCTGCAGAGGTTTTCACAATTTCTGAAGTATTTCTGAGACCCATAAAGTCAAACTGATAGAGTCTCCAAGACTTCTGGTCAGCAGCCTCCACTGAATTTTTCCTCCATCTGTAAATCATCTCCTCTTTAGGATAGCCATCTAGAAATTAATATATATATACATATGCATATGAATATTTCACATTTCATAAAAAAATGTTCTGCAAAATACTATCTGTTCACTGTTTCAGTGCTGTTTGGGAACACCTGAATTTCTGATCGGATGCTTTGTCAGTGAGTTAAGTGGCATCATTCTCCAGAGTTGTATGGCACACAAAAATAGAGACATAATGTACACAAAAATGGAGTTATAATACTGGCAAACCTGTGATTTTTCACAATCATTGTTTTATAACAACAGAAAAAATACGATTGGTTCTATCACAAACAGATCTCTTCAGAGGTGCAGTTGACTGTAGTAATTGGAGGTCCAGGCACAGAAGTATGCTGCTTTTCGTAAGCTCTGAAGAAGCTGAGCAAACCAACAGAATGCAAAAAATGGGGAGTCTCTCAGTGGAAAATATCAACAATTGAAAAGGACACTGTTGTTTTAAAAGCCGCAATAGTTCCAGTAGGGAGTGTGCTACTGCACTTCTGAAAGAAAGATAACAGTGCAAAGGAAAGCAAAATTTTAATTAGCATGGGAATTTTAAAGTGATTATGCTACCATATCTCTTCTGAAGTCTGGGGTAATTAATGAGGCATCACCTGATCTCTACTGCTGAAATAGCTTCTGAAAGTCTTTATCAGTTTAGCACTCAGTAGTCAGATTAATTCTTATGCCAATTTTTAATTTCCTCTTTGTTAGAGAATGGCATTTTCCAATTGATGTCCAACAAATCTCCAACCAGACCATACCATAACAATAAACCACCTAAAAACAACAGCCCACCCATGCTAGTTACAATTAGATTGTTCTCTAATGTATTATATAATCAATTTTTATTCATCTCATTAATATAATAGCTGTAGATTACAAGGCAAATTAAAAGCCTAACAACAATGAAAGATGGTTAATATAATTGTCACATCAGTAATTTATTTATTTATTTTCCCCATTGAAAACTGATACATTTTTATATTTGCATTGCAAAACAACCTCTCTGGTCATGGTGCTATTTCCTTGATGTCTTCCTCCTGTGAGTGTCTTTTTAATCTTGTTTTAGGTTCCACCCTGCCAGGGTACTGCTGTAAGGCGTGCACAGCCTCATTTATTCCTCCCACTAACACACAAAGAAAAGTACCCACAAGTCCCTTAGTTCTTGTCTAAAAAAAATGACCAAAAAATCACTATGTGTTAATTTAAAATGTCACATTTGTATATTTCCCATCAATGTAAATAAAGAAATAACCTGTGAAGGACCCAACTGAGTAACAAACACTGTTCTCTGTGAGAACTCTTGCTGCCAAGTAGATTCTGCTGCCAATTCTGCTGTGCAAGTCTGTGAGATTGACCTAAAGGTTAATTTTTTTGGCTGGCAGATTATGTCAGAGGATGCAGTGAGAGAAGTCAAGCTTTGCTGAGCCTCCAAGCCCTAGCCCTGAATGATCTGAAATTTGAACCCTCTGATCACATTTCTTCGTCTTCCAAGCACCAAACAATAAGATGAGGAAATGGCCTCAAGTTGCACCAGGATGGGGCGTGGTGGTGTGAAACTGAATAGGGAACATAAGATGGAGTCCCTTTTCTCAGATAAATTTCTATCTATCTACTATAATCATTGTAAGTAAAAATGTTTCAACTATCTTGCAAGTAAAAAAAAATATACTTCTAATACATTATTTTTAAGTGATCCAAAATGACATATTTTACTCTGTCAGTATGCCTAAAAGCTTGCTATCATATTAACTAAGGCAAAGCTGTTTATCCTGACAAGAACATGCAGTCAGGAAAAAGTTCACGGACTCTCATCCTTCAAGATTTTTCCTGTATTTTTGACTAAGAAGGTCAAATTCAGTTGCAAAGTCTCTGTTCAGTACTATTCATCATTATTAAATCATAAGCAACTGACCTCAGGAGACCATTGTGACACTTCAATAGTTCCTTAATCCACAGTTGCTGAGATCTGCTCTTACCATGATTTGGTAGCTTACATCAAAAGAGAGAAGTACTAGAGATTCAATGGGAGTTGTTTCAACCTCTTAAATAACTGCTATTATGTTCTGCTCTGGTGCCAGGTGACTGACTTCACTTTTCAATTATTTAAAAGAATAATAATTTTATGGAGGAGTGACACATCTCTATGGACAGTATATCACTCCTGGAATTCATTTAACTTACAGAATAGACCGTTCATGACAGTTCTTGTTTTGGTGATATTCAATATTTGTTGTACACAGTCTAATTGTTTCTAGCCCTTTAAATATTTCATTTTAGCAAATATCAGAACTGGAGGCTTCAGTACTCCACAAGAAGATACAATGTCTATTGCTCAGCTTCCTTTCATTTTCCCAGCATGACAAACGACAGTAAATTACTTCAAATTTTAAGCTTAGTGGCTTCAAGTCATTCACTCTGAACAAACTTCTGTGAAGTGTATTTACCCTTCCAAGTTGCTTTAGGTTATGTAAAAATATTCTCACTGCAGTAGGGCAAGCCTCCAGGAGGTCCTGGAGGTTTTCCAGCAGGTGCCAGTAAGGTGGCAAAGGTGATGGCATTGGAGAAAGACAACCAAGTATGTTCTGTGTTACAGCCATCTGAGCTCTGGCAACCTCAAACTCAGGATCTTCTCAGCCAAAGCCTGTGTCAACAACTCTCCTTTCCCTCCCATCATTTTACTTGATTAAATTCTCCTACTTTCTGTCCCAAAGGTTGTTTTGTAGGCAGTGCTACAACTTTTATATGCCATATCACAACTTTTAGAGACCACCCCAATCATCTAGCTTTTTGTAACATGTTCTTGCAAAATCAGATCAGAACCAAATTTGATTCTTTAAGAGCTCAAGAAAAAGTATATGTGTAATGCCTTGTGTTTATTTTCACCAAACATACATAATGACTTTGCTTTTCCACTTTTTGCCATTTTGAAGGTGAAACTATTATAACAGAAAGGTAAATTGTCAGGAAAACCTCTGAGATTCTCTGCATTTTCATGTATTTGCCCTTTATTATTGAAATACTTGGACACATGTTACCAGATCTCCTCACATCACCACCATATAATTTAGAAGCGTAAGGTTAAAAATATTTAAACTTCATGTTCATACTGTTTCATTTTCCAGGGAGACTGATTTGTGCAGGAGGCTCCACCAAAGTGCTGAAAGAATGGTCAAGGCCAAAAACAGCACCAGGCTGGATAAGAGGCATATGCAGCCATAAGCTGGCCTTGAGAATTCTTATCAAGTAGCCCTGAAGCACATCGGCTACAGAAATCAACACAGATGGAAAAATCTCCACCTTTTGCAATATGACCATCGATGCCTGTTTGTGCATACTGCCTCTGACCTTAATTCCCAATGCTGTAATTGACCTGGACATCTTAGATCAGTGTCTGATATCTTTGTTTCACTTTCTTTTGTGTGACAGTGTGGCTATTTTGGGAAGTGAGTAGAGCTGGAAAGACAGCTGAAAAGACATCATGTCAAAAAGGACACAGACCATTTGAAAAGGGAAAAAAAAATCCACAGAAATGTATTCAAGCAATGAAAAGATAGAGGGGCATAGAAAAAATAAGTAAGGCCTTTCATCTCTTCAGACATACTTTATCCACTCTGTGAAATACATTTATTTCACTGCTGGTTCCCCACACTACTCATTCACATGTAACACAGGTAGACCCAGCTTACAGCAGAACGAATAAAATAATTAGGCTCCTTCTTAGCCTTGCAAAAATTTGTGTGCTCGGAATATGCTCAATGAAAGCAGCAGCAAAGCTAAAAATGTGGGGGAAACATGAAAGAAAGGATTGGTTCTGTTAAGTATCTGTCAGGAGCTGATGCTTGTGACAAGAGTATGTTTTTGAAAGATGTAGCTGGATTCTGGGAAAGTTTTGCTTTTCCATGGGCGTTAGATACAGACTCAAAGTCAGTGGGAAATGTGATCTCAAAGCCGAGCTGCTGCCATCAGTGAGTGGCTGGAGTTTACATCATGGGCATGGAGGGAGGGTTGCAGATGCTGGTGAAGTGGTCAGGAGAGGGAGGATGCTCTATTCCAATTAGAGGCGAGGAATAAGCAGCCCTTTACACCATAGAGCCAGGAACACCTTGCCGCCTTGAATGCTACCTTGTTAACTCTGCTTCAGGCTAATTGGGAGACCTCTGTCAGCACAGCCTGGGTCAGAGGAGGATGATGAACTCCACAAATGCACCCTTCTCTGGTACCATGTTGTGAATGACAAATCATATGCTTCCACAAAATCTGCCCGGGCTTTTTTTTTTCTTGTTAGCAGTCTTTAGAATTGCTTTATTGGCAAGCAAACTGAATTTTAATACAAACTTCTCAGCGTTTGGAGGAAGAGGTTTCTCGGTGATCTGTTCCTGTATCTGCGTGGTGTTTGTTCTCAGAAGGCTTTTAAAGTAGGAGACTCTTGAAAGTTCCCCTATTAAAACTGGTATTATTACCTTAGATTTTATGATAGTATGAATTTACTAAGAAAAACCAGATGGCAGAAAAAGCAAAGTTGTAGTTCAATTATTTTAAAATTTAAAAAAAAAAAGGGTATATAGACAATTCATTATGTTTCACCAGGAAGAACCCTTCAGGGTAGAGGGAAGCAAAAGTAGGGAAAGTGAATGGAGATTGAATAATTTACTTTACATCTATGGAAAACAATACTCATAGTTTAATGCATATTGACTTATCTCTGTCTCCTAATGAAAGGGGAGGGGGAGGGGGAGGGGGAGGGGGGGGGGGAGGGGGAGGGGGAGGGGGAGGGGGGAAGGGAAGGGAAGGGAAGGGAAGGGAAGGGAAGGGAAGGGAAGGGAAGGGAAGGGAAGGAAGGGAAGGGAAGGGAAGGGAAGGGAAGGGAAGGGAAGGGAAGGGAAGGAAGGGAAGGGAAGGGAAGGGAAGAAGGAAGGAAGGGAAGGGAAGGGAAGGGAAGGGAAGGGAAGGGAAGGGAAGGGAAGGGAAGGGAAGGGAAGGGAAGGGAAGGGAAGGGAAGGGAAGGGAAGGGAAGGGAAGGGAAGGAAAGGGAAGGAAAGGAAAGGAAAGGAAAGGAAAGGAAAGGAAAGGAAAGGAAAGGAAAGGAAAGGAAAGGAAAGGAAAGGAAAGGAAAGGAAAGGAAAGGAAAGGAAAGGAAAGGAAAGGAAAGATGAGGTACTTGAAAAGCAGCTATGGTAATAATAATAATTAAAGAAAAATGTGTATGTCGTAAAGACAGCTTTTAATCCTGAAGTAATTTATTTCAGCAGTAGTAGATAATTGCACTTAGGTGATAACTACAGCAATTAGAAATGTTATTCTTTGCCCTGTTTGCTTGCATCAGTAATTGACACCTTATTAACAGTACATTAGCTCATGGAAAAAAATCAACCAACATCATCATGACTGCAGATTAATGGCTCTAATACTGCCCTGAAGTTAAAGGATGTATGTCCCATTGAAGACAGTTTTTCTATCTGAAAATTTGCTTTAATATAACTGTGATACAATTCTGATGAAGAACTAGAGGATCCAGTCACTATCATTAACAGTAATGCTTAATTATCCCTTACCTGGGACTAATTTTCTATTGATAGAAGTGTGATTTACTGATAAGTTACATGGTAGCTTAGCTTTGGGGAGGAACTTGTGGCATCAATTTTTTGGGGGGCCTTCAAAATAGAAAGAAGGAGAAGAGAGGTGCTGCTGTCACAGAAATAGTTCCCAAAACAAGGATTTTCTGTGAACCAGCTTTTGTTGGAAGTAATAATTTTCTTGCTACTCATAGACAAATTAAAATTTTGGCTCAGAGAAAAAAGAGAAGGGGAGGGGCGGGGAGGGGCGGGGAGGAGAGGAGAGGAGAGGAGAGGAGAGAGAAGAGAAGAGAAGAGAAGAGAAGAGAAGAGAAGAGAAGAGAAGAGAAAGAGAAGAGAAGAGAAGAGAAGAGAAGAGAAGAGAAGAGAAGAGAAGAGAAGAGAAGAGAAGAGAAGAGAAGAGAAGAGAAGAGAAGAGAAGAGAAGAGAAGAGAAGAGAAGAGAAGAGAGAAGACTGAGAAAAATGAACATAATTGGATTGAAAAGAGAGAGGTTTTCTCCTGATGTCATTTTAAGATGTGGCTTTTCCATGTACTCACTATCTTCTAAAAAATAACAGATGCATCTCAAATGGGGGTGCTAAGATTTTGTCACACACAGCCCTAGCAGCAAAAACTCCCTGTTCCAAGTATCAGATCCTAAAGGATAGTCAGACTAGTTTGAAATTACCCTAAGAAAGTAAGGCAATCCTGTTGCATCATCATACCTCTATCCTTATGCTTGCCAAACAATTTCCATTTTGACTTATTTACAAGTAGTATCATGAGTGATTTGGTTTTGGAAAATGGTTATTTTTACCATATATTGTCCCTATAATTCCACCTTTCTATTGTTTTAAAAATGGCCTCATCTTTTCTGAAAAAAATCCACCAAAAAACTGAAAAAACTGAAAAAACAGTCTCCTCTTATGAGACTCTCAGCCTGCATTGATATTTTTCTATGCATTTTTATCTATATACTTATTTTTACTGCTTGCTAACAGTTTCGTCTGGAAGGCAATTTTCAGAAGCCTCATGTGCAACAATTGTTTGCATTGCTCTGGCCAGCAATTCTTTTTTACAAATTAATTTACTGGTAACCAAAACACCTGCTAAATGTTCAGATTCTTCTGATTTAGCCATATTTCATACCTATGCCTGACATCACTACCAGTAAATGGACTGATCTCATGTCTAGCTTGTTGGATATAAATTGTATCTATGCTAAGGCTAGAATTCTGTCACAGATCAGAGTACTGAGGGCAAAGTTAGCTTAGTCATGCGCAGTCTTCTTCATGCTCTTTGTGGAATGGATACTTCACCTCAGCTTCCTGCTCTTTTATGAATGTAACAATGTGCAGATTTTGCCTTCAGTTTTCTGCAATACCAACCCCTTGCAGGGAAGAATGAAAGTCCAGAAAGCAGTTTTCTGTAGCTCAAGTTGTCTTTGGATCTGAATGATTCTGGAATATGTACTTGTTCTATTCTCTATGTATTTAAAAATCTTCTCTGTATAAACAAATATGCAAGTAAGAGACAGAATTTCAGTTTCTAGCTCCCTATACTTATTTTTCATTGCTAAGATAGCTATTTGATAATGAACTGGTGTTGCTTCACAAATGTGTTGTCTTTACAGACAACGAATAGACTTTATTCATAATGTGTATTCATCATTCTGCAGAACAGACTGTATTCATAATTCAGAAAACTTTTGATAATGTATTTCAAGTCTCACATTTTTACTGGCTGCAAAACTGCAGATGGTGATTCTCAGTAAAAGGATGTTTTCAGAAATGTATGACAAAGATGTGGCCTTTGAGAATCTGCTGGAATCCTGCGCTGCTGTTTTGTCCTGGCCTAGGTCTTACACACCACGGCCAGCTCTGCATAGAGGTGGGAGGCTTCACCCGAGCACTTGCTGTGCTCCATTGGACTTAGGGTGAGATTCAAAGAGCTGGTAGTCTGATCTGATCTGATCTGATCTGATCTCAATCTCATCTCAATCCCACCCTCCCTTCTTTCACACATCCCCACAACAACGTCTGAATGATGCTGAGAATTCAAGAACTATGTTCTACTGCTGAGAGATCAGACTCATCACTGTACTGCTAAATACGTACATTGAGTTCTCTAATGGAAAACAAACAGCTCAAAATTAATATTTTAGCAGCTAAAATGTTTTGCTTGGCTGACTGCATGAGCTCAAGTGGGAACAGAAAAAATAATTTCTTTTTAGTTTATAACTGACCACTGAAGAACCTCCAGCTGTGTGCAAGATTTTCTCATGACCATTTCAACATGAATTTTGTGCTGGATGTGAAAATTTTGAGGTGCTTCCCAGAATTTTTGCTAAGATTTGCAAAGTCTGAGTGACTGCATACTGAAGTAGCATTTCAGGCAGATAAAGGTGATGCCAATCACAATTTTCTGTACAGCAGTTGGCTCCTAACTCAGCCCTATGTAAAAGAGGAGACAGCATTACTTCAATAAAGCAGATGAAAAATATTTTTATAAACCAGAGAAAGTCAAAGCTCCTAGCAAGGGAATTTAAAACTAAACCTATCAGGGTTTGCTTGGGACATTTTAGAGCTATAAAACAGTCAAAGTAGAACGTGAACCACAGTTTATTACAGGAATATCTGTCAAATCTTCAATTCTTTGATTTGCTCTCATTCTCTATAGCCAGAACACAATCTTCCTTTTCCATTTATTTCAAGTGCACTTTTATTGAAGATGTTTAGTGACAATAACCTTCTAAAGCAAGTACTTAAATTTCTTATGACTGGGATGGACTGCAGTGCCACCAAAAGATTCTGGTCAGCTGATTTCAAACACCCCAGCAGGAGCTGAATATCATTCTCTAAAGGCCTTTCTAGTATTTTTTTTTTCTTACTGATTATATAGGCCGCCTCAAAATTATGGGCAAAACAGCTGTGCAAGTTAAATGAAGTAAATTCCATCAAAGTTCTTTATCACAAATATATGTGTTTTGGATTAAAAATAGCCCATAAAAGTTCAGCTTCGACTGTACTGGATATTACAAGATAAAATAATCCTGTCTTTACCCATTTAATTACAGTAATTAACTGAACCCTGCATGTTAGACTACTACAATTTCTTTTAAGACTATCCTGATGAGAAAGATAACATTGTTTACTTCACGCATTGCTTTGTTAAGCAAAGTACTGAGAAAATGTGTATTGGCTCATCTGAAAATATCTAATGAACAAGCAGAGATTCAGGTGAAGACTCAGAGCTCAAATAAAGCAAAAAACACAGCCTTATATAGCTCAGGAAATATAAAAAAGTACACCTGTGAAGTTTCTTAGTCCAGGCAGGTGGGGACAAATAGAGAGAACATAATTTAATTACAGGCTTTTTCCTTTCATTGAGAAGTAATCTACCTAATCTTTTTGTTTGAAGACTTGATATGAATGGGGTTTTTAATGCTGAGAACTCATTTTGTGTTTCTCACATGGGCCTAAGAGTATTTAGGGATTATTCTAAACATGCTTAATCCTTATCTTCCAAGTGCCACTCAATAATCAGTATGTGCATGTTAAGTATGGGTGCAGTTAAAAGAGGTCCACCCATTAACAGCATTTCTTAAGATGGATAGGAAGAATTTGGAAATAATGCATAGATAGAAAAATTTGTATTCACAACTTGAAGGCAGCTGTTAAAATGAAATAATTATAGCATCCTTGGGAGTACTGGCATCCACCCATTTTTCAGTGTCCAACTTCTAAGGTTAGAAATACTCTACAATCTATCCACACTGGCCGCCATATAGACATTTTCTATCCAATTTCATTCACAGAAATCATTGTAGCTAGATATTTAGCTCACATACTCCATATATTTTGTGACTAGCCTGAAATGTACATTTTCAGACCCATGAAAATGAAAATTCAGCTATCGATAATGTTTTTTCTAAATTGCTATGAAACCCATTACAAGCTTCACAGAAACTGCATCAGCAAAGCCCATGGCTTTACAAAAGCCATCAGAAATATACTATTCTCAGCCAACACAGCATTAATAGAAGCAGGTTATGAATTAGACTTCCATACAAAATTATTATAACTTTTATACAGATCTTCTCAGAACAAATCAGGAATGAATAGCAAGAGATAAAACAAGAGAACACTCCAAATTGAAAACACAGTTTTCTCCAGTACTGCCATTTCACAGAAAAATATAATTTGCAGTATAAATTCAAAACTAAACAGAAAATTTCATTAAAACTGAGATTAAGCTGGATGAGTTTTTAAATGAATAGGACTGTTGGAATAGGGCTGTTGCTGTTGAAAAGAAAAAGCCTACACAAACTTTTTTTTATGAAGGACTAATGTCTCTGCTTTGCATCACAGTGTAGCTCAAAATGTGAACTGACTTCGAAAAATCAAAATCAGTTATTTATGGCTAATTTCTTCTAATAAGGGGGTGAGTTCTACTTTATTTACAAAAAAAATAGTGTTATCTGGTTATTAATGTCTTTACTATCATTCTGTATGTAGATTTATTGTTATTTACACACCTTTATAGTAATTTGCACACACACTAAAAGTAACATTTATAGCTCTGAAAAGTAAAGCATCAAATCAATTTCTATTTTTTTGGTAATACTTTGCCAGTTTTCCAGTTTTAGCTGTGTAGGACTTGTTTCCACCTTACTGGCAAAGCATGTGAGACTTGGCAATCAAAGACAAATGTTAAAATACTTTCTCTGTCTCATGCTCATAAAAAAATGAACTTTTTCAGTCCCTGAAAAAATCATGGCTAAGATGTAATGTCCCTGATCAAAATAACAGCCCAAAAATTATCTGATGGAATGAAATTTCAGATGAACAGAACGCATTGTTTATTTTGGCATATTTATAGTCACACTCAAATTTGTGAAAGCACTGTGCTTTTTTTTTTTTCATTTAAACACCAGCAACAGTGTTATGATGAATTGGTAAATACATTCATACTGCACTCACCGAATTTTTCTTCTCTGGAAACATTTATCAACATCTTTGTCTGTCATTTACTTTCCAAGCATTTGGACTGTTGCTTCTCTGCTTATTGCCTCCCCCCCACCTCAATATTTGTGTCCCATTTGCTCCTGGAAACTGCCAATGGAAATTAGCTGATAGTGCTATGTACTACACCAGTCCAAGTATCCTTCCTGTCCTTTTCTCACCTTTTGAGATGCAGGTATTGGTTACACTGATCTTTCTCTGATGTATCCGTGTATCTCAGTGCCTTAATCTCTTACCCAGGTATGTTATTTCCAGCACATGAAATTCATTTTGGTTAGTTTTACTTTAGCTTAGCTAAAACTTCTGAAAAATCATGGTGTATTACTGTTCTCTCCAGATTCCCAGAGTGACTGTAAATCTCAGCATCTTACAGTACACAACAGGGTAAATACTGAGTCTCCTGAGAGTTTATTTCGCAATTTCTGGTCCCAGACTCTAATCACGATCTAAATCTCCTCAGATGATCTATTAATTCTCTAAAATTGAAGAGTTCTGGTGGAGGTAGAACTGAAGAAGCCAGGTCACTGATCCTTTTTCCTGAGAGAAAAAAGATATCAGTGTGCTTCCCTCATGCATCTCAATTTTCATTGGGGTGCCCTATTTCTTAGCCCTTAGCCCTGGACAGCTTTGCCTGTAGTTAACCAGGAAGTATCAAGTTCTTCAATACCTTTTTTCAGAAACAGATAAAATCTGAAATAAGTCTACACACCTACCATACGTAGTTTTGCGCTGCTTCATTTTCTGATAAGGATTTAGGGGCATTAGAATTTTGTATTAGCACAGAATACATCTGCCTGCAATAGCTCTGAATCCTCCTGAGCCGTGGCTCCCCCAAGTCCTTCCAGAGCATCAGGCTGCTGTCATCACACAAAATATTATGGCTACAAGGGTGCTCCAGGGTGCATGCTGGAAGCCTAGCAGCTCTGTCCCAGACAAAGGTGCTTTCTGGCCCTTGGGTGATTGACAGTGAAACAGCCTGTTCTGTGGCAGTGAAAATGAATGTAATGCCAGGTTCACAAAGCAGTTGCCAGGGTCTGTCAGAGTCATTTGTTACTGAAAAATGTGCACCCATGTTTCTGAAAGAAAATATTATCTTTATATCCAGCTCATGGAAAGCCCTTTTTTACAAATTTGCTTTGCATGTTTATATTTAGGAAGGAAAAAAAGAAAACAATACCAAACCACCATTATAAAATAGTGAGACTCTTTGTGCAAGATCCTATACTTGAAATTTTTTTGGGGGAGAATTTTTGGGATAGCTCAAATTTCATTTTCTTTCCAAGTACCTCATTGTTGTGTACTCTTCTTGTATCCCAGCCCTAGTCTGAATACTGGTCTGAAAAGTGCACAGCTATTCTGGGCCCTATATAAATCATACTGACGACTATTAAAAAAATCCCCAGACAGAAAATCAAAACATCAGCAGCTTTTGCTTCATGTGTCTCTTGGCCAAGTAACAGTAATTAAATCTTTTTTAGCTTGGTTTGCTCAGGAAATGAGGCTTATGCAATTACATTCATTGTCTATGTTTATATGCATGTTATCTGTCCTTGCTGCAATAAATTTTGCACCCATTCCCCAATTTTGTTGTAATTTGACAGAAGAAAGTAAGCCTCACATATTAAATATTCTTAAAAAAGGAGCTCCCAATTAGGGGAGACATTTTGTTATAATGCCCCTCAAGAAGGAAAAGATTGCAGTCTTATTAAGGATCACAGAACGGCCACTCATCCTCAAATTATGTGCCCCTGGGATATCAATCTGCTTTTGTCCTGCAACCAGAAATGCTTCTGGACACTGCACTACTCCAGTGGATTGAGAGGATTAAAAAAAAAAAAAAAAAAAAAAAGGGAAGAGCACCTGCTCTTAAAAAGGCATGAGGGCATTTTAAGTCTCTATTTTAAGTCTCAACAGGTCTCCTGACATTGTTTGTAATACACCATTTCCTTTGTGTTGCCTTGATCACATATTTCTCCAGCAGCACTATTTATTTTAGCATCCCTCCCAAAAGATCTTTCCCTTACTACCAGCCAGTGATTTAGCAGATGCCATATTTAATGGGCCTTAGACTGCTGGAATGGCTTCGCCCAAGGACACTGACAAGTAGAGGATTTCATCTTTAGGCTACCAGCAGGCAAAAATCTGTCATCACAGAGGATTTCCGGACACAGCTTTCTGCTTCTCAGCCAGCACAGATTTTTCAATTGGAATGGCTGGCTTTGCCATGGCATGCTGTGGTTTCGTGCCAATTACATTCCTTTGAACATAACTGATAATGTGGCCTAGATCACTTTTTACACCAGGTCTCCTCCAATCACATTACCTTAACCTTGTTAGGTTAGATAGGCCTTCTCTCCTTACTTTATATATTAGTCCTGGATTTTTTTATATCCTGTAACATTGCCTTTCCCTTAAAGAACTTTGGAAGAGGTAGATGTTTCAGTTATCTCCTTTTCTGCAATCTGTTTCCTTCTCTTGATGGGTAAAAACCCCAGTGCAAGTGATCTTCATTCTGTTTGCCTGTTCACTGAGGACAGGTTGCACGAGATGCTAAAGGCAGCTGTGGTTTGGCATGTCAGCAGGACAGGATGCCCAGCTCCAAAACTCACAGCCTGTGCTCCAGTGGAGACAGCCCTCACAGAACCACAGGGTAAAGCCATTCAAATGCAAGTGTCAGATGCTTGGTCCAAGTCTTTAAGTCTTTCATGAGCTTTCCAAGGCTCTGGAACAGGCAAAAGTGTCAGAAGAAACCTGCACTCTTCTGCCTCAATGAGAGGACTGCTGCTGATATTGTATGTCCTAGCATTGCCTCTCCTTGCTTTCCAGAAGCAGGTTTCTAAAGCAAGGAAATAAAGATGAAATGAATCAATGCTCAAATAACAGAAGAAAACAAGGAGAGCCCTACAGCCCAAAGTAAGCTCTTTGGCTTACACTAATGCCTGAGTATGGGCATAGGGGGCTGCAATTTTCTCTTTAAAGTGAACACCACTAAGAAAAGAATAGAATAAAATTTCAGCTGGACTCTAAATATGATGAAAACCTGTGAGTACCTATTAGAAGATTTCTGGATCAAAAAACTTTTAACTTATTGGAAAATAAGAGCTCCTTTTCTTGAATGATAGGCCTGAAGCTGTTCTTCAGTCACTTCTAGTAACAATGAAAATATCCTCTCTCTGACAAAATGAGAGCAGCTTCACCACCCACTCATTACAGCAGCATGTCTAGTTGTACTAAACTCCCTCTCCAAATTGTTCAGTTTCTTGTTTTCTTTGAAAGGGTTTATGAAGCACAGGGCTGCCTGCACAGGGTCCCCATACCTTTCACAGAAAGGTCTCCTTGCACAGAAATTACAGGACCTGCGACAAATCCCACTCATTCCTGCAAAAATTCTCCCGTAACAGCTAACTTGGCAGTCTAAATAGACATATGAACAGAATAACAATCGTCCTGGATTTTCAGCTGGCTTGGCAAAAGGAACTTTCAAAGGCAGGAAATAACAGTCACACAGCAAAGCAAACCATGGGACAGCCCTCCATCACTGGGGTAACCCTCTTCTTGTCTTGTAGGGAAATGCGGGCTGAAGCTCACACCTGTTACCAGCAGCACAGACAGGCAAATTTGAATGGCATATGAAACCAGTCACTCAACATCAGAAAACATGGAGTTTTCTCCAGGAGACTAGGATATAAAAGTATTTGTCTCCTGAAAGCACCACCTCCACTTCAATTTCTCTTTCTTATTTTTTCTCTGATCAATAGACATACATAACTTACAGTGAGTCACCCTCCAGTTCACCACCCCCATGTCTGGGTGCACAGAACCAGAGAAGTGACATGCTGGGGAAGGGGGTGACAGAGAGAATTGCCTGTGTGTTCTCTGGTGCAGTGGTGGAGAGAAGGTGGGATGCTCTCTATGCTTCATTTACCTTCTTGAGAGCATAAGTGTGGTGGTGCCCAGTATTTTAAGTGTTGACTGTTGCCTTTATAAAATTTCACTCTCTTCCTCTCTTCCTGATTGCTCTCTATACAGTGTCATTTGCTCTGCAGTGCTTCCTGTTGTGATACTTAACTATTTTGAGCCTCAAAGCCATTGTATTATTAAAAGAAAAGTATATATTTCTCATGTTTCCAGAGATGCTAATTAGCATGTCAGAGACACTAAATTAGCTGCAGTACTCTTCACTTCAGAACATGATGGCACATAAGAGGATACTATGCAAATGTTCTCCCTCTACATGAAAAGACAGCCATAGCTTTCTTTTTTTTTTTCCCCTGGTATTGCAGATGCCCATTCAGGTGGCTGGATACCCTTTAATCTGCTTCTCTTTAAAAAATGCTGTCCAGCATCTGGAGAATTATTTTGGGCCTATATTTTTCCTTTTTGATCAGATTAAGATATTGGTAATAGTAAGTTAAAAGAGTTTATAATGGCTAGAGAGGATCTGAAGAGATGGCATATATCCTTTGTAACTGCATAGAATCAAAGAGAATTTTAAGAGTGAAAATTAACTTTTTCAGACCCATCATCTTATAGTGAGCTGGCATCTATTGCTCATCTGTGTTATAATGAAGCCAAACAATATCCTTCAAAACTGGATACATTTTAAAACTGATTTATTACATATGGAAAGGTAGATGTTGATGCTGCTACATGGGCTGCCTAGCAGGTTTGTTCACCTAAGTACTATATATAAGTGTAATATGAAGTACATTTTAATTGTAACCCTAATGTTGATTGCTTATAGCAGAGTTTGTATAAAATGTGAGGAAATAAGGGCTGAATTCCTTCCAGTTTGCCAAATACGGATGTTTTTTCAATTAAAATTCCATTTAAAACAGTAAAAAGTGATTCAGTTCCCCCATCCCTTTTACTGAGAAGGCAGCCACATGCACTTCTGATTAAAATCTGCTGGTTTTTGACACACCAGGTATGTTGGTGGGTGCTCCCTGTCCCTGGGGTGGACACAGAAATATGGCTATGCTGGGTTTGCTCCTGCTCTCTCTATTCCTTCCTCCCCACTTGTGCAGGCAACTTGCCCAGGGAGCCTGACATCAATCTCAATTTGAATTACTATGGCAATCACTCAGCCTCCATATCCAGGAGCTGCAATAGGTTTCCTACGTAGATACAGATGCTTGATGCAGGGGAAATCCACATGCCCATCAAAACTAAACCATCATGATCATGATGATTGCTGAAATACAAAAAAACGCAGCTGAAGTTAAATGCTGTGGTAGCTGACATTTATAACGAGCACAGCATGAACACAGGCTTCTGAATTCCCTTCCACAGTTTTATGACATGAATGTTCCCAAAAAAAGGGACTTAGCAGACAAGCAGGATGGAAGTATAATATAATCAGTATAGCAAGAACAGAATCCATAAAATACAATGACTGACTTCTCTAATCATTTTTCTATATATTTATGTCCTTCAACTGTAAATGCTTCTTAATTTTTTTGGCCTTAATTTGCATTCCTCTGGATATAAATCTGGCCTAATATGTTTTAAATAGGATACCACCTTAGTAAGTCTTCCAAAAGTAGTGCTTTGCTAAAACAGACTGACACCTAGATTAGTATTCATAGTTACAACAGTGCTCCTTTCTGTATTATTTTTCAATCTTGTTTTGAACCACATGAGATGGCAATGGAGATGCATGATGCTAAATTCAGGAATTCCTTTACATTTGAAGGGGTGATCATTGCTTGCAGAACAGCTGGTTACAATAAGATGTCAGATATTGCTTGAAATAAATCACCTGGCATAATGGCTTGGTGTGATTCAGGATATTAAAGTTTCCAGGTGATCTGAGGAGAATTTGTGTTTCCCCTTTGCAATCTATAATTGGATTAACGCTTTTTAGAAAAAAGTACATGTTTATAATGGAGAAATAGATATTTTCGGGGGCTATAGAGTATATATAGCTCAAGGACTAATTTTGCTTGAGTTTTCTCATATCTAGTGATATGTGGTATCTCACAAGATGTCCCATGTCTGCTTACTGATGAGATATACCTAAGACTGGGAGCAACATGACAAAATGCCTGTTAGGAATGCCTGTAAAGGTAGGGCTAAAGATGATTATCTGTGGGACAGAATGGCTTTTCTCCAAGATGACATAAATCCCATTCAGCTCCAGTGTGTCTCTCCAAGTTTTCACATTCTTACTGTCCTTCCCCAAAGAACAGATCTCACTGAAGTGACATTGCTGTACAGTCACAGGGAGTTATGCAACTATTTTGGCGTTTTCCTTTAGGAGACTCAGGTGTGCAGCAGACAAGTATCCTAATTCCTTTATCTCTCACACCTACTTTACAACTCAGTGATGATCATCTAAAACATCTCACTTTACCAGGATCCTATTTGGTATCTGTGATTCCTTGCAATAACCAATAATTGGCTGGTAGAACCTTGTCACCTCTTTGCTGCTCAGCAGTGTAATGCATTGGGTGGAAGACTCTGAGTTATTAAAACAGCTTCTCAGGGTCTAAATTAAAGCTGAAATAACTCTAGAAATTCACTGAAAGCCCTGCCAACCACGGGGCTGCAGCATTCAGAAAATAAATTGTAATCAAATGAAATTTTAGAACAAACAAGAATGGGAAAATCAGCCTGAAAATGTAACAAATCCATTAAGAAGTGCCTAAGCACCTGAAACAAGGTGTTCATCTCCAGCTGTCCTTTCTAAAAAAGTCTGAGAATAGGAAGAAGTGAGAGATAAGTTATGGGTATATCTGGTTTCAGAAACTACATTTGTGTTGTGGTGGTTTGACCAGGAAGAAGTGGGAATTCTGGGAAGCTGTGGTCAAACCAATGAAGGTTTTGAGTTTGAGACTGGCACCTGGTGTAGCCAGTGGGGTTTGGACACACCTCCGAGAATACACAGGGGTTAAAAGCAGGGCTCTGGCCCTGGGAGGCTCTCTTGGGACGTCGCGGCGAAGAGGTCAGATCTCCCCCCCGTCCAGCAGCAGCGGCTGGGCGGGGGAAGGGCAGCCACGTGGTAGGCCCTGGGCCTGGACAGAGATGGGAGGTGAGGAGGCCTTCGAGGATGGAAGGGTGGAAAGATCCCAGAGAGTCAGCCCTCGGGCAGCCCTCGCCCCCCCCGGAGAGAGAGAGAGAGAGAGCCGGCGACACCGAATGTGATAGCAGCCGGCCCAGGAGGAGAAGGGGGGGGGAAGAGTGCCCGGCCGGAGCGGCAGCGTGTGGGCAGCGTGTGTGGGAGTGCCGCAGCTCCGGGACAGAGACTGAAAGTTTTAACCCCTTTCTTTCATGATTGGGGCCTTGCAAAAAATGCTAATCCTCCTCGAAGCTGAATAAGAAGGGAGATAAGAGATGAGATGAGACAAGGACCTGGCCCGAAGAACGTGGAGATGATTGAATGGGGAGAGATGATTTGGAGTGGCCTTTTGGCTGGACTTTTCTTGTGGCCATGGACTCAGTTGTTCCTGTGACACAGAGACTTAGGGGGAAGCAGTGGCTCAGAACCAGGAGGGTTCATCGTGAGGACCCCCCGGCCCCAGGGGGTTGGAAAAATATGGGGGGGACAGATGTCCCAAAGCAGAGACTGTGCCTTTTTGGAGTGAGACAAGGCATCCTTGAAAGACAACCCTAAAAGCAGCTCTGATCCATGCGCGGTGGTGAGAGCACTGGGCATGGAAGGAAGATGTCACAAGCGGCAAAAGGACTTTTTTTTTCCGGGCGGTGCCGAAGTGACAGGGAAGCACACGAGGTTTCAGTGTGTTTCCAGGGGAAGCCTATGGAACAAGAAGGACTCCTTTCCTCTTCATGAACTGCAGTTTGAGTATACTAAAGTGTGGTGCCAAGGCTGGGCAGTTGGTGATTTGGGAGAATGTATCGGACTGAGAAAGTCAGGTAGTGGGGAGGAGGAAAGTGGTTTTTCTGTAAGGTCTTCAATTTTTTTCTTTTCCTTATAGTTTTTCCCTATTTTCCTGTAGTTTAGGTAATAAAGTGTTCTTTATGTTTAAGCTAAAGCCTGTTTTGCTTATTCCTGGTCACATCTCACAGCAGACACCAGGGTGAGGGCATTTTCATGGGGGGCACTGGTTCTGTGCCAGGCTCAAACCATGACAGTGTGAAGAGCCATTGAAAAGTTTGGGAGTTTATTTTAGGAAAAAAGACAAAGAGGTGTTGACAAAGGCGTTCAAAATAATGTATGACATCAAGAAGGTGGCATGAATGCTTCTAGATGTGTCTCCACAGACTAAAAATTGGAAAGAGCTTGCTATTAAACTCAGAGGGTAGAAAATTAAAAAAGGTAGAATTATTTTTCAATAGACAATAAAATTTATGACCCATTGATGGTTATTATCAACACTATCATTAAAAAGCCCTCCCAAAACATTAAACAAACCTACAGTTAAGACACTGGGATGTATACATTAAAAGTTTAAAACATTAAATAGGATTTGGGAAAGACAGAAACCCTCATCTCCTTTCAGGACACCTCAAACTGTGCATAAGAGTGTTGGAAAGAAAGGTCTTAGAATCTTAGGAGGAGTAATGGGGTCAACTATGGAGAGAGAAAGACAGAAGAGCCACCACAGCCTCTTGCAGGAAATCTGCCAACATTGATGAGTGCAAGGTGTTCTCCTCATCCCAAGATTGCCAGTTTTGGCAGGGCATTTCAGCTTGAGGTTGAATAAAATAGCAAAAATCAATAGGCTTGTCCTTCTATCACCTGGTTAGCCTCTCATATGTCTCTGGCTGCTGGATCATTAATTTGGGGAACAAAGAGTTGCTAGATCTAGCAGTGCTCACTAGCTCTGGGAATTATACAGACAGTGGGCCACCTTCCAAGGAGCAGGAATCCTCTCAGGATAGCCGGGTTTAGGGGCACCTCAGCATAGAAGCCCAGAGCAAAGGGGCACAGGGAGCCCTCGGGAAGCACTGGGCACTGGGACGCAGGGGAATCAGTGTTTAACTCTGCTGAAGGGATTGCATTGCCACAGCAATCCTGCCTGGCAGCCCAAGCCTTCCAAAGGACAGAAGATTGCTGTAAATTTCCTTTGTGTATCAGTGGCAGCAACAATCAACACATTTGCTGTCTTTCGGGACTCCTAAGGAGCAGAAATTTAAGGAAAAAGCAAGACAAAGAGCCAGAACAGATCAGCCTGAAGTTGTCTGACTGAAGTTCTGGTCCAATGCACACATGTGCAGGATCCAGAAACCTCACACAGATAGCTTCCCAAACTATCAAAATAATTTAATTTTTGCTTGCAGACTTTCACAGACACTTCAGGTATGATCTGTTGCAAGAACATGATGCTGGACTAGATTTAGTGCCCAGTTTGATCTACCAATATTTGTGTTTTTACTGACAGAGCTCTTATGTAAATAAAATGCTCCATTTCCCCTATCCTTGCACACTCATTAGGTGTGAGCCAGAACAATTTCCTTCCTTGCAATATTAAATAAAGCTGAAAGGTGAGTCCTTTTTTCCAAATAGCTTGGAGACATGTTCATTCTTTTAGTGTTCTTCACTCTTTGCTGATAATACATTTCTTTTTTGTATCTGGGAAACAAATATAGTCCCCTCTGTCTTCAGTCTTAGATGCTGCTACACCAGTGCTGATCTCTTTGCCCTGGTTGCCATTCCAGCAGCTTTGCTGTAAACCATTTCATTGCCTCGGGACCTTATATTTGCAAGGTCAATTGCTGCTGAAATGATGATTACTCTACAGCTGCTATGTATAAAGAGGGTGACAATCACAGTGCCCTTGAGCATTGACTGTAGGAGGTGGCTACCATCCCATTTTCTGTGCCAGACAAAACTATAGTTAACCAGTGCACTGTTCACTGGTATGGTCCCTGAGAAGGAAAAACTGAATATCTGTCCTGTGATTTCATCTCTGGTATTAATATTAAACAAAAAATGTATCTTTACAAGAAAGATCTTTAGAACTAAATCTTTCACAGACACAATGTTGATCCTGGCTTTTTCATTTACTTCTTCTTATATAATTCAAATAAAAATCTCCTTACTGCACATTTTCATATTTGCAGCTGGAAAGCAAAACTGAATTCTTTATCTGCTATGGAAGAATGGTGTCTAATTTCTGCTTTATAAATATAAAACTACACAAAAGAAAGCAATAAGGCTTTGAAATTCCTCAAGGTAAGTGCAATTCTTGACTGACACCGTCTCCTGTTCTGGAGACAGCATAATGTCCACCACAAACTGCCTTTCAACCCGGGTCACGGGAAGCCAGCCAGGGACTGAATCCCTCTTTTGGACACAGACTATCAGGTAATGCATCATGGAGGAGAAATGACCAGCTGCAGATCATCCCACAAGGCCAAAAACAGAGTCAGAAAAACTACTCAGGGCTCTGCTGCCTTGAGCCACATCTGCTACACTGCACTGCTTACCCTAAAGGATTTCTGAATGCACTGCTGCATGCTCGAGATGATCCTTCAAAGTGTTCATATTGTTAGGGTAAGCTTATTTTATGGTCCATACATTATCCCAGTCTCTGGACATTAAAGCTCATAGCCTTGAACATATTGGTTTCTTTGGCCATTGTAAAATTTGTAAACAGTTCTGTCTATAAACGACCTGAAAATCAGCGTAATAGGCAAAGGCAAACAGCACCACTCTCATTCGGCTATCCTTCTTTATGGATAGAAAGCAACTTTTTTGTGCTTAAGCCATCTTAAAATGCAATGGATACCTCAGTCACAGAAACTTAGGCTTTTTCTAGCATTTTCAATTATTAAATAGGAGGAATTTACACAATAGTAATACATAGTTGATTAAACTTCACTCAAATAAAAATTAAAAAAAAAATCAATCATCTTTCCTCAAATACACAGGAAAAAAATAACATATCTGTCTAAATTGAAGTAAAGTAGATTTCTCTACAATTTGGCATTCCTTGCTGACTGATTTTTTCTAATTAAGCATTAAAAAATATTCATATTTTTTTTCTACCTGTTTATTTAATAATCCATCCAAGTTATTAAGAAACAAGAGAGCCAAACCCAGATGCCATGTTCCACTAGTCCTGGATGTGGGACCACACTTTAAACAGCCAGTGTTCCACAGCTTCCTCCCTGCTGCTGCTGGGAGCACAAGGACTACAGCACCTGAGCAGACCCAGGATCCTCCAAGATCCATCCAGGATGTCATCCCAGACATCTAGCTAAATTGCCTTATCCATTCCAGAGTGCCTAAACACTTTGGTATAGAGCCCAGTTTCTAATCCCATCAATGTGAAAGGGCTTTGAGACATGCCTGAGGGGTTGGTAAGCACTGCTAGCACTGGTGCTGTTCACCAGCCAGGGGCTGGGGGTGTACACCATGGTTTCACCTACCAGAGATTAAGGTAAGGGCTCAGCTGCTGCTACTACCTTCTTGTGGGGCTAACTGTAAGATTTCCTCTCAGAGCTCCTTTTTCCTGAATGTTTCCTGGGAAGAAAAAGTTAAATCTACACTTGGGTTCAGAAGGAATGAAAACCAGAAAAGAAATAAGAGCCACTCTGGGAATTGCATGAGAGACTTTTGAATGTGTGGGATGCCTATGAAAGCAACTGGCATCTGGCCTGCTTCTGCTTCTGTGACACCCTCAGAGCAAAAGGATACTGTAATAATGAAAAAGTATTGATAGCTTTTCCTCAGTAATGAATTAAAAGTTTTCAGAACACAGCAAGGAGCCCGGCACAACACCACTGCATTTTTGGAGAAACGTGGTTATTACAAAAGTATTAAATTATTTTTCAATCAAATATTTCATACACTGAAACACATAAAGCAGCTGGAAAAAAAATCAAATTCGAATTCTTTCTTTCATTCCTGGTGATAAATGGCTTCCTTCAGGTTCCAGGAGATAGATAAATTTAAAGAGAGGCTTTCATGTAGCCTTGATTTCTGCTATCCCTTCAACTAGGGCTCAGGAATGCCATATAGAAGATAAAATTTAATTTCCATGAGAGAACTGGATGACTCTGGGAATTGAAAATGCCACATAGGGCCATTTGCCTTTGTAAGTCACTGGTGCAAACAGAGGTTAATCGGTGACCAAACTTTGCTCCTCTGGTGGTGGTTGGGTATATGGTCCGTGACATGGATCAGCCCTTCACAGCTGCTTTCTGCATCCTTGCAGCTGGCACAGTCCCAGCTATTTTATTTGCCAGACACTGAAGGACTATGGGGACAGTGGTGGCAATCAGGAGGTCAATGACTTCTTTGTCACTGCTGGATTTTTGGTCTTCCATCTGACCAAGGTGGAGTTATTCAATTGGCAGCATAACAAAACTGCACTGCTCGTATTATACTATTTCTATGGCTGGCAGAGAATTTAACTCTCCATGGCTGTCAGCTGAACAGCTTCCAGTAAGACTAAAAATAAATGTAAAACCAGTGCCCTTTTCTCTTCCCCATACACAGTATACATCCACACATACTAAAATCCCAACCAAACCATGGCTAAAGATATTTCCTCTGTAGACAAGCTGATCTTTGAAAGGCTATAAATAATTTCAGTGAATTATAGATTATTTCCCACTGAACCAATATGGGAGGGGAAAAATAGGTCTGTTCTTTGAGAACTGAAGGAAGAGACAGTGTTAAAATGGCTTTTCTCAACTATACTGCTATTTTTTGGAAAAAATTGACCTTCGTAAATTGTATAGTTTTAAATTTTTATGCCATGGCACAGCATCATATTAAAGGCATGAGATTTGCAGAATTTATACTGGAATTGTTATTCAGAGAATAAAATGTAATAGGTCTTTGAATGTGTCTTCTTAAGGAGGCAAAATGAGATTTGACTCTAAAAGGGAGAAACAGAAAAAGTATCACACACATTCTCATCTCCCTTCACCTTCATCAGCTGTCGCAGCTGGCTATTAGTCTTGGTGCAGGGAAGGCTTGAGACTTTCAATATGAATGTTCAGCAAGATCTGTTTATTGAAGAGAGCATCAGATATTTATACAGCAAGTAATAAGCTCATGAATATTCTGTAACTTAAACTATCTATTGGCTACACTACAACATTAGCTCTTCCCCATTCCTTAGGGGTTACACCTCTCTTTTCTCATGTCTCTAGTCTCTCAACCACAGCACTTTGTTATGGTAGCACAGCTATGCTCAAGGACAGTGTCCTTGCAGGTGCAGGACTTGGAATTAGCCACAGCCTTGTCCTTTTCCAGTTCTTAGCTACTCTCCCAACAATCAGCCATCACCTTGAGCTGAGCCTGTCACCCTGCACAGCCTGCTGCCCACAGTTCCCATCTTACCAAGTCTATGCACAACACCTTGGTGCTGAAGGCTCTTACTGCCTTAGGTGCTTTCCACATTCTATTCACGAGATCACCAAACCACAGGTCTCTGTGGCATTACAACTCTGCATAGACCAACAGGAAGTCAAAATCTCGTTTCCGTGCCCTTAAATTTACACTTTTCAATAGCAGTGGCTATATCAATGACTGGGTTTTTGTTTCTTTTGGACCATATCAGCATTTCACTCTGCTTCTGTTATCTGATGTGCATGATACATTAGCTACAACAAGGACATCAAAACTGTAGTTCTGGTAGTTGAAATTGCCTGATACACAGCAATGCAATAATTCTCTATATCTCCTGCTGTCTACAGATACAAAACTCCTACTCTGTTTAGAAGAAAAAAATTGAGGGGCATTTGGTGTTTCTTTGGATAAGCCTAATTTTACATAGAAATACTAAAACATTTAACAAAAATAGTTGGAAGTGATGTCACAGGTTTTAGAGAGATCAAACCTCCCATGGACTTTCTGAAGGAAAAAACTGTAGTAAATAAGAAATACTTGGAAATTTACTACTGTCTATAGAGAACTGATGCTTGTTTTTCAGGCCATCTTAATTAAAAATAATTTCCACAGCAACTTCATTTAGGCTTAGGGCGTTAATTTTAATGCAAAGCAAATATTCAGAATGTCCCTTAAAAAAGGATTTTTCAAAAAATTTGTAATTCATCAAAAGCATTTAAAAAAGAAAAAATAATGTAAACATATTATTTTAATTCAACAATTTTGATTAGTCCATGTCCTAGATTAATTAAAAATGAACACAAAAATAAAGATAAAAATTAGGTGGTTGCATGGTGAAGTATATGCATGTGTATCGTTCCCAGGAAGGACAAAATTCAGTATATCCCTAATTTTCAGTAGATGGTGTCCCTAGAGTACCTGTAGGTTAATCAGAGGCCCAAAAGACTATATGACACATTTTTCTGGGTCAAAAAGTAATATTTAAATGGAAAAGATTTTGCAAAGATTCAGCTGTGGAATAATTAAAGCTACAAATTTCCCTTGGAAAAGGTAAAACCAACTTCAGCAGGATGTGGTTCTTCCCAAAACACAGATCTCAGTGGAATCAGAGTTATTACTGAACTGATCACACTCATCACACTTCCTTCATATAAACAGCTGCAAGTTCACTTATAAGAATAAATATGAATTATGCAAATAGATATAAATATTTGAGAAACATTTTAACATAATTTAATGTGCTATGATTAATAAATTATTCTTGATTATCATAAAACAGTCATCCTAATGCCATGAACCAGTACATTTAATCAGCATTTCACAACAAAGGAGATAACATTCTGGAGATATACTTCCAAAGATTTTCTTCCACAATTTTTCTAACAAAATCTGTTTGCTTCCCAGAGATTGAAACATGATTAACATATTTCTATTCAAATACAGTTTATATAACAATAAAATGTTAATGTCAATGCACATGCAAACTGGCAGGGCTGCAGCTGAGACATCAGATTTCTCACTTATTTGATTTTCAGGCATCCAGTCGGAAAGAAAAAGCATAAGAAAAAGCTTAGCTGGCTATGCACCAAAAAAGGTGTGCAGTTATTTTTCTCCAAGTAAAAGTTCTCTTTTATGCACAATTAACACAAAGTTTTCATCAATTATTACAAGTAGCATACTGATTAAAATATATGAACAAAAGAATTCTTTTTAAAAGCAAGAGCAATGTTGAAATGTAGGGAACCTCTTTTACATTAATCATCTTGTGTCCAGTTATTCAGTGATGTACTAAAAAATATGCAGAAAATCTCTACTCTAAAACTTAAAAATGACAATGTGAGTCTTATAGTTTAACAGCTAATATCTTAGTTCATGGTTCTAGATTCCCTATCAAATATTTTAATCTAATTTTGTTGACAAACATCCATTTTCATGGTCTGCTGCCCAAACAGCTCCACTTACTGATGTTTTTCTTGCTGAACTATCCAAAACTATAATGAATGTAAATAAATTCTGCACTGCTGATACAAATGCTGGGGCAAATTTGCTGCATAAGTGCAGGGTACCTTAAAGGGCAGCAGCAGACTCAAAAAATAAAACTGATGCCTATTGTATAATGTGTGGTGATATTAATGCAGGCTAATTAATGTCTGTGGCTTAACACTGAATTTTACTAAGTAAATATATGCCTTCCTTCACTCTAACAGTACACTTGGCCCCTTAATTCCATGCCATAATGATAGATGATAGATAGATATAGGTCTAGATTAGATGTAGATCTGCACAACAAATTTGGAGTCTGGTGCTCCTGGAACATTGATTATTCACCCACACTGTTCCTGGAGAGCAGTAATTGGCCTTGGAAATATTTCTCTTGATTAGGGCAGGTTGACCAGACTAGCCTGTAGGGTCCTGACTGTTTGAATCTCAGCATTCATTTACCTTTGCTCACTACTGCCCTGCAATGGGAGGAGGAAGATGTTATCCTTCCCTTGTTCCCTGTGGGTTTAGACTCTGAGCAGTACAGAGTGATGGCAGCACTGCCTGCTCTGCTACAGCCCATTAGGGACCAGCACCTCCATCCATTGTAAGCAGCAAATGAAAAATTCTCACTGCATTTTTAGTGCAGCCTGTGGTTAATTACACTGATGTACTGGTCCATGAATTGCTCAAGGACATCTTGAACCTTTCAGAGTAAACAAATGATTATTCGGTGAATAAATTAATAGATTGATTGAATAAATATAATTAATTAACTAAATTAATAATTTTTCATTTAGCATGTATATTCATCTTCAAAAGCATCTGGGCTCATACAAATATTCCTCATTGCTGAAAACTTTCAAAGAGTTACATTTTGATTGAAGACCAAATCGGGATTTTTTATTTGTTGTCAGGCATTATAATAACAAAGACTTACTTTCTGAAGAATAGAAAGCCACATAACATTAGGAAGTGATATTTAAATAAAGATTATAAAAAAACTTTGTCCTCTGTGGGGACATACTACCTAAAAAAACTTTCTGCCATTACCTTTCTGTGTTTTTTTGTTTGTTTGTTTTTCTTTGCATGACTACACCTCAGAAAAGATAAGTTTGTTTTTTTCAGCAATAGGGAACAGGTGGTGCAATATGTTCAGAATTCAGTAAATATATTTTCATCTGGTGTAAAAAAGCATCCAAGAACACTGCAGTTTACCCAAAGCAGCCAGTGAAATTTTTACCTCACATAAATTTCTTGGCCTTTACGAATGTGTTAAAAAGCTATTTATTAGTGGAATCTGCAAATAAGCATTACTCAGTCCAATGAAACATTAATTATAAATACATCTTCTGCCAGATCTAAGTATTGGATGTTTATGAAATTTATTTGTGCATGTAGGGCAAAAACTGTAAAGCATAAAACTAGTCATTAACTTGAATAGCACTTCTCTCATGTATTTCATAACATTTTTCAATTAATTGAAGTCCCTTCTTATGAAGGGAATGATCTCTGTGGAATCTGATTCCTTCATCATCCATTTTTCTTCCCTTTATCTTCAGGGCTTGTATACTTCTTTTGCATTTTAAATCCCCTTTTTCTTCAAAATATTTAGATGCTTATATAAATGCATGCATATAGTTATTCTATTTACTTTCAATGATATTATAGTCTGAATGAATATTGTGACTTGAAAATTAGATTTTGTACATCAGAGCTACTGGCAGGTTGTGTTAGTTCACATAAAGCAAAACTCTGACTTAGACGGAGAATCAGGTTTTTTATCTAAAATAAAATTTTCCAATTGTTCAGAACTTAAGCTAATTTTTAAACCCTGGGGAGAAAGAAAGTATGATGATGTCTATTTCTTTTTTTTTACAGCTTTATGTTTTTTCCCAACTTCTGGTCTCCAGCTAGGATCATGAATGCAAAAAGACAGAGAAAAAGGCTGTTCTAACACCAACTGCTCAGCAGCAGAAATCAACACTGCTCATAGCACAAGCACAGCTGCTGTTGTAAGAGTTGCAGCACAGGTTTACAAACTGATAAGCTTGAGGTTTTCAGGACTCTCACTTTCTAAAAACTTGAAAAATTATAGTAAAGCTCTCCAGTTGCTCTCTCAATCTATAGAGTCTGCATTTATATGGAACCAACCATATGTTGTCACAGAATAGGTAACTTGTACCTAACCTCTCAAATCAGGAATAATTTCGTCAGATTTTAATCTGGGCTTATTAGGTAAGTTTGAGGTAAGGCCAAGGAATTTCCAAAAGAAATGGACGTAAGAAATATGTCCAAGTTTTTAACATTTTCATTTAGATCTTTATGCAACTCCTCCTAGTTAGATAGATTTCTTTAGTAATCCTCCAAAGCTGATGTCTGAATGAATGAACTGTCTGCATGGAGAGTTAAGCTGAGAGAATGTTAGAAAGTTTTAAATAATGGAGCAGTTGGGTATGGAAGAGCAGGAGGAGCCTTTCTTCAGGGACCACAGACAGACAAACTGTTCCCAGGGCATGAGCCAGAGGTGCTGGAAATGGCTAATGCTGGAAGTACTTTAGTCACAAGAAAATTCAAAATCAATCAAGTGCAACACAATTTGACCAAAATGTCTCCGTGTCTGGAGATCGTCCAAGTGTCTGGACTCCTGTGGTAAAAGCACAAACTGGGTAGAATATTTTTCTAAAGTGAAATATTTCAAATAACAGTGTTGCCTCACATCAGACTTTAGCCATTTCACACCCTAAGCATGCACTGGTCCATAGGTGTCCGTTCTGGCTCCCAATTGCTGCCACACACAGATGTAGGTGCAGTGTGGTCTGCAGTGCTGGAAGTCCATGAGTACCACCCCCCTACAACTACTCATGTTGCAGGACGTTTCATAGGCAGCGAGGCGAGGAAGTTCAGGGAGCTGTAGTGTTCCAATACAGGTATGTCCTTGTGAAGCTCTGTTTGAAAGACTACAACTCCCAGAATATTCCACTTTTTCATTAACTGCTGCAGAGACTTTTGTAAGATGACACCTGCTGCAGGAGGAAAAAAAATTAAATAACTCCAGGAATCAACTGTTAGTGCGTAAGAAGAAATTAGGAAAGCATAATCCTAAAATACTATTCCAGGATCCGTGTTGGGCTGGTTTTAGGTGGCTTAAGAAACCAAGATACAGAGGACTTCATACAAAGAGAAAAACAGCAATACAAAACCAGTTATTTCTACTTTACAGAATGTCCTTTTCAAAGTTCCACCTTAGCACTGAAAAGAGTGTTCTGGATCTGAACTGGAGTTGAACTCCAAAAAAACATCCAGAAGGCAATATTTGGGGCAGACATAAATACAGTCTGAATGGGAGAGCTATGTAACTCTCTGGACTTGGAGATTTGTGTCTCATCTAGGGAGCTATTCAGAGACAGGAGCACCCCATGTCCCATGCAAAAGCATATATAACATCTTTTTATTTCAACACGTTTTTATATATAATTTGGTCTCACCAAATCATTTATGCAGCACAGTTAACAGTGCACTTTAAACTGAACAGGGACTAAAGAATTCCATAAACCTTCACTCCTGACCCCCAAATATTCCTACATGATCATTTTTGCAGTTGCAAATTTTTGCTTATTATTGTGAAAACAATTCATTGAGGATTAGCTTCCAGCATATGCTGAAATTGTCTGTATCTTTCAATTTCTTACCTAAAAATGAGTGCTCCCAGACAGCAGGAGCACATCTAGACCACTTCCAATAGTTATTTGGGCCCTAATATTCTGAAGACTGAATATAACCCATGCCACAACAGAGGACTTACACTCCAATACTTTTCTAAGTGCAACACCATCCCTTAGAGAAGTGTGGAAACAGCACAGTAAATTGTAAGGTTATGAAATGTATTCTTTCAAACTGGGAATTCCTCCAACTTCATATTTATTCAGTATTTAACCTAGAACAGAGGTAATTTCTCAATATGCATGCCAGGCACACTGAGTTTTCTACAACTTTTACTTTCACCAGTTCTTTGGATCAGCACCAGAGTTTCTGTGTGCATCCTGGAATTTAACACCCTCCTGAGGACGAAGTTCCTTTGTTTACTTTATTACAGAGCAACAGCTTCTGCTCTCCAGAATGCTGTAACCTGCAAAAAGTGCATCAATGGCACAGTGATAATGACAGTGGCCAATTGTCCTAGTTTCAGCCAAGGATATGAGGGGTGGGGCCCAAAGCAGGATGTTTGTATCTAGGTCATTATTCTGTACCCCCTCCATTGCTGGAGGACAGAAATAAGGGATTTGCACTTATGAGAAGAAGAGGGCATCAGGTGGAAACAAAGGTCACATGCAGATGTTTTCAAAGCCAGTTTTGTCCTTTCCCAGCAAAGAGGGTGGTGAGAGGAGCAGTGTGGTGGTGTTGAACCCAGCTGGAGGGTTTGTCTGACATTGTTTTTTTCATTGTCTTGGGCTTTGAGGAAAAAAATTGTGAAGGGAGCAGAGGGGTGGTGCTGGCCACAGTCATGTCACAGACTCCATGGGGATTTTGCATGTTATCACCCTTTTTTTAATATGTGCTGTTGTTACTATTGTTGCTGTGACTGGTTTTGTTTTCTCATCTCATTGCTGCTTCCAGAAAATTGTTGTCTCAACCTGTCACCTCTGCCTTTTTTCTCTGTCTTTCACCAAAGAGGGCTGAGGGGGAGAAGTGACTGCATGGGGCCTAACTTCCAGCTGAGCTTAGACCACAACACCAACCCATGAACTGTTTGTTTACTCTTGACTTCAATTGGCTGAGAAAAATACCCACTCCAGTAGATGACAAGATTGTCATGACTATAGACATTCAGAGAATGACAATTTGCATTTTCAATTTGGAAGAACATCTGGAAAGTCAAAGAAAAAATACTGTATGGATTACCATGCTCCATACTTTATTGTAAATACTGTAGTATTACAGGCTTTGTACTGAGGTCTTTGGCCTATAATTCAACTACACTGCAAATGCCTGGCCTGTAGTAAGGGACTCCTGCAATTGCAGAGAGGGGTTTCCAAGCATGCAAAGGAGTGACTGTATTGTCACTATATTACAAAGGTTCTATTATCACTATACTGCAAAGGCTCCATATTGCTAGAATTTCTTACATCCTTGATGTTTCCCATAGGCAGCTCCTCTAAGCACTGACTGTTCCTTCTTCCCACAGCAGCCAACTGACTCCAGTTCCCCCTCAACCAACCAATCCACTCTTTTATAACACTCTTCTTATTGGCTACAGCTGTGGCCTCTTAAAGTCAGGCCTGCTCATAATCTTTAATAATTAACCCAGCTGCAACTCTTTAGGGGGTAAGATTACTTTCCACCTTATTTACTTATATCCTATCCCCCTACATGACTGTGCTTCTGCACATCTCTTAGAAGTGTGGTGTATCTTCCTCAATTGTATGAAAACCCCTCTTTCATACTTTCTTCCACAGAAGAAATTATAATGAATAATTTCATCTTCTTTCTCCTCCCCTCATTAGGTTTGATACCTGTACCTTATGAAAGCAGAGAGGCAGCTATTCCCACTTCGTCTTGAAAAGCCAGAGCTTTACCTTGATCTAGCCTTCACAATCTAACAAAGCATTATACTTTTAATTTTTCATAAGTTCCCTTTTCCTAGAACTTAGTTGGAATTGATCTGGGTGAAAACTGAAGAGAAATCTCAGCTTTAACTCTTTCAAATGTGCTAAACTTTTAAAGCTAAGAATCAGTGAAAGCAACAGAGGAGCATTTAATGTATTAGGATTAAGGATTCTACCTTTTGATCTCACTACAAAGCAGGAGATAACTCTGTGTGTGTGTGTGTGTGTTAAAATGTGTTGGTGAAGGGCATGGATGGTTCAGGCCTTCTGACTGGAAAACCCAAGGAAGAATTATATAATAGCAAGCAAGCAGGAAAGATATTAAAGTGCATCCTGAGCTCATCTATATGATGAATGATTAACTTTTAATAACTTCTTTACACAAAATTTTACCAATACTGGAGGCATTTTAACCTTGTTGGTGCATACCTTCACGGCAAGCTCATCTTTTCAGAAATAAATTCAAATGTAAACCACCTAGGACGTCTTTAGTTCCCATATACATTACAGTAAGGATAGAAAATAACTTTGACATGAGTCTATGTGTCTGTTTTCAGAAAGGAATTAGCAACCTTTGCGCCTTTTAAAAATATGAAAGAAAATACACTCTATTGTAAATTCTACTATTCCAAGATTAAATATTATTCAGATTCATTTGTCTGAATTTAGATATTCAAAACTGAGAGAACTTATCATCTCATCTGAGATTATCCAGAGAATATTTCTGTGTGTGCTTTTACAATGGGATTCAGCATATTCTAAGAATTTTCTTACATGCCTTTATATGAATCACATTCTGGAGGTGTCTATTTTCCTCTATTTACAAGTAGGGAGATGGATTTCATCCTCAGAGTCCAAAAATTCAAAGATGGCAAAAAATTGTATGTTTCAATTACATTAGTTATTTTATTTTCATTCTAGTTCTATCTGTTCTGTACACACTCAAAACTTGAGGCAGTGTGGGATACAAAGCAATTTAGGTGTATTTTTGTAGCAATTTGGTGTACTCCAGACTCTGATGTATGTAAATAGTCTGGGGAAAATCAGAGCTGAGAGCAAAACAAGGAGCAAACTAAGCTGATGGTGTAATCACACCTACTAGTTCAGTATTACATTGCCCTGTAGTCCTGCACCAGTGGGATAAAAAAGGACATAAAGCCCCATCAGATGCCTCCCATCAAGTGTATTTTTATTGCAGGGGCTATGCATGACGTGTCTGGTCTGAGAACTGCACAGAGCAGAAGTTTGATATGCTTAATTTGTTTCCTGCTTCTGTTTTTAATTAAAGGGAGAACAGAAGGGACAGAAGGTGTATGTTCTGCGTCACCTTTTGCAGTGAGTTTTCTGTTATCTCTTTGTTCCTGCTGTCCTTACTCCTTGGCTATTTATTTTGTTAACAAACAATCTGCTTACAGCTAGGGTTTTTTTTTTAATTAGTATTATGTCAGAGTTCAGTAGAAAAGCCAAAGAAAAATGATCTGTATGTAGAATAAATCCCTCTTACACCCAGCTCTGCAATATATCATTTAATTCCCTATTTCGAATCACTTGCCTTCATACACTATAGCCATTGTAATGGGAGTAACAGTGTTGCTGTATAATGGGTAGAAGAAATGGCATTTGCAGTGTGGATGGCTTTACTTCATTTGGGTGACATATCCATGCATCCATTCCACCATACTCCAACCATCCATCCAACTACAGAGAGACACTGTTGCATAGATATGGATACCTGCATCAGCACTGATTTATATTTTTCTTTAAGCCAACCAGTCTACCTTTTTGCTAGAAATACGTGTAATTTCTCACACTGCTGATTAGCTGACATTTGCATAGTACCCAATCTGTTATGATTAAATTATTTGCTACAGTGTGCAGAAACTGGAATGCTGTGCTAGAGAATGACAGTCAATACCTTTACTGCCAGAAAGGGGGATGTGAGATTTCCTGACTGCAAAGGAGAAGACAGAGGACGAAAGGTTGGAAAAGGAAGAATGTTGGCAGAGGTTCACATTGGTAAAAGACAAGTTGATATTAAGTTAAATTTAAACCATGCACAGTACCAAGAAACAGTGCTTGGTGGAAGGGAATGGCTTCTTGTTCACCAACTGAATTTTTTTTCTGCTCTGTATCAGACCAGTAAGAAATCTGGTTTTCAGTGTCATGGCAGATATACTGTGTTCAAAGAAGGGAGCTGTGGAGAGGCACCAGTAAACCTGCCTGTTGTGAATGCTACAAAATCTCTTAACCCGCATATACATCAGGTATGGGTTTTAACACTTCCAATGATCGAATACTATCGAGCAGCTGGAGCTTAAAATTTTCAGATATTAAAAATATGTCAATTTATGATATGTTTCTGATGAAGATGATTCAACTGATCACATTAGTTGCTCTTTGATGAGAATAAATATTCAGCCAAGTTTGGCCCTAGAATGAACTGAGCCTACTCTTAAAATATCAGTCACAATCCTGTATACATTTTGATATGGAAGATTTCAAAGTAAGATTAAAAGTAGTAATTTTCTTCTTGTATTGCATTTCTTGGTGAACATGATCGTGATCAAGGTCAATGAAATATCAAGCAAAGGGTTTCTAGGTCATGTACACTCATTTTCTCATTTTTTTTAAATAAGCCAGAAGGATGGAAGAACACAAAACCACTTACAAAACGTAAAGATATGCTAAGTTAAATGTGATAATGCTGAATTACCCACTTAAAGATGTTGGACTCCAAACTAAATCTAAACCCCAAGTTTTGTGAAGTTTGACTTTAAAAATCTGTTACAGATTTAATATTTGCATTTGATGAAATGCCTAAATGTATGTGTCTGCAATAAACTGTCTTCTCATGTAAGAAATACTGCAAATATATAGAAGATAAGAAGAATAATGTCCCCCCCAATGTTTCTATACATACATTTTTAATAGCATGAAAAAAATTAAGAAATTTAATCTACTAGTATTCTACACAAAATGTCCTATAAGACGTATGACTGCACTATTTCGTCATTAACTAGTTTAGGGTCTTATACCAAGGGGTAAAAAATGTCTCAGTTAAAGCTTTCTACACCTAATCACAGGTCAAGTTTTCTTCACAAAATTCATTCATTCAAGAAATTTATCTTGAACTGTTGTTCTTTTGGCTACTTTTTTGATCACTCCATCCAATGAAGTTACAGCATTTTTGAGTTATTCTCTGCCAACTCTTGGTAACTGTTTGAAGGTAATGAGCCACCTCCATTCATGACATAAATACCAAACACGAGGTGTTCCAGGAAAATGACACTGCTTTTAAAGAATACTCAGATATTCATTGAACTTGGGATTTTGGTGGGAAAGAGGAAGGTGCACAGTGCACAAACCTTGTCATGGCAGTATTTTTGATAGAAAACATACTCCTTCAGCTGTATTCTGAGAAAGGAATAGGAGACAAGTTTGACAAAACAAGTTTGCTTTTCTGCATGAACTGAGTTTCTTCAGTGAAGATGTGAATACAAAGTGAAAAGAGAAGGTTGAGCAGCCACTCTAAAGACTGCAGAGGTTTGGCTGTGGGTCTGTACATTTGCTTACAGAGGTATTCCTCTTTGAAGCACCTGAACTTACTGTATAATAAGTTCCAGACTGCCTTGCTTTGTCTAAGGGTGGATCTGATTCTCTCCTTGTACACAGTTAGTTAGCTCTGACAGACAGCACTCCACTATGCCAAGAAACAGTGAGCAGCACTTCTCACTAGTTTCAGCATGTGATGCTACTGTGCAAAAAGACCAGATAAGAAAAGGCCTTTATTGCTTAAGAGGTACAGTCCTCATGAGAATCTGACTCATTTCCATTGGTTTCACTGACAAATAATGTTTTAATAATGCATGGTCCCAACAGCACAGTAAAGCTCACACAGAAAGAAAAGATAGAGATGGATTTTTTTACCATATGCAACAGAATAATTTAGCAATTTTGAACTCCATTTCTCAATGATACTGAAAACCAGATTTTGTGAATGCTCCATTTCTGGAGAAATTAAGAAATGCATGTGAAAAATACTTTTGACAGAATGCCAAAATGAAATTGGAGGATTTGAAATGGTAAGAAAATATACCCTAATTTCAAAGTTGTATACTATTACTACTATGGTTATATACTTCACAGCATTTTTTCGTTATTTTTTCTGTCTATTTCTTCAACAAACATCCTATTTTAAATCCTTTATCTATGATAATCCCTTATATTTATTTCTGTCTATGTCTGTGATTTTAGTGGCCTGAGGAACTCAGTACATTCCCAGTGAGGAGGTTTATCAGTCTGCTCTCAATACTTTTGGAGACATTCATACCTGTACACTCAATACTACATTGAAGTTGCACTAGGAAAAAGAAGACAAGAGTTTTCTTTCAGCTTTATGTCACATTCCTAACACCTCTTTGACAGAAGTAATTTCTACAGTAACTACTATGGTGCTTTATATAATAGAATGCAATAGCAAAGAGGCAATGTTTGTGATAAGACCGTATTTTCTCTTTTTCTTGTGTCAAAAAACCCCAAAAACTCCCAAATGGTTGACAAGGAAGAAAAACCACACCAAAACAACTTGAAATAACAGGGCCTGATCAGGAACTCCCTTGGAGCTTCAGATTAAATGTCATTTGTTTTCTGGTTTGTGAACTATGCATGCAAATACTTTTCACCTTCATCACACATAATGACATATATGGCATATATTACATCATACTGAAGTACAAAAACACCTTTTGCTAAATGAAAAGGAGTTTCATTCTTATATGGAAAATCTTCCATATTGGTGGTTGGGATTCCTTACTTAGAATATTCTGAAATTTTCTCACTTTAACTGCAGTGGAATTCTTTGGCATTAAGAATGAAGACAATTACCTTGTTATTTAATTTGTTTAATTATTATTAGAGCAACCTGATTGCAGGCCATTAAGTGAAGAAATTATGACTTCAAGGTCATATTCACAGAGTCGTAAAAACATTAATATTGGAAGGGATCTCAGGAGATTCTTCAGTTCAAGTTCCCTGCTCAAAGCATTGCTAGCTTCAAAGTTTGATCAGGCTAGATCAGAACCAGCTGAGTTTGAAAAATCTCCAGGAACTACAATTCTACAGCCTCTCCCATAGCACCTGTTCCTGTATTTAGCTACTCTGACAGGAGTTTTTTTCCCTTACACCTTCCTGGACTTTCCTTTGCTGAAACTTAGAATCATTGCTTTGGACCTTTTGCTTTGTGTTTCTGAGAAGAGACTTTCCTTCCCCTTAGCCCTCCCTTTTCCAGGATGAATGAACTCATCTTTCTCAGCCTCTCTCCCGCCACCTTAGTGACCTTCAGTTGGACTTTTTCCAGTTTGCTGACATCTGCCTTGTTTTGAGGTATCCAAAGCTGGCCTCACCATTGGGGAAGAGAAAGGAACTCTTTAAAGCTCCTTAAGCTCTGGGGAAGACCAACCAAGCCCCTGGGGAAACTGCCAGCTGCACTGATCCCTGCAGGGAAGTTTTGGAGTTAAATTGAAGCAAACCCTACCAGAAGTGTTGTTGGGTTTAAAGCCTGCAAAGTGATAGATAAACAAAACCACAGGAATGGAGATACAGGGTTCTCCCTGAAATTTCTTGGTGACTGACAGTGCAAGATTTCTTGCCACCTTATAACTCCAGTCTCCAACACTGGATATCTGGTACTCATATATATCTTCTGGAGAATCACAATAAGGGAGATGAAGACATTTCACCCTACACCTCCCCATAAATTCTCTATCCTGAGTATTGCCACACTTGAAACAGGGAAGTAGAAAGAGGTAGGATTTCTCTGCACCTATTTAAGTATAAAGAGTATTCACTTAAACTGCTATTAGATTGGCAGACATTGAGATAAAACCCATACCAGCAATATTCACAAGAAGACACTGTCTAAGCCCTTGTGTTTTTGGGCTGTCTGAATCTTGCTACCTGTAGTGGTTATTTGCTTGTGCTACTTTAACCATGTTTTAGCTCTTTTTCAGGAATAACCAGAGCTGTGCTCCTTTTGCATCAGGACTCATTTTTCTTAAGTGGTAGGTACAACCTCCTTTTTATACCTCCTGTATATGCTGACTCTAGATGCACTTTTTCAACAACATCTTCAATTACTCAGCTGTCAATGAGATTCAGCAAGGTTTCAATTTATTTTCTAAGAGCAGCTGGAGCAACTGTTTCCTGATTGTTTATCTGACTGCTATCCTACATAGATACCTTACGCTTATATAGAGGGAGGTTTAAAATTACACTGATGACAGTTCCAGAACAAACTGAAGGTGTTATTTCTTCTTAACCAAAACATGGTTAAACTAGGTACAGGATGTTGTAGATATTAAAAGGTTTTATATATTTTAAAAAACCATAAGAAAAAGTCCAAAAGACAAATGCATAAAAGCTATTCAACACAAAGATATCATCTTTACCTCAAGATGTCCTTGGGCTAAAGATAAGGAATAGGAAAATGTAAAGAACAGAAAATACCATAACTTTTCCATTTTTATACTCTTCTCTGAGCATTTGGTCTTGGCTACAGTTAGAAACAGGATACAGAGCTAGAAATTTGGACTGGTGCTATATGGCCCTTCTATGTTCTTATGCCAGCTGCTAAGTACAATACAGCAGCAAAACCAGGAATAACAAAGCTGTATTGCTAGAGCTCAAAATATCTGGAAAGACATTCAAATTCCTATGCATGCCCTATTTTATGACCAATCTAATCCATATCTTCTGTGTGTCATGAACAGAAAATCAGTGAGATTCAAGATTCTGCGCAGAATCTTTTATTCTGAATCCGCTTCCATCTTTACAGAATTAATCCCCTACATCAAAGGCCTATTTGTGCTGCTGGATGACATAGGTACAACCTAAGAGCCCTGTAGTAACTCTCACTTTTGAGCAGGGTGTGTCAGCAATTACTGTGCGCTTGTTTTATTCACAAAGGTCTACAAATAGAAGATTCTTAAGGAATGACTCTGAGATGGCTATTGGTATTAGTAATAGTATCCACTATTACAGAGCTATAAAAGAAAGACATATTCAATTTAGAAAAATGAATTAATTTCTTTGGTTACAGGGAGTGTGTAAAGCTTACCTAAAAAATCCCTATGTGTTTGCAAGTGGCAATCTTTCCTTACATATGTACTAAGGAATCACAAATTCCTTGAGTCAATCTTCACATCAAATCTATCTTATTTTACAAGAGCAAGAAAGCTTTTGCCATGCTCCTAGGGATTATGTCTTTGAAATCTGTAGAGGTAGACTTGTTTCAGGTCAATTTTATTTTGCTTTTCCCTCCATTTCTTTCAAAACTTTGCTTTTAAAAAGCTCTCTTGGCTTCAGAAATCCCTATTTAATACCTAACTTCTGATGGACTAGACACTAATGCATTATTTATTATTTACATTCTTATTACATGCTAGCTTCAACGTCCTACCTTTGTGGGTGTGCTTCATAAGGCATTGGCATTTCTTCTGTAGTTTTCTATTTCATGAAAAGTAAAAGTCTACTTGCTAAAAAACCCCATAGTTCAGTGATTTGAGTGCCTATATTATGCAGGATCAGGAATCTCAATCGTGTGGATTCAACTGCAGCCTGCTGAAGTATTTCTGAGCTTTACATGCACTCTGGGGTTTAGCTGCTGTGTGACAAGAGGATGACTTGACTAAACCCAATTTAGGAATTTCTTGTAAAAGCTGATCCTTTTTACAACAGACAATTCAGAGAAAAAAGACTTTTTCATAACCAACTAGAATCCTCAAGTCTATTTTGCTCTGACACTGCTCTCTCTGACAATGCAGTTTGCTGCAGAAAGACTTGAAATAAAGATTTTTCCTCTACTACTACAAAAAAAAGACAACAACAAAAAAATCAAATGGGACTAGGAGCAGCAGCTGTTGGTGTTTTCTGAACACTTTCACAATTTTTTCCTTTAGGTTGATTTTAGTCTGGCCTACAGTCTAAGTGTCCTTTCACAGTTGGCATGTGTCTCTGGTGTGCTGCTGGAACACAGCTCCCAGTCCATCTAACAGGAATCTCATTTGTGAGCCCTGAGCCTGCTCCATGGTGTGTCCAAAGCACAGAAAGGGGAGGCAAAAGGGAAAGCTCTGCCAGCCTGAACCAAAAGGCTGATGTAATAGAGCCACAGATGCAGCAAAGCAGGAGATGCTGGAGGATGTGTGCTGCCTTGCTCAGGTGTCCAGTTTGCATAGGAGGGGGGGACACCTTGGAAAACTGGCAAAGGCAGCTTGGCTCTTTCTGCTCCCAGTACACAGATGTGTTCTGTGGGAAGCAGAGTCCTTCCTCACTTCTGGTTGTCCAATTTGAACATACTTGTAGCAAGAATTTCAGGGAGTAAGACCTATACTTGCATATATTCTTGGGACCTTGAAATGCCCTGGTTTGCCATTGGCTTCCTGTGACTATCTGGTCCAACAGAGTCTATTAAAATCTTTTAGTAAAAAAAGGATTTGTTCTAGTGCATGCTTATTGGCATCACTGGGACAAATCCCCAACAGGAGCTAGTATAACTGTATTATAGTCCTGTTTCCAATCTTTTCAGCAATTACTTGAATCATGGCATAAAAAATATTTTAAAATTCTGTAAATGATTTCAACTTTCAAAAGAACTGCAAATGCTCTGGATTAGATCACAGCTCAAATTATGTGGTTAAACTGGAGATAGGGTCAGCAGAGTGAAAAATCAATACGATGAAACTTGTTAAAAATACATGCATGAACTGTGTGGGCAAAAACATGAACACTATTCAAGGCCAATGTTTACTTATTCCCAGTGTCACCCTTTCGGAGAAATACCAATAAGCTGAAGAGAATCCTTAGAAAAGTAGAGAGAAAACAGGTTCAAGAGGCATGAGTAAATTATGGATAAGTTTGATTCTTTAGTTCTGAAAAAAACTCAAAACTGTCAAGTTCTACTAAAAGTTGCACAGATTGTAGAACTTCCTCTTGAAGGTTTTTTTACAGCTGATCAAATAAGCTTCTGTTAAAGTTTATAAAAGTGTCCTTGAATCCATTTCAATGCAAAAGGTACTGGATTGCCTCTTGAAATTTTTGCATCTTTACATTTCTATTCTTTAATATTATGAAGCACCACTGCCTTTATAAAGAATGGAGACCTGGGGACTTTCAAAGTCTCTACACCATCAGAAGCACTCCCATTCAGCTATGAAAAGATGATATTCCCAGTACATGAATACCTGGAGCTGTTAAAGTGTCCATAGAAGTAGGCAATAAACACATGCCAGTTTTTTCTCCTCCACAGAAGTTCACTCACAGAAATGGTAAAGAAAAAAAATCCTTTCAGATGCATATTTTGTTACTGTTAATATTAGGTGATTCCAGGAAGAACAAAAGGTTTGTAATTTATAACACAATTCATAAGATGCTGAGTCAAAGGAGATTATTTGTTTGGAGAGTGGCTAACAGAGGCTTTCCACTAGCAGATCTTTGTCATTTGAATAAACTTAATATCTGAAGTATTCTCTCATAAGTAGCTGGAGAAAAATTTTTACTCCTATTTTTTCTTGCAATCTTTTTTATTCTTACCTAGCATTTACTGTCTGAGTATTAAAATGATAGGAAATTGCAATGGAGAAAAATGTCAGGAAAACTATGACTTGTTAAAGAAAATATTTTTCCCCTCTCCATCTCTGCAGTGAAGCCTTTCTTTCCTGAACAAAATATCTTAGGAATAACTCCCATTTCATAAGAGATGTGAAATAATCACAGCCAAGGCAAGGATGACTGACTGTTTGGTGTCACTCTAGTTGCTAATCTCTGGAGGGACATTCAGGCTATTAAACAGCTTGTCCCAGTCTGCCAGCATCCCTGCAGCCAGCTTACCAGGTTTTGTGTTTGCCAAAGTAAAAAATGCCTTACAGGGCTCTGGCAATCAGGCAGAGTTGCCATGGTAACTGGAAAAATGGTGGCAAAACATAAACAAAGCTCTAATAATACTTTAGGAATTACTTACCTTTTAATCTCCAGTATTCAGTGGTTCTACAGGCTCATTTTTAACTATTTTGTGTCTCATAAACTACTGTTGTTATTACTCAGCCTGCAAGGTCTGTTCCTGAGCTTTAAGCAGATTTAATTGATACACTTTCAAAACAATTATATATCAGTACAGAAATTTTATCCAGTTTTGAGCCTCATTTGTGCATTTATTGTGATCATTTGATTTTGGAACCAGTTCAACCCTGCCAATTTTAATCACTGGAGCATAAAACTGAAATAATATAGAGCAGACCATCCTAAACTAGGCAAAATTTCTTAATCTGTGATTTTGATGGTTCCTGCTAACAGTCTTAACCAACTTTAGAGGTTGGTGATGGAAATGACAGAGTACACCTTTACTCATTGTTGTTCTATTATGTACCAGACTAGTTCATGATTCCTTGTGTTTGAATTTGTGGGGCACTTCTATTTCAAAATATATCTAGTACATAATATCTTGGAAGCAAACCTGGGAAACTCACCCACTATGACCACAAATACCCCTTGCAGAGATACCCCTGCTGCAAATTGTGTCGAATATCCCTACTTAAGAGCTATATTTTCATCTTTCCCAGGGGAGGTTATAAACAAAAGTCTAGTGACAACCACTGCAATCAAATGACAACTTTCTACAAACACAACTACATGACACAATTACTCTAAATGTTCCCTGTGAAAGTTCTACACATACTGGGTGTTCTGGTTTTAGCTCCAAGAGCTCTGTAACACTTTATTAAAAAAAGACCTCAGAGACACTTCTTAAACAAGAACAGAGAATATTACTCCAGTAAATCAGGTTTCAAACTGTTTTGCAAAGCAGTTAGGCATTAATGAAATTGTTCCAAAGGTCGCTAGGTTTAGTTCAATTTCCCACTAAGTGGAGATGAGAGCTCAGTGAATAATTAATAGCAAATGATTGACTGAATTTCACCTTCCCACTGTAGTTACAAGCTCTTTCAGCAAGCCACCATGATCTCAAGGATGTTTTGAAATCACTGCCTTGCTTGTTTTCTAATGCTTCCTTCTCATGTAGTGTTTGGGCTGGCCCACCTCTTGGCACGACACGGACAGACCCCACGGCACTTGGGGCCTGCCATGCTCCTTCTTCTCTCCTTGCACTGGAAATACAAGTCAGCAGCAGCACACACACTGTACCCATGGCAGAGTGTCACAGCTCATCAAACTCACCTGAAGGATGAGAACTAATCATAGAAAAGGGCTGAGAACTCACAGGGTATTTCTGAAAGCTTTACATGAAATAGACTAGGCCACAGGACGCGATGCATTTGTTCACTGCTTATTTTAGCAGGAAAAGGTTAAAGAAGGAGCCAGATACTTGAGTGGGCTCGTCTGCAGCTTTAAAGTCTAAAAAAAGAGTGCTGTCACTGCATACCCTGTAATCAATGTTTTTTAAAGCTAAGAGAGCAATTCAGCTGAATGATAAAACTGCTTACCACAGTGATTAAACAAAGAACATGCAGTATCTTAAGAGCAGCAGCCCATCAAAAGAAACAATTCCAGGCATCAGCAGAGGTTCCAAAAGCCTTATAATAGACTGGATAACCATAAACACAGTAAAAATGCTTCTTGAGAAGGAAAGGAGGTACAGACTGTCTCCAGGCACCTACAATGACATCAGGAATATCTAATTCCATGAGTCTGAGAGATGTCATCGCAACATAAACAGTGTAGATTTTCTTGTTTGCACACTTCAAACTTTATGTATTATTCCTCTGGGTTTCTTCCTATAACACCAAACTCAGTGACCAGTTTTGGTGTTATATCACATTTGCCTTTTTTTTAAAAGACTTTCACCACAGCTTACCTCTGATACAAAATAGTGGCTGGATGTTTTGCCAGGAAATTTTAGTGTTTTGCAGATCAAAAGAAGTTTCTGCCCTTTAGACACATTAATATTAATTAATTGTACTCCTCAGATACTACATTGGCTGTCCCTGGGATGATCATCATATTAAAGTTAATGGCAATTAGATTCTCCTCTCACCATTGAATGACATTTGCTTTGCTGTTTCAATTCTAATGATACCAAGTCATTTGGTTTACAAAAGCAATAAAGGGAATACAGTCAGCTCCTGATGGCAGATTAGCATTTCCATGTTTGAAAGACCACTGGAATAACCATGAGGAAAGGAAATGTAAAACACAAAATGTAAAAAAAGGAAAGAAGAGTAATTTGTGAAAAAGGGTAGCAAGCTCCTTCTTCTTCCTAACAAATGGTTTCTTCTTTCCAGTAGACTGCAACTTTTCTGTATTTTGGGAGAGTGTCTTCTGCTGGGAGAGAAATTCCCTAGAGCTAGCTATTTTTATATCATTGTTTTGATGTTTAATAACTCTTGATGTTCTTTTTCTTGATGTCTAGATGCATGGCTAAGCACTCTTTGAACCATTCATATTTTTAGTCTCCAGAACACCTGGGACAGAGTTTAAAAATCAAATTTTATAAAGGAAAGTCAACCTATCTGTTGAAAACCTGTCTCTCAATTGTTTCACTTGATGCTTCTGAGTTCTTACATTAAAAGAAACACAGAGTAATCATTTATTTTCTCTGGGCCACTGATCATTTAATAGCTATACATTATCCATCAAAAACTGTCATGACAACATTCCACAACTTTCTGTGATTTCTTTTTTTAATAAGCCTGAATAATTTTGTAGCATCCACAAATTGTCTAACCTCATTATCCATCTCCCTTCCAGGTAATTTATGGATCTGTTAAACAGGAGATCTTCCTCTGAGACCCCACTGCTAACCTCTTCTCTTGTAGGAATTTACAATCATGTTTTCCTTTGTTTCCTACTTCGTCTCAACAACAGCCACATTTCTGGCTATGTTTCCTTGCACTCCATACTTCAGTTTATTTTCAGAATGATTTCCAGTAAACCCTTCTAGAATACTTTAAGTGAAAACATCCATCTTGTTTCCTGCTATTCGGCCTTGTGACTGACTGCAAGAGAAAATGAGAGTGGGAACTTGCAGTGGAGTAGTGTTTTATGTGTTATTTGCCTAAATCTTTTTTGCTAATTGTAGATGTATAAGTGCTATGCTGAGAATGTTCAATGAGGTAAGGAAAACAGCCCATGGCCTATGTGAATGAGGAATGGATTTGGCCTGTTAAGGAGTTGATTCCCTAACACGACAAGGATTGAACAATACTGAGATAAATAAAAGTAGGAATATCTCTGATTAAAAATGATGTCTGATTCGTGTCTGTTTTTGTGTTTAAAAAACAACTTTGACAGCTGTGAGCTAGTTTTAGCCACAGGTAGGTTTGTGCCCTTGTTTGCATTTGGAGTGTATTAAAGAAAAAAATCAGAGCAGCAGCTGGGAGGAAGATGATTAATCACAGAGGGAGCTAAGCCTAACCCCCCTGTAGAACCAGCTTTCCCTTAATGCACAACCTTGTTCATGCTGAGCAGTATCTTGCTCTGCGAATCATCTCTCCAAGATTAATGCTGCCATTAGTTTCAGAAATGAAGCCCCACTGAAGATAGGGAGGTTTGCAAGGCACTTAATCAAAAAGCAATGGGATTATATGTTTTGCCGTCAAAGTACAATCAATCCTAGACTGTGAATGGCAATAATTTTTTATAAAATAGAAAATAAAGCTCACTACCAGTTTTGAATCATTTTGATGCTCCTATTACCACTTCTGTCCCTGATTTAGATTCAGCTTACAATACTGGGATCAGAAGTTAATTGGTGCAGAGCTGATTCAGAGGTGGATCACGCTGCCTTAACTCTGGACATTAAAGGTGCAGGGCAGTTGATGTGGGGCGTTAACAGTTTCAGCCATCTGATTTTAACTTGCCACTACGCTTTTGCCATGGCCCTCAGCATTCATCTAAGTTGTGCTAATGAACTTAGAAAAAGCAGTTAATTATTCCCAGCTACCTTCACTGCAAAATTTCTCTTTTCAGTACACCTAGCTTTTTATTCACCCCCTTCTTTGTTTTAATTCTTTATACGTCTCAGCTCATCCCTTCATTTACTTTGGGAAAGCACCAGATCTTCACTCACATATTCAGAAACTTCCTCATCAAGGTCCTAAAGTATGCACAACTGGAGTCAGCAGGGCTACTTAGCTTCTTAATACAAGCACATACTTAAGCACCTTGATGAACTCTCTGAATTTGTGGATAAACACTCTATATAAGGTCAGATCTCTGATTAAGCTGAGAACAGATTAGGCAGTTCACATCTGTGTTATAAAGACATACAAATGCAGGAGGAAACAAGGGAGAACCCAGATGTTTTCTTTGAAATTACTAATAGGGAATACAGCATTACTGAGACACAGAATAGGTGAGGACTTTACAGGGCTAGTGTTAGATTTTCCAACGTTCTGTGATCACCTTTCCACTGATTTATGAACTCACAGATTAGTTTCAATCAAATGTAAAAAAGCAAGAAAAAAGCTGAAACATACAAAATTTTCACAAGTTTCATGAGCCAGTAGAGACTACAGGTCCATGGCTGGCTGAATCCTGCACACTCGAAGTAAGACTGTGTCTCCCTGTGAGCATTCCTAGGTCTTGGGGCACAACCTGAAGCTCCTGCAGGTGTTGCAGACAAATGAAAAACTGTGTTGATAATGGGGTTTTATTAGGTCCTTGTCCCATTGGAACAGTTTGTTATCACAGATGTCAGAACAGACTGTACTAAAACAGCATGGGCATGTACAGGACTTTGTTTGCTAGTAACATTTGTTACAGTGAGTGATGGAACACTATTTAAATCCCTTGCTTTTTCATTAATATTTTCCCTAATTCATCACAGGACTTTAGAGACAGCAATAGGATTTCTCCAAGCAGAAGCTGCTTCAGGGGTTTAGACACAAATTTTTATATTCCAGCTGAAAGAAACCTGGCATCCAGTCCCTTCTGGCAGTTAGACACACTAGAAGAGCTACTTAAAAATGCCTTGTTTAAGGACTCTGGTTGTTCAACCTAGGTAGGATGCCAGGTGCCCACCAACCTGTTTTATCACTCTTCTCAGCAGGACAGAGGAAGAGGAAAATAAAATGCAAAAAGCTGATGGGTTGAGATAAAGAAAGTGAAATCAAAGGCCAGATGCAGAAGCAAAGGTAAACAAAATATTAATTTTCTACTTCCCATCAGTAGATGATGTCCAGCCACTTCCCAGGAAGCAGGATTTCAGAAGAAAATACTGAATGACCCCCATCCTCCTCCTCCTCCTTTCTCTTAACTTTTTCTGCTGAGAAGACATCACATGGCATGGAATATCCCTTTGGCCAGTTTTGGTCAGCTCTCCTGGCTATATTCCCTCCCAAGATCTTGCCCACCCCCCGCCTCCTGGAAAGGAGGAAAGGTTGGCAGAGACCATTGATGCTGCACAAGCACTGTTCAGCAGTAGCCAAAACACTGATGTGTACTTTCTATCTGACAGTACCAGGCATAACACTGCAAGGTTTGCTTCAAAGAAAAGTAACTCCCCCTCAGCCACACCCAAGGAAAAGCATCCTGTAACTCTCCTGGGTTTCTGTGATTCTTTGTGGAGGAAGATGGAGCAATAACATTATGTCTAATCTATGTTGATCACCTGTCAGTGCTTTCAAATGCTTTATCTAGTTTAGTAGTAAGTGCTCTCTGCTTCCAATACAGTCACTTGCAGCTATTCTATATGACAGATATGCAGAACAGATGTGAATATTTCCTCTGAAAGCAAGTGCAACAGCTCATAGCTCAGGTGAAAAAAAAAAAAAACCCAACCAAACAGCAAAAAACTAAAATGCAACAAAAACCCCCCTGTATAATGTAGCTTTTTAGCAAATTCTACTGTTCTGTCTTCACTGGTTATTCAACAAGAATATCATACTTGGAAATCACCTTCTGTGATATGACCCTGTGGAACACTAATAGAAGACATTAAAAAATATTTGTTCATTATCACACATCCTTGAGGGATTTAATAGAGACAAACAGCATTCAAACAATTGCCTATCATTAAATTACATCTAAAAGAACAATGTATTAGGAAGGAGACAAACCACACATATTCACTGTTTTCATAACCAGTCAGAGGATGCCTGTTGAGCCAAAATATCTACTTTATATGTTATTTTATTTCAAAAATGGGATTATTCCACTTTTCCTAAAAAATGCCAGCTATCATGTATGTGCCATGGGCAGATGGGAACCCCTGAGAAGACATATGTATGCACATATGCTTTAATATTTGTATTCACAAATGACTTTAATATTAAAACCACTCTAATCCAGAAATTCTCTTCCTGCAGTCTGTGAACATCAGAATGTGTGATTGCTGAGGACTTCTAAGCAACGAAAACCCTACTGAGAAAGCTTTACAGATATTAATTATGCTTGCACATCACTGAGGGAGAGAGAAAATGAGTAATTCCTTTTACAGCCCATTTACAACACTCGAGCAGCTCCACTTGTGACTTTGAATTTGACACAAGTCAGGCTGTCAGCGTTCTATTGAAAATCTGTACTGGACAGTAGTGAGACTCCTTCCAGCACAAATTCCAGCAACAGAAAGGACAGAACACAAGACTCCATCAAAGTCCATAGGCTAAGCTATATAAAAGTTATCAGAGGAAATACAGAGAACATATTAGCAAAAAACATTGAATGAAGTTCTTAAAACTTCCTTAGTAGTTTCTTGTTTGGCTGTTGCTTTTTTTTTCCCTATTCACACACTAATGTAAAGAGGAAAAATGGGAAAAGTGGAAGAGGGTGGGACTGAAGGAAAACTGAAGGATCTCTTCCTTTATGAGGCAGAGCTTTCAGCTTTTAGCTGAAATACAAATATGTCCATCAAACTATAAGGTAACATCCCAGCATACATACATGACATGCTGATAAAGAGAGCAACAGCTACTGATTCTGGAAGCAACAGTTTGCTATATGTGTAACTGTGCTATAAAGTACTTAAGGTCCACAAAAGATAAAATGTAAACTTGCTAAAACAATGGGAATTATATTCTCAATTTATTCTGAGATCAGAGTGGCTCAGGTATTTTATTACATTTCCTTCAGTACATACTTCAACAAATAAGCAACATGTATTCATTCACCAATAATTAAAGGATCACAGGAGTACCTGACTGGCTCAGCAAAATGTCAGTCAGACATATTCAGGTAACATTCCTTAGGTAACAGATATGAAAATGAAGAGTTGATTTAGTGTGCTGGGTTTTAGAGTAAGAACGCAGAACACACTACAAATTTTTTTTCCATGTAAATTTTCTCTAAGAGACGTTGCTTTCAATTTCAGGATGAAATAAATGATTCAGTTTTGATCTCTGATGAAATGTGAAAGGAAAAACTTATTTCCCTTACTTCCATTAAAACTAACATGAAGTCCTTAATACAGTAGGAACATTAGTATATTAGTTTTCCTCAGCAATCTTTCCACCAAGTCAGCAAGAACCATCACCAACTAATAAATGATCCAAGGATAGTAACAGTAATCTCCAACTGAAAAATAAATACCAAGAAAGGAGTCTTTTGGGAGGTGACAGAAAATAATTGAAAACAGAACTTGTCTATTTAAAATAAATTAAACTGTAATTTTTAGCTGAGTCTTTGTGGCTGAATCTGGGGGAGTGAGAAATGCAAACAACAAAAACCTATCAGCCTTACTTACTAACAATATATAAGAGAAATTATAACTGTGCTCACTTATTCTGTCTTTCAGTTGAAATATCTAGCTGTTAACCTACGAGACAGATCCCATAAAGATGCTGGTGGGGGATTCTCAAACCAGTTCCCTGCAGTTGCTGCCTGTCCAAAAGGAGTTACAAAAGGAGCCAGCGGGAAGGCACAGCACTGGAAGGAGAAAGATGGTGTCAGCGTCTTCTGAGAGTGAGGAACAATCTCTCACGAAGTCCCATGGAACAAGGGACTAATCCCTGAAGGCTTCTTGCTGCCTTGTCTGTGAGCCCCTCATGGGCTAACATGAGATGTTCCTCAGCCCCATGACATTATTTATGTGCTTGATCATGGGATGCTTTCAGGTTTCCAGCTCTATATTTGTGCTCCTGGGTGAAATCTTCCTACTAGGCCAAGATCTGACTGCTCATCAGCCCTCCTTACCCTCATTTTTCAGAGAGAAAAACCATGGCTATGGAGAGGGCTCCAACACACTGTTGAGCAAGTCCTCCGGAATACTAGAGCAACCAAAATCCTGGAGACACTGTAGCTTTCCCCACTGAGGAAGACTTGATGCAAGTGCCTAGAGATAAAAGTATACAAAAAACATCAAAGGAAATTTTTGAGGAGTTCATACATCATATCAGTGTCAACAAAATTTCTTCCTCAACCTCCTTAAAGTTGATTGACCAGAGTCTTTGATGTCTATGCATCTCCAGGGCAGCAGTAGAGAACTAAGCCTTCAGGTAGAAATTTAAAGTTAATTTTAGAAGCAGCACAGAAACACAAGACCCAAATATACAGTTGTCAGTATTCAATATATCTGTGCTGGTACTGACTGGATGGTCATGTTCTCTGCCTGCCCTCTGCCTCCCTCACCACCAAGAGCCAGCCAATGCCTGTGTTATTAATTCTCCCTGTGTACTTAGAGGAAAAATAAGCTTGGTTATATCTCCAACCTTATGTTCAAATCAATATTGGTAGTGGTTCTTAAAGTCCAGCTGACTATAAAGGCTGAGAGATGATGTTTGTTCTCTCCAAACTGCAAATACAAGGGAATGAAATGTGAATTCAGTGCTTTGACTATTCCTCTGCAAATAAAGTCACTCACTGAAATTGAGTGTTTGTGCTTATTCTCATCACACATCAGGTTTGCACATGCATAGTAACAGCAATGCTCTTCTTCCAATTTGGTTCAGGTCGCTACTGTGACTCTCAACAGATGTTTTGTGCATTGTGTTCCTGCAAATTGCTTTCAAAAAGAAGTTTTGCATTTCTTTGGGCAACAAATCAGAGAAGAAAAGCTGAGATGTACAATATAACGAGAATTGTTCATTTATTTCCCTAAGAATTCAAAAAAAAAATCCTTTAGATATTTTTAAAAATCAATAAAGTACTATAAACAATGTAGTGCACCAAATATTGATATTATACTTGCAGGTCTGTAAGTGAAAACTACAAGTTGTTCTAGAAGTAAGTGACAGACGAATTTTATTACTTCCAATTATTATGCTGAATCATTGGAAAATTTTTTCCTTTTTCTTAGTTTGCTCAAAGATAAGTCAGGAGTAATGAACTATAGCCTTTTCAGCATTCTTCATACCTGCTGGTTTCAAAGCATGCTATTTACCTGGGAACATTTGAGTAAAACCATATTACTCCATAAACAGCAGGTAGCCGTGAGACAATTGAGCTTTAATGCATGGCAGCAGGCTTGCACACCAGGATCTCCCCTTGAGTAGGGGACAGCTCTCAAGGTTAGTCCCTGAGGTAGGAGAATCCTTATTCAGTAAGTGAATTTGGAATAAGGACCCATTGTGCTATTTTAGCTGAGTGATATAAAACATTGATTGCACATACAGAATCCTTTAGACATAAACCATTGACCAAGTCTGGGACTGAGTCTGAATCCAGCAGCACCTAAATCCCCTTCTAAGGAATTTAGAATGCATTTCTAAAAGGTGCTTTAATAAAGTGCTTTCTGAGCCTCATGATTCAACAGGGAGGTATCTCTGTCCATTTTGACCCTGTCCTCTATGCAGTAAATACGCCAGTGTACCTTGCCAACAAATCCTGTTAAACCACTGCCACCCTTCCCACTGTTATGTCACTGGCTTGTATCAATGGAATACATTGTTGCTAATCTCCTGTGAGTGAAGTGCGTGATCCACCTGTGACAATCACACAACACTATCACTCTATGTAGTCTATATAATGTTGGTGGCCTGCAGCATGGGCACATATTTCCTATGCTGATATGAAAAAAAAACCTTCAGAAAAATATTACTTGTATTTATAGGAGCAATGGTACAATACAGGAAATTAGAAAGATCAGAAAGAAACGCAAAATCCAGTGCATTACTGGAATTTGTAGGTACTTTTCCTGTGTACAACACCTTGCTCTCAAGTACTTAATCCAGACTCCCTACTCCTGGGAGAATTATGCTGCCTAGCACTGAAATTGGCACAGCAAAGTAAAGTTATAATCCACAAACAAGAGAGCTACAAAGATTTAAAGCAGCACAAGCACTATGGAACTGCAGCTGAAACTTCAGCTCAGCCCTCCAAGCATGCCTCCTTGCTTCACATGGGACAAGGAGTTCAATATCTAGAGAACAGGGCAATTCAATGTGTAATGTCAAATTCTCCCTTTGAGACTGGTAGTGGAAAGATGGTTTTCCATCCAAACCAACATAGCTTATTCATAGCTGTTATCTTAGTTAGACACAATGATTAATTACACACAATGATTAGATGCAGTAATTAAATCCATTAATTAAATATTGTTGCTTACCCACTTTTCATTAGTGAGTTTCAATCCTTCAAAATATCATTATAATTGAAATTATTTGTTTCACTTTAGTCATAAACAATGAAATTCACCAAAGAGCTAAGAATGGAAGTGCATCAATTCCATTCCTAATTTCCCTAAGCTTTTTCCTACCCTTTTGTTGTGCAAGAAATGCCTGAATTCATAAGGTGCTTCTTTGTTCGACATTAATCCCCATTAGAGGTTGACTGTTCCCAGAGGTTGGCTTGGAGTAAGGACACCTAGATTAAAGCCTAAAACCTCTGCAAGAGAATACCTTCCTTCTCCTCATTTCCAGGGGCTTATTCAGATCACACCAAAACAATACGAGTTCCAACTACCACATTCACATGGCATCTAAGTGAAGAGTAGACTGAAGTGATATTCAATAATACTAGTTTATAAGATAAGAGAAATTGGGAGAAAATTCCTCCCTTAGTCTCTAGGGATCCAAATTCCCAAGATTCATTAACTGCAGGATTGCCCTGTGTTGCAAAGTTGGATAGATCAAGACTGCAATGCCCTGGTAAGGACAGGTCGAATATAACACAGGATTCACAAGATCAATCAAGAGCTGCTATCAGGGCCTGTGGTAAGGATTGTCTTGATCTTTGTTCCTACATCTTCTTTAGTATTTTTCCACTGTCAGCATTCTGCTGTGTGGGAGGATTTAAAGTCCTTGAAACTGAAGGAGGAATCAAACTCTGTGCTCTCATCTCTAGGGCAAAAGCTGTTACATTCTAGGGATGAAAATATTTTTGGCCTGTACCACTTGCACAAATCCTGTGTTAAGTTCTTCAGACCTAATTCAAGAGAGACTCCAGGGCAACAGTATCAGTTTTCTGAAGTCCTGGGTAAGATGCCTGAGGACTCAAAAGAAAAGCACTCTTCAAACCTTTCTATCTTTATTTTGTCTAGCAGTTTCCAGCTCTGAGTATCAGCCTGTGGGGATCCTGTCAATCAGTACCAAACTACCCCTTTAGGGAATCAGACTGCCTGGACGTGCTCTGGATAAGATGCCTCACTTTAAACTTAAAAGCACATCATTGGATATAACACAGATTTGAGATGCCCTGTTAATTAATATGAAGGTATCTATGCAACAGCGCATGGTGTCAATAAGAACTGAGAACATTCCTCTCTCCTAAAAATATTCTTGAAGAAAAGGGGAATTAACGAAACTGTCCCTGTATTTTTATCTCCCTGAAATTCTCCAAGCAAAGCACCTAAACCTTTCTTAGAGGCTCCTGATCATAAGCAGAGATTTCCCAGCACCTTCCTAAAAGGCAAAATGTGAAGCTGTTCCCTAAGCCGTGACACATGAATTTTAAAGTCACAGTTCAATCTCCATCCAACAAACAAAGGTACTCCTGGCTGAAAGTTTGTGAGTTACCTCTGTGCAGGAAGAAATACTTGCCAGTATCTTACTTCTTGTTTTATATTTGTCAGACCACAGAACTCAAGGGATAAATGAAGCTTTAAATTACTAAACAGATTCACAAACTTAGCAAAACAGGGAAATCTCTTGATTTTGGAATGATTCCATGTAATATCATCATCTTTTGCTAGCAGGATGCCAACTGTGAAATGAGAGCTGGGGTGTAATTACAATAGTCATGACAGCAGAAGAAGCAACAACTGAAGAAGCAATAACAGCCATGACAAAGAGTGTGAAAACTCCAGAGAAAAATTTAAATAGTAAGAAAACCAAAACCCTACCACCACCTCAAAGCATCTCCCTTCCTCCATCCTCTTCTTCCCACAAAAAAAATTCCCCACAACTCATCATGAGATATCTAGGGTCATACAAATAACCCAAAATAAAGATGTATCATTGTGCAGTATGTCTACTGCACTGTGGCATATGTATAATCATGATCACAGCATTCTCTGGACCAACATGTTAAAAAATATAATTATGTCTAAATAAAGTTAATGGGCTGGAAAATGGCTCAACAGCTTAAAATATCTAATGACTTTGAGAGCAGCTTAATTATAACTACATTAATTCTAGGCTCATGCATGTACTCATTTATTGTAACAGTCATGAAAAAATATTAGTCCCAGCAAAGAATTTTTGCTAGAAGAGCCTTTTAAAGTAATTTTCCTATTTCTTTCTAATCTACTTCCCTTAAAAATAATCTTATGCTCCAGCACCACAAAGAATCAGAAGTTTCAGCTGGTTTAATCACACAGCAGACACTGCAATATGGCAAGATGCCCACCTTTGCAAAGCTCAGGAATTAAAATAGTTTTAGGAAAAGCAATGTGCCAATGTGCTGGTTTTCCAACAGAAGAGAAAAAATGCAAGGGCAGTAAAGGCTGTATCCTTCAAACACTTATCAGTCTTTTTCTGCCAAAACAGGAGGTAGTGTTCTACACAAATCTATCATCCTGGCTTCAGTGTTATCCAGTATTTTTACTAGGAGAAAAGAAATAAACCTAAGTCAAACTTTCACATGAAATAAAATTCAAAGAAGACTGAAAAAACTGGGGAAATGGTTTGAGGAAAACAGAACATAATTCAATTGGAAGGAACACAGATGCTGAACTTGTGATATTCGGCTCTGAGCTGCATGGAAAAACTGCATTTTTATGTGAAATTAAAAATGTGTAAAATAATTGGAGAAAGGAATAACAAGAACAGTCAGAAGTGTATGAGTTGGAACTGGCTGTTTAGAGAAGTGCATGGAGGGCATAAGAAAGCTGGGTAATTTCAACTTTGTAAAAAACAGGTATAGGGATAAAAAAATCCATCTCTTGTATGGGCAAAACTCCCACAGAATGACTTAAAATTGTACTCGAAGAATTCAGTCAGATATCACAAAAGGTGAAAAGAAAACCTAATGGTGAGGTTTGAGTAATGACCAAACCATGAGTACAGCCCTCCTGGGGAGGCAGGTTCCAGTCACCACTGATGAAAACTAAAGAACAAGCTTGGGGTGGGCTCCTGGGATCATCAGAGCCCTGGCTGGGCTTGGTATTTGACCTCTCTCTTTTCATCAGTAACCAGAAGCTGCTCAAAGTTTATACTTATTTTGGGTTTTGTCTAGAAGAAGGAAATACAACCTCCATAAAGGAGCTCTTGAGCAATGCCTTCAACTTTTATGGTGGTTCCCCACTCTGTACTGAGGTGCCTCATTTACAGGGAGACTCTTCTTTGCCTGTTTGAAGTTTAAGAAGTAAGTACTCAAAAAACAAACTAACTTTGAACAAAATAAACCAAACAGGAAAAAAAAAGATAAACCTATTATAATATAAAGGGGGGGAACAAGTTGATGGATTGTTCTTGTCAGCTCTTTGTGGAAAGGCATAAGTTTAAGACAACTACAGGAACAGAAAATGAATTGGCACTTCACACTCCAATATACTGTGAAACTTCATGAGTGCTGTTTTTATTCTTCTGATATTGCCCTAAGACCATACACACTGTAGACAAACACCCCCTTTCTGAGGACAGCCTGGGTGCTGAGTCCTGGAGAAAGCCCTGATCAGACAGCTGTGTGAGAGCACTGGGTGGGTGCCCGTCCTCTGGATGTGCACACCTACTGGGGCACGGCATGGCTCCTCTCTCCACTACCAACACGTGGCTTTCCCTCCTTCAAAACCATGACTAAACAGAATTTCATTTGTTCTTCCTTTCTGCATGCAGAAGGTGAGGTGACCACAACAGAGCCAGCCTCTCCATTGTCACCAATTTACTTGTAAACCTGGACTTGGAATGGAAGAACACACCAGCATTTAAAGTACAAACACTTATCCTTCTGTGAGCCAAATCTTTCCTGCACACCAGGGTGATCAAAACCCTTTTCAAGTTATGAGAAGCACACTTGAAGTGAATACTTGGCACTTGCCCCCAGCTGACATCAGAGCTCACACACCACTCTGATATAGTGCTGACATCAGTTTTAGATCAACACTTGAGAGACTGAATATAGCTCGTCAAACAAATATGAAAGCTAGTAACTTTAAAGTAAGAAACCTCAATATTCAATATTTCATTTTTTGCATATTTAACACTTGGTGATCATATTTAAGTTAAGGATAATATGAACACTGTTGCTGTAGAAATTTCATTTGTGAAGCCCCAAAACACTATGAATTAAGTGATAGCAATAGACCATGGTTCAGAGATGAGAACTCTTCTGGAATTTCCAGATGTTAATACATAAAAATTCAAACCATCTCATTATGATTATTTCTTTGCTGTTCTTGTATCCACACCTGGAGAAGCTGCAACACAAGAGCACTTCAGACCAGCAGAGGTTGGGCAGCAACCACCCTGCAGCATGCATGAAGTGCAGATCTGTGGGGGTTTTTGTTCAGCAGATATGGGACAAGGCAGGAAAAGATCCTTCCTTTCACTGTTCATTTATCTTCATCTAGTAATGCAGTATTTTTGCACTAATTTAATAACTGAAAATTAATTAAAATACAGTCATAATGGTAAATAATAATGGCTAAAATAATAATAACGATAATAGAAAAAAAAAAAAAAGTGATGCACAATGCAATTGCTCACTGAAGATCCCCCTTCTCAAACCAGACCAGCTGCCCTTTTGGGTAACTCCTCCCAGTTTATATACCAGGCATGATATTCTATGGTGTGGAATATCCCTTTGGCCAGTTTGGGTCCCCTGTCCCAGTTAGGCTCCCTCCCAGTTTATTTTTTCTTTGTACTTGTCACTGCCAGAGCATGAGACAGGAAAAGACATAAGATAAACACGACTTAGCAAAAAACCAAAACACAGGTGTGTTACCAACACCATTCTTAATCTAAATGCAGAACACAGCACAGTAACAGCTACTGAGGAGGAATTATCCTAGCTGAAACCTGGACAACAGTTCAGAACAAATCTGACTCCAGGCTGCTGACTTTAGGGGCCAGACACATTGGCAGGGCCTGTGGCTGTGTGCTGTAATGCCATGCAAACAGCTTTTGCAAACAATTTACTGGGAACATTTCACATTTAACTTCTAATTTGCATTGAGCTGTATTTATGGGAAATTAATTTTTCAGTAAATAAGCCAGCATTTATAGTTGTTTAAATAAAAATGCCTCAAATACATTTTACGTAGGAAAAGCTGTACTAATATGTGTTCTAAACTGAAACATAATTATTAAAGAAATTGAAACATAATTGTTAAAGAAATTAAATATTATTTGTACTTATCTAATCTACCAATTTATATCAGACCACCCTAGCCATGATTTTAGGTCAACTAATTCAGATCTCCTTTATTAAAAATTAAAATACTGCATCACTAGGTTAAAAACTCCTTTTTTTTCAGGTTCTATTCAGCTTGACTAGAAATTAATTGAAAAAGATAGGGAGAGAGATGAGAGGCTCTTCTCTGAAGTTATGGGAGCAGTTATACCTGAAAAGGGTTAAGTTTTAACCATCTGCAAAACTTCAACAAAACTAAATGTTCCCCATTAGCGGAACTAATGCCAGAATGATTCAATCTTCCAAACTCATCCTCACTGCCTAACTGCCAAAGCATTTTTCTGCCTTCCAGTACACATAACAAGGACTGGCTGGCATAACCATTACTTAAATAGCTTTGAACACAGAAAGAAATAGAATGTTACATGAAAAAATAAATAAATAGACAAATAAATAAATAAAGCATTTAAATCAAGCATATGCTATTTATTTAGTTTGTCTACATATATTTATCTGCAATGGAGTATCAGAGAGACAGCTGTAGAAAATGTCTGACTATGGGTTTCCTTAATAGAAAAAGCCTATTTTTCCACCTGCCCTCACACCCTGCACCTGATGTATTATTCCCTGGCCAGGTGCATCTGCACCAGCACTCTGACCTGATCAGTGAGGTGAGCCCTTATCTGTGTGCCAGCAGCAGGGGCTGTGAGACATGGCAGAGAGGGAGAAGTGACAGCTTAGGAAACTTTGTAATTTGAGAGGGTGGAAATTCTTGCCATGATTTGGTCTGCTCAAGGTCTCACCACATAAAAGCATCTTCCATCTCAGTGCAGGACATACATGCAGGCACAGGAGCCAGCTGGCATTGACTGTGTGGTGCAGGCACTGTGGCATGGCAGAAAACAGACCTGACTCAGAGTTAATCATTATATCCCTTTTTAAATGACTGGCTACTCATACTCTCAGCATTGCACATCATGAAGTTCAACCATGATGAGTCTGCTCATCTGCATCTTCTATTTTCTCTCTAAGCTGCTAAGATACCTTGGCAAAGTGACTACCTTCATTTGCGTATTTATATATATTTTTTAAAACCTCAGCTCTGACTAGAAATGTGGGAGAAAACAAGATGAAAGCAGCAGGCCCTCAGGTACTGCCAAAAGTCATTCCTCAGATGAAGTCAGAGAGGCTCTATTAGATTTACATCTGGCTGGAGGCATTCCCTCTTGGGAAACTTAACATTTAACTTCCATCACCATACTGTGTACACTGGTAAAAGGCTTAATATTTTATTAATAGTACTTCAAAAAGTATCTTACCACACATGAAACAATCAGATGCTTTACTCTATCATCAAAACTACCTCTGGCACACAAGTGCACACTCACATTCTTTGTCCACACCTCATTCTCACTGGCTGAGGTGGAAAGCCCTCTGGGGTGGGTAAGACAGGGAATCATTCACCAAGTTATTAGCCTAAGATGATTTATTTCTGTGATACCATACCTCTTACTGAAGTCAAGAGGAGCCATATGAACACGAGAGTGCAGAATTTAACCTGTCCAGTTCTTAATTTTCTTGGGAGACAGCAACAACTGGTATGCAATCATGGTAGAAGAAACAGTTATATGAGAGGACTGTACTTTTTCAATACCTTTGCTTTTTATTTGACTCCTTCAGTCTTTCTGAGGCTTTTCCTTTGTCAAAGTTCTCCAAAAGAGAAGGCCTTTGAGAAGGGGGGCAGAAAGGACACTGCCTGTTTAGAACACTTTCTCTTATAAATGCATGAATAAAGCACAAGTCCCCTTTGTCAGCTGGAAGGTTCTGGTGAAGTGGTGTGATGTTTTTTATTATTTGGAGTGAATAAAGGCCCTTTTGATGAGATACCACCTGTCATTCTTCCTTAACCAGCAGGTAGCCATTCTGACAGCACTGTGACAACTGCATCCAGAACTTTTTCTTTTATATAATCTCCAAAATTCAATATAAGCAATTCTCTGCTAAGATCTAAAATTCTTTCATCTTTTGTCGTAAGTTATGCTTGAATTACAGTTCATGAAAACTTGACACACACTTTTCAGCTATCTAGAAACACTAACTTTTCTGATTACCATTTCTTTACATATGTATACAAAAGTTTTTGAGATTTTCAGTTTTTTTCCTTAATTTGCTCCCCACCCCCTGCAGCTTAACTTTTTCAGTAGTCCAAGGAAGGTTGGTTTTTCAATTATAGGACATCTCTATATAAATTACAGAAAATACCCCCATCTCAATAGCAAATTAACATTTAAGTAATGAAACTTACTTAAAAAATGCAAGTGAGGCATTAGTTAGAGTTATGAAAATAGTTTTATCTTTATTGTTCCTGATGATTGCAAAATTAATTTAGTAAATTCACTTACCATTCTGACACTGGGATAAAAGATTATGCTTTTCTTTTTGTAACATCTGTACACCAAGAAGCTTTGCTTCCAGCTCAAAACACTCTACTGAGTTGTGACACAGTGATGTACTACTACCTCAGCTCCCTGACACCATCACTTGCATTAGTGAACTTCCAGCCCACGTACAACAGGAGACACTCTGTCACTTCCCAACATGAGAGAAACCAAGGCAGCAGGAAAAAACCTGAACATCTTTGTTCTACAGCAAAGACATGTTCTTCTGTGATTAGACTACTTGTAAAAAGTCAACCATTTTCCACTGAGTTTTAATTGCTCAAAGCTCAGCTTCATGTAATGCTAATCTTTTCCACTTAGAACATGCCTAAAGCTTATTATAGTTCATCCTTTGGCACAGGAACTGAAATTAGTTACCTAATTGTCTTTCTGCAAATTTGTGTATTAAGCATGGATTGATGATTGGAACACTCAAAAACTGTCATTAATCCATTTTTCTGTACCACTCTGTATGCTTGGGAAATTTGCAACTTTTCTAGCAATACATGTAAAACTCAAAAAGCTTCCTTTAAAAAACACAGTATAATTTGCATTCTAGTTGATTCAAAGATCCTTCTGTTGTTTGAAAGATCTTCAGAGGCAGCTGATGAAATACCAAAGAACTCTTGGACTGCACAAGTATTACATTTAGTAGGAAAATCCACTACAGTGGTTACAACATTCCTATTAGACAACATTGGAAATGCAGGGAAAAAAGAAAAGATAAATCTAAGGATATCTACCATATGATGGAGAACGAAAAGGATTTATTCTTTAAATCAGAATTATTTTAATTCTCAGCCACAATAACCACATATATCTCAGCTGTATAGATGAAATGCTATGGAAAAATAAACTTGTGATCAGTTGTGATCTGGTTTTACTGCTCTGCCACCTGCTTAGCTTATTGAGGATGGAAGGGCTTGATGTGAGCTGTGAAGAAAGTTAGTCCAGGAATCAGATGGCGAAATTTAAGTTTCTGTGCTATGCACAAAGATCACAAACTGTTGGTTTTTTTGTCCCAAGGCTAGATATGCTCAGAATAGTTCCACAACAAGACAGAAATCATGAGGTCAGTGGCAGTGTAATTGTGTAGCTTCAGGATCCTAGTGACAATGCTAGCTGCTCTGTGCAATTCCATGGACATGATAAAGCCACTGAATTCACAAAAGATAAAGCTTAAGAGTTATCTACAAATAATTTGACTGAAACATGTTTTTTTAAACCTCCATTTGCAAAGTTGAACAAACAATATGCTGTTTACCGTCCTTTACATTTCAAGTTTCATGAAGAAATTAGGTTTCCAGTTTAGATTGGTTTAAATATTGCACAAACCCTTATCCAACCATTTTGACTGCATTTCACAGCCCGTGTAGAATCATGCTTGGAGTAGTCTTCTATATTTGTATATTTTTTGAAGATCATGCAGGAATTAAATACAAAGTGTTTTACATAAACCCAATATATAATTGTATTCCCCATAACAAATATGGTCCAAATTATACCACCTGATCCTACAAAATGCTCAGTTATGTAGAAAATCAGTTAGTTTTATCCTTGTTTATTTTATGTACTTATGCTTATTGTAATTATCTTAATGTTTAAAATATTAATTTTTGAGTTGGCACAGTTTCAGTTGAATTTTTACAACAATTCAGGAAAAGTCTCTGTTTTAACTTTCTGTAAATATACACACTTAAATTGTCACAAAATTTGCTTAATAGTTTATAATCTGTGGCCAAATGGATGGATGGTGTTCAGATTTTTTTCCTTATAATATATTCTTTGTTTACAAAATCACCACTTAAAATCCAATTTCCACAGCATTTAACAGCAGCTTCACTGTAAAAAAAATATTCTGCTTCAAAGACATTGAAAATTTGCTAAATCTAAATAGATTATCTCTAACTCCTGGCAAAACATAATGCTTGCAGATGAAAAACAGCAATGCTGCTTTGTTCTATAACACTGGTAAATACAAACACTTTTTAAATAGGGAATTACAAATTATTTTATATTACAAGTAATCTAGTTTTACTTCTGCCTTACTGCTAATAAGAGTTGATGGCACATATATGATGGGGCGGTGTTACAGCTGAAATAGTCATGAACCAAGTCCCCAGGCAGAAATCAAGACAAGAAATCTGTGCCTGATTCATTTTCACTCATCCAGGCATTCTTGCCAAGCACTCCCCCCTGTAACTATCATCACTCAGTGCAGCAAGGTTAATCTAAAAAGGAGGTATTTTTATCACTAAATACACCACTGGGGTAAATTTATCTAACACATTACTATTAACAAAGTTTTACATTTTATGTGCCTTGCTTGCAAATACTGGAGCTTATTTTCGTTGAAGATTATAATAATGTAATCCAACATTGAATAAAATAAAATATTCTTTAAATATTTAGCTTTCCAAAATAATTACTTTTTTCCATTGAAACTGCTTCGTGTATGACATTTACACACATACTGATTCTTCTCTAGACATACAGTGAAATATTCCTCTCTAAATTACCATGCAACTTCTTGTTCTTGCCTCTGCTGTCTTTTTTTCAGCCAATGTCAGGAATGTCATGTGTTATACCTGAAATTTCCTCATAAACATTTCAGCACATAAACTGAGGTCCCTTGGATGTAACATATGTATACCAACCGTCTAAAACTCAATTACTGTGTCATACTGAGCTATAAGGAATCCTTTATTTTGTCATTTTGAAAGTAATACCTTGGGATTGAAGTGATCAGGTGGCTTCCTCCAGTTTGGACTTATTTTTCAAAATATTATAGACTATGTAAAGTAAATATTCAAATCTTGGACGCTATACAGGTCTGTATTTATACAACAGCTTGAAAGAAACTTGCAATTTAACATTAAAAAATGTGTATTTTCCTTAGATCACATCCAATATACTCTAGTGACAGTTTTTTTAAATGGAAAAATTGCAGCGTTTCCAAAAGTGAAACACAATTATTTTGCTACCTTTTTGAAACAATGTAATGAAACCTCTCACACACTTACTTTGTAAGACAGAACACTGTTGTTCAAACAAACTTAAGAATTGCATACTATGATATTCAATCAATCAAACACACTAGAAAATTCAGACTATTGATATACACTGAAAATTAACAGTAATTTTGTCTCCTCTCACTGCTATTAAATGTTCAATTCATCCAAGCTTCTAGGGTAATCTTTACAGTATCTGAATTCTTATAATTATGTTACTCAAAGAATGATCTGTCCTTTGCTAAAGCTTTCCATACACCTGCAGCAGACCTAGGTCGACCAAGTGCAGCATTATTTTATCATGCTCCACTGCATTAGCCTATATGAAATTTTCTTAAAAAGTTAGGTTCTGAATTCATTTAATATGGCCTTCTGCTGAAAATTATTTGAGAAGCAGTACAATGCCTGTTGCTAGACAAGGCATTGAAATAAAGACAATTTCATAGCACAGCCATCTAACTCTTCAACAATGTGTCCTTGTTTATTACTCTTCAGTTTTTTGAGACTGCTGTCCAAATCCATGAGCATATGGTAATGGATTTGTGGTAATATGAGCAACGTGAAGCTTGAGCCAACCAAAAAAGAATACTTAGCTTGAAGTATTGTTATTAGGCAACTAAATCACTTATTTGACTCAGAGTGTTCTAATGGCCCACACACTCTCTTTTGAAAATAAAGTCAAATTTCTGATGAATGCAGGTTCCTTCAGACATCACAAACCCCATAACATCCAGGGAAAGAAACTGAGCAGAGACATGTAGTTTCTTCAGTTCCAGCAATTTTTTTTCAATAAAGTAGTAAAGTTGTAAAGAGGAGATGGATACCACCAAATTATCAAGATTAAGTTCTGTTGAGAATTGCACATGAAAAATGCTGAAAATAGTGCATAATGTGACTGAAGATTTGGTACAGTGCTTTCCACAGCATTCCACAGGGATCAGTATTATCCCAAGGGAATATGGCACTTTATAGGTAAATTTATGCAAATTCTATTGAAATTTATTTTTTAGCAATAACTCTGCCTTTTTTCATTCTGCTAGACAAAGGGATTAATAAATATGGGTGGAGATTAACAGATGGCTGATAACTACTGGAGTTGCTATCTCCACAATGCCTAATCAGTTGAAATACATTATGATTATGATAGAAGTTTAGCTTACAACTATCCAGACATGAATCTACATTTGGCCATATGGTAAATTTAACACATGAAGGGTGGAGGAATGATTATTTATACCATTCAGCTAAAAATGTCTTATTTGTAGTCTCTCTGAGCAGCCTACATAGCTCAGGTGCTCTGAATCACCCTCTGGAAGAGCCAAATTCTCTCCACTGACAGCCTTGAGAGCCTTGTCTCAGACATTTGGTTATCAGATTATGCAAATCTCCCCATTCTCCTCCTCCATCTGTCCCTCACAAACATTTAAACCTAAACCATGACATACATAGAGCTCAGCCCTAAGAGCTTTTAGAGAGAATGCAGTAATGGGGGAACAGCAGACTAATGCTGCCCAGAGCCCACAGGACACCTCAATGTTTACTGCTTCATCAACCTGCCACTACTGCTAAAAGACACAAAACAGTTTAATAACTGAAAGGAAGGCAAGTTCACTCAGAGACATGACATGAATAAAGACAGTGTTTGGAGCAGATTACTTAAGGTGTCCCTAACTTCTGCCTTTTTATCTTGTGCATGAAAGTCTAGGACACAGAGCTGAATACCGTAAGGGTGAGAGTGTCACCATGATATTTTAGGAAAAATCCCTTTGCCTGGATTTCTTCTCCTGGGAAGCTGAGAAGCCTCAGAAAAGAATGAAGACAATAATTATCTGATTGCTTGGGAATGTGGTCTGGAGGTTGTTTACCAACAGGTGCATCTTTGATTGGTTCCATGTGAATTGTTTTTAATTAATGACCAATCCCAGTCCAGCTGTGCCAGACTCTGAGGAGTCAGTCACAAGCTTTCATTACCATTCTTGTTTAGCCTTCTGATGTATCCTCTCCCTTTCTTTAGTATAGTTTTAATAGACAGTTCTTTTAATATAATACCATAAAATAATAAATCAGCTTTCTGAGAACATGGAGTCAAATTCTCATCTCTCATCTTGTCTTGGGGCCTCACAACAACACAGTGAGTTACAATACTGGGGTAGGTAGTACAGTCTTTAAAACACTTTCTGAGAGAAAGAGGTATACAAAAATTAGGCAAAAAATTTTACAGAATTAGAGAATTACTTCTTCAAAAGACTTAGACAAAAGAGAGCACTAATCTCAAATTATTTTGAGAGTAGCATTTTTATATTTTTATTGGCCCATTGCAATGTCCAACATTTGAAAAAGCTCTATTCTTCAAAGTCCTATAAACCAAAATCTAGCCTTTAAAACATTGCAAAATATGACAATATGTGTGACTACCAAATAATTCTCTCTAATAATTTTCCTCTTTGCAGCCTCTTTGTAAATAATTATCTATCTATCTTTGTAAATAATTCATATAAAAACCTGCATTATCCCAACTTTATTACTGGTTTCCCAAAGAATTCAAGTCATTGGTGTCCTCACATATACTTTAAATACCAGTTTCCAGAGGAAACCAGTACTTCAAGCACATCAGTGAATGAGATTGGAAATATTCAGTTGGAAAATGTTTGTTATACCTGTGTTATACTTTTAATAGCTTTAAATGTAGAAAAAATTACACATTGTAGCATGATGCTTCTAATTCCAGGGAACAATACTTTCTTCCCTTAGTAAGTAGAGGCTAGAAAGACAGGCACTACTTGTCAAACCACATGGTTATTCTTGGAGAGGCTGAAATGCTGTAAAAAATTCAAATATATGCATAAAAAGTAAACTGGGAGCCATTTATATTTCTCTCTTTCCTCACCCTGCTGCACAGCCTAGCCACAGTAATGACACCTGCCTCTGCCTGCACCCATCAGGAGGAAGCAGTGTGCTAAGGGACACAGCAAATGAGGGCCATCAGTACCCTCAGGTGGGATGTCATTAGGGGTCAAATTACTGAAAGCACCTACCCTGAAATCTGACTTGCCTAAGATTCTGATTCAGGCTAAAATAAGACTTGGGACTGGCTCAGAAGATACCTTCTGCATGTGGTAATACCCGAACAACTGAAAATTTTCTACCTGAATATTTTTCTGTCAGAAAAGACAGTATCAGTCAACCAAACTCCCCTGCAGGAACACACTGATTGCCACAGCAACACAAGCTGAAAAGTCAACCATGAATTTCCTTCAAAGGAAAAATATTGGCAGTGTCAGTGGACTCTGCCTGTTGCACAGCATTGTAGCCAATCTTGCTCTGTGATGTTATCACAAGGCACAGGCAAAAACTGAAATACAGGAAATTTCATTTTAATATTTTAATTTAAAAAAAAAAACACTATCTTCACCGTGGCCATGTTCACTACTAGTGGAACATGTTCTGTGGAGTCTCCACATGCAGAGATATTTAAGGCACAACGGGACACAGTGCTTAAATACACTGCTGTATCTGACCCTGGGCTGTGTGGGGGATAACCAGATGATCTTCTGAGGTTCTTTCCAGAGTCAACCCTGCTGGGATTGCTCTCACCTACTGCCACCACACAGCCTAAGAGGTTTAAAATACCCTAGCAAAAACTACTACATTAGTGGATGCTGGAATGAAAATAAATAAATGAGAAATGTAGTTTTATTAGAGATATAAGAAGAGAAACTGTTTGCTTACATTCAGAATAGCTTACTTCCCTATTACTACTAGTAATGCTTGTGATGAGCTCTGTGTTTTCATTGTATCACACACTCCGATCTACTTTGCAGTAGCATTTTCCTCATTTTCCCCCAGATCACATCCTCCAGGAAGCCAATGAACATATCTACTTTCAATCTCTTCTTTCTTTCCAGATATCATGCAATGATTAAATAAAAGATTACATTCAATATACAGCACTGGAGGACAAGAAGGAAAGCTATCATTTAATTAAAGGATTGATTCAGCATTTTAACTGCATATTACTGTTCCCTCACACTTGTGATTTGAAAAAAATCAGTCCATCGGTCATTTATATCTCTGTGGCTGGGCTTAAAAAAGAGAAATTGTTAGGCATACTTATATTAGTGTAACTACTTTGATAAGTATAGAGGACATTGTAAAAGGAGAGTGATCATTGTGAAGAATCTCCACAAAAAAAAAAAAATCTTTCCATAGACTACTCTTGGAATATCCTGATAACCCATTTTAACAAATCACTTGTTTTTCCTCTAGAAATTCTAGATGTGAGATGGGTTTGGAAAAAATATCTCTCAATTTAAAACACAGAGATATTCCAATTAACAGTAAAATCATCAGAAGAGACACATGTATTTTTTTTTTGTTGAGGTACAGCAGGATACCATGGATATCCATGCTCAGAATACAAAGGAGGAATTATTATCTTTTTTCTTCATATGCTGTTGGGAAATTTTTTTATTCTCTGTAGGTCATTTGAGAAATCACTGTCATTCTAGTATCTGTCACAGGTTACACTTGATTTGAGAACACAAAGACTTTGTTTTTCTCATACACAAGGTTTAAATTGAGCAAAATGAAGTTAAAAGACTAATGTAATTAGAAAATACATGTTTTTCAAATAACAATAACATCAGTAGCAACAATCTTGAGGGTTTTATTTAAATGAAACTGAAAGCAGGAAGCAGTCCTAGAAGAGATGATTTTAGAAAATATGGACAGGTATATATTGGGGGAAAGTCTGAGAAACAGATGTCCTAAAGAAAGCTCACATAAGGTTTCTTCTACACACATGCCTTTTTGTTTTTTTTGCAAATCATAAAATTCAGTCATAAATATTTGAACTACACTTTTCTCCTGCTAATCTAAATTACAAGAAGAAATACCAACAGATAGAAAAAATAATCACAAGATTCTATTGATTAAAATTTGTTCTAGATGTAGACAATATGATTTCCATTTTCCTCTAATGCTATTCTTTTACTGTAAAGTCCTAAATCCTAAATACTTCAACTTATGTGCCTTGGTAGCAAAAAAGCCACTTAACACTGTGCTATCCAGAGATTACATTACACAGAGAGCCACGGGGAAAAAAAGCCCCTTGATAAGTAGCTGAATGGGAACAGGCTGACAGTGTTTCAATCTGGAGCAGGACTGCTTTTCCCTTATCTACAGGGTTATTAAAATCCACATGCTTATGTATTGAAATAACCTTTTAAAGAAGGTGACCTTGTGCCTTGAAAATTTTGACCTACTCACACTGTTTCAGCAGAGTGCACAAAACATCCAGTGACACAGAAGTGAGGACAGAACAGTGCTTCAAATCCCTTTCCATTCTTTTCCATTCTGCAAATCTGCCTGGCCTCTATTGAGCACAGCCAGGGTCATTCAGCACACAGTCACACAAGAGATCACACAAGAGAAAGCATTTGGCTCACTCAGGCAAAAAGTGAATTTCCCAGTCTGAAGCGTGTTGGTGCAGGTCAGGTATGGAATAGGGAACAAAAATCCCAATTCACTCCAGAAAATTCAATAGTCAAACTAAGTAGAACAAAGGTTTGTCTGCCATATTCAGTCCTGAAATTTCTTCCTGTGACTGATGAAGGTCAGGATTTCTCCAGCCCCTCTGTGGATGCAGAATAGAGAGAACCTGACATCTTGCTGGTGTAAAGGGAGAGCAGGGTATTGCAGTAAGAGACATAGAGAAGGTTAAAAATAATCTAAGCACCTCCTCCATTCTCTAAGTTACTAAATCTGTAAAAGGTAGAGTTCAAAGAATGAGCAAAGAACCTTGATGACTTTGTGAAGTATTTTTCAGACCAGTATAACATTTTCTTTACATTAAGTAGACATTCACTGTCTAATGAATTCATCCTGAATTAGAACACAGCAAGACAAAGTGTTTCCCAGTTGTCCTCATCTAGAAATCTGAATAGATTAGTGCTGATTAAAATGACATTATACCATTTGAGAATATCCTCTGCCCATCAGAATATTTAAAAAAAAAACATTTTTCACATACAGATTTTCTAAAATTGATACAAAACAGTTCACTTTTTGGATGAGCTGGAAACAGCTAGACTAAACACTAAACTAATCTAAACACCTAGTTTTAAACAACTAGCCCATTCTCACTCTCATTCTGGATAGTGCAATTTAGAGCTGTGACTAGCTAGCTAATGCCTAAGAAAGATGTAATAGGAATCCTCATCTAATTTTAACACAGAAAAGTCAGAAGTCTTTTGAGACAGTATAATTAATACACAATTGAATACTGTTCAAACAACTTTAATGTAATCCTCATGAAGCTTTTTCAATAAAAAAATACTCATTTACAGGGAAAGTATTTTCTATAAAAGAAACATTAAGCTATTAGAGAGTATCCAAAGAGGGCCATGAGGTTGGTGAAAGCTCTGGAGGGTAAACCTTATGATGAGCTGCTGAGAACATGTGGTTTTTTCAGGCTGGAGAAGAGAAGACTGAGGGAAGACCTCACTGCACTCTCCAATATCCTCATGAAGGGAAGAGAAGGGGTAGGTTCCAATCTCTCTCTGTGGTGACAGTGACAGGACCCGAAGGAATGGTGTGAAGTTGAGTCAGGGGACAATTAGGTTGGATACTAGAAAAACTTTTTTTACCCAGAGGGTTTTGGGCACAGGAACAGGGTCCCCAGAGAAGTGGTCACAGTACAGCCTGACAGGGTTCAAAAAGCATTTGGACAACACTCTGAGGCCTTTGATGGGGCTTTTGGGGCAGGAATTGACATGATGATCCTGATGGCTACCTTCCAACCAAGCATATCCTTCGATTCTTATTCTGTGACTAAATGCACATAGCCTGATAAAAGATTGCCTTACTTTAGTTTCTTCATCCACAAACCACCACAGTCTTAGTTGGTCTTAGTTGTCCCTGTGAGCCACAGATGGTTATCACCCCACCACTTCCACAAGTAGACAAAAAGGCATTACTTTTCACTCCTCTCACACATCCCTAAAGAACCACATCACCTCTTTTATGCTCGCTGGTGCATGCATGTGGGCGGGAAAGAGCTCTTCTAAAAGCAACACCTCAACATCAGACCAGGACATAGTATTCTCCAAGACTAGATTAAGCCCCAGCATACAGCTGACATAAAACAAGGTGAACAAAGCACTACTATTCAAGTGTTTTAATGACTGCATCCCATTAAACTAAATAAAATGCCAGCTATGAGGCAGCTAAAGAAAGAAAGATAATAATGAAATTAAATCAAAGAGTTGATTTCAATACAACGAGATTTGACGCAATTAAAACGCCTCCTATGTGACTCTGTGATCAAGGTAGGCTTTTTCTTCTACAACTCTATGAATGCAGTGATTGTGAATGACCTTGAGTATTACTAGTTCAGAATCCAAGTTGAGAACGCTGCAAAAAATGGTTTCTTTGTTAAGACAGTGTGGCCACAATGGATCCTCGTAAAGGTCAGGCCAATGTGTTGAGCTCATCAGCTGATCCCAAGGAATCATAGTGAACACCTTTCAGAGAGCCCACTTTATCATGGGCTGTGCTGACTCTAAAGTTTGAAGAACAGCTGAAATACTGGTATTTCAGATTAGGTAAATGGCATGTGTCCAGATCACACTTCCTTGTAGCAGTCAAAGGAACAGATATAGATTTATTTTTTATCACATTATACAATCATTTGGTATTTTGTTTTAAATAATGGAATGCATAGAAGACTCTCATTGAAAAAGAAAAAAAAAAGGAAAAGAAGTGAGCAATTATTTTAGGCTGAATAGAACACAAGTGAAATTCCAGGTGTCTGGTAAGTTAAACACCTGGTCCCCATACAAATTTTGACTTAAATCCTTAAGGTTTCTTTAAAGCAGAAAGAGAAATGCTATTAAGCAGGAAGCAGCGATTTGATGAAGGAAGATGACTGAAGAATTTCCTACTTTATGGATAGCATAGGTGAAAATGTCCTCGAGATGGAATTCAGTGAGAAAAACATTGTCTAAAAGTTAGGTGCAGTAATAGCTGCCAGACAGTACTGCCTCTGACTTGGGGACAGGGGAGGGGCTTTTTGCCCTGAATATACATGCAGGGACAACTTCTGTTTTCCATCATCTGGACTGTATTTTGAAGTGAGATTTGCCTCTATTTGCTACTCAGAAGAAAAATATCTAAATGCAAGTGCATATCTGCCAAGGTGATATATTGCTTATCAGTTCTTATTCATTGCTCCTGATTGAATTTGAGACAGAAAACTTATTGATGGGATAAAAATATCTTTTCTGCCACTCACACAGGAGATGAGAGAAAGAAAGTGATATTGAACACTGACATGCACCATAAGTACAAGGATTAAATATGACTATATGGTGTTTGAGTGATTAGTATTACCTGGCCAGCTGCTTCTTGTCGAGATTTGGCTTAGAGAAAATGAAATAACCTTCAGTGTTATTTGGCATATGGAAAAACAAAGGCACAGGCACTTGGGTCACAACACCATGCAGTGCTACAGGCTTGTGGAAAAGTGTCTGGAAAGTTGCCTGACAGAACAGGACCTGGGAGCTGACAGCGGCTGAACATGAGCCAGCGTGTGCCCAGGCGGCCAAGAAGGCCACAGGTTCACATCGTGGCCAGCAGGAGCAGGGCAGTGACTGTCCCCCTGTGCTCAGCACTGGTGAGCCACCCCTCAAATCCTGTGTCCAGTTCTGGGATCCTCACTGCAGGAAAGACACTGAGGTGCTGTCGAGAAGGGCAATGAGCTGTGCAAGGGTCTGGAGCCCAGCTCTTACAAGGAGCAGCTGAGGGCTGTTTAGCCTGGAAATAAGCAGGCTTACTGCTCTCTACAGCTGCCTGAAAGGGAAAGGAGGCTGTGGGCAGGTAGGCAGTGGTAGTCTCTTTTCCTGAGCAACAAGCCACAAGACAAGAGGAAATGGCCTAAAGTTGTGCCAGTGATGGCTGCAGTTAGGAAGTTTGTCTAATCTCCTAATTGGATATTAGAAAGTTTCTTCACTGAAAGGGTTATTAAGCACTGGACCAGGCTGCACAGGGAAGTGGTTGAGTCACCATCCCCAGAGGTATTTATAAGACATGCAGATGTGGCACTTGGGGACATGGCTTAGTGATGGACTTGGCAGTGCTAGGTAAAAGGCTGGATTTGATTTTAGATGTCTTCTCCAACCTGAATGATTCTATGACTCTATGAACAAACACTATGTTAGAAGCACTCTCTATTTTAGACACACAAACTGATGTGGAAAATTCCCCAGAAAAACACCCCAAAAACATTTAGACCCCACAAAAACCAATCAAAAAACCTACCAAAAATAGAAAAAAAAAAAAAAGAAGTGAAAAGTAACTACACCATAGAGAAAAACCTATGAAATACATTCAAGAATTTCATTATAGTGAAGATGAGTAACAGCTGTAGAGCACTTTAAGCCTATATTTAACATACACACATGCAGCACCAGCTCTGATGCCCACCTCATCAGAGAAAAGCACCAGATCATAATGGACAGGCAGTTCATTCAGTTCATCCTCCATGGTAGCAGGTGGTAATTATTATGGAGACTGATGCTTCCATGCTTCCCAGATTTGCTTGCTGTACTGATTTTGATTTTTGTGGGCAGAACATTTCACCTGTGGCAAGCATCAAGTCCAGAGGGAAACAAAGAAGGGAAGGCATAGCCAGAAGCATCCAAGCAGCAGCCTGAAAGTAGTACCTGGTAGTACCAAACTGACCACAGGATAACTGCAAAAACAAAGAGTAAGCTGATGCAAAGGAGAAAAAAAACAAAAAGCAAGAGATGACAGTAAATGTATGACAAAAGACCCATAGAAAGTGAGAACAAAGGAAAACCTGGTGTTGCTGTGATCCTAATGAGAACATAATAATGAGTTCTTGAGGGAGAGTCTACATTTCCCAGGACAAGAAGATGGAGAAAAATTTCCCCCAGTCTTCTTGAGGGGCACCAATTTTTGAGAGTTTGTCTTGTCTGTTTTTCTCCTAAAACCTCCTATCATTTTTGTCTTGTCAGCAATTCTATGGCTTATACAACTTTACAGAATTTTTCTCTAAGCAAAGAGGAAAAAATGTGTTATGCAGAATCTTCTCTAAACTACAAGCAAAAACTTCTGTTAATCTTGACATACTGTACTTACAAAAACACCAGGTATTTCTCTCAATTTCTCTTTCAATGCTATCATTATTGAACTTGTGAAAAACAGAGATTTTTTTTTATAGCAATAACAGAATAAATTTTGAAGATTGTTCTTCCTGATTCCCTCCTTTACTCTCTTGTTTGGTTAATGAGGTGGAAGATAACACAACTGATAAAGACTGAATAGCTGAATGAATTTGTTGAATAGATATAGGGAATCTAATTTCAATACAAAGAATAAAAATAATAGTTGACGTAACCTTTTGATATACATTATTCATGCTAGCCAAGAAGAAATAAAAAAGCAATTTCTAGTTTTCAAATCCTCCTTTGAATACTGTGTTCTTTCATAGAAACTACTTGATTTGCAAATGAATGTAAATCTAGATAGCAAGATTACATTTACTCTTGCCACTTTGATAAAAAATCCCACTTCTTGCATTGCCCACTTTCTGTTTCACTATTAGTACTTGTCAAATGTTTCATTCATATGCTGACATTTTTAAATAACTTTGCTTGATTTTAGTTTGCTAATAAATGCTTTCTTTAACACATTCATAGATTTATTACTTTTTCCCCATGCTGAGATTTTTTTTTCAAATTATTTCATCTCTGTGTTCCCTCTGATAGATGGAATCTGACAATTCCTCAGCTATAGGAAGTTATCCAGGATGTCCAGGTCCTTTTTGTTTGCTAAGCTGCTTTCTAGGCAGCCAATCCCCATATAAAGTGTTTATTCCACCTCAGATACAGAATTTTGCTTTTCATTGTATTAAACTTCTTTTAAGGTTCCTGTTATCCCATTTCCACCACTGTAAAAAATCAATTTGTTTTTAGTTTCTTGGTAGAAATACAGCCTCAGTGCTTTGAAGGAACTTGTGCTTTATAGGGTACCTCACTTTATAGGGTACTGATTCTGGCAGCTATTTATTAGATATTCTATCCTGAAAAGTACACAAATATTTTGACTCAAAGCCAGACCCCCAGATTCATTTCAGACCTTTAAATATTTAATGATGAACTTCAAAATGTAATTTCTTAACATCAGGAATCATTGGATATTCTACATCACATGCACAAAGGCAAAACTGGGAGCAATCCAGACTTGGGCAACATAGAAGAAAAATAGTAATTGGGTGAGATGTTTTTCTCCCAGTGAAAAATAAAATTACCTTTCCTAGCAATTAGAAAACTCAGTACATTAGGGGAATAGAAATACCAAAGCCAGTGATTGAAGGAATACCATGCTTTTCTGTTACTATCTGGAAACTCCAATCACACACTGTGTAAAACTCCTGGTGGAGCTGCTATTTCACTTAAAAACCCAGCTACTGGAATCAAGAATATGGATGTTCCCAGGTTGCCATTTTTAAATTGAATTTATAAGTCTCACATTTGCAGGAAGAGAACTGAAAATAACAGTGTGATTGCAGAAATTCTATGGAATACCCACTCTCATCAGATAGATACCTGGCACAATTATCTTGGTGTTGGCAGCTCACATTAAACAAATTAGTCAAGGCTTAAGCCATCAAGAGAAAAAGTGCTGGGGCTTTGGTGACAATCCTATATGGATTCACTGATCAGCTACTTTGGCATTCAAAGAATTTTAGCAGATGTCCCATGCCATAAGATTAAGAATATATCCACAGCACCAAACTGATTAAGATTCTCCTCTATGCCATCACAGCATGTGAATTTTTTGTGTCTACAACATGACAACCCCTGAGTTTGGGGGTTGCTTTTAACACAACACAACACCTCCTCCAACCTGATAACCTGAGGTCTTTCTGGCATTGCACTGTTACTGTACAGACCTTGTAGATTTCTTACAGTACTGAAGTGTAACAGATGTCCAAACTAACACACTGACATAAACACAGCAAAGACATTAGAGATTTATTCACTTTTACATATATCCAGGTCATATTAAACCTGGTGCAAGACTAAATGTATATGTGTTAGTGGGTTTGTTTTACTTTCAGTTTATAAGATCACATAATTCACAATGGTGAATGAAAGAACAGGCAATATTTTAAAGAGTAGGGAAAAAAACCCCTTAAAAGTGACATCAAACTCTGATCTAGGTCAAAATCTACTCTATGTCTATCACCATCTTCAAAGTTTATCATTTATATGAGGAAAGTAATTTCAACTGTTAAATTTCTAGCTTTGTATTTAGAAAAAATGCTATCCCAAACTCACTTTAAATGGATTTTTCAGGAAAAAATTAAAGTCAAGTCATTGTGGAAAAAAAACCCTCTTGATCAAGACAGTTCAGCAATATTCATTTCATATGTTAATATTCTAGAAATCTGATTGTGATAAATATATCTCACACAAATAGTCATATAAAGTAGTTCTTTCAATTTCAATAATCTTTCTAGTTGCAAAATTTCTGTAGGTCTGGTACTGAATATCCTAAAAACCTCCAAGGCTGTACAGAAAGTAATATCCTACAGACACAGAATAAAAAGGCCTTGAAATTAATGACACTTCAATGGTATACAAAAGTATTTTAGGCTACTTAACAAAGGTCTCTTCACTTTCCCAAGACCTTATATAGTTGGAAAAGTGATCTCAACCTGAGTTAAGAGGTGAGAAGAAATAAAATAAATAAATTAAAATAAATTAAATATGTTTTCAAAGAACATGCATAAATCTTCTTGAGAGATTTAACTGTCATTATGAATTTTCTATTAAGTTCTGATTATTACAGGTATTAGCTTTTCCTATGGTTTCAAAAGTGGTTTGTGCCTTTTCTAGTTAATGATGTTGAACTGAAGTTTATATTAAAATGATGATGCAAATTTGCAATTGCAGTCTGTCATTCAAGATAGTATTTGTGTGATAATTACTTTCCAGAATGTCAAAAGGTTTCATTCCGACCATCACTGAGAAGAGTGTACATCTCTCTGAGCAATATTTCAGTCTCACATTCAGTTATTACAGTTGTCCAGAAATTCTACAGAGGTAAAACCTCTAGAGATAAATTTCTGCCCTGCCTTGCCTCTCTTTATTGAACGAACACCATGAAAATATATTTTACAATATTTCAGCTCTTCTGCTACAATTTCTGATTAAAGTGAAAAAAATACCAAAACAAAAGTATATGATAAGAAAACTGCTGGAAAGAAAAACACTGAGAGTTTTTTAGGGATAGCTGATCAGATTTCAGCAAAGCACAGGCATTTCAGATCATTACAGAATTATTAAAACTGATATTTATGAAAAGAATTTAGAAAAACAAATCCACAGAAACTTTTAAAATTGTGTGATAGTTATGTATATGGCACTGTTCCATGTTTTTTTATGCTTGAATCTTGAACAGTAAAGTAACTACAGATTTTCTTCCTCTGTTTATTTTTTGGTCTTGATCTAGCTTCTATACCAATTCTCAGTACTTCCTAAATGCAAGTTTCCTGTGGATATCCTGAAATTCAGTCATAATTCCTAATTTTTATCCCTGGGGGTTCTGCCTTGTATCACTAGTTTTTTGGATCTGTCTCTTCAAACATAGAAATTATAATTTTTCTTCTCTGTCAACATCTGCATCACAAAAAGATTTTCCACTCCTTAAATATTTTTATTATTTTTCCCAGGCTTCTTCTCTCAGCATTTTGATTCTGCCTCCTTAATTGTATATAATTGTCTAGCTGAATGTCACTTGACACTTATCACACCCTGATCTCCCAAGCAAGATATATTCTCTAGGTGTTACAGTTAAGAGTTTCACAGGTGAACCTCAGCCTCTCAACTCCTTTCTGCTCTTTGACAAAGAATGAAGAAGCTAAAAAGAACATTTGTTCTTGCCAGTTGGAGAAGGACCACAGCCAGACAATAGGAGGGTGCAAAGAAAAATTGTGTAGGTGGATAAAGGAAATATTAAAGGGTTGAAGAATACAATAGGATGAAGTGAAAAAAGTATGGAGGGAAAGGAAAAAGAGAAAATGAGGAAAAAAATGAATGGGGTGAGGAAGAGGACAAAAAAGGAGAAGAAAAAAGGTATGAAAAAAGGAAAAGATTATAGAAGACAAGATAGACATAGGATGATGCTGGAGAAAGCTACAAAAATAGGAGATGATTCTGAGGGGATAAAGGTGCAACAGATATTGTGTTTGACCTGTGACAAAAAACAGAAGTAGTGTCTAATTTCAGCAGAGCAGAATGAGCTGCCACAGTGTCAGAGCCCTTGTGTATTGCTGTGGTGAATGCCAGCAGCCAACAGGTGGAAGAATTAGCTATGACAGGAACCCTGTATGCCAAGGACCTGAAAATAAGTTCCTGCACAATAAGGAGACCTCTAAGGGGAATAAAAGGAAAAATTCTGTATTTTGCTTGGCTTTTGAACACATGGCCTGTTTGTTTCAGTTTTTGGAAGAATCCCAAAATATTGATTAAGTTTACCTTGTTTGCATATAATATACCAGTGATTACTGGTGGCAACAACCATTGTACAGTAAAAAAATACAGAAAAAACTTTACCATTTCTAACAAGTTAGATATTCAGCCATTAAAAAATATGTATCTATATAAATAGGAAGTGGCAACAATTTTCAACTCTTTCCCAACTCCTCCCTGCTTTCTGGGAGTTCCTTAAGAAAGCCAATTGTGTTTTAAGACAAACACAATCAATTTAAGGGAAAGATAGTTTTCCCTTATCCAAATATCCCAAGTAGATATTTGTACTTCTGAATGTGAATGAACTTCTCTATAAAGAACAATGCATATTTTAATATAAAAATGTATATTTTTAAATAAAAATTGTTTTGAATGAAAAAAGATGTTACAATAGAGTCCATCAGATTGGAAGGATTTCAGGATGTCTCTAGTTCAGCCTCCTGATAAAATTAAGGTTGAAACTAATTCACACCAGGTGTCTCAGGGCTTCCTCCAGTTGCATCTCAAAAACCTTCAAGGACAAAGATTTCACAATGTCTCTAAGAAAACTTTCTCCAATGCTTCATTGTCCTTGCTGATTTTTTGTTCCCTTCTATCAAGTCAGAACCTCCCCCCACTTCAGGTGATGACCATTGCCACATTAATTCATGATGCACTTCAGTACAGTACCTGCCCAGTAGAGACGACAAACATGCACTGGCCATTAATGTGCTTTGCTTTGGCACATGCAATTATGCAAGATACTGGAGGGAAGACATCCTTTGGTGGCTGTGACAAATCACAGTGAACATGTCTGCAGATATAAGGGAGACTGTTATTCTGGAATCACTGGAATCACAGTAATACCTCAGTTTTCCTGCTGAAACTCCCATACAAGTAGTGACCAGTTCCAGCAGGCTGATTTTGAAATCTGGTAGCACCACAGACCAGGATTTTTGAATGTCAGTTCTGCTAAGCCTTTACATAAAAAATGTTGCTATATTTTGCACATAAATCAATAGAAACAGGCAGTACAAATCTCCCAGACAACTTTGAGATTTGCAATTTGCTGGGAACAGCCTTTTATCTTCCTTTCTGCAGTGTCATGTTGGTTAGAAAAGAAAAGCTCTAAATATTTCAGGTATGGACTTTGTAGAAAGGTGTTGGGGACAAACAGAAAGAAAGGAAATCCAATGTTATAAACCACTTGGATATCTCAGTTTTCTTTTAATCATAAGAGATATTTATCCAAGAGTTTGTGGTTGTCTTCTCTGACTGCCAGAGGCAAGCAGTGTTGTGTTACTGAAATACTGATTTTTCAGACAACTGCTGTGAACAAATACACAATTCAGACCTCAAAGTTCCCTTGTGTTGAAAGTTATCACTTGCAGACAAACTTCTCCATGCTCATTTGGTCTAGCAGCTTCATTTCAAGTCAATCAATACAGGAATAAAATACCTGTAAGGTAGAAACATGCATTTCCTGCTGCTTTTTCTTCCTTTAGAAGAACTTAGAAAGACCAATTTTCCAGAGTTAGAACATCAACAATAGTGAGTACCCTAAATGGCTACCAGTTTTTTCCCTAAAGAAGTGGTATTTTTGCCCTCTTTCATAGAAATACATAGATAGTACTGTAATTGCAAAATAGCTACTATTCCTTTAGGTATACATTTTGAACTAAAATAAGCATATTGATTGTACCTTCTGCAGTGAAAAAATCAGAGAGACAAAAATAATTTAAAAACTGTAAAACAGCTACTGTGTGATCAGGCCATGTAGAAACAAAATGAAAAAAATCTATTGAGAATCTTTCCATTGTCCTTTTAAGGTGAGATTTGAAACGAAACATATTTAGGAGTTAGGCACTTCAGGTTGTGATATGATGGATTTGCCTTTCTGTTGATGACCAAAACATGGCAAAGTTAAAATGTATGTTCCCCAAAAAAATTCACAGGAATAATCTCCTCTAAAATGAAAAAACAAGAAAAATTCCTTGAAATTTCTTCATGAGCTCTGAGCTCTGACGTTCAGCCTTCTTCAGTTCAAATGCCATGAGATATGAAGATTATTCCACTGCAACCCTGAAGACAATACTTTTAAAGCACAATTATACGAAATGTACACTCAAATGTCAAATCAGTTAATGTAGTTAGAGGGAAGACTTATAAGCATAGGAGCATTGGAGTACCTCAAAGCCCTAACTAAATATTGACATATATTCCATTGAGAAAAGTTAAAGGCCAGACTGTTTGTCCATTTTGGAGGATTCACACTAGGATTTGTTCTTTTCTTTCCTTCATCCTGTTTAATTTTACCTGGCTGCAAGCATATTACTTGTGACCTTATTAACCAAGAACATGGAAGTAATGAAAAGATTAAAAATTATTAAATCTATTTTTTCTCATTCTTTCTCATTCTTCTAGTTGTGTCTGTGAGTATGTGTAGAAGGATGGCAGTCTGTGAGAGAAAGAAGAGCACAGATTATTTTTTTAGGTTTTTTCTTGTTATGCGGATTGTTTTCTTGTCAAGGGACAAAAGTAGAGCAGAAGATGGTGAGATCAGGAGTGATCTTTTTGTCCAATATGTCCACCTAAAAATTTCATATTAGCCTTTCGCACACATTATTTTATTCTCTAGTCAAACAACAGTTTCAATTAGGAGTTTACATAGCTTTAATATATCCTGGGCATGGTATAAAATACCTTGATCTAGGGACCAAGTCTAGGAACCTCATTCATTGTTTTCTTGCAAAAGAGATCCATGGCAAGCATGGAACAGCTCTGATGTGTTTTTGTACTAAACTGTGTTGCTGAGGATGAAAATAGAAAGATATTGATGAAGGACCTAAATACTGTGAACTGCAATTCATTCCACTTCCCAATAATCAGATTTGTTTTAATAAAAGTCTTGTTTTTTCACTGATGGTTGTTTTCTAGAGAAGAAACACTGAAGCCAAATGAGGCTCCCAGAGTTAAAAAAAAAAAAAAAAGGCATTAACTGGGACCTTCCATGCACTGATGCACTCACGGCTCTCCAAGCAGAAGAGACAGGTATAGTTGGCCTTGCTTCCCAGTGCTTATCAAGAGACATCAATGCAAGTGGAGCAAAGGCAACAGACTACATGAAACAAATAATCTGATTAAACTGGTACAGCAACTGAGAGACCTGGGAGAACTTCTGAGCTCCCAGATTCTCCTACCCCATTCTCCTGCCCCATAAAGTCACACACCAAAGAAAGTCCTTTGGCCTTCTTGTGAAAGAAGCTCAGGTAGAAAGAGCTAGAAAGGAAACTCAGTGTCCCCTGCACAAGCTGTTGATTTGGCAAATCACCTCAGAACAGCGTGAACTTTTTCTTCAATTTACATGCCTCTCTATATTTATTTTCTTAAAACTGATGGAAAGATTTTATGGAATAATCAGCTCTTCCTGAGTTTTAATAGATTAGCAGCAAAATTGCCAGAAGTCACATTATAAAAAATTAGGGTAAAATAAATTACTTTTTAATATGCATGGCTAACCAAACATTAAATCATAACATAATTTCCATTCCACAGAAATAATCTCTCTATTTAGATACACAAAATTGCAGGGTTTCTTAAAGTACCAACTAAAAATCTACATCCTATGGGAGAACATAAAAATACTTATTTAAAAATTTATTTACATTTCATGTCTTGAGGTGCGTTCTCACTTTCCCCCCTTAAAACTTATCACTTGTTTGTCTGAGGGGCTGTGTGGTAGGGAAAGGCATAATCCCATCTTATATTGTTTTGACAGAAAAATATGCTACCTAACTATAGAAGAGGATTAAAATGTTATTATCTGTCATACAGCATGCCCTTTACACAAAGTTAATCCCTTTTAAGGAGACTGACCTGCACTTCATAGCAAGGGATACAGCCAGGCAAACTTCAGCAATGCTCCTCTTAGAGGAACAGATGAGCAGGGCATTTCCCTGATGGTCCTCTAGCTCTGTGAGGAAAACAGCACTCAAAGCTGCATGACTGCCTCATTCTCTTTTCCCAGCTCCATCAGCACTTAGGACATGCTTTTGTTTTTCCATGAATTTTTCAGCATCAGAAGCAAGGAAAAGATGGGACTTTATTCTATGTTTCCAGGCTGCCTTGTTTTTTCCAGGTGGAGTTAAAAGTAAATAAAATTGACAAGACAAGGCTAATGAGTTGAGGACTTGATGTTTTCATCTTATGTTTTGAGTCTGTTACAAGTAAACCCTTAATGGCTTCTACTAACTCCATTCTCACCTCTCAGCCAAGCCTGGCAAAAGTAACAAGCATCAGCTGGGCTCTAGCCAAGATGAGTTTAATTTGAGAGTCAATATTCACTGTTTTTGTTACACTTCTGTGGAGTACTGCAGATGTTCTGTCTGACCTTGGCAGCCCTGGTCTCTCTTCATTCTCCTTTTCTCTTCTTCTCCATTACTTGGTATTTGTTCTGGATCTGACACAGGTTTGTTACCTTTTGTTTCTCAAAATTCCAAAAGGTTTCTTTATCCTTTGAAGAAATTCTGCAGCAGTTCTTCATTTCTTATAAGAAGACCAGTAAGTTCAAACATACAGTTCTCATGGTTTGGAGATGAATTACTGTAATTTTTAATTTTTACAGTGGCCACTGAGGTGACTATGGAAGACAATAACACAATCAATTTTTTTTCTGATACACTCTTTAAAACCACTAAAGCAATTGTTTCGTTAAAAATATGGAATGTATTGTACTAGAGATGTAAAATAGCTAGAACCTTCTGGATTCAATCAAGTTTGTCTTTTGCCTTTGGAAATGTGCAAATTAGAGTAGGAGAAAGGATATGTTGCAACTTTATGTTGCTCAGCAGGGGCTACCTGGACTTGTAATTTCATATTTTATGTAATATTTTATGAGGTACATTTCAATTACATTAAGGGAGGCTACAAGGAATAAAAGCAGTTAATTATATCAGCATTTGCAGCACTGCAAAGAAAGGAATACCAAATAAGCTATGTAGTAACATCTGTGCACAGACAGTGAAGCATGAATTGTGGAAGGTGTCTTTGGAAATTTCTTCAAGAATTAAGATAATTATGAAAGACCCTTGCCTGATTTCTTACACCTGGGGATCAAGATTCTTGCAATCGATGGAAAGCACCCTTAGACATCTGTCAGATCTGTCCCTGACGGCAGTACCCCAGGGATTTCTACTGGTTCACAAGGTTCCCCTTATTATCCTGGTCTTTAAATCTTACCCATAAGCTGCTGACTGAGTCAAGGCCATTCTCCAGAGACATTCTGTCCATTTCTTGGTGTGGTTGGGAACCCTTGCATCACCTTCCCGTCCCGTCCCTGCTGGACAACCATGACTAAAAGTCATGGATGGCTACAGGTTGGGACAACATGGCTACATTTTCCAGTCATATAATTGTTACAGTGTGTCAAAATCAGCCATTCCTTATGCTAAAAAAAAATGTTGCAAGAGACTGTGTCTGTCTCCTCCTGGTGCTGTAAATATCACAAACACGAGCTCTGTCTATCAGATTTTACAAGCGTAGGGCTGCTCCACAGCTAATGGACCAGCCCCTCCCTAACGATCAGATTAATCTGAAAACCAATTATCAAAGACCTAAATAAGCAGCTAACAGTAACAGCAACACAAAGTTCGTAATAGGTGTTATATTACATTTGAGGGTTAAAACTATTTTCTTTCTGCCAATGGCGCATTTGTCATGCTGTCAAATGTCTGGTTAAAAGAAAGATAAAAAGAACAGATTCACATTGGCACATGATGAGATGCTTAAAGGGGTTTTAGCTACAAATACACACTGAATATCTTAAGATCTGTGATGAAATCATGGGAACTAACAATGACTATCACATGGCAGAGATTCCAGGGCCTGTTGCGGATACATTCAGCTTTCAGATATGCAATCAGCCACATCTTGCTTCAGCACTTTCTCTTATTGTCAACTGACACCATAAGCACAACTTAGCTACATATATTCTTGCCAAAAAACACTGGCTCTCAGGCAGGTTTTTCCTTTTCTAAAATTTTTTGAGGCTGATTTTTTTTAAATTGTACTAATAGAAAATACAGAAAAATAAGACTGGTTGCTTTGAAAGGCTAGACTGCACCTGGGATTTTTAAGACTTCCAGTCTCCTTGTATAAGCGTAAGTAAGAGCTGGGGGGGTCCTGTCCATGAAATACAATTGCCTATATTAAATTTCAGATCCAGGAATAACGGCACTTTTTTTGCTCTGAAGCAGGTTGCCTAGAGAGTTTGTTTGATAACATGGGCATCCCATCTTCCTCAGACATTTGTGCAGGGCAAACGGAGACGCTGAGGATCCTTGGAAGACGGCTGCAAAACTGGGGCAGATGCCAGGTTCCTGGAATAGCCTACCATCAATCCAGAGAGTCTCTGGAAGACTGTGCTGGCCCCAAGATATCATGAGTTAAGCATTTTAGGCTTCACTAATTAGCACTTACTGTAATTTTACTCTAGGGTTTCATTTTCACTGGAAGTAATGGCAGCTGCTCCCTCTCCAGAGGAGCCTTCAATCTTGTGGAGAAAAACTTCACTATAAAAGGAGGGAGAGATTTGGTCTGCTACCAGTACAAAATCTTAGCTCTTTGTGAGGAACTGGAGCATGGGAATGAATTAACATGAATGAACCAGGGCCCTCAGTTCTGCCTGATCACTAAGGAGGCAGCAGTCAACCCATGACCCTGGGGGAGTTTCACTGCATTTTTTACCAAAGAAATATAATTTATGTACTAGTGGTTGTCAGATGCAATACCAATAGTACACTTTCATTACAACATGTTGCATAAATTTGTAGCCATAAATGTTTAAAAAGGTGCCACTAATATACCTTGAACAATGAGACACAATGCTGACAGAAACAGTAGTGCCAAAATAATACTTACAATTTGGCACAAATCTACCATAAATTTAATGTAGAAAGTATAATTTTAGTACTGAGTGTACTATAACATCATGGATGAAATTTGAACAGTTTCATAAAAATACGTCATATTTGAGAAATTAGATAAAAGTTAGCAGAACTTGCAATAAAAATTAACTTGTAATAATTATTATGAGTCTTGCCTTGGCTATAAAATAGAGTAATAAAAATCTAAAGATACTTAATGCAGTGTCTCTTACGTATTGAGAAATTTATTGAATCACACAGAGAAAAGCAGTAGTGAATTAGTCAATAGTGAGTAGTCAAGAAATTGGATAAATATTCCAATATTGATTCACCAGGAAACAGTACAACACTCCCTGGGAATCTAACTTATGTTAGGTAAAAAAAAGAAACATCCTTAGGGAATTTTAAGGAAACCTAAGGAGAGTTAAAACTGAGCAATGCAGTAGCAGAATACATTCAGAAAAGCTACTGGAATGACGAAATGAAATTGCATAAGATTATCATCTATTTTAAATTCACTGTATCCTGGTGTCATTGTAGGCATAGGTACCTCAGGAAAAAATGCTTAGAAACATCAACGCTCACAGGCTAACAAAGGCAAAGAAGATCCCTACCGAGCCATGCACACCTCATAAATCTTTGGGATGATCAAATTTTCCTTGAATATTGTCTTGCACACTAGCCAAGCTATTTGAAAAAAAAAAAAGTGTAATTAAAACAGTTTAAGAGAGGGGAAGTGAAATAAGAAGATATGGAAATGCCTGTGTAAGAGAAGAATTAGCAGATGAATAGGAGGAGGGATGTCTCACAGATATGCTTCACATATTATGTTCATTAATTGGCATATATGACAAAAGTCATATGCTAAATACAGAGCTTGGGAGGAAACTTCAAAGGACAAATTTTCCATAAATATATTTATTTTTTCTTCTTTGTAAGACCTCTCTATATTGACTATTCTCTGAAAAAGACAGTCTTCTGAAGAGAAGGATGAATGCATACAAATATTACTACCTTCTAAGGAGAGGAGAAGTGGCAATAGCTAAAATATGCTCATCACAATAACTGGCTCAAGAATTCCATTGATGCCCTATGATCTGGCTCAGTCCATTACAGAAAGCACAGATGGAAATTCAGATCTGGATTAAAGCTCTTTCTGCACATTACAATGCCTTCCCAGCATCTTTAATGAAACTCCTCTTGAGACATGAACATTAAGCTGTGCTCCTTCTGGCCTGTTCTTCATCAGAAGTAAATTTCTGCCCTCAGACTGTATTAATGACTCTGCTGATGACAAAGGAGATGAAACAAAGCACAGCTCATTCCACAAAACCAGCAATTACTTTTCTAGGCTAGGAGAAACATATTAAAATGGGTGATGACAGCTAGTTGTGTTAGAAATTAATGATACAAGGCTCAAAGTACTGATTGCATATCCATAAGAGGTTTCATGTTCAAAGGGGGAACATTTGATTGAACTGAGTTTATATTTAGAAAAATGGGATCTGTTCCTTTCAAGCACTATGTTAGATTTGGATAAATTTCTTTTAAAAGCATTGCACATTTCCTGCCGTTTTTTTTCCTGCAATACTTGCTATGCTTTTGTATGCCACTTTAAAAAACCCCAAAACAACTCTGACATTTAAAATGCAAAAATTATTTCATTTAAGTCCTGACTGAACAAACTGGACCATCAATAGCTGGAAATCTTGCTTTCTCCTATTTTAAACTAACTAAAAGTAACTGAATTCTTTGTGAACCTTTGTATAAGTATTTTGGTGTTTGCAGTAAGAATGGCATTCTGGGCATGCACACCTCTTCCTGTCTTGCAGCCATCCTCCAATAATGGGCAGCTCAGGACACCAGACCTTCTCACTAGGGAGCAGATCAGTAATTGCCTATGAAGGGTGCATAATCTCTGTTGTCTAAGTCAAAGGTGCTTTGACTTAGAAAAATGAACAACTGTATCTGCAGTTTGATCAAAACAGCAGCAAGAAAAATAAATCAGTGAAAAACCATTAGTCAATTTGGTCACCTGTTTTTTTTTTATTTTGGCATCTTGCACTGCAGCTCAGTGCTACTGCATCTGGTAAAGCCCCAGGCATGGCCTTACAGATTGTTTCAGACCTCAGGTATGCAGCTAGCACACACTCCCACCACAAACCTCCTTGGACATCATTAAAAAGTCAGTTGACCAGATGCTCAAAACAAGGTGTAATGGACTTGTCAGCTTCATTTTGTCATGGCTTTCATATGCTGTCACCTGAAGGAGAGTCAAATTAATCTTGTGCACATGTATGGGGAGAGGAGATTTCTGCTGGTCTGGAAAAAATGAAGACCTCAAACAATTAACTGTTACACAGCTTTGGGTGCAAACATTCTCACATTATTTTTACAGCATGCTTAGTCCCCTCAAATCAAGAAAATCCAGAACATTCAACAGTCTCACCAGTGACTGAAAAAGGAAAACTAAAACCATGTAAGCTTGCTAGAAAACAATCACATGATAACTCTAATGCCGAAGAGTTCTTTCAAGTAGCTTAGCCATACAGCCCCTTTTTCCTGCTCTTTAATCTGTAATGCTCTTATCCCTCAGAATAAAAAAGTAGTGGCTGTTACTACAGTGACCTTGTTATGCTTGATGGCTCCCAGTGTACTGTTGTTCTAGTGCTCTGTTCAAACACTTGTGAGTTGTTATAATATTTGAGCACCCACAGTTCCCTGCAGAAGAAGTTTTACAATTAATGTGCTTAACTTTTCATTCCCAGTCTGCCTGTTGTTGCTTGTGTTTTATTTATTTATTCTTGTGATATCATCCTTCAGACAGAACACCTCCTCATCCTTCCTGAAGTTTATGTGAATCCTAACTACCTCAATAAACTAAATTTTATGGCAGCATCCTGTGAGTATTTCCAAAATGCCCAAATCAATGCTGAATAGAGATAACCAAGACAGTTTAATGTGCTATTTGAGTGCCAAAAGCAGCACAGCAGCCTCCCTTGGCTCAGGAGGATAAATTAACCCAAATGAAGAATGACAGTGACAGAATATTTTTACGTAGTTGCATGTAGTACTTTAAAACCATATGAAGAGTGATTATACAGAGCAAAATGTATCCAAGACTGCTTTAGTGCAATGAAGTCACAGCATTGACTCTTTCTTCACATTTACAGGGAAATGCACATTCATACCATGCCTTACTGTAGCTCGTTAGGGAGAAATCCTGCTTGGCACATGTGGTTGATCAAACCAATCACAATGGAACAGACACAAACTGCCACATGGCACAGCAGCCCTGCATTTTGTTACTGGGATCAACTTCTCCATAACAGTGTGCTGAGTGCACATCTACACAAGAACAGCAACTGCAGACACACACTGACCACAAGGCCTGATATGCCAGATGAGTCACCTCATCATGTCACCCCACACACTAAACGTGCACAGGTTGAAGAGCTTCAGATTATGTCAATACTTTTTAAGTCCTGTAAAAGAAACTAGAGAGCTCTAGTACTTGTTCTTGAACAAGATTCACCACAGGGAGGGGTAGGTGTAACCACTGTTAGCACACTGAGATGAGTCCTTTTTATAAGCCACTGCTTTTTCCTTATTCATCCTGGCAACCAGATGAAGTAGAGCTCAGCATTCCCACTGAGGGAACATCAACTGTCCCCAGAGTAACAAAAGGGTTAGGTGCGAATTAGCTGGCACTAGAGGTAAATATTCTAGAAAAAATTTAAGATGAGTTTCATTATTTCTGAAATATCAAGGGAAATTTATATAAAAAGTCATACATTTCAAATATTACACTTCATCTGTGTGCAGAGGTGTGTGGAATATTTCTTGAAACTTGTGCTTCTTTGTGTCTGCCTACAGTGGAAACTAAAAAGATTTGTCTGTGTGCTGAGGAGCAAATGGAAGGGAAGAAGGGGGAAGCAGAGCTGAGCTGTGAATTCTACAAAGGTTATTATTTCATTCAAAGACATACATCTTGGAATCCCTAATCAGCTTGTCCCTTCAGAAACTTGTCATAGAAGGCAGTAATAAATCATTCATGCATTCACTCACACATTCACTTCCTGAGTCCCACTGAGTGCTGTCTAGCTAGAGACTGCTGTGAATGTACACAAGACTGAAAATACAAGTGAGTTATGTAACAAACTAATCATACAGGAGATGTCCTGTATGATGGCAATAGCAGCATTAAAACTGTTCAGGGAAAAAAATGTAATTCAGTATGAATCTAAAGAAATAAACCCTTGTAGTCAACATGACCAAAAATGTTGACAAAACTATAAAATATTATTTTAACATTCTTCTACAGGATCCTCCATCTGGAAAGAAACTACATAACATTCCTCTATAGGATCCTCCATCTGGAAAGAAACTACAAAGAACATACACAGAAACTGCAACACATTCATATTTTGCTTTATCCAATGTAATCTCCATCTCCATAGACAGTAGTACATGTCTGATGGAAACACATGTACATTCCGAGGTCATAAATGTTATGAGCTAATAGATCAAAATTAGGAGGAACATTTGCAAAGTGTATTTGAAACTTTGCCATGGAGCAGAGCCTGCTGAAGTACCCACTGATATCCTCTCTCTTTCAATAAAAACCATAGAGCATAACTTACTTCCATTTAGCAACATTTAGCTATTAGGGAACGCAAGGTTTGAAGTGACTTCCTGTTTACTGGAGTTCACTTTCTTTGGATATTGCTATCACAGGAACACTAGAATTTATGTGGTTTAATTAGTGTCTTTGGACTTCAACCAAAATTTTAGTAGGTTTCCTTAAATCTCTGGAATTTGATTTTTAAGTTCACAAACCTTTCCCAGCTCTTCAACAAAACAACAGCAGATTGCCACAAGAGCAGTTTTATGTAGTAACTAAAGATAGTTGAGGTGCATAGAGTTCAGTGACAAGTGTTCATGAGCAGGAAAGCTCCTTCAGGAGCTATCTGCCTCTTGTAGTTGAATATGCATCTATTACACACACCTGAATTAAGCAAACAACTGTGTACTTCTGCCCAGATTCACCTAAACATACAAAAACCAAAACATTGGCAACATAGAGGTAGAATTTTAGAGGACAGGGAGATATTTATATGACAGTTTGTTTTTTTTTTATTCCTGAGTAAAAAGAAAAATAAATCCTGGATCAGAAATTAAAATCTGTTTTGTGATTGTGGATCACTGTTTGTATAATATTTATAAACAGAAATATATACCATCACAATAGCATATTTATTATGAAAATATTCAATAGTGTTATTCTTCTATCACTTTAAAAGGGATTAGGGAGATAATCTCGTTTCTAAATAGATGGACAAAATTATACATTTTCCTTTCACTTTCTGAAGAACGCATATCCTGAGTCTTATAGATTGTCAAGATTAAAATCTTTTGTGGAGATCCTTATAAAAATGTTTTTAAAACCTTTGCATTGTGTGGTTTTGGATTACAAAACTGTGCAGGTATTCCTATGAACAGACAGCTCTCAAAGTTTTCTAAATGAATCAGTATGAAGATAACTTCTCAGAGTAATATTGGACCCCAGGATTAACTCACCTGACTTTTGTTTTCCATACATTTTCCCATATATTTGTTTTGTCTGTTAGGAAGGTTTTAAATATGCCAGCAACACAACATACAACACAACACTGAGTCTGCTGGCAAAGCTGAGCAATAAAAGGAAAATGAGATTTACAGTAGCTGCACCATTTACTTTTACTATGAAACAGAGACGCATTACCAGGCTATGTGCTATAAACTCAGATGTTCAGAGATTGCTGGGCATGTCCCCATGCTGTGCACCTCTGCCAGAAAACTGTGGTTTCAATTCTCATTTGCAACATCAAGTGATTGTATAAATTAACATGGCACAGACTGGTAGGAATAACTGCTGAGTTTGTGACTATGGTATCAGCTAAAAAGTCTGATTCTAATAAAAATAACGGAGTAAATCTGCAGGAGACTTCATATCATAAGTCCATTGATCAGAAGTGCAAGAGAGGATAACAAACATTCCCTAAATATTTGAGGAAACCTACACTTTCTTACACGGGTTATGGAACAATTGACCAGTTATGGAACCTGCTTTTTTGGTTATGGAACCTGACAGAAATCAGAATTAAACTCATGCCCCTGCATACACAGGAATAAGGCATCAAAGAAGCACTTACAGCTGGAGAATATCAGAGGACAGGAGTGTTCATCCATGGGGAAGTTGTGAAGCTGGAGCTGGCACTCAGCATTGATGGTAAGCCTGTGAAGAAACCGAGGGTCTGTTACTGTGTGCCAGTACAGGCAATAGCCAGAGCAGGAGGCAGGGAAACCTTAAGCATCATGCAAAAATGCTTTGATATCCATAAGTAAGGCCTGGAAGGAAAGAACCATATTTTCAGATTGTTCATTGGCTATTTAAGCCTGATACAAAGCAACGACAATTATCTTAAATAATTTCAGACACATGATCAAGACTTTCTGGATCCCAGGGAATCTGTGCATATGTGTTTCTCTAGACAATTCATCATAGAAGGTTCTGGGATGAAAACAACTGTTCTTTACAAAAATAACAGGAAATATGGATCATGTTGTATGCAATTCCACAAAATCTGAACTTCAGAGAGAAACTTATAAAAACATTCTCCATGTGTACTTATAGTGTGAACTTAAAATTCTTTCAGCTTCTTCAGGCTGTCTCTCCAAAACCTAATAAATCTCTATATGCCATTCTTATTGTACAGATGCAACAAACAGATCAGCAAAAACATCTTCATCTCTACTTGAAAGCTGGTTTTACATGACATCCCTAAAACAAAGTATGCTACAAACACAGCCAATTTTAAAATTAATGATAAAAATCAATAATCTTCAGTCTAATAGCCTAAAAAGTGAATGTACTTACTCAGGGAAATTGAATTAAGTGCTAGTTTATTGTAGAGTCTTTTAAAAAAATGCTGCATAGTTTCATGACAGAATTAATGCATGGGGGCTATGTGAGTTTTTCCTTTTGGAAAATAGATAAAAGATTAAAAACTTTATGGTGAAAGTGTGTCTCAGATATGGTGTCTGTGTCTCAGATACAGGATGGCACAGAGAAAAACTGTCTTGAAACAGGTCACCTGTGAGGAATTTAATTATTGAAGTAAATTGCCCTTATTATTAAATTATTGCACTGCCACTAGAAGAGGATTTGCAGCGTTGCAGCAGGAGGGCACTCACACCCTAAAAGGGGCAGGGAAGAAGATGGAACATGACTGCACCTTGTACACTTCCTCCTGTACACATAACATCCATCAACACCTGACAGCATCAACACCTGACAGCACCAGGGCATACACCAGCTACCTCTTCCACGTCATACCAATCCTGACACTTAGGTGAATTTGGTTTGAATTACACAGTGTTAACAATGATCATTCCAACAGCTTTTCCTGTGTAAAAAGGAGGTCGACCTGAGAGATCAAAAAGGACTCAAAACATCTTTCACAAACTAGAAATGCTCATTCCAATGGGTCAAGTATTAACATAATTTTAGCTGGTTTAGACAAATTTTGTAGTCCATTTGACAGAGAGTTTCTTTAGTGAGAGGTATGTAAGCCTAACTACTATTACGTAGATACTTGGCCTGAAATACTGAAACAGAACTTCATGGAAAAAAACCCAACCAAATACATAATCAAAATCTACTGAGAGAAAAAAATAAAACCAATAACACAACCAAGAGAATATTGGAGCAGACACCTTAATCCCCAAACTCTTCAGCTAAAGGCAACTGCAATAAGCAATAGCTCTTCACAGTAGAGCAAGCCTATGAAGGGAAGGTCACTAGAAATATCAACAGCTTTTCCAGATGTTTATTTCCTTTCTTATTGCTTTCCAAAGACTTTGTACTGGAGCCCCAACAGCAGTTTCAAGTGTGATCAGCCCTCTCAGGTGCACTGAGGGCTGAAAGCAATCACAGAAGAAAATGTAGCGTGAAAGGCGCATCTCTAAAACAGTTTCCCTTGTGGAACATGGCTTATGGCAAAACTCCCTTCTGAACATCTCATCTCTTCCACAAGTAAACACATATTTTGATTCCACAGGCTTTTTAAAATGCAAATATATACAGTATTTCTAATACCAATAGTTGATTTTATCACAAAGATTAGAAAACTGTAAAAGCCTTTCCTCCAGCAATTCACCCTTGTGATGAGATGTGACAGACTATCTTTCAGCATGACTTATTTGAAGAATCAAGTATTGGCATTAGCATGAATCTAAAAATGCTTTATCCAACCCTGCATCTAACTCCGATCAAAAAGGCTTTTGACAGGTTTTATGGGACTACATATTCCCGATTTTATTACAAGCACTAAAAAGCCCAGCTTGTACAATTTAGACTGACTTATTTCCTATTTCTCAAGGTTGCTTTCATAGAAAGACAAGACTTTGTTTTTTGAACTTAGCAGTACTGATGCCTGAATAATTAAATATTTGCAAAGCGTGGCCACATACGCATCAGGAAGAAAACAGCAGAGGAGAGCAAAGATATTGCTGAAAATTACTCTTACTACACCAGAGCTGGGAGAAGCTTTCAGCCCTGCACCTTGCCAAGTGCTCACCTGAGAGTGTACAAGATCTTGCCATCATTCCAAATGCGGAGGAGTTGGTTGGGGGTGGTGATCCAGTGGGCCTCTGCTGTCTTTGAGTTACGAAATATCGTGTCTGGGATCCAGATCAAGCCAACCATGTTGCTGTTCAGAGTCAGTATCTTCATGGTGCTGTTGAAACGAAGACGGCTGTCTGTCCACGTCTGGGCAAAAAATATATCAATTTGATATTCCTGCAAGAAAGCATGATACATCAATTGAAATCAGTTCCACATTTCACATATTTGGTGTTTGATTAGGTCTGTTCTGGTGTAGATCAACAGGGTATGTTCTGGCCAATAGAGCTATGTTTTCTTTTTCTACTGCCTCAGGAATATTTTTTTTCCATTTCTTTTCACCCTTTTATTTTTATATCTAGCTGCTTAATGAAACATGCTAAACATCTCACTTCCATTAGTCCTGTGCCATAACAATTTCAGCATTAGCACATTCTTTTTCATTGTCTCTGAAAAGTCACGGATAAAAGGTACAATTTACAGAGACTTCTTTGTCATAGAACCGATAAGAGACATGAAAGATGAACAGGACCAACAGACATAAGCCAGAGAATAGTAAATTCCCCTGATTATAGCGATGCTTTTTAGGGAAGAGGTTGTGTAAATGCAATAAAATAATTTTCCCATTTGCTACCAATTATTCAGCCACACTTTCTCAGGCCACATTGCAGTAGAGTGAAAAGGCAGGCATGTGTTCCTTTACAGACCCTGATTCTAAGAGCTGAACACTCATCCCTGAATATGCTAATACCTTAATTTACATGAAATTTGTCCTTCCATTTACTCCATGTTTTACTGTTCTGTTCCTGTAGGTAAGCCATCATAGTACATATAAATGCAGAAATTAAAGTACACATGGACAGACAAAATTATACAGATGAACATATAAACACCATGGTTTATACACTTAAGCCCCATGGAAGAAATTGTATTTTAATTTTGTATTTGAATTGTGAATTCAAGCCACTGGAGGCTGGAAAAGGTCATGCTACATTTGCTTGTGTTCCTCTTCCTCTATTCAAAGACTGAAAAATGAATAATAGACTGCTTTATTTTTGAACCTTAGGGAAAATCCGAGTCCATCATGCAATACCCTCCCAATACCACAGGGCTGGCTGTGACAGGGATGACGTTTGATGATGTGGCACGAAGTGTGTGCTCTACAGCAGGGGTTTAATACAGGGCTTGGGAACAATCCAAAGGAAAACATCTCTCTAGGACCCCTGGTAGATGCACTCCTGGTATATCTGAACAAAGGGTAATTAATTAGGGCTATATGTAAAGTCTGAATTTGCTTTTATTTCACTTCTTTCTGTCTATTGTTTCAATACAGTAGTATTGGGTTTATTCTTTATAGACATTATATTTTTCTATATAGTGAGTAGAGCTTGCAGTCTGAATTGAGGACAGTGTCTTTGCTAAGAGCCCCCTGTTTCTCCTGTGCTATTACATTTTTGGCGGGCCACCCCTTCAAAGCTGATGCTGTAACACCAGGAAAACCAATTCACTGGCACTGTAATCCAAGTCCAAAACACACTCTGGGCCTCACATCTCTAGATGATAAATGATCAAAAGGTGCATAAGTGGTGCTACCAGGTATCCAAACACCAGGTAGTAGATCACCTCAGGAATTAAAGCTAGCCACCAAAGGCAATAAGGACCATTTTCCTTCATAGCTTATCTCACTACTATTTCTCAGTGTATTATTAGCTTTAGTTTTGCAGGGAAGATGACAGATTTGAATCTGAAGTGACTTTTCTTTCAAATGGATGACATCCCCACAGATCTGAAGCATGTAATGTAATGTACACAGTGTACCTCTGTTATTCAGAAAGAACATCCTTAATGTACCAGGTTTTAGATGTCAGAGCACTGATGTTCTTCCTTTAAGTCAACGGCATTTTAGCCTTTGAAAGTCTAATGACAAGTATCTGGCACATTCAGCTTCTGTAGAAAGGAATATGCCAGACATGTCTATGGGTTTCTCCAAATGCTGAGTGAGTAGAGTTGCTTTTCCTAGCCCACATGTGAGAATCTGTATTTATAGAACCAAAGCCCATTTGTATACAGCTGGCTAATGACAGTGCTGTCTTTTCACAGCATAAGTTTTTGCATGATATTCTCATTTGAGCTTATTTTATATGAATGCTTCATTTTGACTAAATTTAGGAGTAACCATAATTCATTTCTAGTATATCATGCATATTTAATGATTTTTAGGATTTAAGGTACTCAGGATTTCTACCCTGCCAAAAGAAAGGAAAGACCCTCCTGAGCTGCTTAATACATTCCCATGAGAAGGTACTGCAGCTACATCTGAGCAAAGTGGGCCCCAGGAGCAGTGTAAATGTAACATTGTGGTTTCTATTCCAGTAAACCACTCTGGCTAAATGGATTACATCAGCCTAGAAACAGGGTCATGCTAATACCACTGCCCAACTCCCGTTTTGCATCTTTGTTATTTATTGCTGCCACCAATGATCATTATTCAAAATACCTGCAGAATGGGCCACTCCATTTGCCTTAATGAAAAAATTTCAACTCAAATTAAACAGTTCCCAGATCTTCTGGAGTTAATTAGTTCTGAAAAAAACCTTCATTTTTCCTTTTGGCAAACTGAGATGATAAAAAATGAAGCAGCATTTTTAAAAGAAAAGTCACTAAAGTTGGTTGAAGTTAGTTGCATTGAATTTTTAAACACTTTAACCCCATTCAAAACAAAAAATAAAGTATTTAAAGTCCTCAGTCAGAATGTAAAAACTACAAAACCAAAATTTTTCCAGAAAAAATAACCACACATTTCCATTTAATATCTGAATTGAGATGCTCACCATTAATCCCTTTTAAAAGTGAATGTTGTATCAGTACATCCCTTCCATTAATCTTTGGAATTTCTTCAGTCTTTAACTAAGCAAATAAGTCACTTTTGAAGTTAGCACTCAGTTCTCCATTTCTGATGGTTCCAAGTCTATGCATATTTCAGAAAATTACCTCTGTCTTCACTGGCAACAGATACTCCATTCCCAGTGAAGGCAACAGCTCCCATATGCTGTTTTGCACAGAGCTGGTACACTGATCTCCAGCACACAGCATCCAACAAGATACTGCCAGAAGAAAGGTCTCTATGTTGGTTTTACAGACAGGTCAATATCATATGATAAAAGAAAGTAATACTCTTCATTTTCTGGCTAACATCTGCCATTTTAGATCTTTACAAAACACAGTGATTGCACTTTGAGAGTTCAGGGCAGTACATAGGTTTCAGTGACGTGATGCCTCACATGAAACAACATCCTATGACTCTTAACAATATTCTCCATGTTCTGTTCTACCACTGCACCAGTAATCTTGTTAATAATGTTCCAATTCTTTCTTCTCCCATTTTTTTTTCCTGGCAGCAGCTATTGACTGCTACATTGAACACAGGAAGAAGTGAAAACCAGCAACATTTAAACAAGATCTCTTCCCAGCAGCAAAAAAGGTAAAATACATTCTACATGAAATACTGAGGTCATGTACAGAAAAGTGTTCTGTCACAAAATTTTCTTGTCTTAATAGCACCTAGTTTGCCATGCTACCTAAACAGACCCAAGGTTTTCCTACTTTTACCACGTATTCACACAGTGCCTGCATGCATTCATTTCAGAGCAGCCAAACTGAAAAATCCATTCATTTCCCACTAAAACTTAATCAGTTTATTTGCATTTTGTTTGATTGTATGAAAATATAAAGCCTCATTTCAGGCAGCTACAGTGTACCTTTGTGTGAAATGTCTTTTTTTTTTTCTTTATTACTCCCCAATGTTGCATAGCTACTTATGACCAAAGAATTTCTCATGGGTACTTTTTTTTTGCAAATTACCTTTAATGAACATATTATTTTATAAATTTCATCATAAAGAGACAGATTGTTCTACTTGCAAGACTTCTCTTTGCAAGAAGCACTCAGTATCGTCTTAAAATTTTAAGGGACATTTTGTCACAGAAAAAACTCTGTATAACCTCCTATGAGGTTATCTTTGAAAATGGGATTGTAAATTTACACCTGACAATGCTCACATAGCTTCCAAAAGTAACTCTTAAAACCAAGAAAGCATATTAGGGCTTTTTTACCTGCACAGTATGCAAGTAATTGTCTCATGTAGAACATTTTTTCCCATTCAAATTTTATAAATTCTTTAAATCTGTAACATTGGCTGAGAGCAATGACTGAATGAGATGAGGAAAATTAGATGGTGTTTTCCTGTTCTATGGTTCTGTAGAGAACAAGAAATTAAAGAAAATTTTACCTACTTAATTTTCACTGATTTGTGGACAGAAGCTATAAACCCAGATTTAGCAACAGTATTACTTGAAAATAGCTGCAGATAGTCAAAGTTCCAACTACTTGATTTCAGCTTTATTTTTTTTTTCACATGTCCAAATATTCCTAATGTGGTTTCATTAGCACTTTGAAAATAATCAAGAGTCAGCACTGAATTATTTGCCCTTCAGCTGTGTAGGAATGATTAATGATTGTGAACACGTTGAAAATGCCATTGTCTAAGTCATCTGTAGTGACAGAGAAAAATGCATTCTTTTCACCCAAGTCTCCAGTTGTTTTCTCAGTCAAAAGAGTAGCTAACCTGCTGTTGGTAATACATGGAGCTTTCCTCCTATCACAACGTCTCCTTTTAATTCTGAAAAATATGATGTAATAGGCTGTCACAGTCAGGTAATGGATGCGAATGACTACAGATAAATAGTGTGGTATTCCTTTGTTGCTTCTGCTGCAGCCTTCTCATTTTTTCTGCATTTTCAAACTTCCTCACAACAACAATGCCAAGAATCCTGTCCTTGGAAAAAATGCAAGAATTTCTTGCATGATATGTTTCAGGTTTGTACTACTGCCTACTAGACTCCTTTTGTGGTTTTTTTGTTGTTTTTTTTGTTTCATTTTAGAACCTGCATCTTGATTGGTGATAGAGTGAGACTGTAAATCATTAAAGCTGCTACTGGCATTTGTGTGAGGCTGGTAATCAACTGAAAATAGCTACATAATTAGGGTCCAGTTTATATTACAATAATTTTGTGCCCTCCTACACCCCTTGTATAACACGCCAGCACGCCACAAACATTGTCTGTAGAAGCTTGGAACTACTCTAATAAACTGTGTAAGGGATAAAATCTCCTTTAGCTACCAAAAGGCTGGGCTTCACTGAAGTGGGAAATCCCATTTGTAAGTCTAAAACTGTTCTGGAAATAAGTAATTAACTTTGCTGATATATTTCAGCCTAAACCATTCAGTAAGAAGTATGCTTAAAAAATGAATAATGGTTGAGCCTGTTATGTACAAAATGTCATAGAAATGTTAAGTATTATGTTTTAAAAGGGAACATGGGAAGGGGCTGTTCAGGGAAACAGGAGAGACATGGGAGCAAATCTCTAACGACTGAGAGTCTCCCCCTTATTGCACACAGCCCCAGATCACAGGTGAACACACCCAGGAACGTTCTTTCTTTATGCCCCTGTCATGCTTGGCTTAGAAGCACAAAGAGAAGGGTTTGAGATATTGTGTTTTCATAGAAAATGTCCCAAATACTAAAGCAATGCTCATGATGTCTGTTTATTTATTCTGCAATCTGATGCACTTGAGAACATTAAAAGTGAGTAATCTCTAGGAGTTCGAAGGTGATTTTCAGTAAAAGCGTATTTTTTCCAGCCCAGCTCACCACTAAAAGAAAAGTTCAATGACTGATTCACCTGCCTGTTTAGTTGTGCGACAAATGAGTGAAAGAGGAAATGCTCCCTGAAATATGGAATGAGTGGTTCCCTCTTCCTGAACCAGTACATTCACATGTCTGATATCAAAACACTGAGAGTAATTCTCTTGAGCACAGGCCACCTTCAGCTTCCCTGATTTATTGCATTTTACCCTGGGCTAGAATGAGGAGAGAATTGTCCTCGGTCCATCTTATGAACAGACTTTTGGTAATTTGAAGAGGCACCTTGATCATACCTATTTTTGGTATTGATGGAAATAAGTAGTTCCACAGCAGCTGCCACATGATGTGTGCTGATTATTGATCAGATTGCACGCTGTATAGATTGTGAAAAGTCAGGAACTATGGTGATCTCAGGAGACCTCTAGAAGGCTTAAAATGTTAAGCTTTAATGTAAACCTTAATAGTACTGCTTGACAGCTTTTGCTTGGGTTTGCACCCTGTGTGCAACCTGCATTTTAATTTCAGGAGCTGGTTAAAACCTCTCAGATATCCTGTGGAAAGGAACTGAAAGTTCTACCAATGGAAACCTACATTCTCATTTTTTGGAAATAGTGCAGAAAGAAATAAATTATATTTGCTGTAGAAAACACAGTAAAATAGTGCAGTTCATATGCAGTGTACATTCAAAACTCTTGCAGTATCAAGACCAACACAAGCCTTCTGTGAAGACAATAATTCTCACATAGGTCCTGAAAGTTTGCCTTGCTTTCAGCAGAGCTTGGGATGAGTGGAGTAGCACCATTAGAGCTGCCTGTAACCTTTTCTGAAGTATCTCTGCCAAGCTGGAGCTTTGTGTTTCCAAAGGCTGCCCAGGAGTTAATGGGGGCTTATTTACTTCACACAATATACACCACTGGGTTTGTTGCCTAACAGACAGCATAGCAGGAATCACCTTCCCATTCCCCACCAGTTTGCTTTATTTCCACTCTCTGTGCTCCTGTTCCCTTTCCAGATCCTAATTCCTAATAGCCTCTATTGAGAGTGGAAGAGTGGGCAACACATTCCCACTTTTGGATTTTTTCTCTTCTTAATCTGAATTTATCTTTCCCATCAGTGATAAGGCTTTACCTCCAAAAGACAGTCAAAAGAAAGAGATTAAAGATTAGTTTTACAGTAGTAGTAAAATAAATAAGTTTGAAAACTTTCCAAACTGTTTTATGTATAGAAAGGCTTTCAATAACTTGGTCCTTTTTTTTGAGAATTTGCTTTGGTACTTTCATACTGTTACAAGCATCACGGTCCCATGGGCAAAATACAGTGCAAGAAGCAAATTCAAAACTGAGATTGTCTTTACAAATATAAGGGCTATTCTAGTTAGCAACATCAAAATATTTCAGCAAGCAGCACCAATCATCTCCATAGCTGAATGCTTTGAGTCAAAAAAAAAAAAAGCTATTCTCATCACTGACTCAGTAGGAATGTTGGAGCAAGGAGGATGGAAGCTCACCTTCTTCACTGCAGTGTTGCCTCCTGCCTGCTTCAGAAAGTTATTTCACTGATGATTTTCTGCTATTATAAAGAGGGAGAGACCTCTAACTTCACACAAGAAACAAAGTATGCAAGTATCATATAGCACTTCCTTTCTCTGAGAAAACATTTGTCTGTCTCCCTCTGCCTATTTTGGCTCTTTGGAGGCTAGCTTTAGCCCTTCTGCATTCCAGATAACTTCTTCCATTCAGTTACAGGAAGAGCTGGAGATTTTTGGCTTGGCCCATCCCCTGACATCTCTTCACTCCACATTGATGGATTATCTCTTCTGCTTCAATCAGTCATTTCACAGTCAGAAACACAGCATGAAATTAGAAATATTGCATTTCAGAAAATCAGCTGTAGCCCTGTTCTCTCCCCTTTTGGTGCAAGACTTCTTAAATATTGCCACTTCCCATTTCTTTTTGCAGCCTTCTGTTGGCTTCTGCTGCTATTAAAGCATTCCCAGAGACATCCTGATTGCTATGATCATGCCACAACTGCATTTCCACAGCCTCTTCTCTTGTGAGGGTGTGTCAGGGTTCATGTCCTGTTGCAGACTGTGCCTAATGAGAAACTTTGCCTTTGATGAGACATAACTGTATAAGCTTAAAATTGGTCTGCTTTAGAATAGAGGTGTCCAAAGCATGCAAAGAAGTGCAGGGGATGCACATGGCAGCATGCAGATTTTTCATCTCTGTTACCTGGTGAGTACTGTTACTTCAAAAAGAGCAGTCCTTCCTAAGAAGATTGCTGCTGGAAGGAACAATGTTTTCTGGGATTGACAGAGAAAGTACAGCGCTCACTCTGACCTGCAATTTAAAGCTTTACTACTAAGACAGCAGTCGGGAGGGAAAGAGAGAGACTAAAAATGCATAACTGAAGAAACCAAGGTTGTTAACTTCAGAATTTAGTAGCATAAATGCGCAAGCACAAGCTTAACTCTTGTGGAAATAGTAAAGAAATAAAAATTAATAATCCCTGATCAGAAGAAACAAAGAAAGAGAAAATTAAGAGACTGTGAATATATGTTAATGGCTGTACCTATCAATGTCTCCTAAGAATGCTTGATATCTGAAAAATTTATAAAATTATAAAGGTACTCAACAGTATTTACATATTACAATAGAAGATTTACTGACTTTATAAACATAGATTTGGAGGCATTACCTTATTCAAAACAGAAGCTAAACTATACTGTTCACAAAAAATAAATGCATTCTCAAAGACTGCACACAAAACCACAAAAAGATTTTATGCTCATAGTCTCTGTATGAGTCTATGTATGAAACAGATTTTTTAACTGGAAAGAGTGCCTTTTAACCTAAGAAGAGAAAGAATATTTTGAAATGTCTTTTATGCCATCAGGAACGTAGGAAACGAGAGGTTACCATGATGTTTTCACACTTACTGTCACTCTTAGCAGAAGAACAGCTGTAAGGGAATGGGAGACAGGGCAGACATTCAGAGTAGAGGGTCAGGTACAGTGATGGTCCCACACACAATTCTGAGCCAGAGAAAAGATGGTAAGGAACACTTTTTAAGGAGGCAGAGGGGAAGATCAGGTAGGTAAAAGTCCTGTTCTAGCTGCTCCCCTCCAGAGGCACTTTCAGGTAACCCCTAAGGCCATTTTATACCTTAAGAACCCAAATGCTACTCTACTACAGAGCCCAAGTGTCCCAGAAAGTTGCACTCTTACATCACCATGGTTGGGAAACAAAAATTACAACCTCTTTTTCTCAGAAGCTGAGATATTGAGGGCATTCATGTCTTCTCCAAGATGCAGGAAAGCTACATCTCACCTGGGATATTTCACCATCTCAAACCATCCTGCCATGCATCACTGAACACTTTCAAGGGTCAAAATACATAAATACATACAATCCTGCATTTGCTTAAAACAAACTCACTGATTGGATCCCCACAATTGAATAAAGAGAGACTGCACACATAGCTCAAGTACCACACATCCAGTCATTCAATTTACTCTACTGTCAGCTGAATTCCTTGCACTGTTACTCCCAAGGCAAATGCGGCACAGAGGCAGCTAAAACTAAAAAAATGTAGACATACACCAGTTGGTGCCACTAAGTCTTGGGGACAAGTATTGGTCCCTGGATATCTTTGATTTAGTAGAATAGACAAATCCAGGCCACAAAGTCTGAATTTATTATAACATAAATAGGATCCAAAAGAAGAGTTTAAAATTCTGGATGACAGAAATCAGGGAAATAAATGAAGCCACGGTGAGCAGGGGAGTTATATCTTATATCCACAGGACGTGAATAGGTGTTACTCTAATTAAGCAAAATGATGCACAAAAAAGCCAACTGTGCACAAAGCAGTAGAAAAAAGCTCATCTGTAAAAGCCCTAATTTGCATATGAGGAAAACGCAAATGTTTAACTGCTCTAAAAATAAGATGAGTGTTTTGCCAGGTAGGCACAAGGGGATGGTCTGTAACGAGTCTGTGTACAAACCTTACTTGCTCTTGGCCTCCAAAGGAGCCAGGGCAGCCCTGCACCCTGTGAACTGCTGGCTCAGGTGAAACCAGAGCCTTCTCTGCTTCTGCTCTACTGGGAGCACACTTTGAGGGGAAGCTGAGATTTCATGTTCGAAATATAGAGCCCATAAGACTGGGCTGGCTGCCCCAGCAGGCTGAGCCTAGCCTTACCACATTTCCGAGCCTAAGAGCACTCCAGTTCACAGCCCACCTCCTCAAAGGAAAACACAGCAGGTAAATGTGTGCATGCTTCACCTAGGCTTCACAACAGAAGCAAAGGGGCTTTTTCATAGGATAAGTATCTGGGGGTTGATCCTTGCCTCAGCTTCTTTGATCTCTTTTTTTGGCCAACTCCAAGACCCTGAGCTCCAGTGATCCAAGCCATACCTCCTCCCAAATCTTCTTGTATTACGTGGTTTGAAACCCAGAATTAGTTTTGCCATGCCATAAAACCCATCTTTTCACGCCAAATTCCATCAAATTCCAATTCCTCCTTGATTTCAGTCCATTCTTTTTTGATGTGAGACTTATTGAAACACTTACTGACATTGGTAATTCTTCACTGTCCCTAGTGAGGGAACAAGGGACACCAGATGAAATAGCAGATGGCTGATTGCCATTCACTGGGCCCTGCAAAGACTGAAATTTCAGGAGTTCAGGTTGTTCCTATGAGTTTTACACGAGCACATTCCTCTTATATTCACAAACACCATCACTCACCAGTTGGGGAAATTTTAAAGGAAATTACCAGAAAATATGATTGAAGGGGAAAAAAGAAACAATTAAAGAACCCAAACAAGAAATGTTAAGATCTATCTTGCAAAGCTCATGGGGGAAAATGAAATACAATCCTGAAAAGATGTGCAAAACAAACTCACACCTTAAATCAGCATTTCAAGTACCTCATGATTAATTCCTGATATTGGCACATAGCTTCTTACACTATATTAGAAAGAGTAAGAAGGAATTCTGCTACAGCTTGTGACCCATGAAAAGAGATAATTATGGGTGTAGCTTGTGTGGGAAAAAACACTTTATATACCACACAGATTCACGTTCTAACTAGAAATGAAAGAGTTAATATAAATAGGTGACAACACAAGCACTCTTGATATGCTGTGCCCAAAGGCCCCAGCACCAGGCAGGTAATTTTACATAAGGGCAGCTGCATCTCCAACCCAGGGGAGGAAGGCACTTCATCTGTTGCCATGGTAACACTGCCACTCCCCCACCCTCTGCTGGTCCCCTCCCTGTTGCCACAGTAACCACTTGACATCAGTCCCTGCTCCTCCCAGCCCCGCATCCCCTCCCTGGGTACCTCCCTCCCCCTTCAGCCATCAGCTGAGGGGACACACTGACATGGGCACCAGGCAGCTGGGAACTGAACCAGGGGGACACAGGGAAAGCTCTGTTCCAGAGCCACAAAAGGCTGTGGAGGTCCTGTTTGTTTTGTTTGGATGGATTTACACAGGGATGTGCTACAGGGGAAAGTCATGGCATCAATATAATGTTTGTATGCGTTTGTATGCAGTTTTCTGTGCTCCATGGACCCAGGCTGACCCTTTGATCGGAAGTGTACATCACTTTCCTTTTATTATTTAATGACCAAAACAATAATATTGACCCAGCCACATCTCTCTGACTCATGTCTTTTGGCTTATTCAGTTAGCATTTTTTCCTTTCTGAATACTGTGCTTAAATTGGGAGAGGTTTTATTATTACTTCTGTTTTGTTTTTCTTTTTCCCAATTTCAGCTTAAGCAAGATGGAAAGAAATGTTTTGCTTGGAATCTTGCAGTATATTTTCCTGAATCCTGCTAGAACTTCTCCAGCCTTGAACACTTTGCACTGCAAAGATATGGACCTGGTAAGCTTCCCAGCATAAATTTTCTGAACCTTTCTTAACCACTTCAAACTGGCCCAGATTAATAAAGCTTCTCTCACTAGAAGAATAGGACAAGTCTTTCATGGTCTATCCTTTTGTTGAATTATAGCAGACAACTGGAAGCACAGCAAGAAGACATGAAATTCCAAGGGCTAACAGTAATTTCCGTTTTTACCAGATATCAATACAGATTCACACTTCCTCACTTGAACATCTCCAAACTTGTAGCAAGAGAGTAAAACTAAGATCTAATTCAACAAAAATTACCCCAGTACAGGAAGAAAGAGATGTCTTTTCTATAGCAATTTTCTATTTTACTGTTGTTCTCCAAAACAGATTTCATAATGCCCAGCTGTGAAGTGCTTCACGTAAAAATTTATAATATACATTTCAGCTGCCTATGAAAGAGAAAAGTTATTGTAGTTTTGATACCAAAACACTAGTCCATTGGGAACAACATGAAAGAAGTGGACATGTTTTTTAGCAATGAAATCCTCCGTAAATCCTTACATTTTCATTTCCTAGCATAAGAGTGAAAAGGAAAACAAAAGACTTAAAGTACAAATTGCTGGAAGCAGATTTTTCTCATTCTCAAAATGTGGAATGAAAGAAAGATGGTTGAAATTGCTCTGGAGGAAATAACTGAGTGAAAAATTAACTAATAAATGTGAGAATTCTTGAAAGCAGCTATTGAACAACTGAAATTTTAATTATGCATTTTTTAAAAAGTGAACATCAGGCCCAGTTGATAAATACACACATGTGTCAGCTGCCATTACAGTGAACAAAGCTTGAGAAGCAAGCCTAACACAGTTTATATCTTTTCCCAAACTCATAAAGATGAATACTCATCAGAGCTGGAAACTGGCCAGCTGCTGCAACTTTGCTCATTTGGTTCAGCAACTTTCATACTTGAGTGGCATTACCAGCATGGGAGAAATAAGTGATCAAATATGAAACCAAAGCATTTTCTCAGCTGATCCTTTATTTGAATTTCTTTTCATCTTTTTCTTATTACAATACACAGGTGTAGGAGTGCATAACAGCAACCATAGGAACTCTTCTACCTGACATTAATGTTCTTTGATAATAAGCTGACATTAATTACTCTGCAAGTGAGAGAAAAAACTTCTAATCCTACAAAATTAAAAAATAAAACCATCCAAAGGACAACTTTGGACAGTTGTCAGTGGTCAATGCATCTAAAGCTAAAGAAAACTGAACATGATTATGTTTTAAAGAATAAAGACTAAATGTATAACTGATGCTTCTTTCCAAGCATAAAAATCTTCATCTAGATGAGGCTCAACAGAGGTAGGCAGACATTCCTCAAAACATTTATTTACTCAAATCATATGAACCATATGTTCAGGAGAAAAACCTCAGCAAAGCTCTGACCAAAAATGCTGAGGTGCTTCAAAAAACTTAAATGCCTAAAGGTGTGTTATGGAGCAAACTCAGCAGATTTTGCTGCAGGATGGCAGCACATTGCACATCTTCTGTTGAAGATATATCATTATGTCACCAGAAAGATTAGTTTCACAGATCCAGAAGATCAAGACAAAAATATTCCTTTGACTTCAATATACAGCTTCTTGAAAACTCAGCCAAACAGTGGAACAAGAACAAGAGTTTATGCACCTCACATTGGACAATTACTGGATGAAAAGGAAAAATAATATCATGCCAAAGCTTTGTCTTTCTATCTTAGTTCTCCAATCCTGCCTAAGTCAAGCTCTGACTTCCATTCTCCCAGAGGTATTTATGGCTATCCAAAAGTCAGTGCTCCAAAACATGTCCTTTCCATCAAATGTAATTTCTGTTAATTTAGGTACCCCAGAAATCAGAATTGTTCCCATTATAAATACTGAAATCTGAAAAAAAAAAATCAGAGTTTTCCTGGTGTTTGTGTGTCAGTCAAGTGCATGAATTATGTTCCCAGAGGGGTCTGATTTATGCCCAAGCCTGGAGTGAATGCCACAGCTCTTCAGACCTCTCATTTAAATTTGGCAGGCATTGCAGTAGATCAGGAAATTTAGCAAGAAAAGAGCCCATTTGCATCACACCTTGAAAACTTCCATACTATTTTAGCAGTCAATTGTTTCTCATAAAAAAAAATTGAAAAAAAAAAAAGCCAACTTAAGCCACTTTGAATAACTATATTTGACAGTGTTCCATCACATTTTTATTGGGAAAACAGAAAAAAACTAGAAACAAAGGCACAAGGCTGAAGTTTCATTAAAATATTTGTGCGGAGGAGAATTCTGAAGTAGATAAAAGATAACGTAATCAAATGGCAAAGGCCCAAACTGATCCAGATGAATAGCAAGCAAACAGAAGGCAATGACCAAAGTGTAACGCCTGCTGCCAGAGCCAGCATCTATGCATGAAGTGTATTAATAATCTGAAGCATTATCTCCATTCCTATCGGAGACCCAAATATTTAATCCATTAATCACAATTCCTGCCAAAAATATTTTCATACATGTACCCAAGTGACATGTACTCTACACACTGTTGTATAAATAAGGTTTATAATGAACATTAGGAACTTCATGGACAACTCAGCATAAGGTTGCTCTAAATTATACACCCAGAAGGATAATGCTGAAAGCCTCAAATTTATGAGTTAAATAACATTCTCTTTAGATAAATTTATCAGAAAATGCAGTTCTATTATGTGACTAAGAGTTCTATATCAAAATCATTTTGGTATATTTTAGGTGAAGTTCCTAATGTCAACAAACAATATGGGATCTGACTTGTCGCATTGTAGAAATCTATTTTCAGTACATATACCAAAAGCAGTATCAGCGTCAAGTAAATGACTCAAACCAACTTCGTAATTATTGTTTTCATTCCAGTCAAAAAAGTACAGCCATTTCTAAGTATGAAGTTATGATGACAACAATCTTACTTAACATTACAAAAAAGTAAGTTTTGCAAAATTCCTGAAAGAAATTATTGCACCTGGAACACAAAAGTCACAAGGGCAGCTTTAGCTTAGAAATCATACCTTTATGTATGTTGAAAATTTGCCCGAACTGTGACAAAAAGAACACAAACAGTAAACATATGTCACAGTCTATATATACTTGGTAAACAATTTCGAAGTTTTTGCAGCTAAATTTCTCAAAGAATCTATCAAAATAGACAATGTTCTCCGTTGACAGTATGCAGGACTTTCTTTGTAATTATTGCTCTGCATTGCTGAGCCTCCAATGACAGAGCAAAAAGGAAATATCCTACCTCTTCCTACCTCCACATTCTTTTATTTCCATGTGCAGCGGGTGGAGGACAGTTCTTTCAGATTACACCTTAGCAGAACCCAGCAAAACTTCATTGCAGTCTTCCCAAGGAGGTGAATGAGAAAATGAGAAAAATAACTTGACCAGAAATTTCTATTAACTTCTGAGTTACGCAATTTCACTGAGATCATTGCATGACAATATGTATGCCAGAGGATATTCACTCTTTGCTATTTGCAGTGGAATATGGCATGATGAAATCACTGTGACTGTGCATGCAAGTGTTCCAAAATACATGTGCTGTTGAAGGTAAATACTGAGTTTTACAGCAAGAAAGCAACAAATATGATAAATTAAACTGAGCAAAATACTGATTAATGATTTCAGGGTTCTCACAAACGTTAGGAAAAGAAGAACAAAGATAGGATATGAAGAAGCGTTTGAGAAAAATTGTACCAGTTTTAGATTTAGACAGTCAAGAATTTCTATCAGAAAATGTACAAGTAAGTTCTCCAAGGGGTACTTTCTTTATTCTTTCTTTATGCTTTTGCACTTTTTAATTCTACCTGATTTCAAACATTATGCAGATTATACGGTGCAGATCACCGTAACCTAAACAGGAGCTAGAAAAATTGCAAAATTTATCTCAAGACTGCAGTCCAGGCTTGTCTCTCACTAGAGATCTTCCTTTTCATTTTATCAGTTGAAGATAAAACAGTTAGTATGACATTTTACACTATCACATTATCTGAATTCATGTATTTGACGGTGGCACCTCTATGCTAAAATCAAGCTCTGGCTCAAGCAAAAGCTAAAGTGCTGTTTCAGAGATGTGTCTGGAAAAGAACATGCGCACACCTTCAAATCCCACTGAAATTGGCAAAAGTGCAGTGCCCTTAAATGCCTCCAAAGTTTGCACAAACTCATACCTCAAACTGGTAATGAAATTATGCAGATTGGCCAGGAAAAGGAGATGATGATGGCAGAAGAGCTGGACCCACCAGTGCCAAGGGACTGCCAGGTGTGACTGCAGAGCCCCTCTGGGTAATCCCTGATCAATCAGGGTGACTGGGAAAAGTGTCCAACGACTGGAGAAAAGCAAATGTCATTCCTACCACCAAGGTGAGCAGGAAGAAAGGGACTACAGCCTCACCTCTGTTCCTGAAAAGGTGATATAGCAGCTAGCCCTGGAAGCTACTTCTAGGCATAGGAATGACATTTTTTTGGATTTTCTGTCATTTTATGATTAGCAACTAAGATTTTTTAATTTATGAATTTTCAGGAACAGTGTATCTTCCACTACAGAGCTGGTGTTTCATTTCTTATTGCCTTAGATTCCTAAAGGTTAAAGAACATACCAAGTGTTGTAGTTCTCTATATCTGTGGAAAGATAAGGGTCACATATTGCCTGATAAAAGAGTGACCACATCCCGAAAAACACTGCCAGTATTGTGCTGATTGTTTCCCTTTCTTGCACAGAAAATGGGTTTGTCCACCTCAAAATATTTAATTTCATGAAGATCAGATATAGTAAGTATAATAAGTAATATATATTTGAAACAATTTTTTTTTGCTTTAGTTTTTTTTTTTTGCCTTTTGGTTGTTGGTTTTTTTTTTTTTTTTTTTTTTTTTTAGTACAGCTTTGCAAAAATACCTACAAAACAACCAAAAACATCTCAGGTGTAACACCATCCTCCATATGCTCAGTGCAGCTCTTTGCTTTGGGACAGACAGTTGATACAGGCATGTCAATTTAGTGAAAGGTTTCATGTGTCAAAATTATTTTCCTCTATCTCTTGCCAAAAAGGATTTAAAATGTCAGTTCTACTGAGATGGCAGCTTGGTATGAAAAGAGAAAGACAGCCTAAGTGTTTTGGTTTCCTACACGTACCATATGTATTTTTGATGTAACAAGTACAATAATTTCAAAGAATTACACAATGATTTCTGACATTAGGATCTTCATATCAATTAGTACATTTAGAAAAAAAATAAATCACTATGGTAGGCATTAAAAATCTATTTAAAGTACAAAACACTTATCTCAGAATCAAATATGATTTTTTTCTTTTTTCTAATGAAACACTGCCACATTCTTTAGGCAGCGCCTACACCTGCATTTGCAAAAGCAGTGTTACCTCTGAAATAGTTAATGTTTGATACATTTTCCTGCTGCTCCTTGTTAGATTTACTCCAAGAATTCACTTCAGTGCCACAAATTAGAACTGCTCTGTTGCAGAAGTGCCAGCTGGGACAAAAATTTGTTATCAGACTGATTAATCAATTATACAAAAGGTCTGCTTATCATGTAAAAGGCAGTCTCCAGAAGACCTTTCCAAATTATCAGTTATGGGACCTGTGCAGAGGTCCCTTTAAAAGAAGGGCAGAGGTTTTTAAATGGACCTCTCCAGAAAGATTTGGGAAAACATTATCACTCAACTTCAAACCATATTTGGCACAATGGATGTGAGTTACCCAGTGGAAATTACTTCTCCTGTTCAATTAGGAGCTTTGAAATACTGCTCTGCACATGATTACTTTTTCAACAGCACTGCTATACTTGTAAAGTCTGTGGCTGAAGAGCATCTCGCTGCAGAGTGCCTGAGCATCTGTTGCCAACTGTGCATGGCAGATGAAAGTTGAGAACAAAGATAATTACAAAATGACAGCATTATATGATTTCTTTTTTTTGTTTAGGAGGTGAACAAAAATACCTCCCAGAAACACCAGAGTAAAAATATTTGTGACCAAAACCCCAATATCTGACCTTTTTTCCCCCATAAAATAATACCCTTGCTTATAGCATCACAAGCTCTTATGTTCAAGAACAAAGGTCTCCTTGTTCTTGTTTCCCCCATTTTACCAGGAAGACAGAAATTAATCTCATTCAAATATCACATAGATTAATATTGTCACAGCAACATCAGTTAAACTGTGTACCAGCTACCCAATTACACTCAGGTTGCCTTTTCTCCAAAATTCTACCAGAAGACTATTTTTCAGTTAAAAACTTAGAAAGCCAAAAATCCCCATCCCAACACAAAAAAAACCACCATAAAAACCCCAACCCTCTAGATTCTCTTTAACAAGGAAGGACTGCTTGAGTAAAAATTCTTAATCCACATCATCTGCCCAGAGTGTTCAAATTCTCACAGAATATTTATATATAGCCCTATTCATAGACAGATTTTGCTGATATGATAGGAATAGAAAAATTACTGAAACTACTCATACCATAGAGCTAATTGATATTTTGTTTTGGCTGGAAATAGCATGAAAGTTGCAGGAAGGGATGTTGAACTACATACTATGACATTAAAACTATAATAGAGTTATGATTACTGCAGTTGCAATTTGAATGCTGCCATTTGGCTACACAAGTGCTCAACCAAGTCCCTGTTTATATTCTCTTAATATATTCCTAAAATAAGACACTGCTGTTTGATGCAAGCATCATTTTCCCTATGAGCTTCCTGGAAAATGTTTAATTGTAAATCTGTGATCAGTGTTTCCAGGCTTTGCTGCCTGGCTGTAGGTCCTATAGCAACAGTTCAACACCATTTAAGAGTCTTGCTTTTCAGAGTTTTGAGACATCAACACATCCCATGAAAAGCAATTGTTGATAACTCACACAAAATTTAAACATACTTTTGAAGACTAGAATATGCAGCTGGCTGAATAACTATTATGGCATTTGCCAGAATTTTTGCACCTAAGTTTATATTTTTGGTTTATTTAAACCAAACTGAAATAACATATGGAATAATCCAACTTTCTACAGGAAGCACGTATTTCATGGTGTTTCTTTGAAATCTTTACTCCATTTGGAACACAGATATGAAGAGAAGTCTAGAAAGTATCCAGGAATTTTACTGTTTGGGTTACAGTTCTCAGCTGGACTAACAAATAGCACAGAACTCTGTGCATTCTAAAGGTGGCAAGTGTATTGCATTAAATGACCCTGATAGAAAACCACTGAACACTGATAGGGAAGGCTCCACCAAGGAAAAGAAAAGCAAAGCACAAACCAGCAGCTCCCCTGCTCACCGAGGAACAGCAGCACTGTGGGAAAAGTGGGGCAATCAGTGAAGCACTTTGACAGCCCTGAGGCCTGATTAAGTCCTGCTAGGTGTGGTAAAAGTCCACGACTCTCACTCATGACTGGGAACAGCTGAGTTCACAGCAGGAGTATTCCCCACAGGAGAAGCCCATGTAAACTTCCTTAGCAGCAGGGAGAAAAGGGCTTGAAGGAGATTGTCCTCGTGTTACAGGAATCCTCAGTTACAGAAGAACAGAGTGGTCCTCATGGAAAATCTGTGACTGCAAACCACAATATTCTACTCTAAGTCCTTCTAAACAGAAAGCATCAGCCAGTGAGGCCAGTTGTACATTAATGTATAATACTGCCATTTGCCAGGCACACAGTGGCTACTAAGGAAAAAACCATTTTCCATTAAATATTTCACTGGAGTGTAATACCAAGTTTTCATTGTATTTGAAAAAGCTGCAGCAATAGGCATCAATATTGGCCCGAGTTACTCAGGCTTTATCCCCCACTTTGACATCTCCTCAGAGCAGTATCCTGCTCCCTCTTAAACTCCTATGCTACATTTCTTTCTCATTTTTGATGTCTGATTAGCTTAAGGATTTATCTGATTCTGAATTATGATAGAAAGAGTATACTTTTAAGTACAAGCCATGACTTGATGGAGCTTGTTATCAGAGCAGGACTCACCTCCGTGGAAAAGTTTAATTAAGACTTATATCTTGGAACAGTTTATCTCTGTGATGGAAGCACATTGAATTAGGAAAATAGATCAGGAGTAACCTCAGTGGTCTCATTCAGAAGTATATTTCACATGTGAGTATGTCAGTGCCTCTGCTCAAATATCATTGTAGAGTTAGCCAGACTTGGCCAAAAATTATATTATCCAATAATTTCAAAACTCTAAGGTATTAAAAAAATACTGTATTCATAATGAATCAGTAAAAAAAAAAAAAAATCAAAATAGCAGAATTGTTCACAAAGCAAAATATCCCAAAATATTTTTTTGACTTTCAAGATATTGTCTGTACATAAAAATCTTATTCTACAGCATTAAAAATCTGTCAGGTACACTGAAAACCTTGGTGATATTTTGCCTGAACTTCATTTTTAAAAAAAGTTACATTCCATCATAAGGCCTTGATTTAGTTGAATTAGCATTTTCCAGTAGAACATTTCTGTGAGAAAAGTTTAGCCCTGGCCTTAGGAAGGAACTTATCAACATGTTATTATTAACTTATTTGTTTGTGAAATAAAAACTTGCAAGTTTGCTTGCAATCAAAGTAGAAACTCGGAGAGACTGACATCTTCCATAAAACAGAAATATCACCTATTTATCCATGCAACCTATTGCAATCACTGTGTCAAACTGCGCACAGGCTGTACAGGTGGTACCAGGACTTTCCAGCAGACAACACCTCCCTGCCATCCAGCCACAGCCTGGCAGAGAACACAATAATTCAGAAGCTTGGTATGTTAGTGTCAAATAACCAGTTCTGTACTTCTAGAGCAAAATGTGAATAATTACATTTTGTAAGCCAGTCCACACTAGGGAAATTATTTTCCTTAATTCTAACCACTCTAAGAGCAAAGGGTGCTGTCATCTTATTGCAGGGGTTCCATACTGTCTCCTACCACAAAAGTTTCATACCCTGGTGTTTCTCGTGGACAGCTCCTCCAAGCACTGACTCTTTCTCCTTCACAAAGCAGCCAGCTGACTCCAGTTCTCTTCTCAAGGAGCCACCCCATTCTTTTACAGCACTCTTCTTCTCATTGGTTACAGCTGTGGCCTGTTAAAGTCAGGCCTGTCCCTAATCGTTGATAAATGGCCCAGCTGCAACTCCTTAGGGGTAAGATTACTTTCTACACTATCTTTATTTTCTTATATTCTATCCCCCTACAGAGGGGCATTTTGGGCCACTAAATTGACCAGCTTCTAAGTATGCACCAGACTGTACCCCACAGCTGAACACTGTAACAGTGCTATGTGCTATGTTTTCATTTCCTCCTGAGAAAAATACTTTAATTTACATAGGAAGATAACCAAACACATAAGGTCTTTAGGCTATAAAAGCATCATAACATGCTACAGAAGGTAAGCATTAGTAACCAATTAATAATCAGCACTTTTTAAAAATTTCTGCTATATTAAACAATATGTTAAGTAAATAAACTACTAAAAAGATCTGGGCATGGTCCCCTTTAGTCACCCTCTCTCATCTTATCTCCTCAGACTGTGTGCTTCTCCTACTAGGTCTGAGATGTTTTTAACTGCAGAGCATGCTAAATCACCTTTTTAACGAGGCAGAACACTATTTTCTGCTGTAGTGCCAACTAAAAAAGGGGATCCAGTCAGCAGATATTGTTTAAGAAAGAGGCAGTTGTTGCTTCTGCAAGGTAATGTGCTTGCAAAAAGGAGGAGTGCAGATGCCATCCACTCCAGGCTGCCACACGTTTCCTGTGTCAAGCCATGATGCAGGATTATGCTAGGCCAGGACAGAGCAGCAGTGCCAGATCCAGCCCAGTTCTGAAGCCTCTGCAGCTTCCTTGCTTCACCTTCTTCAAAGAAGGTGCTCCAAGGACAACTCAGGAAAGTCTGTACTCACATCTTGTCATGACAGCAATGAATCTCTCTGTATCTATACATGTGCACTCCTCTTTCTCCTTCATTAGAGTAGCACACACTGTTTATTCATCCTATGGAGCCTCTCACAGCGAGCATCTGGAGTTCAAAGACAAACTGACAGTGAGTTCACTTTATGTGTCTATCTAATCTTAACCATCATTTACTTATATTGGCTTCTGCAAGGCTCTCAGTTATTAAGAATTCAAATAAAGTCATATCATTGGTGCTTTAAAGAATATCATGGAGACAGATCAGTTACACAGAGCAGTAATATTCTACTACATTTATTGCCTATAACCAGGAAAGCCATCAAGAATGAAAAAAATAACTATATTTAAAAACAATAAAAGCTACACTTTTGCCTATACTCTCTGAACAAACTTGAATGGGTTGTGGCTTATGACCAATTTAGAATAATTTACCATTCAGATAGTCTGCACTGGAACAATAAAAATCCCATTTGTTTAGATTTATTTTAACAGCAAGATGATCATAGACTAATCATATATGCATCTTTTACCCTACTGCATAATATATGTTTTCATTTAGGCAAAATTATAAGAATTTAAAATTCACTGGCCTTAATAGAATAGAAAGGTAAAACAAATTATTTTAATGAATAAAAAAAGCTGTCGGGCCATTGATAATTCAGAACTCTAACAGGGAAAAGCGAATAATATTATAACATGGATTACAATATTCAAGCAAGAAAACAGTCTGGTTTACTTTTACCCTGCTGACTTACCTCTTATTTGAAGATACACCAATATAATACGAAGCACCAGAGCAGACTTTAAAGTTCAACACTTCTAAAAAGCTTATGTAAGTTGACAAAGCTCAATAGAAATTACCTGAGTAGACCACCTGAAATGGTCTTACCTGTCTTCAGACTAAAAGTTACTTTGTGAATTAGTAAGCATTTATCCAATATTTATGTCAGAATGCAAGTGGTTACACATCACGCTCATCTGTAGGATCAAGAGGATTGATTTTATGTGTATTTATTTACACATCAGAATTTCCTAGGTTGCTTTCCATACATTGAAGTGGCTCCCTCAGCAAATGCCATGACTCAAATGACAGAGCAGACCATGCAGTCCTTGTGAACAGCACCAGGCTGGCACTGACTGACAGCAGGAAGGGTGAGCAACCTGGGGACTGGCACTTGGCACAGCACAGGGAAGCCTCATTCTGTAGGGAAGCCTCCTGCAGCAGCTTCACTGGAAGTAAAACAACACTTTCAAAACCGCACAAGCAAGGCATTTATCAGAGTGATTGATTTTTTTTAAAAAGCTTTTCAATGCATTCCTGTGAGACCATCTGCAGCACTGTCAGGGAGGAACATCTTTAGCGAGGCCCAGGCACAGCTGCCAGCAGCTGCTCCTTGAGAGGGTCCACGGCCTCCAGGAGCAGCTCTGAACACGGGGAAGCAACACTCCTGGCCCCTCAGCAGGGCTGCACAAGCACCTGCAGCTCCAGCCACAGAGGACAGTCTGGATGGCAGACCTGCCAGGAATACCTTAAAGATCTCTTAGCCCTGAACAGCTGGTGGCACGTCAGAAATTTTGAGCAGAGGCATATTTTACCTTAGATGCTTGCACAACTCAAACATTTCTCTCTGATTTTCCAGGAACACAAAAACTGGATGATCACTTCTCCCCTTCATCTCTCATGGGTGAGCTGTATTAGTCATAATTATTTCTTTATTTGCATGTTTGCAAAACAAGTAACAGAAACCGTGAAGAGTAATGAGTACTGATGTGCAAGCGGACATTAAAATAGCTACACACAATAGATACACATAAAATGCAATGTATAATTCACTTTAATTAAACTAATGCAAAAGTAGCTGCCTTTCTCTACCCATTTCTTGCAGCACAGAGTGCAGAATCAGCTGACTAGATAAATATGCACATTCTTGAATGGCTGCATCATGACAGACAGGTTCACCGGGTAAGTGCAATCCTGGGAAGATGCTGATCTTCTTGCATGAATTTAGGAATTCTGTTAATTATGTAAATCACTCAATATTTAATGCCTCAGTGTGTAATGAATCAGCCATGAACTACCTAAGTCCTTTGTAATTTACTGCCCAATCTGTCTGAAAGATGAGGCCATGATAATGGAAGAGAGAAGTTAACTGAAATATTTAGGGTTTGGATGAACTCTCCAGTCAGATAAAAAAAAAAAGGCACTTTGGTCTGGACATAGGAGTGGTAGATGTCTGAAAAATTCCCAAAGAGGAAAGCAAAGTATACAGAGCAGGGGCTGACAGAAACAAAAGGAATTAATTTCAGGGCAAGAGAATAAGGAAAGGGACATGCTTTAACTGGTGGTTTGGCTGTGGAAAGAGCTGAGAAAGAGAAAATGACTGCAGAGAGGAGGAGGAAGAAAGGGGTGATGTCCAGCAGGAGATGCCATTTGAAGAAAAGGATCTCAGGTGGAGGAGGACTGAGGGCTGTGGGTTTGTATCTGACTATGAAGGCAGATTTGTGAGCTCAGAAGGGAGCTGTGCCACAACCAGAGCCACGTCCAGCTCATAAGTGTCTGAGCTGAGAAGAGCTGCCACAGACCAGAAAAAAACAGAGTTCTGTTGCATCTAGACCAAGAAAAAAATAAGGAATACCCACAGATGCAGCACCTGTGGGCTCAAACACAAAAGCACAGTAAACATCATGGACTTCAGATGGGATATGAGGCTGGGAATAATGGCATTTGCCATTGCTCTCCTCATCAGCAAGAGCAAACAAGAGTTCAGTTACTAAATTAGAAGAATTTAATGTTCCATGCAATTTAAATTCCTGTTTTTTCAGATCATTAACTGCTTTCTAGAGGACAGAAAACTCTGATTAAGCTCCATTCCTACACTGTAATATCAAGTTATTTTTGAGTGCATAAAGATGATTTTGAGAATACTGTCACTATAGAAACTAGTGCTAAAGGAAGTTGTCCTCTATTTTCCCACTAGGGAAAGGAAAGAATACGCTCTTTATTAGCTGGTAGAAATGGATGTAGTTACATTTAAATATTTTCCTCCTGGTCCTCTTTAACTAGTTTTGTATTTGCCAATAATACCTTCAGCTTCCATTATCTTTTGGGGAAAGGGAAAAATGGATTTTCCCTTTTTCTCCTGCGGGCTGTTGTCCTCAAATGCTTGTGTGTGACTGTGTTTGTGTGTGATCCAAGTAACAGACACTACAAATAAAACCAACACAAAATCCTTTTAGATTGAAGCTGATGTTGTCCAAACACCTTGTTAAATAACATGCACTTTTGGACATGGGAATTCCCAAGATAATCTTCCTTCCACAAAGCTCAAGTTTGTCCTCATGCATAATATACAAATGCAATCAAGATGAGTAATAGCTTAGGAGAAGAATAAAACTGAAGAAATCACATCTTTAAATATGATATTACTATGCATAGTATAGTAAAACTCAGATGCTCCAAGCCACTTGCCCCCCCACTGTTTTGTGCCCCAATTGTGCTAGAATCTATATGTATACATCATAAATATATTTCTGGCTTCTAAAAAAAATTTGTTTCAGTATATAAGGACTTTGAAACAACCCCACAGTTTGAGCATTCCATACTACCTAAAATGTAAACACAGACATCATTTCTCCCTGCAGGAAAGCTGGTGTGTTTTGTGAAGAAGGCATTTGTGAACCATTTGCACACAGATCTGAGCACCCTGTTGGCCGCTCCTGATGCTGCAGCTCTCTCAGTAACGTGGTGAACACTCAGGAGGATGGTGTGACAGCAGGCAGGGCTGCCAGGTGACTGCACTACAGGCTCTGCTGTGCCACCTGGGCAGCCAGTCCCCTGCGAAGGTGACTGTCACAGCCCAAAGGCAGCACTCCACCTCTTCTTCAGCTCTGCCTGCTCAAGCAAGTGCTACTGACCCACTCTGCAGCAAAGGCCAGCAACCCACAGGTGCTGTGCTCTCAGCACCCCAGAGCCACAGACCACACAATCCCAGCCTTGCTGAGGGAGTCCAGGTTCTAACCTAGGCATTAGTTTTGGCATGGGAACAACTGAGCAGATCCCCTCCCAGCCCCTTGCATAACAGAGCATACAGATCCCACGTGGGTATGTGGGAAGCTCTGTGCTGCAGGATTTTACTCCAAAAGCATTTGTCAAGGAAACCTTCACTGAAAAGGCATGTTTGCCTTCTTTGGGAAATGTCTGTGAATGAATGAAGACTGATTGGAAGCGAACAGAATTTCAATAACTCAGACTTCCAAAGACCAGCCTCCCCATTTTTTATACCAACAGTTTGTCTTCCCAGAGCAAGGAGTTCAACAAATGTAGAGCCACTCTAGCACTATACAAACATTAAAAAAAAAAATGTCTAAGGCAATAAGAAGGAGGTGATGAACAGCAGGGGAATGGTCTTGCTTCCTTCCAACAGACAGTCCTGGGTAATATTACCAAGAGAATTCAGAGCTGATCCGTTTAATGCCGCAGGCTGACATACTCAGTTTGACTTTGGTTTCTAAAATGCTTAGGTCAATAAAAGTCCCTCAATCTTCTTAAAGTATTCCTGAGAGCATCTACAACACTTACAACTTAATTACGTGTTTTGGGTTTTTTGGTATTTGGGTTTGTTTTCTTTAATTATTATTCTACAGGTTTCCTTTCCTTTACATTGAATTTTCATATCATAGAGTGCTAATACAGCACAAGAAAATAGTGCAGACCACTCTGCCAAAGCTGCTGCCACCATGTAAATGTGAACTGAGTGAAAAAGTCAGAGTTGACTTGAGGAAGAGAACAGATTAAATTATGAAACCATGCAGTAATATTATTTCGTATAATGCAGAAAACTGCATTGCACTGGTTGATTTATATAAGAGTGACAAAAGCAGCTGCAGTGCTTTATGGTAGACCTGAATCCATCCATACAAGAAATTAAAAGGCCTACTGAAATTCGATTAAATTCTGTTCTTTATTCACTGGCAATATCACGTCAATAATATATGCAGAATAAAAAAAAACCACTATCCTGAGAATTACAGAGCCTTCTTAGCTCCAGGAGAAAACTGGTGATAAAACACACCAATTTGGTCCTAATGGACCTTTTCAAAAAATATTTTCCAATATATTTGTAAATAATATTTGAATCTGAAAAATCTGAAATCTTTCACTAGAAAAGAAATTTCTACAGAAAATTTCATCTACAATTCCACATGCAATATTCCAAGCTCCCTTGGTCAAGCTATGACCTTCTACTGCTCCCACTGTGGCTAAATAACTGACTTGGTATACAATTTACACAAGTGGGGAAAAAAGAAAAGTGAGACTAAGTTAGTAAAAGTACACATAATTATTTCCAGTGGTATAAATTATTTTAGAAGGCATGAGATATCAAGATACTACCTATGCAGTCCATACAGCTGGCTGGAGTTGAAAGACTTATTCCTGTGACTCTAGAACAAAAATACTTTATGATTATAGAATGCTGAGTATGGAGTCTTTTACCACCCTAGACAACAATAGACTACTAAAAGCTAAATTTGCATGTCATGAATCAAGTATTTTATGCTGTAAAATGATAACAAACATGTATAAATTAATGGCAACTGGACTCTGGTAGTTAAAGGACTACAACCTGGGATTTCCTACTTGTGTGCACCACAGCTCTTACAGACCATTTGTTCTTGCAAAAATGAACATGTTAACAAATGAATATGTTACCCAAACCAATGACATTTTATTCTAATTGGCACTTGTACCAAATAAAAAAAATCCCCACTAGCAAAATACTAATGCTGCACTTTTAAACAAAGGCTAAGGAAATCTGCAGGAAAACCGTGTTTGTTCCTAAGCTGTGCTATTTTCAATTACCTGTTTGTGCACACTGACATTTTCTTTCTGAAATTTGTTTTAATAGAGCCCAAAGTAGCAATTCAAAACTGTAATGCACAAATCTAAATAAAGCTGAAAATACCCCTAGGCATTTACCAAGGAGGAGGCTTTTCAAAATCAAATGATACGCCTTTGGCAATCAGGGCATCAACAGGTTGAACTCAATGAAAGAGAACAGTAGCAAATGATGGGAAAAGGATTGCACAGCTCCCTCCAACTGAAAATGCATTTGACCACGGGGCAACACCAAGATATGGAAATAAATTTCCATCAAAATCAGGGATCATAAAAGGCAATCACATCAAGCTAGGCTGCATCACTTGGAAAGTACAATTACTGGAACACCTGGAAGTAAAAACAGTGTGGTATGCAGCAAAAGACTGAACAGAGAAAACACACATACTGGGTTCAAAGCTAAAAAGTGCTGCTTTGTTGAACAACAGGAATCTAATGCTGGTCCTTCTATGGTCAGAAACTCAAAACATATACTGTCTCTCTGATTTTGCCTTATAAAAGGTATCTAGAATCTGCACTTGTGAAAGATCTCAGCATCAAAACAATAGTAGATGATGAATCACTTAACTGTACTCAATCTTCTGGTAAAATATATACAGCAACAAGAGAAAAAATATAAGGAAGATTTTCATAATATTACAATTCTAAGCTTTCCAAGACTTTAGAAATATTATGAAATTGAAACTTACTGTTCAGGATGAAAATATCTGCATTTAGCCTCTTCTTTCAAATATGGATTTTTATTTCCAGTTTTGTACTCTTTAACACAGTCCACAGGTTCAGCTTACTTTTGTTTCAGAATTTGTGTTTATTTTCTTCCTTTCTCACTCACAGAATCACAGAATATGCTGAGCTGGAAGGGACCCACCAGGATAATTAAGTCCAATGCCTGACCCCACCCAGGACACCCCAAGAATCACACCATGTGCCCGCGATTGTTGTCCAAACACTCCATGAATTTAGACGGGCTTGGCACTGTGACCATTTCCCTGGGGAGCTGTTCCAGTGCCTGGCTGCCCCCTGGGCAAAGAACCTCTCCCTAATATCCAACCTAAGCTTACCAACTCAGCTTCAGGCCATTGCCTCAGGCCCTGTCACTGGTCAGCACAGAGAAGAGATCAGTGTCTGTCTGCTCCTGCACTTCCTCACTAGAGGAAATTGTCGATTGCAATGAGATCTCCCTCCAGTCATTGGGATTATCCAAAACATATAAAATGAGGAATGCTTCTTTTTGTCCAGAGGCAAAAGAAAATGGTCTCATAAAAATCTAGCAGAAATATTTTCATTTCTGTTTTTATTGACAGAAAGATTTTCTTTAGGCAAAGTGAATTGTTTTAATGTCTTCAACGATTGGCAAGGTCTGGAGAAAATGAACACAGAACCTTCTCAGGGGACTACAGTGGGAGGACAAGAAAAAACAGGTACAAGTTATAGCAAAGAAGTTTCTAGTTACGTGCTGGAAAAAACCTGACTGTCAAGCACTGGAAAAGCCTGAAAAGAGAGGTTACTGGAACTATTAAAAATTTTAGTGGACAACAGTTTGAACAACCTGATGCAAGGTGTCCTTGCTTTTAATGGTGGGTTGAACCTGATAACCTCCAGAGGCCCCTTCCAGTCCATATAATAATACTACAATATGAGGTTATTGGATACAAGCTAGACACAACTATAACTGAAGCTGGCTTCTGAAGAAAGAAATTAAATGTGTTTTCCTTAAAGGAAACAGCAGCAACATTTCCACATAGCTCACAACTTGTTTTCTAGTTTCCTTTGATATCAAATTCTGAATAAATTTACCATTTGTGACTACAACAAAAACATGCAACTCCACAAAACACTGTTCCTTCAAAATTCATTTAATTAGCTCTGCTGTTTTGATGGTTATTCCTTTGAAACAAGAATTAATTTTATTTATAAGCTACAGTTTTTTCAAACTAGCCAGTGAATTTCAAAGGAGTCAGAAACATATCCATGTTGTGGTATTCATGAGAGATATTAAAAGATTTAAAAAAACAATTAGCTCCATGTATAATGTTTCTAATGTTTCTGCTTTGAATTCAGAGGTCTTTTTTTTTTTTTTACTAAAGCCAACTATGAATCAACATGAATATCCTGCCTCCCACAGTGCAGTTTTCCTTGCCCATGCTATTAAATGTGTTCTTTGGAGTTGTAATTGTAGAAACATCTACTCAGGAAATGAATGATTTGTATAAATTCACTATTTCTTGTTGGGATCCTTACAAGTCATGAAGTTCAGGGACCCAATATAAGATTTGACTGGCCTTCTTCAGGTCCTAACTAAGCATTTTCTCCAACCATGTCTGACAACTCAGGACAATGTCATGTGAATGAGTCCCCATGATTTTGGGATTCAGATCATCCGGTGTGAACAGAAGTGATGTATCCTGAATGCTCTGACTGATGATACAGTACAGCCAATTACAAAGCTGACAATACCTTCTGATTCTGGAAAAACTGGAGGCCAGCTGCTTCAAGAGCTAAAAGGGAACATCATCAGTGGAGGAAAGATCCTGACATAGGGGGACCCTGGAGATCAGCAAGGTGCATGGAAACAAATGGCAGAGATCCCCAGAGACCTGGTCTCCAACAGCTGAGTCAGGTCACCAACAGCTGGGCAGCTGCAGAGCAGGAACTTTCTGTCCCACCTTGCCAGAGCAGAAACCATCTCTCTGCTGGGAAGAGAAGCTGAGATTTGTGGAAAACAGCACTGAGGGAAATGCAGGAGGTTGCATGGGATAAAGAAATATAATCTTGCTGTTTTTTAAACAATTCTCAGTATCCAGATCCTCTGTGGGATGTTTTGCACTCTGCCTCGCCCATGGCAGATCCCAAAAATAATAGTGAATATAGGCAGCCAGCAAAATGGAAGGTCTCAGTCTTGTCCTCACGCATCTTGTTTGTCACTTCATGATGCCCTTCAGGCTATCAAGTGTCTATGAAGCCATGTAGCAAGACACAACACTCTGCAGCGCACATGACAGCACAGATCACATTGCATCCAATGTAATGTCTAAGGCAATTCCCCACTTTCTCTAGCTGATCTGCACTCAACAATGAGGATGTTTTCATTATGCAAGTAGAAACCACAACCACAGGAAAAAGGCTGCGCCTCTTTTCTGAGATAAATCACTGGCATCAATTGTAGTGAGCAGTTGTCCTACAAAAGGCGAGCAACTGTTGTAGTGAGCAGTTGTCCTACAAAAGGTGAGCAACTGATCACCTGTGGCACTGTTTTAAGACATGCAGAAAAACAACAACACTAAGCAACAGTCAATAGTAGAAAATGAAGAAGAAGGAGGGAAAATACAAGAGGCAACACATTCAGAAGAATGAATACGGGAAGATGGCACATGGGATGTTCATCCTTCCAGTTCCTAAAAGCAGGTTAGTCCAACTATTACCTTTTCTGTCTGCCCCCCTGGAAAAAGCAGACAGAACTGAAAAAGATTTAGCAGTAATTGAACATGGTCTCTGTACCAGGGCTTCAGGATTTTTTGGCATACCAAGACCAAATAATTTGAAGGTACAGTATAGAGAGAAAGGAATTTGGCAAACATGATTACTCATATACTAATTAATATTACTCAGACTCAGAAATCAATGTTCTCTTTTCCTTCATTTTTCCCATTTGTGACAGAGTTTAATTGGCATGTAAATTAATCTAATGGAAAACAAACTGAATGGCTACTGTTGACCTTCCTGATTAATTAGATATTTCAGCCAATTAGATATATTACGACTTCACAATTTACTTCTTCACTTCTATCAAACAGCCTCCTCTCCTGAAGGTATAGTTCTGGTAGTTGCCACTAAGTGTCACTGTTCACATAGCCTCAAAACCCATATTATCATGCAAACAAAATTGGGCTTGGGGAAGACCATCTATAGTTGGGTATGTTTGGGTGTGGAAGCCTCATGGGTGACATTCTCATGTCATCAGAGTCATCTACTGACAGTGCCCCAAGCCAGACCTGTTCCTGTCCTAGTCTGGAGCTGTGACACATCTCCTGTGACACAGCAGTGAGAAAGGATCACAGCTGTTGGAGGAAAGTACAAAGAGTAGATACCAAGTGGTGAGCAAGAAGGTTAACATGCAACACAAGAAACTTGGGGTGAGACACTTCAAGTTTGGTGAAGAGCAGCTCCTCACACCCCCTCTCCATTGTAGACAACTGCAAGAACACTTCTAGCCTGTTTCAGAGGAAAGGCAACCTCAGGTTAGCTGAAAACACCAGCCATCACCATCCTGCTGAATAGCAGGCCCCAACTGAGCACTAGTTTGGGTGAAGAACCCAGCAGTTTGTTGAGACAAATAGGCTAAGCTTTTCTTGGGAATGAAGTTCATATACATTAGAGAAATCTGCTCTGGAAGTTCAGTTAATTCCTAGAAACCAGATATAACCTGTAGAAAAATTACGTTAATACTGTTTGACCATCTAATTTCAGAACTGGTAGTATGTGTGAACAAAAATCAGATTTACAAAGCAACAAAACCAGATACCACCATCAGTCACATTTCTGGGAAATATTCTCAGTGTTATTAGCCTACCTTCTGTAGGACGTGAAAGTGCAAGGGCTACCTTCAAAATCCAAGATGGGAAGTTTTCCAAGCAGCAAGGACCCAAGCACCCAAGTAATCCTCCATGGACTTATATGTGAGGGTAATGCTAATAAAGAACAGCCTGCTGTTAGCTTTCAAAGTTTACATGTGTTCATCAATAGAAATAAGTTAGGCAAAAAAATCATCTTTGCCTTTTGGAAATCTGCTTTGAGTCCCTTAATCTATGAAAAGTGTTTTCTTATCATCTAAAGCTAGTGACAGCCAGGGCACAACTTCAGCAGAGCTTAGAAAAATAGTGGGAAGCAAAACTAGGAATTTGGATCACTTATAAGGATAGAAAAGGCGAAGAGAAGACTGTGGGTGGTGTTATTAACTGTTCAATGACAGAAATGTGGCTGCACTTTATGATTACAAGACAGTTTGGCTGGAATTTTGAGACCTGGCTGCTTAGGATGAGCAAACAGCAACAGAATGTCAAAAAGGTTCAGGGAACTAAAAAGATTGAGAAGACTGGACGAAGGGAGCCCAAGTTTGTCCTGCTCCAAGGGAGTGCCCAATGACTGCCCTGGGGCACTCATGCTCTCCAAACTTTAGTGGAGCAGCAATGCACTAACCTAACTACGAATGTCTAACGGAAAGATTTCTCACCTATCACCCCAGTAATGGACTGATCACTGTGTAAAGATCAGTTCTTGGTTCTTTTAACCTTTTTCCGTTGTATTTCTTCCTTCATCATTTTATGCAGGTCTCCCTCAGCTTGAGCTCCTTCTTCATCATGTAAGGTGCTCCTCTACACAGCTCAGAGTTTGGGATTATGGAAGGTGGCAAGGTGTGAGGGCTTTATTGCCACAGGACAGGAGCTCTGCTACTAGACTGCAGCTGCCAAGGATTTTGGTATAACACAGGGTGATTTGGTGCTTTTGGTTTTATACTAATGAGGTAAAAAAGTCATATTAAAAAAAAACCCCAAAAAACAGAACTCTCAAAAATGAACAAAAGAAAAACAAATCCCAAAACAAAACATAAAATTCTCCCTCACCTTTACTGCCCCTCCAGTGCGACATGATTAGAAAAGAAACCTAGATAACTAGAAAAGCAAACATCTAGCAAATGCTTAGCAAATAGATATGATTTCATTAAATGTACCAAAGAACATGATGAGTAAAGCATCTAGTCAGCTTCCAGACTGCTCTCTTATCTGAGCAAGAGTTTAAAAGTTATACAGTTTTGTGTTCAGGCAAATTACAGGAGGAACATTCTCCAATACAATCCTGTAGTGTGTGGGAAGACATTTTAGCTTGTGCAAGCTAATCAATCCCTCCTGTTAGCAGATTGAGCTGTCATTTAGTAGGTCAGAGAAACATAGAAATGCTATTCTGTAGTCAGAGGAGACATCTCTGAAACAGATTTTAAAATTTCTCAGGCCATTTTCTTCTGCTCTGTCAGCAAGCAACTCTGATTTATAGACATGTCAGACCTGAACCAACTATTTCTACTGAGAAGAAAATTACTAGAGAAAAAGATGAAAACATATAACAAGTGATTTGGGTATTTGCTCATACAGGTGAAGAATAAAAAAGTTCAACTGCAAATGTTGGAATTAAGCATGAGGACAGATAATTGTTCAATAAGCTTTGTTTCTAAATTCTGGCTCTATTTCATCTTCTCAGACACAAACTGAAAAGCAGAAGTCATGGCTTTCCATCAACACACACAAAGCTGGAAGTGTGTTGCCTCTGCCATTTGTCCTGACAAATAGACACATCCTTCTTCAGCATAGCATCAGTAACCTTTACTCTAGTATTACCATTGGGATTGACAGAAATATTGACACTGCACTACAGAAAGAATGAACAGCAAAATGAAGCCCACTGCAGCATACAGGACTTACTTGGGATTATTGCTGTTGTTATTTTGAGGAAAAATATAGAGATTTGGATATTTGCAGCTCATGAAGACTTTACATACTGATGTCTTTTCCCCACAATTTCCAAATAGCCATACCAAATTTTTCATCAGGGATTTGGATTACAGTAAATTTACTGTCAGCAGTACTATGGTACCACTGACACAGCACTGAGTACAGCATCAGATGCCACAGCAGAAGGCAATCACAACAATTTACAGACAACTCCGTGTTCACTTCTACTGGCACATCACACATTTTAAGCAGAGGGAGCCATCCTGCAAACACACAGGAATGTGGCCCCAGAAGAGAGTTCAGTTCAGCAGCTATTGTTATTTATCTTGGAAAGTACAAGATCCCATTCGTTCCATACTCAGAGACACCCCTTCAGACAAACAGACACATCTTCCTCACTAACAATATTTAGACAAGCATTAAAGTTGCAAGAAGAATTTTTGGTTCCAGTTATTCACTTCTTATGGTGGCTGGCAACTTTTGTCACATCATACACCAACTAAAAAGCCCATCATTTTGATTAAAGCAGTAATTATCCGTATCTTGAGCCTACTAGGGGATTATTTTTATTCTGTCCAGTGTTGGCTGAGCTTTCTAGATATGCATTCATTATGATTTTTTACCCCTAACTTTAAATCTGTCTTTTTTTTCCTCTCTCTCATTTACCTGTTAGGTTTGTTCTTTTCCTTATCTTTGAATTTAAACCTGACCTTTCCTATTCTGTCACAGTGTTAGATGAGTTCTTTGTCTTCATCTTATTGGATTTTCTCTTTCCAGAGCTTTTGACATTTTGCAGTTCATGGTTTCTTTCAACAAATGAATGCCTTGAATGCCTTGAGTGATGAATATTAGCATAATTAATATTGGTAATAGCAGCTTTATAGTTTGGGATTTTTGTTTTGTTGTTTTCTTTTTAGTTTGAGTAAAGACTAGTTAAGGTGAAAAGAATGCTCTTCATTAAGGCCACAGGCACTTTGTTTTCCCCACTTGGTTTTAACCAATTTCAGACTCAGAAAAAAGTCCAACAGCTAGGACAAAAAATCAGGTAACAATTCCAAAGTAAAGGACAATGGAACATGCTACCCGAAAAATAAAACAATAAATGTTAACCCAGCAGAGGAAAAAAAAAACCCAGAAATGCAAAAATTTGTATACTTTATATGAATTTGATCTTTCAAACCACAATACAATACAGAGTTATCCCAGCTGTTACCAAATCAGCTGGGTTTACAGGCATACCAGCTAGATTTGCTAAATCTAGATTGCTTCACTCAAAACAGTGATTCACAGTCATATTTCTCATTCTTTATTTTTAGTAATGTCAATACCAAAACCTTGCACTGATTCAGAACAGCTTGCTGGAGCCACTGGGTTGTCCAGGCTGTCTAGAACTGAGATCGGCTTTCTAAACTCTGCTGAGATATTGGTTCCATTTAAGGTTGCTGCAGTTTGAAATTTCTTGGGCCTTTTTTTTATTTTCTTGTACACATGAACATACTTGTAGAGCTTTAGGTTGGGGGGGTTTAAGTGCAACTATAAGTTGCACTTTAGGTTTTGTCTAGTGACAAAGGTGAAAAACAATGAAACATAAAAAGCCATGGTCATGGTTCCTCTACTACAGAGAAAATAATGAAGGGAATGAACAAGGAATATGCCAAAGTTCACCATACCACAAGAACTTTGAAAATTGTTGAAAATTTCTAACACAGTTCCTAAGCAGCTGAAATTCAACATTTCAAAGGGAATTTCAAAAAAGCTTTTTGGGACCAGGAATATTTTGCTTACTGTGGAATACCGGTTAACGTGTTCTACCAAAGGAAATCAGTGACAGCAGTTGACAGGGAAAGCAGGGAAAAAGTCTGGAGGTAAAATTAAATAAAAGTATATAACAGTATGGAAATTAGAGGGGGAAATGTGGTCACTACTCCCTGGATGACATGGTTAAATGAATGTCTGACTTTCCACATACAGTACAATCTGAGGGGACTCAATGGAGGGTGAAGCAGAGCGGAAACACCTCGGCCAGGCTCTGTTAAAACCCTTGCAGAGGAGGGAGCCTGGTGTCACCTTTTAGCTGATCTGAATGATTTCTGATGTAGAATGTACTTCTTTGAAATCAGATAATCCGGTGTTCAAGTCATTATCAGCCTTTGAAAGGGACAGATGAGAAACATGGGAATATGAGTTGATAAATTTATGACTGAAAATTATCATTTCAAAATTGGGAAAAAGCATCTTAAAACTGAGGTTGACCACCTTAAAGCTCTGCTCACTGCAGCTGAGCACAGACAAAACTGTTAATGAAGAAACAACCTCCTATTTCAGAGAGGTGGCTCTGCAATTCAGTACTTTATACAGACCCTGAGGCTTGGGATATTTGGTATGATAGTGATGATGATGAGACCTCAGAGAACCCTGACTCTAAATCTGATGAGGGTAACAATGAGATCCTTACTACTGTGCACTCTATTCCCTAGTCTCTGACAGTGTTTGCAAAATTGCAGGAGAATTTATTCAAGGAAACCAGAAAACTCTGAAGTTGAAATTATGTTTATACAGACCCCTGATTCCCTTGGCAATAATGGAAATATAGAGGGTGATCCCTGTGATTACAAACCAGGGGGAAATGATTCTTTATCTCCTTCAAATTCCTATGTGCATAAAGCCAGGTGTCCTACAAAAACTCAGGATGGATAGGGGGAGCCTAGCCGAAAAACAACTCAATTTAATCCAATTCAAGGGGCTTATTCCCAAAGACATTATGGTCATAAGCCAGGCAAGACTGAAAACCAGCAAGTGTATACATAATATCCCATGCATTTGGATTCCAGGGGGTTCTTGTCAACAGTCAATAACGTTTCTAATAGATGGAGGAGCTCAACCTTTGATACTAACATAGTGAGATGAGAGGACTGGGATGGCAAAAAGTTAAAATCACTGGAGTAAACAGAGCAAGTGTTATCTGCTGCTAATATTAATTTATGGCTCTTGGGTGAGAAGCAGATGTTGGCTACTCATTGCAAGCAAAGATCACGAACACATCAATCACAAATCAATCACAAAGGATTTGAGAAAATCTCTTTTATGTGACAGTGGTGCACTGTATGTGCTGTTGAAATAGATGAGTCAAGTTTATTCTGCATACAGTTATCTAAAGCAACATTATTAGTTCTAAATCAGTCAGGCTATTAGGAGAAAGCTTTTAATATTCTAATATGTAAACCCTTATGTTTATTTTTATTAGTTCTTTAGAGAGAAAGAAGTTTTAAAAATCTCTTTGTCCACTCACACACATGCACAAACACACACACTCCTTTTCTTCTGCCTGCTTTGTATCAGCTTTGAGAGGTTTGAGAAAGAGAAACATGATGTGAAAAAAAATCCAGAAGTCATACCCAAACCAATGATCTTCAAGCCTAAGGCTCAGGTGGCCCCAAAACAATCTCTGGTTAGAAGACTAAGAGATCAGATGTTCTGAAATAAACTTGCCCCAGTGATCAGACTTCAGTTCTAATCACTGCTTTCATAGCAGTGAATGAACATTACAGTCCTATTCTCTTGGGAATTGCCTTTGCAGGATATGCATTTTTACCCCACAGCATTTTGGAACATAAATACTAGAAGCCTCTCACAATGACCAAAAAATATAGGCTCAGAAGTCCAACATTCAAATTCTGTCAGTGCTTTGCGTGCAGTCCTATTGAAACATCTTTTTTAGCCCACAGTGATTTATACTTTGAAAATTATTTTTCTTAACTAACAGAAATGCAATGTACTGTATTCCTGATTATTGTGAGAGATTGTTTTGGGAAAAGTATGTAACACCTCTTCAGCCTGGAAGTCCAGCAGCAGAACAGGACAAGATCTTGTAACATTTTTCCACTGCAGCAGGAGAGTAACAATGAAATGAAAGAGAAAAGCATCAGCTACCTGAGGAGGAATTTCAGCTGCTCTTGCTGTAACATCATTTCTAGATACCTAAAAAAACCTTTGATTGAAGCTATGCAGTCTTGACTAAACCTGAGAGGTAGCTACATTTCTGGATGACAACAGGTCTAAGTCTGGAATTATCCATGGATACCTCCCACATGCTATGTTATCAGTATTTTGTGTGAAAGCTTCCTAAGCCATCTGAGAAAATAGCTTTTAGTTGGCAATGGCTACATCTGATTTGCTGCTGGCAAAAAAGGCAACGAGTTTGGTTTTGGCAGAGGGATCACTGCAACGTTCCTGATGAAGACATGAAAAGGTATACTTGGTACAGGCTAAAAGCAGTTCCTGATCTGACTCAGACTATTTATGGATCCCTATTCCCTTTGCCAATCTGGGATACCAAAAATGGAAGAGGGCACTTATTTTTTAAATTGAGCCTGAGCTGATCATACAAATTAACTAGTGAATTATTACATACCAGATGAAATAATATCCAGGGTGAGTTAATTCCAGGAGAATGTCAAATACTAATGCAACTTATATTCCTCAACTCTCCAGAGCTCTTCTCTGCTGGCCAGTGAGACCATTTACTTGCCAACTGGACCTTAGAGAACTTCCTAAATATCATGGCAGGTGATGTATTGATGAGGCTCCTGAGCAATCTCTGCCTTACGTTATGATGGATGCTTCATTAAAGCGCAGCACGAAATCAAAATAAGTGAGCAAACCCCACCTAAGGTGAATGCATGAGAGGTTGCTACAGTGCCCTCTGCCATCTGGTCCCTAGCAGTCCACACTGGCCAAACTGTTGTTGCACAACAAGATGAGATCTGGTTGCACATCATACCTTCACAGCTCCCAATTTCCTTGGAAGCAAATCCAGCTGCATGCCAGGTTGACAGCTATGGTAACCTTCTGTAAGCTTCCCACTTGACTTGATGAGAGAAGGAGTCTACTGCAGAGTATGTACCTCCCTCACAACATAGGCAGAAGCTGTCTTCTAAATGTTATGCACCATTAATAAAATATCCTATTTGAACATACAAATCAGTGGGGGAGAAAAGGTGTGGCTAAGGCTCCTTGGTATGAGTGCTGTTCTTTTCTTGCACACTTCTTGGGAGATGAAACATGGGAATTACTCAGGAGCTGTCTTTCCAGAAGAGGAGGTTTTCTAAGTAAATGCTGAGTCTGCTCAGACTTTAGTGCTGCCTTTCCTTTGGATGGTGTGTCACTGACCCTGTGCCCAAAACTCAGAGGAAGTATCCGCTTAGAAAACCAAAGGAAACCTCAACAGTATGTAAGTTAATGTTGTTCACCAGAATGACTGCCCCCCCAAAGAGCAGCTGAAGATTCAAGGACAAACTTAAACAAAGTAACAAGGCAGCTTTATTCAGTCCCACTGATCCAAAAGATAGCACTCACTAAACCTTAAAATCTATTTTGTGTCTCCTGCAGAAAGTCTGCTGTGAAAGAAATGGAGTTTTATAATAACTATTTGGAGCCTTAGGGGTTTCAGAGCATCCTCTCATTCACATTACTGCTGCCTTACTACCCAAATGCATTTTCATGTGTACCTTAATCAGTTCATTTACTGTTTGAATGCTATTTTTGATGCCAGAAAGAAATATCTAAGTAGAACACTGTAAAAAGTTCTCTTTTCATTGGGAATGATGAAAATCCTTCCACATAGATTTCAGACTCTATTATAAACTGCATCTGATAGTGTGAAAGCTCGATCTCCTAGCAGTACATTAGGAAAATTAGCTTTAAGCTCTACTTGCTCATAGGATTTAATATGGGGTTTTATTTTTTAAATCTGATATGTCAAAAGAGAGATGACAGGTAGTGCAAGGGACAAAGAAATTTCCTGCAGAAGGGAATTGAAACGAACAGTATCTGGAACTTAAAAGGGGAGAAATGCGTGAATATTTCAAGAATAGCAGAAAAACATCATTATTATAAGCACAGGGAACATGAAAGGAATTGGACAGATGTCAGGTGGGAAAGAGGGAAAATTCCTCTGATCAAGGCATTTGCTCATGGGTGCAACAGAAAAAAAAAGCCAAATGTTTAAACATTGTGGTGGAATTTAGTAGTCACTTTAAAAAAATATTTTATGTGAGTTCTGTGTGATAAAGTTTAATTTAGATACCAATTTATGGTATCTAAAGGCTTTGGATTAGATATAAATGTTTTCAAACTAAAAGAGGAGAAATTTAGGTTGGATTTATGGAATAAATTCTTTACTGTGAGAGTGGTGAGGCACTGGAACACACTGCCCAGGGAAGTTATTGATGCCCCATCTGTGGAAGTGTTCAAGGCCAGGTTGGATGGGGCTTTGAGCAACCTGGTTCCAGCCACAGCCTGAGGCATTGGAACTAGATAATCTTTAAGATCCCATCAAACCCAAACTGTTCTATGATTCTGTAATTCTATGCCAAATAATTTGCAAATTACTGCAATTCTTATGCTATTCTCTGTACCAAAAAAAAGTGAAGTGACATCTCTACCTTTCTTATAAGGCAATACAGACTCCCTTAACTTCATCTGGAATGGCATTCTTTTAGCACTGACTTAAAATACATCCCTGTTGTGCTAATTATGATCCAATGCTTTCTAATCCTTTCCTTCAGACATCAGAAGACACCAGCAGTGAACAGTTTCCTGGCCCCACAGAGGTGCACAGGACATTACACATCTGTGAGTGCAGTAATGCAAACTGCAACACAATGGCTGAACAGTTACTCTGCTCAGTTTAACGCAATAAAATATTTTTTAAGTGAAAATGGTTGCAGGATGCATAGTATCTACATTAAAGGAAACAATACGCAAAGTTGAAATTTAATTTGATGTCTGTGTCATCCTCTGAGAACCTTCTGTTGGATTTAATGTGTTATTCTGTTGTTATTTCATGTGTTGGGGTAGGAGGCTGGAAAGAAGACATGACATTCACCTCCTGCTTCTAATACACAAGGTAATGGAAAACAACAAATGTAGACACAGCAATGCATAAAGTATTTTCAGTGGGTAGACTGCTGGACTTTGCATAAGGATGGGTGTGTGTACTAGTTACAAAGACATTGATCGTACCAGTAGACTGAAATACAGTACAGTTTGAATGCAAAACTACACCCAGATTAAGGTAAACACACTGTTTACCTCTTTACTCACTGGAGTTCATCCTACCAAGCAGTTGGGGATCTATACATGTTAGCAACGCAATTTAACATTAGTAGAAAGACATAATTGAGCTTCAAGATCTTGAAAAGGGTGACTTAGTTGGACTGGACGGTTTAAGGACTTTGATGCAGAGGCCGCTCTGAACTTCTGGAAGACAAAGAGCACATTGTTGGTTCTTGACTGAGATCAAGGTTAGGTGGCAGTCAAGCAACTTAGACTAATAAAATATGTGGGGAGGTTGATCAGCAACATTTTATTTTATGTCTAAAAATGGAAGCTGTTCCTGCTGTAACAAGTCTGTCAAGACAGCCTTTCATCCAGTCTCATCAGATGTTCTAGGGGGCAGCTTCTCTGTAAAGGAGAGAGGAGGCTTCAGCTATCCTGCCTCATTTATGGCAGAGGGAAAGTTGGCAGAAGTAAAAGACACCTGTCTGTCCTGTATATTCAGTCCAAAAAGACTTAAAACAGCATTTTTCTTAGGTAGGGACAGTAACATAAAAAGCGGTCAGGCAAAAGTGATAATTTCAACAAAATTTCCAATTCATGGAAAGCTAAATTATACATATTCTGAGAGTCAGACAGTAGTGGACACTGCTGAAGAACAGATAAAAAGTTAAATACCAGTGCTTTCAAAAGCATAGAGGCTACAAGATCTAGTCCAATTTTTGAGTATATAGTTTAATCTCTAAATGTATGAGATAAGTTAAATAGCAAGAACTGAAACCACTACTTGGGGTATTATTCCACTAACAAAAGGACTACATCTATTATATACATAAAAGCAGTGATATATCTCTTTGCAAATATTCCAGCAGTTATGAGATGTCTTGGATAACTCATTGTATAGCTGCAGCCCCAGGCAGTCATTGCATTCAAGCAGGGCCTGGTTGCGATAGGACAAGGATTGATTTAGATATGAATAAGGAAGAAGATTTTTACCACAATGGTGCTGAAACACTACAACAGATTTCCCAGAGAGATCATGGATGCCCCATCCCTGGAAACATTTTAAATCAGATTAGAGGGGTCTCTGAGCAACCTGGTCTTGTTAAAAACGCCCCTGATCACTGCAAATGGGTTGGACTAGATGACCTTTAAAGGTCCCTTCCAGCCCCAACTACTCTGTAATTCTCTGATTTAAGAATCGTCCACAATCCTCAGACTTGAATGCATGTTTAATAAATCCTTTTATTGTTCAACTGAAAATGATTCTGTGTCCACAATCTTGCCCACCAGAGAAGGTTCTGAACCACAGTACCAGCAGGACTTACAGGAGAAAAACATTTCACAGATTTTAAGATTGAGCTTTTCTAGTTTATGAAGTAGATTAGGCCACATGGCTGGATACTAGGAGATGCTTCTACTTTAATCAAGACACCACACACATAAGTAAGAAAGAATAAAAGCTACACTTTAAATAAGCAGAGCTCACCAACACTGCTAGTAATGCTAACTTTGAATAAGTTTCATTTTTTCAGTTAGAATCAGCCCCAATTCTAAAATATGCCAGAAATTCAACTTACAGAAATTAATTTTAAAAAAACACCTTGGAGAGAGCTTTAACAAGCCATCTTTTAAGTCAGTACAGATTGTAACTTGGTATAAAGATTTCATCTCTTATGGTTAAATAACCTGCAGCTGAGAAGAATGATTTCAATGTTTTTTTCATTTTCAGGATACACCCACCCATATTTGTAAATTTAATTATGATGTTCAAAAGTAGACACTTTTCACTTTTCATTTCTATGTGCATAAAAGACATTTCCATGCAGCTTATTCCTTTTTTCCCATACCTATAGCTGAAGAGCAAGCTAAAATGGCAATCAAGAGCCCATCATAATAGATATATTCTATTTTATATGGTTTTATAATTTACAAGAAATATTTGGAGGTAGAGAATGTAAGTATATGAGAGAATATTCACATGATGAATATGAATTATCAATCATACTCTTCACAGATGGGATACTTCAGTTTTCAAAGAATAAAAAATAATCCTCTGTTTTAAATAGTATATGTTCACTGAGGCTGTATAGGAAGATTCACAGAATGATGAAAAGAACTGCATAATAATTAGGTACACTATAACCCAAATTACACATTATCTAGATTGAGGAGAGCCTTAGGGATCTGAAGGCTGAATGGGAAGAAAGACTCCCACTTAGAAGTAAGGCAATAATGGAATACTAAAAAGATCATCCTCAGCACTCTTCAGGATGACACAGAAGAGATTTTACAAGAAGCCATGGCAGCATCCTCACCATCCACACTGCCTGTGGGCCAGATCTTCCAGGTGGGATGACAAACCAGCTGCTCTATCACCATACAGTCATCACTCTAGTCTCACCCTGGCTGCATCCAGCCCTTGAGAAAGCACAGAAGTCTGCTCAGCCATTTACAACCAGCAGTCAGTTTCCCAGGAGGGCTCAGATACGTACAAAAGATCAGGGAAAGCATTAAGTGTCTGAGAACGTTTATGCAAAAATTCACATCAGTATTCAAGAAAAATTATTCATATTGCTAACTTAGAAGTTCTTATTATGTTTAGGAGTCATCCAGTTAAAAAACAAACTAAAACTATATGGCTTAGCTGAGCAATCCCAGTGCGAATTACAAATCAAGAACAGTCTCATAAAGTTTGAGAGTAGCCTGTAGGGTGAAAAGCCTCATGTACATGCCTATACTGAAAAATTCAACATAATCAACAACTTCATTAAGAAAACAGTGCCTAACTGTAGGCTACTCACACACAGAAAATAAAATTGGATTCAGTACTTTTTTTCTGGTAAATAGCTGGTCTTCTGCTGTTCTGCTAGTGTGAGTTAGGAGTGCAGAATTGCCCAAAGCTGCTACAGCTAGTTAGCTACATAAGCAGACAGAAAAATGGAACAGTATTAGTATGACTACAGCTAGTAGGAGGTAAGGGTGCATTTCTTCCCCTCTATTAAACTCTTCTGGGGTCCCATTTGAATAACTGTGCTCCCCTTGGGGCTTCTCACTGAAAGAAAGGTATTGGAACATAGGAGAAAATCCAGCAGAAGACCCCAAAACGTTCAGATGCAGTAGCACGTGAGATAAAGGAGAGGCTGAGACAGCTGGGTGTCTTCACCCTTAGGACAAGGCTCAAGCCAAGATTTTTACTATTACCTGATAAGAAGGCAGAACCAGATTCATCCTGATGCTGCCAAGCAAGAGGATAAGAGGCAAAGGACTGAAATCGGAACATGGACAATTATGAATTATGATTAAAGAAAAAGGAAAGGAAAAAAAAAAAAAAAGGAAAAAAAGGAAAAAAGAACTTTATGGTCAAATACTGGAAGAGGGGCAAGAGAGGTCGTAGATTCACAATCTGTGGAGGTGCTGACGACCTGATGGACATGGCCCTGAGCAACCTGATCTGACTTACCTTTGGGCAGAGGGTTGGACTAAATGATTGCTGGAGTTCCCTTCCAACCTAAATTACTCCATGGTTCTATGACCTTAAATGCACACATATATAAAATAAAAAGCTAAACACTAACATAGAGAACTTACTTACTCAAAAGATGAAATAATGAATCTCTTGTTGGGGAGCAGAAGATTAGGCATTACTATTTGAAGTTATTCAGTGTGCCAAGCATGTCAAGACAGGTGACATTTAAGACTTTAGGATATACACTAAAAACCATGAAAACAAGTCATAATTAGCAAGGTCTTTCAAAGGAGAAGAGCACAGGTTATCCAAGTACAGCATTTTAAATTACTTGTTGCTTGTGGGCCTAAATTCTCCTCCAAAGCCAATCAAGAAGGGTTTTGATGGTATTTGAGAAATCTGCACTATAAATATGTAATTCATCTCAGCTTGTTCTATATACTGGACCCACACAGATGATGAAAAAGCCACTTCAAATCACTCAAAAAAGTTTGAGAGTAGTTAATATTTTGCTCTGACTTATGTCAGCAAGACAGAAATTTATATGGGTAGCAATTTAGTTTTTATTCACAAAATAAAAAGCATAAGAGAAAACTCTCAAGTTCCCAGTATGTACATCATTTTGTTCTAAAAACTTTCTGGGACAGTGAACCGATTGCATTAATATGCAAAAATCAGACAGCTATAACTATCAATTTGAAAACTAAGTTTAATATTGACTGTCTTAGTGAGTGAAAATAAATAGTAAACTCCTATTTATTTATCCAGTAAAATAATATTTTATTTCGTCTTTTGAAATGTGAAGGAAATCAAAATATTTAAATAACATAGGAAGGAAAGGAAATTACTAAATTACAATTTTGTTATTAGTAACAATAAAGCCATCATGTGCTGTTCAGAAAAGTAAAAAAGTATATTTTTAAATGTTATTCCAAATGTCATAGAATTAAAGCATAATCAAAATCAATGTAAGACCAGAAAAGGAAGGTCAAAGGTGTATGCCCCCATCTCTGAAAATAATACTGGTGAACTGGTAACAACAGAGGAGAAGGATGAGGTCAAAAAAGGTTTTGCCTTGGTCTTCAGTGAAAACTCTCTTCCCACCTCTTGAGTGGATGGACAGCCAGACAGAAGCTGGGGGAGCAAAGTGTCTCTCACTGTAAGTAAAAACCAGATTTACAACCACTGGAAGAACCTGAGTGTGCAGGGAACATAATACTATGGGACTGTGGAGGAGCAGGCACAAGCATGTTTTTGTCTTAGACATTGTGACTAGTGTGACGGAAAAGCTGTGGCTGGAAGAGAGGGTCCTGCTGAGGTGGGGCAGTGCTCTTCTGAGACAACTTCTGGTTCCACCTGGAGACCTGTGCTCAGCATGTCCAGGCTGAGTCTCACTCTCCCACTCACCTCCTGGAGGTTTCAAAAGGGGCTGGCTGTGCATGTGCCAAAACATCTATTTTGCATAAGAAGTGTGCACCAGGTTAACTATGGAAGGAAGTGCATCAGTGCCCCTCCCCTGTCTTCTGTTTTTCGTCTCTTTCTCTTTCTTTGTCAGATCCATCACAGGATCTAAGGACTGATGATATTATTTGTTCTCTTTTTTTTTTTTTCCCTTTATTTCTCTTCTCTCTTGCTTTGTCTGGGCAAAGTGCAGCAGTCATACTCTATCCCATACTCCATCCTGAAGGACAGGGTGTCATCCAGAGGGACCTGAACAAGTTCAAGGAGTGGGCGTCTGCGAAAGTCGAGATTTAAAAACTCCAAGTGCAGGGTCCTACACTTATGTTAGCACAATATCAGCACAGGCTGGGGGATGAACAGATCAAGAGCAGGCAATCCGAGAAAGACTCGGGGGTGCTGGTGGGTGAGAGGCTGGACATGACCCCACCATGAGCACCCACAGCCCATAAAGCCAAGCGTGTCCTGGGCTGCATCCAAAGCAGGGTGGGCAGCAGGGAGAGGGAGGGGATTCCGCCCCTCTGCTCTGCTCTGGGGAGACCCCACCTGCAGGGCTGCACCCAGCTCTGGGGTCCCCAGCACAGGAAGGACCCAGGCCTGTTGGAGCAACTCCAGTTGAGAGGCACCAAAGTGATCAGAAAATGGAGCACCTCCGCTATGAGGAAAGGCTGAGAGAATTAGAATTGTTCACACTGGAAAAGAGAAGGCTTCAGAGTGACCTAACTGTGGCCTTCAGTACCTGAAAAGAGCCCACAAGAAAGACGGAGAGAGAAAATTTACAACAGCATCTAGTGACAGTACAAGGGGGATTGGCTTCAAACTGAAAGAGAGTAAGTTTAGATCAAATGAGGAAGATCAATATTAGGAAGAAATTCTTTACTGTGAGGGTGGTGGAACAGGTTTGTTGATGTCCCATCATTGGTCATTGGTCCATCCAAGGCTAGACTGGATGGATCTCTGATCAGCCTGGTATAGTTGAATATGTCCCTGCCAATGGCATGTGAGTTGGAACTAAAATATCTTAAAACTCCTTTCCAACCCAAACCATTCTATGACACGCAGAGAAGCAATATTTTCCTGCCTTTTTTATTATTATTTTTTTCTGCTACAAGACAAAATAAATTCCAAAAAAAGCTGCTGTTGAACTGGAATCTTTACTATCAAGGGATTAATATTTATGGGAAAACATTTTGTATTTTGAGGGATAGTCTCCTGGGCTATCACTGTGCTTTTAGCACTGCAGATGTCTCTGAACGTTTCCTCACAGCCAGTTGCTGTAAAAATAAGTATATACAGATGGAAGTACAGCAAAATGATGCAAAGTTACAGTACCCCAGGCACTAATATTTTATGCACTTTTTAATGTTACATGTAAAAATTTTATGAGGATCTACTCTGCAAACCAACTCTATCTCTGTTCCTGGGGGTTAAAGTGTGGCTTTATATACCACAAGTATTTCGGGTGAGATGGTTTGAGAACCTAGCAATGAATGGAAGAAATCTGTTTTCCGATTCCCAGTGGTGGGTATATCATATAAGCAGGAATTAATAGGTTCTGCATTAATTCCTTAAATTAAGTGCTGGAAGAATCACTGTGATAACTGAGGCCAGCTGGATGATCTCCTCTCCTTTTAATCTATAAATGTGAACATGGCTGTTTGATTGAGTGTCCAATCAAGACAACAAGTACAACACATGCAGTAACCAGAATACAAAAGTAGATCAGGGAGCCAACAGCAGCTTCCAAATATTAGTTTAAAAAATGAGAACAGGCTAAACAAAGGCTTTTAGCATAGCAAAAAACCACCTGTAAGTATTCTTCTTATGTAAGTCCCATACTTGCCATTAAGACTTTCCTTATTCACAGAACCTTTCCAAAGTCTGATCAAGAAGCTTTTTACACCACATTTGCAATGTACAGAACTTACAGCAATGGTTTGCTGGTATCTCATAAGTTGGAAGCGAGAAGAGTGGTGTCAAGCTGTGCTAGCCAGATTCCAGATCTGTACCAGTACCTAACCATTTCCTTCACCTTCACAAGATATTTTCTAAGCCATTGAGTGATATAGCTACAAAATGCAGAGCTGACAGCATGGGCAGAATGATTTGGAACATGCTTACCTAAACCTTAATTTAACCTTCATTAGCAATTATGAATTGGTTGATAGCTGTAATTCAGCAAAGCTTCTGATGGAACACAGTTTCAAAACATTAGCAGTAGGTGATTTACATTTAAAATTTATTGTACAATCAAATTGCTACTATTATATTAAAGGTGTGGTGATTTATCATAACCCAATTAGCTGAAAAGCCTGATAATCTATATTAGTGTCACTTCAATACACTAAGAAAGCTCAGACTCCTACTAAGATATTATTTCATTTATTAAAGGAATGCAGATCTTTAAAAAATGCATGTAATGTCTGCTGACTTCTTGACTCTTTTCTAGGAACTTAGAAGATAAAAGCCATGTCCATGAGGAGCCTAATCTAACATCTCAGTCTTTTACATAATCTCGCATCCAAGCATGCAATGATCACAAGGCTAACTGAGAATAAAGTCTGCACTATTCATTTTAAAACCCTGTCTAGTACTTGTAACAAACTGTCATCTGAAATACTTACTATGTCTATGGCAATATATAGTCATGTACAACTATTTAAAATAAAAAATATTATAAACATTCTGAGGTATTTCCCCTTAAACTATGCTTATCAGCAGCATTTTGTTTGTGTACTCTAATGAACAGCAGTTAAGCATCCAAGTACTTCCAAAGCCTAAAGTACCAACAGGTCACCAATTAAGCAAACATCTTCACGACATAATCAGATAAAAGTCCACATTGCTAAAACTGGAAAGGAAAATGAAGAATTGAAAATGAAGTGCAAATATATACTCATGCTGCAGTATATCAGTTGATGCTGAAGCAGAAGATGCTGAAGCACTAATTTTCATGCGGAAATTATTTCCTTGGTGTCAATACCTACAGAGTGAATACCAATTTGAACATCTCAAATGGGACACTAAGGCAAATTGAAAAGTAGTCTCAGAGTCCCAGAGGTAATAGCGCTAAGAATCTTAGAAAAAGAAACAAATATAAAAAGTATATCTAAAGCAACAACATTTGTGTGTGACTCAAAAGTCACTGTAGAAATGTTGACAGTGAAATACAATCCATTTTGTCAATTTGCAAAACATCCTGTATACATAAATAGGCTCCATTGCAATTCACAATTAATTCAAAGTAAGACGTGAAGAGTTGATAATTTTATAATGTTACAAAAGTACATGCAATTTGCAACTAGATATTTAATAAAAGAAATAGAAAAAAAGTTGGTGAAGCAAGGCAGCAAATGTGTTTGCTAGCATAGATGTTGCCATATCAAAGATTTGCTAACAAAAGGGAAGAAAAAATTTTAATGGAAGTGTTGGCATACACCTACGCTGAATGGCAGGCTCCACCATGTTACCATATCTGTCCAGCAATCATCTTGAATTGCTGAAGCCACCCAAATCATAGCTAGCCAATTTTGGGGGGAAAGAAAAAATGTCTCTTAGAATACAATTATCCATTTCCAGAAGAATGACTAATAATCTCCAAAGTAGGCATTCCCTTCACTCCCAACAACTTTTACAAAAGTAAGATGCAATTTATGACATTGTAATACAGAAAAAGCAACTTCATAATTTCCATAACAGTGACAGTGTAACAGTGTAACAGTGACAAAATATAAAGTCCACAAGACTGTTGGGCATAAAGCTAAACTAAACAACAGGAGAGGCCCTGTTAAAAATTCCTCTGCAGTGCAGGGATATGTTTAGATGGAACTCAGGAGGTCTCCTCCATCTCTGACAATGCTAAGCAGTTTGCTGTTAGGTTCGGAGTGGAAAATCCTTGTGCTCTTGAAAACCTTGAAGGGAAACCTTTAAAAGGCAATCTAGAAATTCCCCTCAGCAAAGAATTTTATCCTGGAACAATACATTTGCTTACTCACCAGTGGCCCTTAAGCTATTAGCTGCCCTCTGGAAATCTCTTGGGAACAACTCCCTTCTTCCTGCTCTCAGTGATGAAGGCAGATATTTGTGATTGCAGTTTAGAGCACACTTGTAGTCAAAGCAGCAGTTAATCACAGATGACAGCAAAAAGCCATGATCAGTGAGAAATCACACTGAGAACAGGTAAAAATTTCCTTCAGATAAACCTGTAGCACAAGCAGGACAAAATATTATCCCAGACAAATTAATGTCTCAAGAAGACACATTGCCAAGCATCCAGGTACATCCATTGCCACGTACATCCAGTCCTTTGAAAGACATTTCCATGCATCAGATCCTACTGTGAGGTAATGCCCCTTGAAAATACTGCACCAGAAGGTCTGAATTGGCCTCTGGTTTAACCATATACTTTCCTATATGGGACAGGTAAACATCAAAACAGCACACGGTTTGTTGGTAAAGAGAATTCAAAATAGAGCATGCAAAGGTAGATGCTGCATAGATTCCAGCACAATTTACCATGCCAGACTTGTGATGCCACTTTAGCAACTAGCTGTTCCTCTCCTCCTATGGCTGCCAGTGGGCCAGATGCTTGCAGAAATAATAATTTAAGTGGGTATCTTCCAGCTAAAGGAGGAAAACATGAAGAAAAGGCCACTTCTGCTTCCTGAGAACAGCCAGGTGACTAGAGAAAACTGAGGGGAGGGTGAGTTGGAAAGGACAAAGAAACCAAAGCTAAGGAAAGTTACAAAAGAAAGAAAACACTGAAATACAATCAGTGAGTGGAAGATTTAAAGCAGAAGCAAGACTAAGAACAGAGAAGGCTCTCTGAAGGTGAATTTCTCAGGTACTATTTGTCTTATTCAACTTAGCTATTTCCAAAGTCCACATGTCAACTACTCACCCTAGGCTACCCTTGGGAAAAACAAGTTCTTAAAGCCATTTACACTCTAGAAGCATCTGGGGTTTTTTTCCTCCTTTGAACATTCAGGGAGTATAGATTCCTTTTTCAGAACTTGACATCTACACTTGTGACCTTTGAGAAGGAAACAGACTCACAACTGGCTAGAATGCACATAGTGTTATTAAAAAGAGGGAAAATACAGGATTAGACAAGTAAACACTTTGAATTTGGGCATAGATTTATCCAAATGTTTCTATACTCTTAAAATTATCATGGGAAATTGATATTGGTTTTTGGTTGGTTGGTTTCGGAATGGCTTTTTTTCTGAGGAGGACATTTCATTTTCCCTGTAAATATTTTCTTGGAGAGATACAAATATGCTTCATATTTTGAGACATGACATATGTCTCAACATAAAAATATGTCCTGAAAGTTCTGGATACTGAAGTTAATCACGCATTCAGACTGTTGGGGTTTTTTTAAAAAACAACTAGAATCACCTCTAAGTTTTGCTTTCTCTTGATTCCAGACTGTGGTAATTGGCTTGGTCAATTCCACATTCCAAATAAACCGTTTCCCTTTGCTCTATTTTTTAACCTTTTCAGCAATTTACTCTTTTATCCTTTAGGGAATAGGGCAGCAAACTTCAGGGTAGCATTTTCTGCTATATTCAAGGTAACCTACATCATGGCAGTAGCCAATTGATTGTCAAGCATTTGATATACAGACATAGCTTTCTTTAAGGTCATTCTTTACTTACAGAGATTTAACCTTCTGCCAATTTAACAAGAGGAAAGTGGAACAACCTTTGCCTAATAAGATGGTCTACCCTTGCAGCATTTAACAGTGGTAAATATTTCCCTCTAGGGTCATATTTTTGTCAATATGTTGAGATCAGAATTTTATCTCAGCACAAAAAAAGTTTTGTCCTTAAACAAATTCAAAAGGAGGTCATCTAGGCATCTGCTATGGGAAATGGATAAATATCACCTGGAAAACTTCAAGACATTATGGATGCCACAAGACATCCTCCCCTCTTTCTTCTAAAAAAATCTGTGGGGGAAAATGGAGAAAGGAATCAATGAGAAAGTAAAATTTATCAGTAAGGAAAAGAGAGGGGAAAATATGCACAATCTGCTTTGTTGCCAATAGTGTTTCTAGACAAAAAAGAGTAAAGTTTTTACAGTATGAAAGTGATGCCAAAATCATTTTTTGCTTTCATATTTCCTTCATATTTTCATAGTTCTGTAGACTATTGTTGTATAGTTATACCGTTCCTAGCTAACTCCAGTACTTTTCCTCCCCTGATAGGCAGAAAGACTGAATATATTCACCATATTCATAATATTATCTTGAAAGTGTGTTGTCACTATTGGACACGAAAGAACACAAGCACACACCACTGTTCTCAAGGTGAGGGAAAAAAGGGAAGTTTATTTTGTGACTCCAACATTTATAGTTTTCCAAAAGTGACAGCGGATTGGAGGGTGACAGTGACACCTCTCCAATGACACTGGTCAAACCAACAGTCTATCAACTCTCTCCTCCTCCATAAAGGAATGCAAAACAATCAGTTATTTACAGAAAGTGTGTGAGAAAGTTCACTACAAGAATGTCAACATCAGAAGGCTTAGAAAATCTTAAAAAACCAGGGTGACAGTGTGTTGTTTTATTTCTAGATCTTAAAGGCAGCAAAAGATCCAAAAACATGTCTGAAAGTTAGACTGAACCATTCCCATGGTTCACAGAGTGTCTGAATCAGGATCCTCTGTTTCTGTAAGATACAGCTGTTACATACTGGTAATACAATAAGTACTGAAATACAAATATTTGTTTCTTCTTGTTTTATCACTGCAACTAATAGTTCCCAATGTTACCTGTCTCTTAGACAATGCACATACATTGTTTTTCCAAATATTTTTGTTCTGTAACTGTGGTGTGCTCTGTAAATTCATCAACCTCTAAGTTGGGACCGCAAGTGCCCATAGTGCTGATAAATCTCTCAGCTCTGTTGTAGTTTACAGAGCAGATCCACTATATTTCCCCTACAGAAAAGCTCTAGTTGGTTTTGACATTCATGCTCTTTAAGTAATGTCATTTTTTGCATTGCAGCATTTCTGAGAGAAGCTATATATTTACATTTTAAGGATAGCTTTGCATTCTCTTACTATCAGTTTCTATCTTTGAGAAAGAACATGTATCTTCTCTGCTCTCTCCAAAAGCTGTTAGATATGACATCATTCTGAGATTTTTCTCACTATTCTTTGAAAAAAAAAAAAAAGACTGCAATGATTAAAAGAGCACCACATATTAAGAATCACAGCTACAATGAAACTGTGTGCTGACTATAGTTCTATTTGTAGCACTTGAATATTACTAAAACATAAAGTCAGAAAAGGAAAAGTCATCTTCTATTCCTTCCTATTTATTTGTATACTTCCTGGGATTTGTTCCCAGCTAATTTCTACCTAGATTTAGCTAAGAGTACAGTCTGTAGGAACTTATTTCATATTCCAAATAGAAGAACTGTGGCAGAAGCAGAGAATAATAGCATAAAATTTACATTTATAAGAGTAGGTAGGAAGGTTTATACAAGGCATGCTAAGTATCTGAAGTAGCATATGCTGTTCCACGCTCAACCAAAGAGTAAACTAACCTCAGAGATGCTCAGTCTTCCTATTTCTGACACAGAATTTGTGTAGAGGTGTGAAAGCTAAGTAGCTTTACCTTGCTGACTAACCAGTAAGACAGAAATACTTTATTGCTCTTACTTTTCTTACGTCGATTTGAACAGACAGACCCTAAAAATCTGCCTGCAGCTGACACTTGTTGGAACAAAACTTAAATTAAATTACTACTATATAAAATATAATGAAATTATGTAAAAGACAAACCAGAGTAGATTTTTACATTAATGAAGCATTTGAGACATTGAGCATTGAACATTCTCTGGCACCTGTGCCATAATATGAAGTGCTATAACACAGCACAGTTTGGGGCTTTTAAAAATGTTTTATTCTTGATCAGAAGCTAAAGCAACAGGAAAAAGAAAAGAGCATTTTGATACCAGGGATAGTTGTTCTGGTATAAAAGATATTAAACTGCTACAGAACTGCTTATCTATGTAGAAAAAAAATAAGTTTTAGACAGAATAGTTTCAATATCCATATCATAAAGGTAAGAAACTGGACAAGAAATCAGCTATAGGCAAATATTTTGAGTTTGGGAATTTTTTATTATTAGGAACAGGTAGCAGAAATCCATATTAAACAGAAACTAATAGTTTGGTCAATATTGGAAATGAGAAATTAATTTAGTGTTTACTTGTGGTGTGTCAATTCAATTGTGTAAGAATGAACACATGTTCTTAGGCAAAAGAGCATACAAAGGCAATGTAAATCAATGCTGTTTTGTCTTTGAAAATTGTTATTAGATTGCAACAACAAAAACATTCCCACAGTTAGGAAGCATAAGGTTAGCAGTCACTTGGCAGAAGGCTTGTAGACATCAATCTATTCATACCACACAACCTACAAGGAAATGTTGCAGCGTTACCCCAGCCCTAGGCAGCCTGGGAAATACTTGCTTTGAATCTGTAAAAAAAAGCTAATTTACCTCATTTCCCTCAGGAACAGTATGTGAGAGAAATCAAGGAATATGTGGAGATACTCTTTCCACAGCCTCAGATTTACCTTTTCCAGGCTGTGCAACACAGCAGGTATTGAAGATCTGGCAAAAGAATCTTATGATCTGAACCTTTATTGCTTACAAAAAAACAATTAAAAGGAAATTCAGCCATCAGATAAAGGCTTATGACATGCCCAGGATGATCAGAGTGGCTGACAGAAAAGGGAGCTGGAATTTATGCATGCAGCTGTTCTTTAGGCTAGGGACATAATTTGTGTTTACAGAAGGGAAAAAGAGGAGTCCCCCTCCTGCACTCGAGAATTTTTAAAAAGTAATTGCCAAAGTTTCTAAACACTTCAGTCTCAACAGAATTGCCAGATTCATACCAAGCTGTATAAAAACTCCACAATTTGAATTATTAAAGATGCTTCAGTCTTAAAAGAAGCCAAGACTGAAAAGACCTCCTTGAGGTACTTACACCACTCTCATTTGTGTTAATTGCCAAAATATTAAAGGAGCAATTTTGCAGCTTGAAAGAAAAGAAAGATAAAAAGTAAACAGCAGAAAAGACAGACCCCTTGAGTATCTAAATATTGCAGGACTTTCAGAAAACTTGTTCTAGCACAAACACAAGACTCAGCTGCATGAAAAGGAAGTCTCCAAATTTTGCTGCCACTACCTGGACAAATAACACCCTAATTGCTGTAGGTGTAACTGATGTGGTTATTTTTACTCTTCTAAATATTAGCTGAACTGGCTGAAACCTAAGCATGCATTTTGTAAGTAATATACATTGGTTTTTTTAAATGTGCAAATATTTTCAAAAAGGGGATGCTTAATTATAAAGGAAGAAGAAGAGACCTGTTTTATTTTGTTTGTAATTACAATTAACTAACATAGCTCAAGTCTACCTGCTTTTGTAATTAATTTTCAAGAGATAAAAAAATATTCATTATGGAACATCTTACAAAAGACTATGAAGTATTTGGATTCTGCAAACAAAATCCCAGCATAAATCCCTCAGCAGATGTAGTGGATAAAATGACTAAATTATATCATAGCAGAAACATAACTGCCATTACTACTTCCAAAGCCGTTTATAGAGATCTTGAAAGCACCACTTCTATAAAACAAGGGGAAAAACTTAAAAGTAAAAAGAAAGGGAAAGGGAAAAGCAAAGAGAAAGAACATCTATGTTGTTTATATATGCAGAGTGTGAGCATATGCAGACCTATAAATTTATATATAACTTCCTGTGAAACCAAGTTGGAGCATTAAATTATGGACTGCAGTCACAGGAAGTATCTGCAATGTCCATTAATTTGCTCAGGAAGAATACTCGCCCTATCTACTCTGTACAAGGTCCTGATCTCCAAAAGAGGTCCCCAGTGATCTCAGTGTTCATTTGTGGAGAAGCATTTTGTGTCAACCATTCATCTCAAAAATAAAACCACTCCTAGGAGCAGTAGCCACAGTGTGTCTCCTTTATTCACAAGTGCTGCTCTGGCTCATAAAAGCTGTACAAGGGGTCTCTATGGATGACATGTCAATGACAGCCTCTGCCTCTCAAATGAACTATGGTCTCTACTCAGTCAAAATAGTCAAAATATTATCCCAAAAGCTTTTCTTCCTGGCAGCTCAGACTTTAGCCTGCTTCTGCTTGTCCATACCTGTTTTTAATTTGTCATGAGTATTTCAGTAGACTTAAATGGAGATATTAAAATTTTCTATTTTAGAAGCATACAGACAACATTTGTGGGATTGGGGTCATTTTACCAACATCAATACTTTTGGATTTCTGATTAAAAAAAAAGAAAATATCTATATACAGATCTGAAAAGCCATGAATCAAGTACAGCTACTCTGAGAGCTGTCATGACACATAACATCAACAGCCTTCTCATTTAAGTGCCTTGTTACTCAATTTCTCATTTTCTTCTTTTATCCAGATAAATATAAGTAGAAATGCTTTCATAGCAATATACTACTACAGGAATATTGCTTGTCTTGAACTTTGTCTAAACCTATCTTGGTTCTAAAAGACTGCAGTAGGAAACACTTCAAAATTTACTTCCTGACAGACTTCCGCCACCTATTTCTGCCTTAAACATTCCTCACCAGCAGCAAGACTTCCATTACCCCAGTAGGCTGACCAGTCTCAATATGAAGGCTAAATTAATGGGGAAAAAGTTCTGAGAAACATAAATACTTTTCAAGATTCTAGAACCTTACCCATGCACACAGATACAGGATGTTGAGAAGGACGTATATGACCTTTGTCATCCTTGGACAGCTTAAAAATCATTGAAGAACCACTCGCTATATGGACCTGGCCTCCAAATGTAACCTGCAGCTATGTCCTGAGTATAAATCAAACAAGATGAAAAAGGACAACTCCAGAAAGTCTGTAAAATCAAGTAGGAATGTATCTGTGGGCCCAGATCTCTTCTTGAAGATAACCTGGGGATCAGGACTGTGAAGGTGCACAGTCCCATGGTGCGATCCTGTCAACCGAGATCTTAAAGCTTGAGGCAACTGCAAAGAAAACTAAAAATGAACTAACTCCTTGCCTTGCTCTAATTTTCACTCAAAAACTGGATTTTTCTGACACTCTTCAGAAAAAAGCAACAGTTGAAAGTCAGTAGAGGGGACAGAACATCTGATGATATTATCAGTGGTATCTAGGTAAGATTGGTTTAAAACAAAGTATAAAACTAAAATAAGAATGCTAGATATTTCTCTCCTGCCACATAAGCAATAAAATGCATAAGGATACATTTCACTGTAAATATTATTGGAGAGATTCCCCTTACATAACTAGAATTTTTAAAGGTCAAACATAGATTCACTGGAGAAAAAAAAAAAAAGACAAAAAGAAAGCACTGCCACTGCAACATTGTTCTCCTTGAGGGAAGTTACTGATAAATTTATTTCCATAAACAGGTAGCAGCCTTGGTTAAAAGTGGACTGATATAAACTAAGCTTTTAAAGCTATCAGTTCTAGAAAATCAAATCTATGAGCTTTGAAAAATGCTTATAATTTTACATTCTCTGGTACATCAGCAATGGGGGATAATGTGCAAAGACTATCACGAGCTTTCATTTCAGCCTAACTTTTTTTTTTTTTAGGTACTTTACAATAAGAGCTTTCCAGCAAAAAAATGGCTGTTCAGAAAATGGACAACACTGAACAACAAAGGAATCTATCTATATTTTCAGAAATTCCCACCCTAGATCATTTTGCACATCAATACATAAATCAATGGGGAAAATTTGCATGTAATTAAAATATAATAAAGCATGTATTCATGTGCAAGAGTACATCCAGTTACACTTCTAGAACTTACCCTAAGCCATTGGGAAAAAGAATCCCATTGCATTCAAAGGTGATCAGATGGCTTCTTCAGGTTCTTGCCTACAGAAGTGCCTGGCTCACTTGCTGTCTAAACAGAGACAAATTCAGCAGGACAGAGAAAGGTAGGAACAGAACTGAGTTGACTTCAGTGTGGCACAGAGTGAATTGCTCCTCCACAGGCACATGAGGAAGCTACAAATGAATAAGACATTCCCACCTTCTCAAATTATTGAGACAAGCTACCTGCTAGAAAAGTATAATCAGAATGAAATTTAAGATCTACTATGACCATGACTGAACAATACTGCAGATAAACTGAAGAACACACATTTCCTGGAAAATATTCATTAACAATTTTGATCCAGTAGTAATCACACAATTCTACACGTAAACACTGAAACTTTTGTGTGTGATTCTTTTTTCCATTTATGTGAGTGCATGCTCAAGGTGAGTATATACTGCACTCTTTTCTTCCAGGGGAAAGACAAAAAGGGTTTTGAAATCACAACCAGGTCTAGCACATCATGTCTGATATCCAATGCACTTTGTGAGGAAATGTCAAATCTCTGCTTTTATACCCAGAGCTGCCATAATTCTTTTAGAAGACCAGGTATGTAAGAGAGAGGAACTCACACAACTTGAAAATTACTATTAATTTCTCTATTAATGGTAAAATCAGGCAACAGAATGAAGGAGAACACAAGGGAGATCAGAACAGATGGAGGACAACAGAAATCACATATCATAATACTCTAACAAAATCAAATAAAGAGAAATATTATTTCCTCTTTGGTGATATTTCAAATACTAAATATGATTAGTCAGTAATGAGCAAGAACACAGGTCTTTCCCAATCTCTCCTCTCCCCACTATGAAAATGCCACTTCATTTTCAAACTTTGCAGTGTAAAAATCTAACAAGAATGAATCTCTATAATTCAAGCATGCATCACGAGAAGTGTAAACTGATGCTTCAAATATGGAAACTCAAGCATTAACAGATATAGTTGTGACAGCTGAAGCATAGAAATAAAGCCAAAAACAGGGGGGGAAAAAAAAAGTAAAAAAGTAAAGGAAAGGAGAAAACACACAGATAACATGTCTATTCTACCAAGGATGGCAAAGAATCCTTCTCACACATAGACAGATGCCCCACTATGAGAAGGAAGAGAAATCTCATCCTTAATTTCAGCACCAGGGGCCCAGCTTTCAGGAGCCTGCTTTTAGTTTCTGCTAGTGGTGTCTAACCTCATCAGGAAGCTCTGCTGAAATCCATTCTCCTTGGGATACTGTGCTAAGCAGCCAGAAACTGATTTCAACATGCTTCAGGATGCCCTGCTGAAAGGACTCCTTCTGCACTGGAGTCAAATAGTTCAAGAATTTAATGCAAAAATCGTAAGGGCAAACATTCATTAAATAAAAATGTTAAAGTCAAATATGCTGCATTATTTTTCAGGCAATTTCAGATACTGGGCTACAATGTCTCCTCACCTGGGTTTTATACAACTCTGTCTTGTTTGTTTTTATATATATGCTTAATATTTAGAGCTGTAAAAATAATATTTACACATAATATAGAGAGAATTTAAAGAATACTTCTTGTGATTTTGATGATGCCTTCCTAATTGCAAAATATCTTAAGCACCCATTCTGAGGTTTAGTAAATGGCATTTTCTACTGTAAACCACTCAAATAAGTATGTCAAGGTTCATAATTTCTTCTTTTTCTACTACCATACTGAGATTATTGCAATTATCTAATTTTAAATTTTAGGTTTCAAGGCTAAGTGATTTTTAACATATTAGATAGATACAATTACTTTTCTTGCATTGTCTAATTACTGTAAAGCCAGCTGTCCACATTCAGATATCTTTTTTAGTCTAATCAGAATTGTGATCAAGTTATCTTTGCTATTACTGTGTAGCCTTTCAGTTTTGCTAATTGTTTCCTACTGGTAGTTTTACTATGATCTACCAAGACTCACTCATGCTAAAGGCAAGTAAGTAGTCATTTTGTTGATTCAATGGAATAAAAATATGATGGTAAGAGATACTCATTCAAACTAAATAGCACCCTGTACTCTAATATCCATTACAACTTAAACATTTGGGTATTCAAATCACAGACTTAGGAGTTATCTGTTTGCTTTAGATATTCACCAACTGATACATAGCTAATTGAATCAAATAACCATTACCTTTATTTAATAATTAATAGATTAATTTAGAATATTAATATGAAATATATAAATTTATATATTTTATGTAATAATGAGTTTCATTAATGAAAATAGAAAATTTTTCTACTTGTATCAATTCTATTATTTTAGTACAATCCTATGTCACTACTTAGTATCTAAAGCGAAGTGCATGTATATGATAGATATGACAGGCCTGATAGATATGATAGATAGATATCTGATAGATAAGATAGATAGATATGGCAGATCTGAATCTACTGCTACACAAACCAGCAAAAAATTACCATCAGAATATAGTATTCATAATATGTCTCATTAGAAAATCAACATGTTCTTCAGTCAAATTTTGAAATTTGATATAAGTGTTACATAGCTAACACCACCACTGACTACTAAAGTGGACATTCCAAAGAAAAGCCATTTTTTCTGTATTGCAAGAAAAATACTGGCACAATTCAAGAAGGAATAAGAGTGGAAGCTTGTGCTCTCCAATTTTCATCATTAGGTTCTATTTCTAAAGAAATTTATTCTAGGAATTGTAGAATAACACACTGATAGAAGGCATATTTTACAGTGCCTTCTTGGAATAGGGCTACTTGAAAATCTCTTTAGGAAAATAGATTGTCTAATGTTTGCTATATTGCAACATTTTATCAAACACTTCCCATTTTTCTTACTAGTAAGGACTCATAAGAATAAGAAAAAAACCCCCACTAATTACATAATAAATTTGTGAACCAATAAAAGCTCATTTTAAAAAAAACTGCAATCCACTTGTTTTTTTCCAAATCAATCCCAGTTTACATTTTATTTTCTAGAGTCTCTGTCTAATTAAGAATTAATTCTAGATCTACAAAGGGACTTTGACACCAAAATACTTGAAGCAACCTGGCCAGATAGTGGATTGAACTGCCTTGTGTTAGACACCCACATTTACCAAAATGCAGGATGAGTCCCATCAGCAGACAGCACTGTCTATAGAAAAGCTTAGAAGAAGAACTAGTCTATACACCTGGATCTTACCAAAACACAAAACAGTTCATATAATTATAAATACACAAGCATATATGTTGAGGACTCACAGATCCAAAGTTTCTCCTGAAAAAACCCCAACATTTAAAAAGCCATTTATTTGAAAAACAAACTAAAAAGAGGTAGTGAGGCACCTATAAGGGTCATGGCGTCAGCACAATGACCACAGCTGCAGAAGTGCAAATTTTGAAAAGAAAGCCAAGTTTCAGATTAAAAAGACAACACACAAATCAAATACTGAAAGAGGGTTTAGGCATGTAGGCCATGGGATTACAGTAGGTAGAGCAGAACAATTTTCAAGGCAGGAGTTTCAACGTCATGCCCACTTTTGCTGGCCACTACCAGCAGTATGTCAGCAGTATTTAACTATCTGCCCTCCTAAAAATGCTCTGGTAGTCCTTTCCAGCTGATGGAAGATGAGATGTGAAAGCATCAAGATCTCTAGGTGTGTGTGAGAGGTATATAAAACAGGGTATGGACAAAGGTGTTAAAGTCTTGGGATACTTGAACTGAAACTCAGATCCCAAGGATGGCTCTGAAATCCCTCCTATAGCTCTGAAACCCCTCCAAGCACAGTCCCAGCTCTTGGCTAGTTCACCAGCTTCCCTAAAAAAGAGGACTGGATTTACAGGGTGAGGCAAGGGGAGGAATGCACTGCTGCTATGTCCCTCTGTGTGTGAAGCTGGGCACTAAACCTGAGCAGGCACATGTTGCTGAAATTTTGCTCAGGTTCTAACAACAGCATGTATGTCCTGGGGGTTATTTATCCTCTAACTCATATATTCTTTGGAAAATCATTGAAAAGATAGAGAGGATGCTAATTCATTGCTGGAAACAAGTCCCAGTGTTTTCAAGCAGCAAGTAAGTATTTATAAAAAAAAATTTTAAAAAGTAGTTAAAATATCTAAATATATGGTGACTGGGAGCACTGAGAAATAACAATACAGTTCTGTGGACTTAAGCTACCTCCCAGCTCGCAAAACAGTGGCTTTTACAGATTGTTTGTTAATAACAGTTTGAAACACTGTGGTAAACCAAGACCTGTAATTTGCAGTTTTTATTTTTAGAAATACTCATTGGAGCACTATGGCATTGACGGCTATGAAAAAAGAAATAAGAGAAAGGGGGGAGGAAAGAGTCCATGCAAAATTAAAAGCCTTTCAAGTTTCCTGAAAAGAGCATTTCAGAACATGAGGTTCCCCTATTTCTTAGGGGAAGGCTAGGAGCCTCAATTCAAGGGCATAGCATATGCAAAGCACATTCAGTGTGAAATGCCTGACATTGTATCACATTCATAAAAAAAGCTGCTGCTAGCAAAATAGATAGCCAAATTGAAACACACACCCCATTGCTATAAAAAACAGGGAAGGAAAACATCAGAAAAACTGATGGCAAGATGAAAAGCAGACTTTTTTCTTGCAATCTTTACTTAGTGCTGTAGTCAGAATCACACTGCAGAACAAGACAGTCCAGTCACAATTAATTCTGAATGGGGTCATTAAAGACAGAAGATACTCCTTCACAGCTTAATTTGTCATTCCTGGAAATTGGAAAGCCTTTTAACATTTTTGGGACACAGATGTGTTTCCAACAGTTTCTCCTCTTTGCTGAAATGCTCAAGAAGTCATTTTTGAATTGGTTTCTTCCCAGAGCTGACAAGTCCTGTCGCAGTTGTTTTTGTCAAGAGGCCCTGAAACCCCACTAGGTCATTGTAGTTTTGTTTTCTGAACCAGACTTATTTGTGTTCACTGTTTCACCTCGAATTGTCAATTGTAAAATTACATGCTGTCTTAAAAATTATCCTAACATTAGCAAATGCTCCCTCCCTCAGTGCCTGTTGAAAGCCATGCTGTTTGCTAATGTGACAGTGCAACTGCATCCCTTTCTTTTGCTTTTTACAATTTCCTCAATTCATTAGCGTCTTCTTGCGAATGTGCAGAAATGAGCTGTGCTAAACAGCCTCCAGAAAACAATAAATAACCCAAGTCACAAAAAGTAAACCCAATAGTCTCCTTCCAATTAGCACAAGGTTATTCAAAAGTCTTTGGTCTAAACTATATGGGAGCACTGATTGTGGATCATAAACGTGGGATACAAGCTCAGTCTGCTGGACCACTCATTTTCAGCAAAAGGCATGGAAAAATTCAGCCCACTTCCTCACATCTTCTTTGACCCCAAGGGCAATTCAACACTGCAAAACAAGAATGGGTTCATCTCTTATCTAGGTAATATTCAGTATGACATAATGTTCAACTTCAAATAAAGCACAGCTCAGTCATTGGCAGCACTCTCATCACTATGGTTCATGTTTAAAAGCATGCACAAATCCTTACAGACTCAAACTACAAGTCACTCACTCATGTACAGTGCCATCAGCAGCTTTGTGTGGCATGAATATTTCTGTGCATTTCATGTCTTGACAACAGCATTACTTCTAAAAAAGCATAGAGGAATAGCAGAAGTCCTTATGACTGCCCAGAGACTTCAGGGGACTCTGGATCAGATAATAATCAGCAGCCAAAGAATCAGAACATTTTGGCAGCTTTATTCTTTTTAAATTACCACCTGCTTCCAAAACCAATTTCAAAAGATCTAGCACAGGAGGTCTCATTATTACTTTCATGGGTGGATACAGTTTAAAAAAAAAAAAAAAAAAAAGAAAAAAAGCTCTTTCAAAATTGGATCTTTTTATTTCTCACCATAACTACTGTGAGACCACCTGCCTTTTATGCACTGTTTGTAAAGCCAGTGTCTTAACTGACATGAAATAGTTTCCATTTCTCTGGTTGGGAACATTTAACATCACTGAGTTTTCTTCTCATTGCGATAGAAAGCTTTGCACTGAAAGCAGCTCTGCAATCTCTCCTCCCTTGGGTCAAATCCTGCTAAGTTCTGCCCGTTCCTCTCAAATGGCTTCTGGCACTGTGCAACAAGGCAGCACTTATTTGAGAAAAACAAAAAAGCAAAACACACTTTGAAAAATTGTGTTGCACAGTATGGGGTGCAATTTGTCCTACTTGTATATGCATCCTTCTCCTGATTCCTAAGCAACATGCACACGAGTATGAACATAACAAGTGTTTAGTATTTTATTTCATGTCATCCTAAAAAGTTGAGGTTTTTTCCCTCTAGTTCTTTTAAAAGAAACTGTACTTGGGACAATTTTAAAATTCCATATATACTAATACAATGGAGAGGAAGGCTCCAGAGCCATGCTGAGCTCCATGCAGAACACACCTCCTTAGTCTGAAATACTCCTACTTGGAGTCTCCACTGCTGTGGAGATCAAAGCATAGAGGTAACCAATCTCTTGGGTGCCAGATGGGTTACACATCACTACATACAGTTCACAGCAGAATTTACATCAGTTTTATTTGCTACAAGCCTTATTCATGGCACATCTTCCCTGTGTTTCATTGTTTTACTTTGCTTTGTCTAAATCATGTTGCATCACTCAAAAATAACTGAATGCCTAATTTGGAAGCTAAAATCTCTTTCAACATGTGTAAAGATTCACAGACAAATTTACCAAGGCTGTGCTTTCACTTGCTAAGCAAAACAGCAAAAATCATTGTGGTTTTTTTCCTTGAGTTGTTATAGTTTCCTTCCTTTCCTTCCTGCATCTCTGATCTATTTATAAAGGCCTTTATGTGCAAACAGTATCCATCTATCATTAATTTTTTATTCCACAACAGCAGTTCTGAAGGATAACCAGTTAACTTCATTTCTCTTTAATATCTTCTAGGCTTGGTAGACCCTGTTTTTAAAATAATGGGTTTCCATGATTTTGTAAGCCATCTCTCTCTCAGTTCTACCTGCCCCTACACACACACCCTTTACAATTCTTGGAACTAAGTTACAAATACAGAGAAAAAAAAAAAGTACACAGACTGAATTTTCACTTAGGGAAAAATTATAAAGTAATGGTTTATTAACTGTTTAAATCAATGTGAATTCTACCATGATCTAGGCACATACTATTCTCCATTAAGTTTTGGGTTGTTTTTTTTTTTTTACTGTTATAAACATCTACAAGTCAAATCTAACTCAGATCATAAAGAAGCTATGCAGTGGTTCTGGCTGAATAGTACATCTAAGTTAAATAAGTACCTCTGTCTGTGGCAATTTCACCAGCTCCCCACATTCACCTGGAAAGGAGTCAGAGTGAAGAGTTTGGACATCCCACCTACAAATGCTACATAAGAGTTATATTTGGTGGATGGGCATTACTAAATGAATCACTGCACTTTGAAGAGTAAGACTCCTACTTTCTCTTGGTGTGCCATATCTTCACATCAGTCTAAAACATCACAAAGCACCAACACTCAGTGTCACACAGATGAGTGTCTTCAGGTGAGCTTAGGCCCCTCCTGAAATAGGACAGTCTTGAAGTCTTTTTTGACACTGAAAGTGGAACACCACATCCAAATCCACAAAATTAGTAAATTACTAGGCTGAGAAGGGCAGTTCTGGGTGAAGCTGTGAGAGATCCCATTCCCATTAAATTTCTTTTCAGGAATATTTGCTCTTTGTGGAGTGTTGATAGAGGAGCATCCCTGAGACAGGGAGAGGAGAGAGGAGAAATCTGTTCCACCTTCTGTTTGTTCCTGCTGGAGAGCAGAGACAGGTAGGCAGTCCAGCCCCAGGAAGATGCATATCAGGGAGGAGCACAAGATTAGTGAAGTAGATGCCAAAATAGCCACCAGAGCTACGAAGTTGGCATTATTTACTTTCTGGGAGTATTTTTAAAGCATTATCACCATTATTCTAAGTGTTATGGGACAGTTCAGTTAAGAAGCCCTCGTGTCAGGAGGGATGTGGAATGAAGAGTTCTTTAGGTGGTACAATCACTCAGCAGAAGTTTGTGTTCCCATTAACAACATCACAACAGAGGAAAAGAGAAGATAACTGCTCTTCTAAAAACTGGACACTTTTTCTATTCAATGCAATGGAAATAGGGGGACATCTACTGTACCAAGAACCTGGTATTCTTGGATTTTGTTTAATCTAGAACTAAATGTACCATTGAAGTGAAATATAGTATAATCAGTCCAGACCATCCTTTTTATTTCCTTATATTTCTTTCTATCTTAAAAATGGAAAATTAAGTTTTGAGGTACATTTCTTAAGCCCTTCCATAGATGAAAAAGGGTTAAAGTGAGACAGAAGAAAATAACCAATTTTTCACTATTTGTTCAGTTCTGTCATTGCTTCAACCACTGCATTTTAAAATTATGCCCCATATCAAAAATAATGTATAAAAAACCCCACATTAATATGGATCCATCTTCATGAAAATCCTATAGGATGGGAACACTGTGAGAACTGATGTTATAATGTATTATTACAAATCTCTTATGTTTTTAATAGAAGAATGAGATCTCTGATGAAACTTTCAGACAAAAATAATCTTTAGGCTTCTCCTTTCCAAACATAAGTCAACTAAGTTTTGAAGGATAAGTACGTCTGTTTTGCTATGGCAATCAATATCTTTTATACAGTTTTCTATTTCCTATGCTATGCTGTAATCTACTGAGAAACAACTGAGAGAGATTCAATGGCAGAGGTTAATAACACAAGAAAATATCACATCTAAGACAGCCTATTTGTGCGTGCCACAACAATGATAGCTAAGTATGCTGAAGGGTGCAAAGATAGAGATTAGGCACTCTGTAAATGTATTTTTATGTGCAAAGTCTACAATTTAAAAGCTTCCCATTTATACAGACTGAAAAAATCCTTTGAAAGAAAAAGAAGACAAACCAAGGGCTTCTTTGAAGTACTTCTTAATGCAGCTGGCAAATTACAACTAAGAAATTCAACAGATTTGGTACTGGCAGGAGAAGGACTAACTAATGTAACCAGATAGGTGACAAGCTTCAAATATTACTTTAATAGAATACTGATGTTACCAACAAGGAAAGAATACATGTACTTGAAAAAAAATAGACCATGACTAAGTCTCTGAACTGATAGAAAAACCAGAGACTACAAAGTGCTTTATGCTCTAGAAGCCTGTTTTACTCCAATAGCTGCACAGGGATTGACTGCCTCACATGCAGCGTGGACCACATGCAGCTGAAGTGGAAGACTGATAATGTAAGGCCTGAAGTTGACCGTACGCCTCCAGCAGGACTAATGATATTACAGTGATGTTACTGCACAGATAAAGGATCAAGCAGACAGGAACCTCATGGAGATCATGCTCATCAAGTATTTACTAAAGGTAACACCTTGTGCTCTGGCCCATTTCAGTCCAGGTCATGCTTCCTCTTAGCTAACACTGGTCAATTAACAATGTCAGTGGGCCCAACATTGCTCAGCAGTCAGATCCCAATGGCATGGGAACACCCATTTAATGTTGTCTGATGTTCCAAACACATCTTCAGGCTCATTTCTTGAGGATTACTGAAAGCTTGGGGTCCCAAAGTATAATCAAAGCAATAGTAAAACAAAATAAAAATGCTGACATATGATAATGTAATCTTTGGGCATCATAAAAGCCTGAAAACCATTGTCTCCAGTTGAAAATGAAGGAAATCTAGTAGCCTGGTCCCTGTGCTTTCTATGCCCCATGCACAAGCATTAGATTCAGTGGAAAAGCTTCTGTTGAGTCTGGGGTAAATATTTACTACAGCAGAAGGTGTTCCTGAGGCTGGGCAATTTACTTGGGTTCAGAAACATCACTCATCTTGTTTCTTTTGGTTTTTTTGCACCAGCATAGTAACAGTGAAGGTTATCAGTGTGAATAGTAAATGGAAATGCTTGGAGGGAACTTTGGGACTTTGGAGCTTCTTCAATGTTTTCTTTCCTCGCCTCAGCTGATGTCTTTTATTTGAGAGTTATTGAAGGCTGGACTATACATACCAAGAAATTTCCAGAAACAACCAAGACTGAAATAGGTAAATGCCACTTTTAGAATTACACTGATTTTTAGTATCTTGTTGATCAAGCTTCAGTTGAAACTTCAGTGACAGACTCAGCAACTGCTGTGGTTCGCCTGCCACCTTTCTTCCTTCCCCTAGGCATTGGTCTTAATTCATATTCATTTAAAAGGGAAATTTCTCTCTACTCCATAGGTCTCAAACAAGCAGTGGTGCTGTACAAATGAGTTGCCTTGAGAAGAACAAGAAAACTTTAATTTTGAATCATACCTTGCATCACCTTACCGGTTTACGAGGATGTGATTTCACTTATTTGAACAGGAACCATTTTTTATTTCTTCCAATCTGTGTTAAGAGGGTTGTAATGCTTGTTTAATGAAGCCTGGAGAAACAAAGGTGTTAGTCTGTTTCTGTCCATTTAGCAGCTTTGTTAGAATTTATAATACCTCTTATAAAATTTTACCCATTGTTTTTCAGCAGCAATATTTTTCAGTTTCACCAGAATTACTTTAAAGAAAGTCCTGCTCTTTGCAAGATGCATTATAAACAGCCTTCCTGAGGGCTTTGCCTTTTAATCTCATTACAATGATTTATTTGCTTTTATCTAATTTCTCTTTGAAAACAGGTATTTAAAAGTGATGTTTATAAATCTTTGTTATTTGTGTACTGAAAATTTTCCAATGGAATTCATTAATGTTTCTTTTAAACACCAAATACTATTCAAAAATGTAATTTTAGAAAAAAAAAACTACACTTATGTAGAAGTGAATGGAATATTTTGGATATGCATTTAGGACTGCTTTTCCAAGATTTTTTTTTTCCTTTTTCCCCTGCTTCATTTTAGAGTACTATGGAGTTTAGTTATATTAAGTGTTGTATTCATTAGGTGTTGTATGTATTTTAAACCTTACTTGAGTTACCATGTGATGCTGTCTTTTCAATTCTCTTGGCCAGAATATTTGAGCTGTCATCAATTGTGTCACTGAATATTACAATATTTGATACAAATAGGTATTTTTTAGCTTAAACATTCAATTGAACTGTCTACCCTAAAGGTAAAGGTTTGTCCTTGATAAAAATTAGCTTCCTCCAGGGACAGTTGAAGGTCATGGGGAGATCTTTCAAAACACTAAAGGCAGTAACAATTTGAGTTTTCTGTTTCACAGAATATTTCTTTGACCCTTTTTCATATAAAAAACTTACAGTAAATGTGGGCAGCATAAATTCAATAAAATAAAGCCAAAAAAAAAAAATTTTTCACTGCACACAGTTGTTCCTTCGGGGTACAGGGAAAATAAACATGAGACAGATGTTAGTAATTCCTGAAGGCATGGTAATGGCATGGCAAAGGGAGCAGTCTGGGAACCTATCAACACTGCAACTTTTACAGAGTAGGTGTGCAGCATATGCTTTCAATGCCATTCCTAGATCATTTTAAACAAGTTTTATTTTCAAAGCTGGTTTTTTTTTCATTTCTGTCACATCTCTTGTGCTAAGGGTGGAAAGCAGAGGAGGTAGGGGAAGTAAATTACTCATTCAAAGACAAAACTAGCAGGGTACCTTCTCTATGAGCTTCCAACAGCAGCCCCACCTGTCCCTCCTCCCACTGACTTAGGAAATTTTTGTGTAAAAAACACCCTAGTGATGAATATGGAAAATATTTCACTCTAGAACTGTTTTACACAATCCCAGAGCCTTGGTGAAGACTGAGAGTGAGGGGGCGTTGTACTTCTTGGTTTAGAGCCACAGCTTTAGTTGTGAACTCCTATTTTTTCCCCAGAGTTTACTCACATGTATCATACTGGCCTGGAGTCTCAGGAAATACATTTGAACAAGGAGAATAAATAATACAAGACTTTAAATACCATCACTGCTAAGATCACAGAAGACTTCTAAACAATTGTTTTGAGAACTTATTTTTGTCCTCACAGACTTACATTGTTTCTCTCTGTTACTGCTGGTAAAAGTCCCCATAAGAGCAACATAAAAGCATCCTTCAGGACTAGGTAAAAACAATCGGTGTTCAAAGCAAATAACGATCTGAATCTGCACCAAAACTTTGCAGAGATAATAAAATTCATGTTCTAGAAAATGTAGCTTGATATTCTTTATTGCATCATTTGGAACAGGATCCCATTTTTAAATGTTACTGAAAAATACATTAGAAAAGCGTAATCTGGTTTGCTTCCTTAGTCAGGAGATTTTCATATTACATAACAGTTTAGTTACTTATAAATATAAAATGTCCACTCCAAAGCCTTTCATACATGTTTTCAAAACTGTCTTATTTTGGCTATTTACTTGGACTTCTCGATGGGGGAAAAAAACACCTACATAAAATATGATAATGAGAATCAGCATAATGAATAATTTTGTGCAACTTCAGCTGTTGTAAATCACTTTGAAGCCTTGCAGCTCCTACAGTTGACAGTGCATTACAGAAGGGTCAGTATTTCCAAAATGTTTTTAACAATAGGAACTATTAGAGCATCTGAATACTGGCTGAGATTTCTAAACATAATTGGATTCTCTAAAAAGGTCAGTTTCTCTTTCAACACGTTTTAAGAGCAAAATAAAAAACAATGTTCTAGAAGGGTAAAACCGACAAATTCCAGATTCACTCCAGATGGTGTGGAGGTTTGAGTTTTTCTTTAAGCAAATCTATCTTCCATTTTATAATTTCAAAACCTGGGTAAACACTAAATAAATAAATACATATGCTATTTGGAAACCTTTTGTTAATATCTTTTTTGAAGACTTCTAGCAACTGTTTATGGTCCTGATGAAGGTCAACAGGAAAAATATAATAAACAGGTATTCAGTGATAATAGCTACAGGGCTCAAAGCCTCCAGACAATGAGGTTACTTATTTTCTGTAGCTATGTAGATTTCAAATAACAACAGGTTATGTGACATAACATAAATAATAGGTTTATGAAATCAATATATTTACTAAATAATAGATTTATGAAATAAATGTATTTCAAATAGCACCAGGTGCCAGTTGCTGCTCAGGGACCACCTGTGCATCTGTCATTGAGTCCAGCAGGCATGATGGAGCCCTGCTTTCCTGGGATGGCTGAACACCTGTCTGCTCCTGAGAACTGGTGAATTAATTTCTTGGTTTCTTTTGCTTTGCTTGGATGCACAGTTTTTGCTTTACCTATTAAACTGCCTTGATCTCAACCCAGGAGTTTTCTCACTTTTAGCCTACCCATTCTCTCATCACACTGAGGTGAGTGAGTGGCTGTGTGGGGTTAATTGCCTGCTGGGGTTAAACCACCATAGCCTAAGAGCAGGCAATTAAACTTGAAAGAATGCTGTTTAAAGACACAGAAACGAAGTAGCACCAATCTAAAACTCTGGATTCATCCAGATGTAGGATTGTTGGATGTCATTTTTCCTTTGATATGGATATTGAATATTCTGATGAAATTGTTTCTCACTCTCCATCATCCATGGTAACATGAGTTCCTACCACACATCTCTTTGTGCAATCTTTCACTTGGCCACAAATGAAATCGAGGACTCACTAAAGATTACTTTAAGTATTACCTTCACTGGTGCCAAAAACAGATGTTTCAAGGAGACACAATACTCCAAACACATACTCCCCTCCTGTATGAAGGGCAGTTGAAAAATAAAATTCACACAAACTAGAATTTAAGAACTTGATAGCTGCACTTAACATCCATAATGTGTTTTCAGACAACTAAATAAGTGGATTCCTTTGCCAAAGCTCTGCATTCCTGGGAGATCATGTCATAGAAGAAAACATTCTATTAGGTTCCTAGTACTTTTTAAAGTAGTTCAGAAGGCTTTTAAACACACTTTTAACTTGATAAGCTTAGCCAGCATCCAAACAATTATGATTTTATCAGTGTTGCCGCTCATTTCTTAGAGAAGACTTCACATATGCACACTGTTGAAGTCTCTTTTATTATCCTCCTGCAGAGTGAATAACTTCCCAATACCAGAACTCATTCTTATCTTATAGTGTTTTAAGCTACTCTTATTTGAGTTCAATTCCTGAAAAACTGAACTCCTAAAATACTAGTCTAAAAGTCTAAAATACTTCCCATGAGGTTTGTATTCTTATTTCTTCAAACAAGTTTTTGAATTCATATAAAAAAGTCTTTTAAGTTTGTCTAAAAAGGAAAAAAAATGCTTTGAATTCAGTTGACCTTTCTTAGGAGTAATTGTTTCAATTTTTTAAAGCAGTATTGCACTTAACGTGTTTTTTCACCCTGTGATGGAGATTACTGTTGAAATTTCATCTGAATACAAGAAAACACATTTTTACTGCAGTAGTTGTCAACTATCAGAACCGACTGCCCAAAAAGCTTGTGGAGTATCTATTTGTGGATATATGAAAAAGCCCAACTGGACCTGGCCCAGATAACATGCTCTGGTTTACCATGCCCTGTGCAAGGGCTGGCACTAAAATGATCTTGAGAGGATCCTTACAGACTCAGTCATCCCACAATTCCGTGACTACATGTGAAAAAGGAACATCAAGGTTCTTCATTCATCAGAATATTGTATAAAAGTCTCAGAATATTTGTGTCAAAAAAACCCCCAGTGAAATAAAAGTGGGCATTTAGATATATTAAAACATATACAGAGCTACCTATATTCTGCATGAGATCACACTTCTGTCTGTGCAGAAGGTCCTCACAAGAAACTTGCAGTCCCTTCCCCTTTTGAACCCAGGCTATAAAGGAGCTATAAACTTTTCACAATTGTGTCGATGGTTTTCTTGTTTCATCATTGCCTACCAACACCAAGATCTCATAGTCTGATGAACAGAAATCCAAATTCCCACTCTTTTTTAGTTAAAAGTAAATCTGTAAGTTTAAGCATTTACATTGTGTATACAAAACATGCTATGATACTATGATCTTACTAAGAGCCACTTCTATTATCCATCTATCTCCAGCAGGTAGATTCTGAGCTGTGGCACACAGTTGCCACCTTTTATCCAAAGTTGCATTTTATAAGTGCAAGAAGCAATTTCTGAGTAATAAGTAAATTAGGCTATAGATCACTTTGGGATGCTTCTGAATAACAGGTAATATAAAAAAAGAAATCATTCCCACCAAATCATTAGTGACAAAGCCATTATTAGCTGATGGCAGGCTGGAAGTCAAAGTGAAATGAATTGCCATCCACTTCAGTAATGCCTTTAATTTGTCATAGCCTAAACCAAAGAGCCTGTTCTGCTGCATTACACAAAAAAGTCCTGTTAGCCACAGCTGTAACTTGGTGCCTCCTCCTGACTCAGGGCAGGCATGCAGACCCCAGCAATGCAGCACTGCCAAGGGGCAGCATTGCTAGTGCAGAATCCTTCCCAAGGATGGAGGTCCTCCACAGAGCCCTGCTTGATCCGTGGGGCAGCACTTTCTCATAGTGGGAAAACACCTCGAGCTACCTCAGCCAGACCCTCCCCAGGTGTTCTACCCAGTATTTTACCCATGGAAGTAGATCAATACCCAAACACAACAAATGCACAGTCTCCATTAAATTCATACACAACATCACAAGATTTGTCTCAAGTTATTTTTAAGTTGCTTATTACAGCGACCTGATGAGGTCTTCAGGTGAGAGAAGCGGACGAGAATCTTGGTTGACGATTAGAAGGCTGGATTTATTGATCTATGATATATAATACATTATTACTATACTAAAAAGAATAAGGAGAGAAGTTGCAGAAGCTGCTAACCTAAGAATAGCATAGAAAAGAATGAATAAAAAAGTTCTGTGTCCAGGGAATCTGTCCCCGAGCTTGCTCCTGTGATTGGCCCTTAATTGTAAACACGGAACATGACCAATCACAGGAGCACCTGCTACACTTCACAGCAGCCGATAACAATTGTTTACATTCTTCTTCTGGGGCCTCAGCTTCCCAGAAGATGAACAAATCCCAAAGAAAGGATTTCTATGAAAAAATGTCTGCGACAGTTGCTGATTCTCATTCCCAGAGTTTCTGATGGTTTTCACTAGCCTACCTGAAGATTTCATCTACCAGGATTAAAAGCCATCTTCATCCATAAGAGGGAACTCAGCTCCTATGTGTGCATACATCTGTGTGTATGTGTATTTCTGTGCATTTCTGGGGGGCAATGGTAAGTGAATCTACCTCACTACAAAAACAGTAATCCAGCAACCATTCCACAAAAACCAATCAATATATTAATGTCTTCTAGCAGCATTTAGAGACAAAAATCAGTTTTTCTTCTCATTATTTTATCACACATTCCAGACCCTTCCAATTTATCTTTTCAAAGCATTAAAAAAAATCTGATAGGAGAGGGGACATTAAAAATAAAGAATGGAAAATGTTTAAAAACTAGGGACAGAAAAAAAGGACAAAAAGACAGAAAGAACAGAAATAACATGTAAAAAGAGAAAGCATCTGTCTGAATATCCCATGCTAAATTTTGTGATTATTCTAAAGTTGTGATGAAAGTGCAAATATAGTTTGAATTCATCACCTAAGCCTTCCTGGAATATAAAGTATTAGACCAGAAACAATCTTTGGAATACAGACTTCTCAGACTAAGAAAATCCTCTGTAATTTCAGCTGGCTTGCTTTCCATTGATGTATTTATGGCAGTCTATTATCCAAACAGGCTGTTTGAACTTCACTCTGTTAAAATCTGCGACACATTCAATTTTCTGCCTTCACTACTTTCCACATCAATGGATTTCATATTGTCTACAAGAGGATGAGACATTTTTCTACTGCTTGCTGTAGAAGATACACATAGAAACATGTCCTCTCTTCAAACTAATTTTCAAATGCTTCTCTCATAATGCACACTATTTCCTTGACTTTTGTTTGCCTTTCCAGCCACCCATAACAACTGAATAATCTCTCCTGGGTTTAATGTCCTACATTACAGTGAATTCACCATTCAGAGACCAAAAGAGTTTTAAAACAGTCCAAAACTACGTTTACAAGTTTCAGGGGGGGGGGGGAAATCCAAAAAGAGCTTCAATTCTTCAATTTCTACCTCAGTTAGAATGACTAATAAATACACTACATATGCAATTTTTACCTCTTATTTTCCAAAACTGAAATCCATATGAGAACTGTGTAATTAAACATAGAATTTGGAGGGCATTTCAGAAAGTGTGGCACTGCTTTTTACAACAGAAATCATCCTCTTCTCTCATTTTCATGATTCTGAGCCTGGCAAAAGTTCTATCACTGCCCTTTCATAGAGCATACTTGTAGTCCACCAGAAATAAGGTGATAAAATTTCTAATACATTTTCAAAACAAGAAGAACCAAGAATTTTCAAACGTCCATCTTTGAAGGTAATATTTTATACTAATATTTCAGGAATTTGATAGATTTTTAGTACCTCCAGAGGCTTTATCTACAAAGGACACAACAAATCAATAGTAAAATAGGAAGCACAAAAAATGAAAATACTGTAACATTTTTTCCTTGTAGAGTTCATACTTCAAGCTTTTTCTTTTGACATCCTTCCCTGTTTCTAAAGCACTGGATAACCAAGTAAGATCATTATAACCTTCTAGTAGCACATCTGTGCTTACAGTATGGGTGCAGAAAGGAGAGTAGCAGCAAGTTGGGAGGTATTTCCCTAGAAATTGAAGAAGTTTTTGGCTGTCTTACAGGCTCTTTACTTCCCTTCCTCCTAGCAACATCTCCCCTGCCACAAAAGAAAATCAGACATGAAGGCAGAATAAAAATACTACCATGTCCCACACCATGTATTCACTGGTTATTACAGATCTCCCAGTTTAATAAATGTCTCCTTAAACTGGGTCCAGAAGGCTTTCACCACAGTGCTTTCAGAGGGTTTTCTCATTCTGGTCAGCTTTACCTAAGAATGGAAAACTCTGCTCTGCAGCAGCTGCAAAGACAAAACCCTTCCCTGCTTCCTTCTGTTTCTGTGTCAATCCAGAGCAAGAGTCTCCAGTGACACACCCTAACCTGGAACTCGAGAGCAGGAGGAGCAGGAGCTCAATACCAATCAGATTCTGTCACTGAGCTGGAACAAAGATACCAGTGCTTAACAGGATATATCTGTTGTCTTTGATCATTTTGAGATATGGATGGCACTGAAATGTATATGGGACATGTGAGGAGTGTGAAATGCCCAATTTTAAAAGAGGACCGCAGGACATCAACCAGTTCTTCTTCAACCACAGCCAGCTTGCACAGCAGCAAAGCACAGCCACTGTGTTAGGACAGAGTCCAGACGCAGTGTTAAGTTTTCTAATCAGTTCATATTCTCCAGCCATGAGCATGTCATGAAAATCTACTGCTAGAAACAGTCATTCTAAGAATGGATTGCCTACGATAAAGGTGTAGATATTCCTACTGAACTGAGCGAATGTATTTGTAAAGAAAGAGTCATTATTTTACTGGGATACTGTTATATACTTGTATAGCACATTAGCTTTAAGTTTCAATTCAGTACATGTTTAGGCACAGGCCTAATTTTAGTTCAATGTGGCTGCTCCTCTTGAAGCCACAGATTCACAGGTAATGGTTCTGTAAAGGACTGGATCCAAGAACAAACACACACTGACACAGATTTACATGTCTTTGCACTGCTCCATAGGATTATCCTAAGCGTTCACTCGCAAGGTGGGGTGTACATGTGGAAAAATTGTCTGGGGTAAATAAATAATCTTACCAAAAACATTCTTAGCAGTCTCAAAAGACATTTAATCCACATATCAGTAGAAAAAAAAAAAAAAAGGCTCCAGGCCCCTATGAACTTTAATGCCTTTTCATCAAAAGCTTGGTTTTTGTAACAATACTGCATCTCTGTGGATTTAGTCATCACACATTTCACCAAGAATGAATATCACTGCTTAGGTTTTAATGCTTTAGTTTTTCCAGCAGATAAGTTAAACCTTATCTGTGGAATGTTTGAGCAGTGCTTATCAGAAAGAAAACCAATGAACCAATCCCCACCCCAAAAATAAAAATAACTTGGTAGTAACCTCTGCTCTTGCACTGCTGTAGATCTTGACTGACAGATCAAATTGACAAAAATGTTCCTTCTTCTTTGGATCATACTATTTTTTGTTTGTGAAAAATAAAGTACTCCTACAATCAACTAATTGTATATCCTCATACTAAGCAGCAAAAAACTACTTTGCAAAAGATTACACATAAATATTTCCACTGGGAGTGAAGCAAAATTGAGTTTTACAAAGATCATAGGACTTGTATCTGGTATTTTCACAGTAAATTACATCTAGGAGTGATCCTTGAGGAGTAAGTATGAATCTACTTTTACTTCTCATCTGTGACAGCAGCACTGCTCTTGTTGAGAAATTGCCCCTGCAAGGTTGGCTCTGCTTGTCTTGACACAGGGAGGGAAATTGGAGAATCTTCTCTTGTTTTACCTAACAGCTGTATTCTGAGTGACTAATTGGCTAGAAATCCCTACAGGGAATACAAATGCTAGTAAAAGAAACAAGCGAAAAAAATTCCATTTAAACCTGGACCAAGATTAGGGGGACATACGAAAAAAAAAAAAAAATACAGACAGTGGTAAGATGGGAGAATAAAGCTTATTAGAGAAAAAATAAAGAGATTAAAGTTCCCATTATTAGCATTCAGGTAGGAAGTACAAGAGAAGCAAATTCTGACAGCACTCTCTTCCCCATTGCATACGAGCAGCTGATGTTCCAATGGGAGCTGGAACTGGGCATATCACAAACAGAACTGTGAAACACTGGGAAGGGAGTTGGCCAAATGCAGCCGTACAGGGCACGTCAAGATTCTAGGTTTGGTTATTTGCTGCATTCCCTGGACAATAATTTTCTTCACCATTTTATCATTTCAGCATGAAAAACCTCACCAAGAGCAGAAGTGTGTGAATGGAAAGAACCCTTGTTGGGGCAATGCCAGACAACTGAAATTGTCTTTAGCACAGCAGAGTTACATAGGTTTCATACAAGTAGCACTCTGATAAGCAGCTGAGTCAAGACCTGCTGTCTCTTAACTCCCCTCCTCTGTTCTAGGAACTGGGAATAATGTCCAGACCACAACTAATAAGGAAACTCAACACTGGTGTTCTTCTTCAGTGCCATTATCATTATGTATTGCCTTTTCTGAAGCAGTAATATTTTCTATTATGTTAGGGCAGGATGACTTTGATACTGCACACACTGTCCTAAGGGCGATCAAAAGAGTGATCCTGATATTATGTCTGTTTCTATCACCTAGATCTTTAAAAAAAGGATTCAGCTTCTCACTAATATCTTCAGAGGCTATGTAGTTCTTGTCAATGAAACACCAAGAATTGGAAATCTATTTACATTTTCATTCAGCTTGGTGCTTTCTTTACTTTCTGAATTGATGGACCTTGAAAACTTGACCCCTAATCACAGATTATTTACTATGAAACAATGTGTTTGAGGTTTAAAAAAATCTTTTGCACTTAGCCACTGATTAAATTTAGTCATGAAGCACTGTCATTTGAATCCACACACCTATCTAAAAATCTGTTACAATAGATATCTGTTACAACAGATAAATTCAGCCTTTAATTTTCCATAAGTTTTTGAATCCTTAACTATGGTAAATCACTCTTCATCTCCTGACTGACCATTCTGTAACAAAATTTGTCATCTTTTTACTTATTTCATTACTTCCAACTTATTTGACCAGTTAATTGCTCTCCCAGTAGAAGGCACTTACAGTCCACTCTGCTGGAACAATCTGTCCAAAACTAAAATCAAAACAGGGGTTTTAAACTGAACCCCAGAGTCTAGAGCTGCTCTAGCTGCCATTTCAATGATTCTGATCTCTTACATGTAATTTCTTTCTCATTATATCAGTATGGACCCAACCGGCTGCTGCTCTTTTTAACCTATTTCTTTCAACAATCACATTTTACCTCCATCAGTAAGCATCGATCATGAGTTGGAAGAAAGGGCAAAGGCAGCACATTATGATGAGAATGGTAATGAGGAAAGCAATTATAATCAGTTCCAAGGAGGGCTTTGAAAGTATTTTTCATGCTTTACCTAGGAATGCAACAGCCACATACAGCCATGACCCATTTCCAATGGGAAATTAGACAGTGGGGAATAAGTGGCTTCTGAATTTTAAGAAAGGAACTTTATACTTCTGACCAGATTCTAGTCCAAACTGCTGAGAAGTAATACATAAATCATCATCAACATCTGTGTTGATGGGGGCACTTGTCTGAGAGGTCAGAACTCTGAGAAAGCAGACAGGACGATGACTGCTGCTGTCGCAGTTTGTGGACTGTCTACTGGCAGGAAGGCAACAAGCAGGAAAAAGGATCAACAAGAAACAGCAGCCTGCTATATGCACACTTTACTGTATCAGACTCGCTGTGGGGGCTTTATTTCACTTTACTTCATAAATGCAGTGCAAGTTACTCTCCAAGCCACCCTCAGTTTCCTGCAAATACAAAACCCTTCTACAGACTCTGACCTCATTCACTGAACACGACTGTTTTATCTAATAGCAAGCCTCCTCCAGGCAGAATTTCCTTGTTACTAAAGTGGCACAGGAATAGCCTGCCCTGTCTTATGTTGTCTTCCCACTGTCACTAACATGTGTAAAAATCTCCAGCAAAGAATTTTTTCCTGCACTGTAGAACATAGCAACCCCACATGCAGTTCAAGTGAGCCATCTGGAAACAACGGATAAGCGATAAAAAAGAGCAGGCCTGCTTCAGTTTAAGAACCATTTACATTGACAAAATACAGATCAGGTTTAAGACAACTTTCTCATACCAATTCATTGTTGTCTTAAACTGAAATACATTCATACTAGGAGTGATCGTGTTTTAGCCAAAACTTTTTGAAATAAATACATCCAAATTTGAGCTGTGTTTGCAGTAGTTCCATGCAAAGCCTGTAAAGGGAGCACTCTACCATTGTCCTTAATAATCTCATTACCCCAAACCAAAATGAACAATAGTAAAAATTCTCTCCAGTTTTGAGGAACAGCCCACTAGCTGAGAAGACATGGAGAACTTCTTCCTCAGCATCGGTGGCACTGAAAGAGTTTGGTAAAGAACTCAGTTTTTCTTTCTAACAGATGCAAAATCAATACAGATGCCATGATTTTATTTCCCCTTTTAAAGGCAAAGTCACAGTTTGTTAGGGTGTTGGGGGCAGGAGGGTTTTGGGAGTTTTAAAACCTCACTCTGACACATAAGTCTGGATACAACCAAATGCCCAGACCAATGGTTTATACACAGGATCAAATCTGTTTTGACTGAGGTACTAAATGAGGATTCTTCAAAAACTGAATATGGTAAATTTAAATTTCAGTCTATTTCCTAGAAAATCAGAAAGAAGAATGAGTGTGGGTAAAAATCTATCCACAAAAGCACCAGGAAAAAAACCCAATTTGTTTCATGTGTGTTTGCCAGGTTTACCTTAATTGGTTTCTCACATGGGGCTGTTTGAAGGCTGATTGTCTTTTGTAAACAGTTAATAGAAGGCAAATCTCATGTATCCATCTATCAGTAGAAAATTGCTAGATTTGAAAGGTTCGCATAAAAATAAGTAGTTAGATCAACTGAAGCAGCATGTTGACAGAGCCACAAAACAGACTGTATGGCTGTTGGAGACAGATGCAATACAAGCAAAAGAATTTGAGTGTTGAAAATGCCTAGGGGCTAACTTAGAAACAAGTATCCTTGCTGAGAATTTTCCACAAGGCTGATTTTGATTATTTGAACAGAGCAGCACATAGGAAATTCAGAACACATAAAAAAAGTAAACATTTTATTAATTTGTAAGGTTGCATGTCCAGTGGTCCAAAACCAAATACTGCACTTCCGATAAATGGAGGTTCCACACTGCCCTTCACACCTTACACAGACTTGCACAGTGGAGTTGGGCACTAACAGCCTAAGACTGCATCAGGGATCCTTGTTGTGCACACAAAGTACTTTTACTCAGCACACCATACCTTTTTACCCCTTAAAAAAATGTCACATGCAAGTTTTTCTCTTTGTGAAGGAAAAAAGAAAAAGAAAGAAAGGAAAAAAGTGTCATATGGTAAATCATATTGCTGTCACTTTCCTGGAAGCATCTCAGATTTTTTGGCAACAGGCACACTACAATGATATGAATAGAACTTAACCATGCACAGCCTAGGGAGTTATGCAAGTGGCTGTTATGCATTTACCCAGAGAGAGAATTCTTTCAGATACGTCTGTTGACAACAGTTAATGGGCTGAGTAGGTGTTGCAATATCTCTGCTGAACTGTATTCACTTCCCCACTTAAGTGGAAGTGTTAGCCAAATGAAAATCCTTTCATACTGAAGTGTTTTTGCTAAATAGCTTCCTTTGAGAAAGTCTCAAAACAAATACATTTTTTTTAAACTCTGTAAAAAATTATGGCAGAAAAAAAAGCCCTCATCTAGATTTAGCATGTTGAAATATGAAAAAATATTTCCCTTAGTTTAAATTTTCAGTCTTTTAAAAGATTGTACAAGTGTGCTGCAATGTTAAACATCCTCTGTTAAGTCAAGGAGGAGGCTGGAAAAAATAGAGATAAGAAGGGTTTAATTGAGAAGGAAATAGTGTTTACCAGGGAGCCTCATTCCCTCTTCTATCAAATACCTATGTTTTTTTTACTAAGGTGGATTATGGTGCATGTGAACACAATAAAAAGAAGAAGTAATGGAAAACTATTTCATTATATTTGTCTGTTAGTAGATTATGACTGAAAAAAAGGAGATGAAAGGCTGAATCAGGCAAGGTTCCATTGAGGTCTAACTTTGATTCAGAATTACTTAATAGCAAAAAAGATAAGTACACAAATACATGGATAAAAAATAGTAATAACCATGTGATATCAACCTTGAAGTGGCTTTAAGCAGTTAAACGACATAAAAATGATGGATAATGATTGTGAAAATTGGAGAATGTAGTGAAGGAAAACAAAATCAAATTTCTTAGAACATATGTAAATTACCAGATCTAGGTCACTGTCATCAGATGCACAAACAAGAAGGGTACATGAAAAAAATTCTTCAATTCTATGAGACAGTGGTAAAGACTCACCTAGAAATTTATTTTGAGACCTATTTTCAAGTCTGTCAAAAAGTTCAAAGGGAACATAAAGACATAGAGTAGGATCAGAGAAACTGGAGATCCAAGTTTTACCAGTACAGACTGAATGAGCTGTGGAATGAAGGAAGAGATGTTAATTTGAAGAATAACAGTTCAAATAAGACCTTACAGTATTCAAATATGTAAAAGGCTGGTGGTCATCTGTTCTCCATATTTTAAATGCCCAAGGCAGAAAGGGATATTTGAGTTCCTGAGAGTATGGAATATGAAGAACTGCAAAGCTGAAAGGTTTAAGAATCTCTATCTTTATACGTTCAGCAACTGATACTACACGTATTCGTTTGGTGAGCCGGAAGCTGCAATAGATCTCCGATTTTGTGCCTTACAGGACTTCTGATTTGCTACTGCATGGGTGAGCAGTGAAGTGGAGGTTTACCAGCCTATTGAGCTTGGGAAACAAGGATAAGGACAAAGGAAATCCACAGGGAAATGAATGGCTGTCACAAAAGAGTCTCCTACTCCACACTCCTGTATTTGTATCCTTCAACAAGATTGACAATGTACTACTGCACACAGTTCCACATTCACAACCATCCTCCTAAACAACACCTCCTAAAAGTCTCATGGACAGCATCCTCTACTTAGACTACACATAAATGCATCACATTTTCTAAATGCATTTGATTTTTTGAGATGAAAGGCAAGATCTATAACCCAGGTGTTCTTGTGTCCAAGAACTCCCACATGGAGGCAACTCTTCCCATCTTCTTTGTTCTGAACCTACAATTACAATTCTGTTCATTCTGCAGTTCAAAACCAGATTTGAAATACAGCAGACTGAATAGAATTTTTGGACAGGCATGCTAGTGTTGGTAGCCTTAAGTTTCTCAACTCATCCTTGTTATGATTATTCCAGATATCATTTAATAGCTCCTTGCAGCCCTATGAGATGAATAAGAAATCACTCTGAGACTTGAACAATTTCAAAAAACTGGAAAAACAGAGAAAAGCAGCTTTTCCTCATAGGGGGAGACAGTTTGAAAGATGGGAATTTCACAAAGCAGCCTAACTTCAAAATTATTGACTGTTATCTCCCATTAAATCGTAGAATTGTCACAGAATGGTTTGGGTTGAAATGGTACCTTGAAGATCATCTAGTTCCCATTCCCCTGCAGTGGGCAGGGACACCTTCCACTAGACCAGGTTTTTACCAAGCTGGCCTTGAACAGTACCAGGTATGGGGCATCCACTTCTCTGGGCAGCATGTTCCAGTGCCTCACCATTTCCAAAGAAAATAATTTTTTCATAATACGTGATCTAAACCTACTCCCTTTCAATCTGAATCCATTCCTCCGTATCCCGTCACTACATACTCTTGTAAATAGTCTTGTCCCATCTTTCTTCACTAATTTCCCTTCAGTACTGGAAAGACTGCAATCAGGTGATGCCTAAGCCTTCTCTTTTCCCAGCTGAGCAATCAGAAACACTCTGCATTTCCTCGTAGCAGAGGTGCTCCATCCCTCTGATCAGCTTGGTGTCCCTCCTCTGCACTCGATCCAACAGCTCAATGCCCTTCCTGTGCTGGGGACCCCAGAGCTGGGTGCAGCCCTGCAGGTGGGGTCTCCCCAGAGCAGAGCAGAGGGGCGGAATCCCCTTCCTTGCCCTGCTGCCCACTCTGTTTTGGATGCAGCCCAGGACACGTTTGGCTCTCTGGGTTGTGGGTGCACATGGGTGGGTCATGTCCAGCCTCTCACCCACCAGCACCCCCAAATCCTTCTGGGCAGGATCTGCTCTCCATCTGCCCATCTCCCAGCCTGCACTGACCACAGGGTGCAGTGACACAGGTGCAGCACCTGGTACATGGTCTTGTTAAACCACACGAGATTCCCATGCACCCACTTCTAGAGCATAAACACATCTTGTGTTCATATCTCTGTGGAAAGCAGCCCATCCTTTCTTCAGGTGTGTCACCTGCAAACCTGCTGACGGTGCACTCAGTTCCTCCACTAAATAACATGGTCCCAGTACAGATCCTTGAGGGACACCACTCATTACTGATGCCTATTGGGACTCTGAGCCATTGACCACTTCCCTCTGGATGTGACCATCCAAGCTATTCCTATTCCACCTAACACTCCATCCATCATTCTCCAGTTTGGAGGGAAGGATGCTGTGGGGACCATGTCAAAGGTTTTACAGAAGTCCACATAAATCCAGATTTGTACCGAAATTTTTCATTTCTGTCTGTACTCAGTTCTGATCTTTCCTGCATGATAAGGGATTCAAAGAATGCAGATTTTGCTTAAATAATTTAACTTTCATTACTTGTCAAACCAGGTTCTCTATCCGTCTTGGTCAGAAGTAGATGCACTGCTCCAATACAGCGTAGAGAGGCAGAAACATAAAGGGGAGAAATAACAACTATCTCATAGTGGCTGCTGGATGCTTTCTGGATCTGCTTTTTATTTGCTTTATAGGTTATATTCCCGAGCACATTTTTTGAAAAGACTGACTAGGACTATTTTATTTTTAAAAGACTCCATAAAAAGCAGCTGATGTGTTGCACAGGACTACATTTGTCTACTGTTTTATTCATCATCTAAAAAATATCCTGCTTTTTTATATTGTGGTGCTGTAACAATTTACTTACCTTGGTAGTACATTTAAGGGATGAGATATTAGAAAATAAAATAATGACAGCAGCAGTCTCTAAGACCCAATTAGGTTGAATGGCAGAAGTATTTCCATAATGTGAAAAAGTGATACAATTATAAAAGAGCATTCAATAAATTAACAGCAAAGCAGCAGTCGTTATATTCTATAGGTCTTCAAGATGATTCTACCAGAATCATCTGGATCTTGAGCCCTCTTACTGACTTTTTTTTTTCCTAATTTACTCAGTACTTGGAGAATCTTTACACATCCAAGGTCAGCAAACAGGACTGCTTCAAGATCAACAGAGGCTGTTTCCTGGTCTTGTTCAGGTGTCAAAATCTCTCTCTGTCTTGGATGCTTGGATAAAAGCCTCTAAACTCTTTTTTAGTTTGTTCCATATATATATATCCTTGTACAAAGACTACCTTCAACTTCATTTTTCATTGTTTTAATTGTTAGTAAGATTTCTCTGAACAACATAGACTTCACCTGCCCCTCAAAAATGCTATGCACACTCAGTGCTGGAAAAGCCTTCAGATTTTTACCACTCTGCTTTCCTATTCAGTTCTAAAACCAAGGGAAAAACCCACAAGCTAACTGCCACTTGTAAATATTTAATAAATATCACAGGAGAAGATTGCAAGAATAATTACTTCAGATTATATTTTCCTACATAATGGATATCTTCATTGGTTGAAGCACTGAATGACAAACCACAGTAAAAGCAAGCCTAAAGCACTGAATATTTCTGCTTGCCTGGGATTTGCATGAAGAAAAAAACTCATCTTAGAAGTAATGTAAACAAACTTCTTAGCAGTGAGATAAGATACAAAGAGAATAATCTGAGGATCAGCTAGCAGCACAAATGACTTTGGGTTACAGCTTTCCAGACTTGCCAAACTACTCTAAAACCAATTATCATTCCCGTAATGACTTTCTAGATTTCTGTAAGGGCTCTTCATCTGATTCCAGTTGGCGTGAAGTCAGTATTCAGCGACAAATTACACTAAATTCTTATGGGAAGTAGTTTTTATAGATTCATGAAAGAAAGTAAAAAGGTGAGGAGGCTTGAAGCCTAATTCAAGTCTCAAAGTTGAAGAGACTTGTAGCACATTTGGATAGGCCTTTGAGCAACTGTGGCAGCAGGGCTGGACCAGATGATCGTGGAAGGTTCCTTCCAACACAAACCATGATGCAATTCTATCAAAGAAAGACAAACTTCGGTGAGTTAAAAGAAACATCTTAGCCAAGATGGAGAGTGGTGTTCTGGGATATCAAGCACACGACAGGAGATCATCATTCAATTACAGAAAAGGTAAGCGGAGTAAAGGGAAATTTTCCAGTATCTACTGTATTCTGATGATAAAACTATAGACATGAACATGTCTGTATGTAGCAGGGAAAGCTGAAAATGTGCATCAGTTTTATTTTCATAGAAAAGGTACAACTTGAATTTTTGTGCCTACTACAAATTACTGCTCTATATCTTGCTAGAGGAATTCAGAGACCAGAGTTCCCTTGTATATTCTCAGATAATTAATCTTCCCACATCCCTCCTGAAAAAGCTGTGAAACCCTGGAAGGGTCTTGTCACTAATTTTACCTCTAACCTCACGCCTTTCCAACCTCTTCAATTAAGTAATGGACAAAGCAAAAAAGAATGTGGTGTCCTGCTCTTCAAGTACAGTAAGCTTAGACTTTTGTTTCACTTTAGTACAGCGCTGTTTTAAAATTAATACCTGAAATGAACTATTTTAAATTTGACCAAATGGAGATTTTTGCTGTTGTTCAGCTGAACATAAAACTCTAAGGTTTTGTTTTATTAAAAGACAACCACAGAATTTTCTGAATCTGCAGCAATCTTTCCACTTCTCTCAATTCAGCTGATTTGGAAGCCAAACTTAATCAATTATTCACATTCCCAAAGGGCAAATGCAGCCTAGTTATCAGTGTCTCTTTAAAAGCTGACAAACTACCTGTACTAATTAATTAGCACACAGTTCCCATTAAAACAGGGGGACTTATCATTAAGTTGTTAAATTCCTTGGCTACTTGCAGTGATTAAAATCCACATCCCCAAAGCCTTCTAGGATATTGCCCATGGACATCAAGGTGCTACTGCATGAATGATGACCAGTAAAAATAATTTACAGAAGTCTGAATTTAATTGATCACGCTGCCAACTTCCCTTTCAGGGGATTGGAGAAACGACTTACTAATTAAAATTAAAATCTCACGTATCATTACAAGAAGAACAGAAAGTGATTTCAACATCTCCTGATTACAATTCTGGGAGGATCAGAAGCTCTTGAAGTTTTATAATTAAATAATGATATGTCTACACGTTTGTCAATCTAACACAATATCTCCTAGTAGAAAAATACATGGGTTTTGGTTTTTCTTAAGAGGAAGATCATAAACTTTGATCCACAGATTATTATGATCCCCCCCAAAAAACTTTAAAAACTAGTTTTAAAATATTTCAAGCTAAATAGAAAAAAAGCACAAAAATTTTCCTCATTAATTTCTATGGCCAGCTTTTAAACTAATTGGTTTTATAGATGTACTTTTATTTTCATAACACAATTAAAGCCCTTTATAATCTTAAATAATCTCAATACTTCTCCTAATTTTTGGTCATGTTTTATTATTTTCTTTGTATGCCCCTTTTCTGACTGAACCAATCATGCTGTTCTACACGGAGGACTGGGATAAAAGTCAGTGAACAACCAAGAACACCATTCTGTGAGGAGCTGATTACCAGTAGCAGTATCTCTCAATAAGGGCCTTTTGAGGTAGGAACAAACCCTTCTTACCTCTCCGTGGTGAAAAACACTAGCACCACTCTGCAAGTGATCCCATTCAGCTGCAGACAGGTTGGCAGGGCAGGAGATTCAGGAAGAACTCAACTTCCCTCCATCATAAATTTCTTTGTGCACTCAAGTGCAGCTTGAGCATCTTTTTGATTATTGTAGGAATGGACAGAGATATTAAATTGCTATAGGCATTGTGAGCTCGTTGCACATTTCATGGGAAGAAAGGGAGAAATACCAATACAATATTTCTCATGTGTCAGAAATAGAATCTCTCCACAGATGTGCACAGCACCCACTGGTCAAGCATCACACAGGGTCTCACAAGCTTTTTCTTCAGGAAGAAAAGGAACTACTCCCGGGTCATGTCAGCTGCCCAGTTAGGTTTCATCAGTAGTAACAAGTACTGATCATGACCTCAAGAGCAAAACCTAGATTCCTCAGTGACAAACTCCCTTTTCTACCATCAGAGCAGAGGTTTGTGACTTCAGATTAATGATTTCTTACAAGTTGTATGCTCCTCTCTCATCATTGTTCAGTTGCTACATTCTTGCATTTTTTCTCCTGCTAAAATGACAAATTTAAGAAGGAGTCTTCTTTGAATTTCACAGTATCATAGGACCAGTAAACTTGCAATGATGAACTACTGAAAAATAAACATATTTTTGCCAAGGAATGACTACATTAAAGCATGTGTCCAAGAATGTAAGCCTAATATATACAGAAAAAAGATGAACTATATAAGGCTATAATGGAGGAGAGACATGTAGATAAAGGTTATCTACAAGATAAGAGAGAAAGAAATCTCTCTCATATTACATTCTACATTTCTACATTCATTGTCTACCAGAAGAACAAAAGCCCCAAAATACCCCTGAAAGCACAGTGTAATCCTGTTACAATTGATACGTGCAGTACCAACTCCCAGTGAACAAAGGAGAGCATATAAAATTTTTATTCTGGATCATAAGGACGAAGACATTGAATGTCTTGTTTAATGGCCAAAGCTGTAGCTCTGGAACATTTCTTCTTGAGAGCATCCATTTGGGGAGAAAGAAAAAACAAATAAACAAATCAAAGTCTCTTTTACTTTGAGCTTAAAGAACACCAAACCATCCCATTTCAAGAGCTTTGACTACTAAAACTTCTAAACACATATTTTTATCATAAACCATTTTCCTTAAGTTTTATCTATCATTGATGCTGATGGATAAATTGCCTACTAATATTAAATGCAAATGTTCCAATGCTACATTTACACCCAGGACGAAGTTTCAAAAAAGTCTTTTTAACTAGCAAGTGAGAGAAGTCAGCATTGATCAAAATACAATTAAATGTGTTATGCAGAAACATTTCCAAAATGAAGAACGACTTTCTTAGTTATCTCAATAAACAGCCTGAACATTTAAGGCCTCTGTAGTTTTCAATCCTAGATCTGCATTCTGAGCTTCTAAATCATCTGTATTTCAGACCTGATTTCTTCTTGCTTATTACAGCTTTCTGTGTGGCAAAGTAACTGTTCTTGTTTCTGACATTTGCCACAGAGCCTGAGTTCAGTCACCTGATGGACCAAACAAGAATCAAAATTCTTCCTGAGAAGAGCCCACCTGAAATACACTGTTTCTTTTTATTGCATGTGAACTCATAGCAAGAAAATGAAGTCCAAAGATTTTCTTCTTTTAGATAGAGTTGTCAAACAGAAAAAAAGGAGTATGTTCTGCGACTGAAATGAAAGGACAAAGTCCTTATTTAAACTATTACTCATCTACAAATTATAAATGGTCTAGGGTACCATTGGCAGGGTTTATTATTTGGGTTTTTTTACTTGATGAACTAGGTGGTGAACATTTTCTCTCTGTGGAAAAGATATATTCTTTATTTATATGAGAGGTTAGATAAACAACTTGTAGAACTTAACAGATGTTCTAAAAATTATTTTTAATTCTTCTTTTGAGGTCCTTTTCAGCTATTTATAATCTGAAAGTTAGAAAATTTTGAAGACAGCACCCAAAAAAGTAAAGACATGGTTTATGACAAAAAAAGTTAATACTTCATTACTACAAATCATAGCAATTACCCTGGATTTTGTTTTGCAGAATTTTGTCAGTCAGTACTGGAAAGTCAGAGGTAAGTAATATCTCTAATTTAATGGAAAAGCTCTTTTAACTGAAAATTGTATTTCAGGAACTATTTGCATTAGTTTAGTTACTATATGCTATCATCTTGATTTCTGCAATCTACAGAAAGAAGAGCTTTCACAGAGGAAGATGAAGTGCCTAGGATTTACACATAGAAAAAAATACAGGAAAGTTTCTAAACATATTTCTGTTGACCACATTAGAAACTTCACTTCTGTTAAAAGGTGCAGAAGTATTTAAATAAACCTGTGTCTTCAAACTCTTAAGTTCTGGATGCTTTACTCAGTGACAGGGAGTAGTTGGCAGTATCACTGTGCAAGGCAGGCTAACAATCTCCAGTTCAAGTTAACTTGAAGCCAATCCTCTCAGACACACCACTGAAAAATCCCAATACACTGATTACATTTCCCGCTGTAAATGCAGGATTGTACTGTCAAATTCCTACATCACAGTTTCTGAAAATCTATGGTTTGAATAACAGTGATCTTAAAATATACCTCAGCAGAAATGAAAGAGAAAACACCAGTTAAAAGTAAAGATCAACAGCAGCATCTCCTTCACACAAAATTCTGAGCTAATACCTAGCCTATACCACGTTTGCACAGAATACGGCAAACACGTAGCAACTAGCCTTTAAAAACAAAACACTTCCTGCACAAAACTGCACCAAATGTCACATGTAGACTTGTGCTGATGAACATACTGGGGCATTACTGACATCTGAAGACATGATCTTCCGCCACAGCACTAGAGTTTTCAGTGACTGTCTTGCCTAGGCAGACTTCCAAACCTGCCAAGATGTTTAGAGTAAAGACTGAAATGGAAAGAGAAATGGCAGAAAGTGAGAGGCAGTTTTGTGAACTACACTGAATTTTCTGTAAAATGGATGGGAATTCCTTAAAAATTACTATGAAAATTTTGACATGCTACCATATTTCCCTCTAAATTTGCAATGCAGACACAATGAAAAACAGTCTTTCACATACTTGGTGCACACACAATTCAAAACCTTTGCCAGAACTGTGAAAGTAATCCCTCTATACTATTAGCAGCAAAAGAATGACTTCAGTTTAGTCAAAGATGCAGAATGTGTTTCATAGCTTGCCTCAGTTTCTCTGACATTCTTTTGGAACATGCTAAGATAAAGGTGACACATTTTCATAGGTCAAAGTCTTTATCCCTTTCCTACTAATGTCTTCTTTTCTGGAATTTTTCAATATTCTTCTTTATTCTCCATTTCAGCCAAACTGTCACAGAATTTTCTTTAACAATTTATTGCTACCACAGTCAAAACTCCCCAAATGGGCTCTAAAATCTCTTTATCACTCAGTTCTTCTTTGTCTTGCGTCCTGGTAAAGGAAAACTTGGTTGCCCAATACTTAATTAGGCAGCACATAAATCTGAGAGATTGGGAATGTTTCCAAGTTTCTCAAGTCTGAGTATATATCCTAGCTGTATCCATGACAGGGCAGGACTTAGGCAAATAATAAGTCTTTTGCCTAAATCCTGATGTCTTTCAAAGGTAACCCATCCCCACAAGATGAGTAAGAGTCATAACTCGCATTGACCAGAGTCACAGCTCAGCTGAGAAACCACCTCAGCTGAACAGATGGTGTCCCAGTTCAGACACTCTCACTGCCTTTAGAGAGTGAAGTAGCTAAGAATTGACTTCTCTGAAAAGTTCTCTATCTTTTTTCTAACAGGCAAAATTGTAAGCGATGAATTCTGTGTTGGCTGGTGGGTGAATAACAGAACATTTAAAAAATTCTACAGTTTCACATCCTTAAATGCACTGGATGAATTGAGCAGAACACTCTCCCCCAAGTCATTACAGAATTGTATGATCTCTCTTAACCAAAATCCCCAGCTACTACGATGAAAACATGCTGTTAAGCAGGCAAATCTTCATCTCCCAAGTCTGTATTCAAATATAGCTGAAAGCCATCGGAAATAGCTGCTAGACCATGAAAAAATGAGGATTAACCATCTATAAAATGCTATTTATAGCAGACAAACCATTAACTAGGGGTGAATTACTAATTTGCCAGTGGTTTCTCTGCGACAGGGTCACCTTGGAACTTTCCTGAATTTCCATCCATAAAGCTCCTGTTTTGTTTCTTTTGTCTTTTCAATAATACATTGTCCTCAGTTTATCTTTTTGCCATTTTAAAGTGCATTGCTCTATTCTGACAGGATTACTTTGTCTGCTGATAATGACTAGGCTGATCAAACAGATTCTCTTATTTCTTACACTTCAATGGTATGTATCACCAAAGTCCTACAAAGTCATGAGTCATGGATTGCTAGGAGCATTGTTCAAGCATGGGGGGAAAAAAACTACACTACTAACTACACAAAAAATATTGACATATGTGGCTAAATACTTGCTCAAATGCTTGGCTGGGAACTAGTCATACTTCTTATTCCTCATTACTGAAAGAGAATTTAAAAAAAAAAAAGGCAGTATTCTGAAATTTGTGGTTAAAGCAGGAACTTGTTCAGTAGATGCCTAACACACAGTGACTAAGAATTTGTTTTTGAAGAGTTAATCTGAAACTGCATTATGACTCTGTCAAGTATAAAAACTGATTTTCATTCAGTGAAGGCACAAACATAACATATATATATGCCTGACTTCTTTTCTTTGAAATGCTCAAGCAATCTTTGCTAGTGCCAGTATTTTTTAGATGATGCTCCTATCAAATTTTATTTCCATTTGAAAAAGAAGAAGAACATCACAAGTGTTTGATAAAATTGTGAGTTCTTCCTAGGAATTGTCCCTAACAACATTGTTTCATGTAGATGTAGAATGCTGGCTGAGATTTAAGCTGTCTCAGACATTGAAACTGATTGATTCATACACCAGCAAGAAATATAATCCTATGGTAGTTTTACTTCTGTGCATTATTCTTCCCTATCCTTTCCCTCTTTTGCCCCGGGAAGGTATTGACTCACCATTAATATTATGTCAGTAAATTGCTCTTAAGTCCCATGGGGGCTTAACAGTATCAGAAAAGTGAGGGCCTTAAGTCCTTCCCAACTTTGAAGAGTATATGACCAGACTCAAATTCTCACTTTCACACGTGTATTGCAACCCAAATCAAAAATTGTTCTTTCACATTACATTTACAACACCAACAACAAAAGGATCATCCTCTAGGAATTAATACAAAATATGAGTCCAATCCTCATCTAATAAATGGATTTCCAAGAAATGTTATAAGACAAAGAAAATTACAGTGTCTAGGAAGACAATACTCCAAAAATAGCTCAATTTTTCATATTATATACTTACATTTCCGACATACTTTCAAGTTCTAGAACACAGAATTTTGTTTTGGAGGTGCTGACTTTTTCAATGATGACTTCAAATTCAAACAAGATAAAAAATTTAAATTGTACATCAATATTTAATTAAAATCTTGTGTGCTTGCATTTTTTTAAATGGAAATACACTAGAGCTATTTGTCTAAGTTTTTATTGCACCATTGGTTTTAATCAATGATGTTTTCAGACATTTTGATGTCACAGGCATAAGTCAGACATTTCAGAGGCAAATTATGGCTATTGGTCATTTCTGCAAGACAACACTATAGCCATTACAGTCCAATAATTACCAGTATGCAACCCTCAAAATTAAATACAAGTAATTAATCTGCTGGTAGACTACTAACCTATGGCACAGACTTCTATTTTTAACAGACATCACTTACATTTATCTGCCTCTGATAGCAACAGGAAAGGAAACAATTACAAAAAAATGAATACATATTTCTCCAGTCTTCTCAGAAATCAAATCTCAGAACCACTTTGACCTTCCTGAACACTGAGGATGTTTGCTAGCAAGCCTACAAATAAAGTGAATATAACTCCTGAAAATAGCAAACAGGTGTTGTTATTCAGCATAAGGAGCTTACCAAAATGAGATTTGTCAATCACTTTCCCACTGCCAGTTTCTCTTAAGGCTTTGTGATTACCACAGGGGTCTATGAGAAAGTTACATTGGATGATCAGTGACTGACAACTGACTGCACGTATGGGCATTTTTCAAGGGATCTATACTTTGCCATTTAACTCCAAATGAATGATTCATAGATAGAAATAAGCATGAGAGGATGCCCGGTATTCTATGTTTTGAGTCCTAATGAGATTATTTCCTCAATGAATTTGAGGAAATTCCAAACAGAGAAAACAAAATGTGAAGATTGAAGATGAAAGACAAAAGTAAAACATGGAGCTGACAAAAGAGTGAGATAATCCAGTTTTAGCCTTGCAATCAATAGAAAAGTCTAGAGGCTATATTTTTGGACAGCCTTTTTCAACAGTTGGCACATCAGCCAGGAAGTAGAGAAAATACAGGGAGTCAATATATATTATAATAGTCCCAGGTTTAACAAGATTTATATTCTGTGGTAAAAAGAAATAAAATCAAAGAAGTGATCAGAAAAACAGACTCTTACCAACACAGAAAATAAAAGCTCAATCAACTTAAACTGAACTTAACTAGTACATATCACCCATTACAGTGCTTAGAGAACGGCACACAACACTGCCTTTTACAGACTGTGTAAGTAAGTGCATTGTACAAACTGCATATATACACACACAGCATTAAACACAGTCACATTCAAAATCCACTGATGCCAAAGGGAAAAAATTAATCCTAATTTTTCCTCTTAGAGATTTTTAACAAGGCAAAGATCTGTGAAGATTTCTGGACAAGGCACAAACAAGGCAGTGTGAAGCATGATCCTGGATTACCTTCTCTTTGCTCTTAATTACTTAGTACTAATTTTGTAGCAGAATGTCTAGAATTGATTATTAATTGGTTTTTTTCTTTATGTTAGCAGTAAAGCTTTTATTTCATATAGCATAAAGGTAGAGTGATCTGGATTGTCTATTACCTATGCAGAGGCATCTATCGCCTAAGAAGGAAAGTTCCTCGGAAACACAGGACAACAATACTCCTGAAAGAAGCAGGTGTCTGAGTGTCTCCTGATATCCCCCAAGCTGTAGCAATAAATCTTTGCAAGGCCCTCATCTGAGAACATTTCCTTTCAGCATTCTAATTTCCACTGCTCTATGTTTCGAGATGAAGCAAATAAAGCAAGTGAAGGGAGTGTATCTAGCCTTACAGACAAAAATGTGACAGCACAGGAGATGATGAGCATCATGGCAAAGAACCTGTCACCTCTCTCAGACTTGCATCCATGCTATTTTCCTGGCAGGACCAAAAAATGGCATAGCCTGGAGTTCTCAGTGTCTCCTAAAACAGCTCTGAATTTGTATCAAACTTCAACAAGAGAAGTCTTCTCTAGCATGCTAGTTTTCATGTTACTAAGAGCAGTGCCTGCTAACAGGTACTTTGAATTACTTTCATTGAGAATTCAATAAAAACATATAGTGAGTACTGCCAGTCTGAAAATTCTCCCTTCATGGTGGTATCACATGCACCAGAGAGAAGGAGAAGCAGAATGCTACCTCTCTTGTTTGGTAGTCCCAGATCATGACTGTCATAATAAGCAGAACGATTAAACAAGCCACAGAATTTATATTCTTCATTTAATCTTCATTCTCAACACTGCACTTGGTGGAGTGTTCTGCATATTGCATCTCCTGGCTGATTGTTAAGGCCATTGGGAAAACAAAAAACACATAACTATTTATTCCATTTAATCACGTCCCTCATGGTGAAAAAGCTGCATTATCTAAATAAATAAATCTAAATGCACCATTTACAGTCATGGCATAACATCATGAATACTCACATCACCCTTCCATGCCTCTAAGAGACAGCAGTACAATCTGGTGAATGCAAGAGGTTTGGTTCATGTGTCAAAAATTAAGTTGAAAAACACACAGCTGGAACACTTGTTTGCATCATCCCTTAAAAAAAAAGTGAGTATTTCTTTCTGTTGAAGAAAAAAAGAAAAACATTACAGCTGCACAAATACCCTGATTACAGATAGCAAAGGGATAAATGCAGAAGCAGTGTATGTCACTCAAAGCTCAGGAGTTCAAAGTCATGTGATAAAATGTATTTGGAAGCACTGTAACAGAAACAGAACAGTCAGAGCTGAAACTACTACTTTTCCAGAGCCCTCTAGGAGAGATCAATGAAAAATAAAAAAGTGGAAAACATACTTCTGTTTGTGGAGGAAACGATCCATCACTTGCACTGCAAAATTCTTAGGTAGAGCCAGACACAGCTGTGTTTACCTTTTCAGATGCATACGTGTATTTATCTGGATATAAAGGAGTAGGTAATTTTACAAATTAATTAATTAAATGTGTTCTATGGAAGTCTGCTGTCTCATGATACATTTTTTTATCCTTTGTAGGAAGAAAACAATGCATATACTGGTTTAAAACCTCACTTATTATTCATAACACTATCTTCTCAGAATTTCTCGGTAACAAGTGCATACATATCAGAAGCATCCCAGTGAAAAAATTTCTAATGCATTCTAAGTCTAAACATTACCATAATTTTGAGAGGTATTTCCAAACGTCAGAGAGCAAAATACATTTGATGTCACGCCAAAGCATTTCAGCATGGATGCATCTCTTCAGGCTTCTATTTATAGAACCATCTATTTTAAGGAGGAAACACTACTAAAAATTTACACAGTCTCCCTTGGAGTTTCAGGAATTTGGCTTGAATTTCTCATCATGTTTTCAATCCAGCTCTTCTAGATTTACAGTTTCTCCATTATCTATATGGCCACGGAGTGTGCTCTTGTTTTCAATTAGATAAATTCATTATTTACTAATGTTTTCATTCTTGGTCTCTTATAGCCCATCTAAATGTTTAAGGTTAAACAAATTCCAGTCAAGTATCCTACAAGTAAACATTAATTCCAATATGAAACTGTAATTGTTCACCTCAAACCACAGCATCATTTCTTCTGGCTTACATGAACGAGTCTGCATGAGTTACAATGCTTATTAGTCGAGACAGAGATAGCAACCCTTTTAGTATCATGTCCATCTGAAGTAGCTTTTAACATTGAAAAGTATACAAATATATACATATTTTATGCCCTAAAACATTTTGGCTGTATTTTTAAAATGAACTAATCTCTTTTCAAAGAGATTACTGAGAATACTGAGTGACTGCTTGTACTTGCAAATTCTGCTTATAAAAATAATTATTCCTGGTTTCCACAACATTCTGCACAACCATAGTAGCCAAGAATTAAATTTCTTTCAGCTGCCTGAGAATCTTAGCACTTATATGCCTCCTAGTCAATTCAAAAAAGAGATAGGTTTTGCATAAACATTTCCTTCTAAATATTTAAAACCGGTGTCTAAAAGGGATACCTTGAGAAAAATGAATTTTTTCTCTCAATTGGCTCTACAAAGAATCTAGATTATTAGCATGGATCAAACATTTAGAGGGTTTATAAATGGCTTGGATCTGATGACAGGCCTGCCACATGAGGGCCTCCTCTTCTATGACAACAGTAATGCCCACAGGTCTGCAAGGTAATTGAACCATGGAGAGATAAGGTAAATTCACACCACTGACAGCTATCCAGAGGTTCTCAATGTATAACAGGAAACATCCAGGACCTACAGCATAATTAGGGGCAGTTAGTTGACCACTGCCCTTTGGATGTTGGACACTGTAGTCCCATGTGAACCATAAAATTTGAATTTCTGATAAACTGACTAACAGGATTTGCAAGCTCACATATTCACCCCAGATTTGTAGTGCTGGAATACTTGTTCTCCCATGGCCCCTTTAGTCTTTTTGTTTCCTTTGGTTAAAATGCCAGTCACAGTAGAGCAACATCAGATCTGTGTATTATCATCATAACTCTGATTCTAGGAACTCTGTGATTTATTTGACTCATTATACCTTTAAATATTTATGTACACACCTGCACTGAAAGCTACTCAATCTTGCGTTGAAGGATTTATTCTACCAGGACTCTCAACTTCAGGAGGAGAGTCAAGAAATTGATTTAAAAGAGCTTAATATTGATAATTTTTCTAACTGCACTGAACTCAAAACCTTAGATAACCTCTAGAAAAACCTGTCATCTTTATTTTAAGCACCAACTCAAGTGATAAACCACAAATACTGTGAACTTGTAGAAAACAGATTAGCTTTTTCCCAAGGCTTTTCTAATGAAAAAGCTAGAATTACACACATATACCTACTTTTCCTAGTTGTCCAGCGAGGAAGCTCAATTTATTTGGCAGGATTAATACAATCAACAACTCCCTGAGTGGGAAGAGGCAGGAGGAGGAAGCAAATCACAACCACTCTCCCCAAATTTCAGTTTCCTTAGTCTGAAAAATACCTCACAATCTATAAACCAAGAACAAGGCCATCAGAAAGAAACAAATTTTTTTGTTCATGTATTTCAGAACTTGGGGAATTAAACACAGCAGTGTACAAAATGTCTCTTTCTATTGCTAAATAAATCTGCCATGTCATCTCCCACAATGCAATAAGAATTAGCTAAGTACAGAGTGTGTGTAATGAATGCTAAAGACTTTCCCACCCTTCCCTCTGGAAACTAGCTGACCATTATAAGGTTTCCATGCTACACCAGGCAGCATCTAAATAAAAACTCTCTGTGACATGGGTAATTTTTCATCCAGACTTCACACCTTACCAGAGCATATTACTACTCCATTATTATCTTTCCAATGAGATGAAAGAGACAGGAAAGGAGTCTTGTGGGAGCACCACACATTGGGGTTTTGCCTCACTATAATACCAAGATCTTACTAGGGCTGTACCCATACCTGACCAGCTCATAAAGAGTCCTATATTAACTAGTTTAACAAAGTCATTGCTGTCACCTGGTAAAGCCACTGACCTTATGTCCCAGGCAGTGAAAGTTCACTACCTAAGATGCTCAGTAGAAGAAACAGTAAAAGAGCAGTGCCTGCCCACAATTTCTTTAAATTAATGTAACCATATATGATGGAAGCACAGTCATGGGTTAAGGTCCACCCAATTTTTATTTGATCTGTTATGCCTTCTATGAAAACACAGGCTTCCTACTGTGGGATGAAAACCCAGCACCATTGGTACATGGACCATCTTCTACAGGCAACAAGAGCTTGCAACACCGTGTGAGATTTCTGACTGCTTCTGATTCCCTATTATAACACCTCCTAGTCAAAAAGCATTAGGAGGCTGGCATCCAGAAGAATTCCACCAGTATGTGTGAGAGGATTCTGACGACAATGAGGGCAAGAGAATCTACAGATGGAGGTGTACACACAGCCAAATAAGCCCTGCTTCAGGAACCTTCACAGAAAAGGCACCAACATTAACTGTAGTGCCAGAGTGATGTCAGACTAACTTCAGGATCTGGCAAGGTGGGCTTCAGATTATTTAAGAGTTCACAAGAACACACTGAAACGTAAATGCGGCAAAGAGTCAAGACAGAAAAGCAAAAGAGGGAACAAAGTGGAGAAAAAAGATTCAGAACATTTTCTTGGGGGGAAAGATAAGGAGCTGAAGCTTTTGGGGAAGGATACAATTCTGTCTTTTCCCCTCTTATTTTTAGCAGAGAAAAACTCATACAACTTTATCTATATTTAAAAAGTGCAGGTTTCACCATGAAACCATAAACAATTGTTGCTGGTTAGGAATTTGTTCAGACTTCACACCTTTCTTCTGCCATCTCAAGCTCCCATTTTTTTGTAAGCTGCTAACTGTAGCTGTGATATTATTGGATTTTGCTGCTCTCAGGTAAGTAAATTACCATGAAGAACCTAAAAGGTCAACAAATTGTCATAACTTGCACTCCTCAAAATGTCCTCTGATCACTTAGAGACCCTCAAAACCCTAAAAAAAGCGTTCTGTAAAGAAAAAGCACACTCACCCACTGCTTCATTTATATGAACGAAATTATTTGACCAGGATCATAAAAAAAGAATGATGCACTGATGATAACGCTGATATGTCAGAGAACAATATCTGTCACTTATTTGTAAAAGTTTCTTAAAGCTAATTTTAAGCTTTTGGAGCATTTATATAGCATGTTCATGGTCTGGGAACACTTGCAGAACACTGAACTAATGATAAGTCTTTAAATTGCAAGAACTGAAGTTGTTTCACTTGAACATCCTTTTGTCGCATTTACGTTCCTTTCTTCAGCTTAAGACTCAGATCTTCTCCTATTGAGCTAGATCCTGAAGCCCTGATTCAGTTTTTGCCTTGATGAGACACTCATCTTGCACAGTAGGTCTTGTTACGTAATGGCTCTGACTTTGGTGCAGTCTCTGTGGAGTATCAGCCTGATTGTGTAGGATGAAAAACATACTGTAATTCCTTTGGGAAAACACAAACCATACTGTGTCCACAAAACCTGCAATATTTTAAAGGAGTGTTAAGGAGTTGAGAGTGGTAAGAGAAAAAAAACACTTGATCAACCCTTTTATCCTTCTTAACTTTCAGTAAGTGTACAGTTTTGCCAAATCCAACAATGAATTTGGTACCCAGGTCTGAAAAATAAAATCAATAAAAGACATTTAGACTTCACCTTAAGCTCATGTCTCCTATGGCATTCCTAGTCCACCCAGTTAATCATTCAAGTTGCTATGGTTAAGTTGACTCTGGTTCCCTGAAGCAGGTTCCTGTACAGGTACACATACAGGTTCTTTTCTTCTGACTCTCTATTTAGGCAGGTCTCAAGTGCAAACCAATTCTCAACCCCTCAGTTTTGGCTTCTTCAGCAATGGGCCAAGTTAACTGAGCTGGAGAGAAGCCACAAAATTATACAGCACTAGATCTTCAAAGAACACAAAACAATCCATTCTAACAATCACATGCCTGGCAGATTCCTGTTTTACTAAGAGCACATGCATTTACATACGTAGCCTTCAAGCCTGAACCTGAAAACAGAAATGCAACTAGTCTTACATCTCCTTCAGTTAGACCCAGCTAAGTCAATGCACACTCACTTTCATGGGATTTTTCTGGTACATTTTCAAGACACAAACACTTTTGCTTTTCCCTTGACAGGAAGAGAACTGTTCACACATAAGATCTTTAGACCTCCAGGACAACATCTAGTTCCCCACCCTCCTCAGTACTGTCTCTCCTTTCATATTCATCAATAGTTCAGTTTTCCCCTCCATCACCGCTGTAGGCTTAAAATCAACTATTTTGGAATGTACAATTGCTAGCAGGAGGTAGACTCCCAGAACTAAAAGGCTCCCTTTTAGCAGAGAAAAATATGTCCTTGAAGAATGCACCTGGTCTTATCATAAAGTATCTTTGATCAGATGATGCCTAACCCCACAAACAATTATTTCTCTAATATTTACTATCATTACTAATTGAGAGGTAACTGTCAGAACTTAACATAAGATATAACTGAAATTTTCCATACCATTTTTTCCTTTATTTTATTTCCATAGCTAAAAGGGAACACTCAGCAAAATGAAAACCACACACAATTTCCAAAAAAATTCTTGAGCACTGGGTCTTCAGAGATCCTCCAAGACATCTGTTGTTCATATTTTTTTCCTCTCCAGAGAAGCATCTAGCTGTTATTTCTATAAATTAGGCCATTTCTTGTTCAGTTGATTTCCTTTCTCCTCATTCAGTCTGATAAATTGGGTTTTTCTTCTATATAACATGCTCCACACTTCTGTCCTAATCCCATGAGAAGCAGTTCTGTCATAATTTCTCAACTTTTTTACCTAGAACACTGTCCTCCCTCTTCTGTTTCTAGGACATTCCATTATTGTCAGCTTCAAAATTATGTGGAGAAGAAAAACATCAGTACTCCTTCCCATATCTGCTCTGTTTTCATCTGACCAGGAACTCTCTCTGTTAAAAGGCTTCCATCAGGAACAGAGTTGCAGTTTCAAGCAAGCAATCAATACACCTCTGCCTTTAGCTGTTCAGTAAGGCAGGCAGATGAGTCCTGGCAGATGCCATCAAGTACATCACACAGATGTGACACTTGTGGCATCCAGAGACCATTGTGGAATACAATGCACATTTTTCTCCACAAACGTTAACAGATTATCAACATGAAGACTGCCATTAAAGGATTCAATTCTACAAACACCTATCTCTGACCACCTTCTCTCTAGAGCTGTTCTCATACATTATCATGATAGCAAAACAAAATGGTTTTCAAACATACACGTTCCTACTCACCAAATATTTTGAGTGAAAAAGCTGGATTAATGCGTTCCCTGGAAAGGCGTAATTTGATCAATACCATTTCAGAAGCATAGACAGTAATAGACTTGTGATCAATTGGAATTGACTTTATATCACCTGAAGACGACTTCTAAACAAAAGAAGCAAGTTCCTGACTAAATGTCCCCCCACAGAGCAGTGTCCTGCTGTACAGGATCAAAGCAGGACCTGAAACAATAAATCACTCACATTACAATTCTGTTTCACTCTTTTCAGCTCAGAGGAATCCCTAGGAAAAAGTAATGTGGGGCAAACTGCTAGTCCAATTTTGGTTCTAAGTGTTATTCAACACTGAATGCTACAACAGAGATGTAATAAATCATCTGAAAGAAATGAAGTTCCCAGAGCCACCATGCTGAAGTATATTAAATTAGATGTGATTCTGACAAATATTTGACAGTGCACATCATCTTATTCCAGCACTAGATTCTCCAATCTATTTCCTTAGGTCTGGTCTCTTGGTAGCAAATTGCGGTAGGAATATAAGGTGTTTTTCACATAATTATGAAACAACATAATATACATCTGCAATTTTAGAAAAAAATCCCCAAACAAAAAAATACTGGGGATTTCTGCAGCTGAGCATCTACTGTAAAAGCAGAAATAAATTCTAGTTTTAGGTTAGCTCAGCTGTTGGAGATAAACCCAAACATCAAGATGGTTCTCTAAACAGTTAGAATCCTTTAGGTCTCACTCCCCTGTTCAAGCATAATAATAAGGAAACACATTTAGCCTTTCGGTGCACACCATTGGTGTCCTCAGGATTGTTGTCCTGCTGTACAACATGCAGCTCCTCCTAGGTCATAATATGACATAAAATCAGTCAGCCTTCATAAACACTAAAGATTACCGTACTACAACAAACTATATAAACCACCAAAATAAAATCTATCGCTAAGAAAAGGAAACACTGAAAAAATCCAAATCAAACTCTAACAAACACATCCAGACAACAAACACAAGCGTTGCCATGCCAGCCCTTCAGCTACTTCCCCAATCTTTGTGTATTTTTGTACTTTAATCACTGATCAATTACTTACGGCCAAATGTTATGGTTTATATATAAACTGTTTCTCTTTATTGCTTTTGAGCTAACAGATGGAGGGGGGGGGAAAGGAAAAATAAGTATTAGGCTAACAACAGGTTACATATGGATATGGAACATGCAAAGAGTTCCTCTGTGAAAACATTTATACCTCATTACCTACAAATACTGTTGCTCTTGTTCCTCCACTAATCACAGATTATAAAGACCTTCACCATAATCTGATTTGGTCTGAATAGCCTTACCATAATTGTACTCATCCTATATCCTCTGCATCCAACACCTTCCCACTTATTAGAAAACACATGGTACCTACTAGACAAAAATGCCGAGAACTAAAACAGATAGCTGTTTTAACCTGAACATATAGTATACACGATGCATAACATGCAGTAATATAATATACAATATATAAGATGTGTTATGCTAAAAATCTTGGCACAGGTAAAACATGTAAAAATTCTTCCAGATAATAACAGGTCATCCTTGATTCAAGATAAATAGACGTTACTGAAAAATACTGATGGCAGCCCCAATCTTCTGTCCACGAGAGATAACATACTATGCTTTAGAGAATGAAAGTAAATAAAGATTTAAGAAAATAGCAAGGCATTTACTAGGCTAACTCCAGAGCTTATTAGAGACCTCTATTCTTGCATATCCCAATTTGCTGTTTTCTAAGACACTGTGACAAAATAGCAAGACAGAACCATGGCTCAGCTCCAACAGCAAGATCAATTAAAGTCTGTTCAGAAAGAATCGGGGAGTATGACCCCAGCACATACATTAGAATTGCTTTAAATAAATGTGTTCTCTTCAGTGTTGGGAAAGGCAAGGCAGAAAGGAACTATTGTCCGGAATATTGCTCTTCTAAGTTAATAGCTGGATACAGTATTCAACAGTCAGGCTAATTTTTGCATTAGCATTTGTAGGCTGTCAATTCAGGAATACATTTTAAAAGAAACATTAACTGTTCAGGTTATTTCTAAGTGAAAAAGGGCTTTCAAATAGTTTTTGTCATGAAGAAAAAAAAAGCCACAAAGTGGTATTTTGTAAGCCCACAAGTTGTAGGCAGCTAGTTCTTAATATATCCTATTCCCCCGGGAATTCAGGGGCTCAGAAGGAAAAGTGAGAACCTGAAATAGCTTAGGTCTTTTGCCAGAAGACAGTTCCTGAGCAGGGATGTCACTAACTACTTTTCACCGAGTGTCTGAGAGGACACATTAGTATTCTGCTCTGTTGGTGGTATCATTATACACGATGGGATTTCCCATCACAACACACAGTGGTGTTACTATTTATATGGTCATACTGTAGCACTTAACTCAATAATACATAGCCATATTCTAAGAGAACATGCTTGACAATACAACAGTTTATGCATAGCCTGCAACTTCTGGCATTACAGAGAACATATTCTGGCAAGAAAGTGTTCTCTTCCAGTTTCATTTATATTAGCAAAGATCATAAAACATCCTGCTTATTAAAATCTGAATCACTTCCACTGGGAGTGCACTTTTCTGAAAGTATTTTCCTACAGCTGGTGGCAAGACAGATCTGCTAGCTAACCAGAGCACTAATAGGACATTATGAAACCCACAATGCAGCACAAAGACAGTTGCATAATCAGAGCAACAATTACCAGCTCTGCTAAAAAATGGTGAGGGCTTAAGCACAACTGAGTAGCATGTAACAAACAAAAGAAGCCACTCTTGTCAGTCTGAGATCCTGAAGTAAAATTTATACATTATATTATTACCTTCATTGCAAGCAGGTGAAAAATAGATCAATGATAAAGGCAGCAGTATATGAAATGGGACTATAAATCACAAGTATAACAAATAAAATCATTAACCGCAGCACAAGACTCTGATGTGGATTACCAGCCTTTAGTTCTTAGTGTTCCTCCACCATTTCACAAACCCCTGTAGCGTCCAATGGATATCTTGTCTGAGGAACATCTGCCTCTGAGTCACAAGTGCACTGATTGACCCTGACCAGCTGATCTCAGCCCATGGCCACATGCACCTGCCCCAGCAACCCGGCAGGAGTGCTGGTCTCTGGCTGTATGAAAGTGATGCTTCTGCCTGGCCATGACTCTCATGGATCCTGGCCCTGAGCTGCAGGCTGGCATCCTGACCTGGCCTGGTGCAGCCCTATCACACTGGAATTTCAGGCAATTTCATAGCTTCGAGTTTATCGGTTACTTTAGACCAGTCCAACTACCCTGGCCATGCAGATGGCCCAGGGAGCTAAGGCTGATGCTCAGAGAGGTGATTTAACAGATCACTGCAGGTCCTCTCCAGATGGGACCTTCATACAGATTTCCCTCAGGCAGCTCCTGCTGTGCCTAGCCTCAGCAATTTGGATTTGTTGATTAACATCCTAGGTGGAGAATTTGGCCTTTTTCTCCAAAGGCTCCTCTAGGTAGTTTGTGCTGCAAGATGGATTACACTGTAAATTGGCAAGACATTCGTAAATAGTTATTAGAAAGTGATTTTGTATGCAGTTAAGAAAATCAATAGCAATTAATTACACCTGTGCTGGGTGGTCACCAAGGGCCAAAGCCAGAGCTGAGCAGTGGTTCAGGAGTCCCATCACATCCACGTGAAGCTGCCACCTCAAGAACCTGCAGTGGAGCCCCCTATTACCACCTGGCCAGTGACCAACTGCTCAATAGATGTGACTACCCATGAGAACATTACTCTATAGGAAGAGCCCAGCAAAGAAGTTTGCATTTCTAAAAAACACTGTCTGCTGCTCTCTCTGCAATAAATGCATGAAGAAAAAGGTACGTATTTTGATTTATACTTGAACATTGGAGGAACATGGATTTGCATAAATGTGGCAGCATTTCCATTTATTCACTATGCCTATCCATACACACTATTCATATATTCACTGGCCTATCCAGTACTTTGGCTATTTCAGTTAGTTTAGATAAGAAGTGTGAAAGAAGCAGAAATTAAGGCTTTCTGTCCTGTTATCCAGGTACAGGAAACCAGAAGCATGCAGTGTGACCCCACAGTTCCCATTTGCAGCAAAATTTCAGGCTTCTCTGTCTCATTAGTATCTACCACTACACATCAAAAAAACCTCTCACACTTAGGTGTAAATTCTCCACAATTTCAACCTAAAACAGCATCAGAAAATTCAAAATTCTGCCAGACTACCTCTCAATTAAACCCCATTGCTCACACTTAACAGTAAGATATAATGTATAGGTTTTTAAAGTCTTATTTATTTGTGTAAAAGGATCTAATGGCCTCAGATATCAGGGGGAAAAAAACTGGCATTTTTACACTGCATTGAAACTTTTAATATTAAAAATCCTTACAAATCTGCATTAAATAGAAAACTTCATTCATTATCTATTACACTGGGATTTATATATAGAGAATTCTTTAAAAAGTACTAAAGAAAATCACATTATCTATAACCTTACTGAAGGCATATGAACAGTCCTAAGACTTTGTCAAGTCTCTAATAAAATGTAGGCTTTCTTGGAAGAAGATTTAAGATTGTCTTCAAAGTACTCCTAGGAGCAGATGACTGTAGATCTACTTTAATAAACGACATAGGCTGAGGGATTAAAAACTAACGCTGTATTTTTCAACTAGATACAACCTGAACTTTAAAGACACTTTTTACACATCATAATGAACATTATTACGCCGTAAGTCTACAAATAAATAACGCATCTGTACAAGGAAAGTGTGTGGAACAGAAAACTGACTGACTGCATTATTGTAAGTAATTTGGTGATTCTGTGGTTGGTTTTGTCATCTGGAAGGATGGAACTGGGTAATCAAATTTAACGCTATGTTTGGCTTGTGACAACAATGTATAATCCTTTAACAAGCTCCCTCTTGAAACACATTTGCCTTTCCTTGGAGAAGACCATTTTGTTTTCACTGTTCTGAGTTAGAAATTTTATTTCCAGCCAGCAATGAAACAACACCTATCTATAATTGTGTGTGAGGTTTGTATTAACCTTGTCCTTTGAACTTCTTCATTCCTCCTGTTTAGTCTCATAAGAGGATACATAATCAGCAAAGAAAAATCTTGTTACTGAACAAGCCAAGCTTGTTTAAATTGTTCAGTTGTATTGTTCAGGTGAAGTTGCAGCTTCAAAATATAAATCTACAAATCACCTACCCTGCCTCTTCAAATGAGCTGGCACAACCATGTATCAGTTTATTTCCTCTCCCAGTTCTGTCAAAATTATATTAAAACCTTCTCCTGCTGGAGGGGTTTTTGACAAAACTGAGTTAGATAAGACATAAGCATCATATGCACAGATCTGAATCCATCTCAACTGCAGCCAAAATGGCTTGTATAACAACAGCTTTTGGATTTTTTTTTTTCCTAGAAAGTAAAATCTCCACCCTCCTTATATTTTGCTTGCTCTTCTTTACATCTCTTCCATCCATCTTGAAGTCACCTTTCAAAAGGAATTTCAGCTGAATTATCATCCCGCCTTGTACAGTATCATTAGCCCTCCCTGCTGGTAGCAAATGTGCAATTTTATGCACCAGGTAAAGAGTGGCTAGTCCCTTGATCTATCTGTATGTTTGTGCTTCACAGTCATTGTCTTTGGGGGTTTCTTCCATTTTTCTTAGCTATTTTTCTACAGCACAGCCTTCTAATTCAATTGAGCAGGTATTCATTAAGTATTGAGATCACACCACATTGCCAGTGAACAACAGCCCCAGTCGTACATAGTGTCTTTGTACTTGGCAGATAAAGAACTACAAATCTCAATGTTCTTTGGAAAATGTTTTACCTTCTGAATTACTTTATTCTCAGACTTGGATAAATGGGCTGAGTTTTCAGTAAGTAATCCACTTTCTGTTCTTAACAAGGTCTTGGCCAACGCTTGATTCCATTTTCCCTAGATCTGTAGCCCTCTTCTTCATTATCCCTTGCACCTCCATCCCACTCTTTCTTCTGCTTGGGATGAAAGTCAGTTTTAGAACTTTGAAGTAAGTGCATGCCTCTTCAACATCAAATTCCTTAAGATGTTCAATCAACATGACCTCATTAAATAATTCTCTTAAATTTCTAAAAGTTTGCTTTTTTAAATAAATCAACTGAAGTGAAGGCTAAGTTGAACCAATGTGCAACCTCTTAATTTAACAGCCTTAGAATTTTTTTCAATTATTTTTTCAGTACTTACAAAAGCAAACATTACAGTTTTTTGGCACAGTAATTACTTAGTAAAAAAGTCAGACTGCTATCACATCCAGTAATAACTGAACTTTATGCTGACCCTCACACATTAGCTGAGAAAATTACAAGCCCAAAGTGACCAGACTTTTTCAGCAAAAAAGTAAAAATCTTTTAAGCTATCAACTTAATTATGCAGTAGAGAGACATCAAGAGTAAAAGAATCATATCAGCTATGACATGCTACACTTATAAGAAGGTATTGCAAAAGATTGTTTGATAAAGGTAAAATGAAACTAAGTCTGAAAAAGAAAGTAAATCTTTAAAACGAGAAGTAATGATTATGTCAAAGTACACTGATGCTAAAATCACTTCTACAGGAAGAAACCTTACTTATCTCAACTGGCAACTGAGTTTCAAGAAAGCAATCATACCATTGCACCATCTTCTCTGTACATAAAACAATATTAAACAATAATCCATTACTAAATCTGCTTCTTCAATCATCTGTTTTATTTTGTACTGAATACTATAGTTGTCAAAAAGGTTTTTATTCTAGTTATGAGAAACCTTAACTTCCTCCATTGATATCATTAGCAGAAAAATTTCTCACAGCATCTTTCTGAAAGACTTTGAATAATAAAATCTAGTCCTTGGAATACATAGGTGTCTTGTACATCCTATATATGGATTTCATTTAAAAGAAAAACAAATCAAAACCTTAAAATCCAACTCTGCACAAAAATCCAAGGGAGTTCAAACCAAGTCTGTTCCACTTATAACATGATTTTTTTTAATGGAACTATCTCATCCAACAACAATATTACAACATGATCTATTTTCCCTTAATAAAACAAAACAATCAGCACTTGTGTTCTGGACAATTATTATTTCTTACTGGAATAACAAGTGGAATGAGCATCTTTGAATCATGCAGCCTATTCACAGTGTTGGGACCAGAAGGTTCCATATATCACCTAGGTCTCCACTTCAAAAATGTTTTCCTCAGTAAACTGTCCCAGGTCTGTGGCAGTGCTAACTGTTATTGCTGAAGGGAAAATCAAGACATATTTTCTTTTGCCTTTATTGCTTCCCCCAGTTTCTGTTTTGACAGCTCCTCCTCCTCTGTTTCCAGTACATCTGTCTCTTCCTCTATTCTCAGTTTTGTCTTCAACTTTGTCATCATGGCCATGTATTTCTACATACTACACTCCCAGTACAAAAATCTGTATCTTATGATCTCCTCTACTGTAGACAGATACAAATATTTGAGAGGTAGTCAAAACCTCCATTTTCATCTTTAAACCACCAGCAGCATTTCAGTTGCATTTTAGGCCTTCATCCTCTCTTTCTAGGGTGGGGGGTATGGAAAACTTGCTCAAAAACAAAAGGCTTTCATCAGATCTAAGAACAAGCACGTCCCACAGTTTTGGCATCCAAAACTTGAAGACAGTCTTCTTCAAACAAAGCATCCAAAACACATTCCTTCATCTGCTGCCTTCTCCCATTTTGGCATCTCAGTTTAAGCTAATTGTTTTCCGGCTTACAAAGGTAACTTAGCACCACAGTATTCCAAGGAATCTTACACAAATTCTTGTCAGCATGCTGAGTATGTAAATACTCTTTTTATTCCAGATCAGGATATACAGGATCCCATTAAGTCCATATTTTTCCAGATTAGATATTTAGAAGGCATACTGCTAATGTTGCTCATACAAATTTAGGTAGAATAAAGGTTTGGCAGACAATGGATCAATCTGTTTAACTGCCCAAGCACATGGCATCCTAATCTGTTAGACTGTAGTGTATGAAAATACACAAAAGTATTCCACTTTTCTACAGAAAATAATTTCTGAAGCACTCTGGATTTTCTAGACAGAATTATGGGGAAAAGCAATTAGCCTGTAGATTATAAGGTCCCTGGGACAGCCCTGCTGCCTGCACAGTACCAGACTCTAGTGTTTCAGGATTCCTTAACTTCTTAGGGATGTGCTAGTTTGGACATTTTTGTAAATTTACAGGAACAGTAGGTTGACCCTGCCTGATCCAGGCACCCACCAAGCAGCTCTGTCACAACAGCATTCTGTTGCCTGTACTCATCTATAAGGAAAGGTAAGAAGTAGAGAGAAGAGCAACGCATTGATCAAAATTCATTTTGATGAATTTTGTGATGAGTATGAAATACAATCAAAATGATCCAAGTCCATCCTCAATGCTTTCTCCCCAACTCCACATCACAACATATCTGATGTGATAAATTGTAAACTAAACTGAACATCAGGTCAAGATTACAGTGAAAAATTTTCATAAATTAAACGCATCAAAGTAAAAATACCACAGCTTTAGCCAATTTAGCTAATTTTGTTGGCTATTCCATGACAGTTTCATGTTTATTAAATAGCACTTGGTTTTCAAAACTCTGATGAACATGAGTCAATAATTAGACATCCTTTAATGTAGTAATAAGTTGCTAAAACATTATAGCTAACTTGCAAGTGAACCTGAAAACTTTAGAATCTATTTAGAAGTCTCAGAAATCTATTTTTAAAAAGAAAAAAGTATTTCAGCTTTCAGTATCTTGCAGCCTTTTATCTACCCAACTTGTTTCTATCCTGATAATTTAATGAAATTGCTCTTGTATAGTTCATAGCAATATTCATTAGAATTGCAGATTTTTCTAAAACCATGCAAGAAGCAAGTCCAATTTTTCCACATAAAGATGGATAAAGAAAACATAAAATTATTTGCTTTAAGAAAAGTAATATTAAGCAAGAACAGACTCAAGCAATGGAACCTACAAAACAAAATACAGCTGAGAAAAATATACATAAGTTAGCTGAACATACCTTTAAAATAATACCAGCAGATTTCCAACGAGTTTTAAAACCTCCTCTTTCACCTTCTTTCAAGAATTTTAGATACAGTCTGAAAGACTTTGTCAGCCTTTTATGCTACTCTTTCACACTCAAGCCCTCATCATTATGCCCTACCCTCAAATTAATATGCTGTCATTTAAAATTTCTTCTGTCATTGCATGGTAACAAGAGTCATATCTCCAAGAATTATCAAGTGTCAATTAGGATGGTCATGTATAGGACAAAGAAATAGGAGAAAAAATTTGCCAAATTAAACCATTTTTACTTGAGAAATATTCTACACAGCATCCCTTATTAAAAAAAAAAAAAAACCAAGCCTATTACCCTGGCCTGGTGTTGGCTTGAATGTCACAACTGATGTTATAAAATATATTAGTTTTCTAGGTTGATCCTAGTTTCTTTATAAAGCTATTAATATTTGGCAGCTACAACTCCAAGGACTTCCTGAATTATCTCCCTCTTGCCCTCCCACCTTTCTAAAACTGAGGGACCATTACAAAAATAGGTATATTCAGCTGAAGACTCAGCTAATAGAGAAGCACAAAGAATAATGATCATGAAAAGCTTCTAAGAAGCAAAATGCAGTTTCAAGTTTATATTGGTTCCCACTTCTGATTATTTTCAACAAAATAATGACCTTCACAGTTTAACATAATGTAGCAGCAAAATTTCAGACAAAAGCCAACTAGCTCTAACAAATGCATATAGATAAATAAAAATGCTAAGAGTTGGTAAGAAAGAGTAAAAAGTCAGCAATTTATTAAACATTCTTTTTAGTACTTACCGATAAAACTAAACCAAAAGTATATCTGTGGACAAAATGCTTCAAGAAACTAGAGGAAGTACAAGGATAGTAGTATCACACACATCTATTGTCCTCTTGACTATAAATCCTATTAATTACAACCTCTTGAGTTATTTCCTACTCTCTTGACTATATTATTCATAATAATGAAAAAAACTAAAATCTAAATGGATGCAGAAATCACTTCCAAATCAGAATGCTTTCTTTCATTTTGTACAAATAAAATATCATCCAAAAGAGAAAGTCAAATAAGAACAAATTCCAATAAATCACCAGCCAAACAACAAGAATTCAGAATAGGCTGAGTAATGATCTCGCCCTTCTCTCTCTTGCCTTCCTCCAGTTGTTTACTGAATTCATTTCCTAGGCCAACTCAGTTTCCTGAAAAGAGATTTACTGTCGTGAAACTACTACCATGAAACAGCCTACTATCATGAAACACTTTTTCAGAGCTCTAACATACATATCTCTAAAACATGAGGAATAGGGTTATAATCTTTTGGAGGACTGCTGTGAACCTTAAGTAACATATGCATAAACCTGCACTTTACCTTTTTTAATGAAGAGTGGGAAAAAATTGAGAAGTAAATAGCCACACACTGCCCTGCCTGTGAATCACTTGTAGGTTGCTAAAGCAAGTATTTCACAATGCTTCAGTGAGTTTGTCAATGAGTTTGTGGACTGCTGGTCCTCAATATGCTGTTAGGACACTTGGCTGATACTATTTTCACAGTCACAAAGCCCTGGTTAACATCAGAAACAAAGCACTGAATTGCTTAATTAGACCAAATGCATGCATGTAACATTTGCACTTTGCTCAACTATAATAATGCTTTGCAAAAGCTGGAATAGCTCTGTAATTAATATGGCAAATCTATTAATAAAATCTAAACCCCAGGAAATAAAAAACAACTTATTTTTTAAAGTGAAAAATGAGTGCTAAAGGAAGGAGCAGATCTCTATGTTTAAACATCTGCAGCCTTATTGAAGGCCCAACAGCTGCTGCTAGCTTTAATCCCATAGAGACAAATTCACGATATCTGCATTTCTGTATGTTTCTGTTGATAATCTGACAGACCCAGAGAGCTTGCTGTAGCTGGACTCACACATGCATAAAATAAATTCTGCAGATATTAGGATTTCCTTGGCTTCAAATGGTTGCCTTGGACACAAAGAGACACAGACTTAAAAATAGATCAGTTTCCACATGTGGATTAGACAGTCAGCATTCCTTGGGCCAGACAAATGAAGATAAATCATAGCTAAGAAAGGCTGGGAAGAAGCTTTTTTGCTGTTTCATCTGATTGCTAAATTAAATCAATTGGGATTGAGAGAATACTGCAATCATGGATAGCTGCACCAGTATTTTTCTAATGGCAAAATATTCTTTCATCTTTAGATTAGTTCAGCCAATAAAGGTATTCAACAGCTAACATTTCATTTTTGTTTCATCAGCTTATCAAGATCCATTACTGCATGAAGAGGCCATTGAAGAGAAAATTTTGAATAATCTCTAGAGAGATTTTAACAGTTTTTCATGCAGATCTTTCCCACTCTTCTTCCCAAACATCAAATTACCTTTTAAAAGTTATCAGGTAAAATATGCATCCTTGTATGACAGTAATTGGCTACTATTGTGGACATAAAGAAAGGAAATATCCATTTTTTTCCCCTCTGTGTAGAGCAAAAAAATAAACCAGTCATGATGCCACTTTTTATCATGTTTTGGTCAGTTTTATCCTGTAATAAATAATCCCATGTAGGTAGGCTAAAATTTTGCCACAGAATTAATCACATAGTTGTCTGACCTCCAACACCTGAGCGCAGTCTATGTTCGTATTACAAATGCATCCTTGATCTGCTATGCACTTCCTAAAGTATGTCAGTATTGCTTAGATTAAAAGATGAGTTATAACCTCATTCACAGAATTGTGAAAAAAATAAAGAGGGGCAAAAATGGGAATTTAAGAGTTACCAACAGATAAAAACAATAGATGAATTGTTTTCCCATATTACACTTACAGGCAAGTTGATGGAGTGGAGACTTAATAAACAGACCATAAAGTGTATGGAAAATTAACTGGGCTCACATGGGTATCATCAGTGGTACAAAGTACAGCTGGAAGCTAGTTACTATTACCATTCCTCAGGGATCAATCACTCAATCTGGTATTCTTTCACATCTTCATTAATGACCTCAGTGCTTGACACAGCACTCTGGGAAAGTGTGCATAATGCTGCTGGGAATTATCAACATGCTGAAGGCCTGGCTTGCTATTCAGAAACACCTTGAAAAGCTAAAGTGAGCAGACAAAACTCACGAAACTCAACATAAACAAACATAAAGTTCTGCGTAAAGTAAAGCTGGAAGGAAAAAATCCACACAATGGCTTTGCAGGAAAGGACTGGAGGACTAATGGGCAAGTTGACCATGAACCAGCAGTATGCTGCTGTGGGGGCAAGGGGCAACCACACAATGACACGAACGACAGCATTTCCAGGGGGTTGAAGGACAGGATTGTTCCCCTCTGCTTAGTCCTTGAGAAGCCTCCTCTAGAATGTTGTGCCAATTTGGGGATTTTCAGTACAAGACACTGACATACTGGAGCAAATCTATCAGGGGATCATCAAGACCATCAGGAGATTGAAAAACATGAAATGTATTAAAAAAAAAAAATCAGAAAACACGATTTATTCAGCCTAAATTATAGCCTATGGGGAGCTTCTCAGATACCTTATGGGAAGGTATATAAAGAACATGGAGCCACATTCTCCTCAGAGGCAGGACAAGAGGCAAGGGATACAAAATGGAACACAGGAATTTCCAGTTAGACATATATTAGATTTTCTTAAATCACAGCAGTGGCCAAACAAACTGGAATAGGCTGCCCAGAGAAACTCTGGAATCTCCATTCTTGCAGATGCTTAGGACTGCCCTGGCTGAGGCCCTGAGAAATCTGATCTAACTAAAGCTGCTTTGAACAGAGGTTTGGACTAGATTACTGGATTTCCAGAAGTCCCTTGCAACCTAAATTACTCCATGATTTTAAGCATGAATCAGAGTTATTTCTCCCTACTTTTTTTCTATCAGTAGCTACATGTTTTTTTGTAAATTAAAAAGCAAAATAATACCAACAAGTTTTTAGAATAACAAATATTTTGACTTAATTACCACTTTTTCACATCCATAAGCCTATGTTCAGCTGATTCACACACTCCTAGTCAGTTAAGGACTGAAAATACAAATTTCATTCATACTAAGGATGTACATAAAACTACATTCATGCATTGATAGAATCAGATTCCAACAAAAAGGACAGAGTGGAAAAATGATAACAAACAAGATTATGATTTTGACTCTGCAACTGAAACAACCTTTATGCTAGACTGGAATACCACATAAGTGTCCACCTCTTCTGACTCGAGTCAATCTTCTTGTGACTACAAAGAAACTGTTCAAATCTAAAGGAATAACTATAAACTCTGCTCTATGCATAAATTTTAAAGATTGCCCATAGTTAGTCTACCACTTGACAAACTCAGGATTGAACACTGAGAAAGACGGCCTGTGGAAAAGACTGCTCCTGCTCTTGCAATCACACTTTAAAGACTTTCATTTAAGAGAAAAGAAACTGAGCAGATAAATATGGCAAACCTGAATTTCATCAGTCTTTATCAACCAGCTTACTGATGAGCCAAAATCATCCCCCCTATGCTCTCCTTCACTTGTGATTTTTGGTAATTGCATATATAATGAATTAGAGGCTTCCGCTGCTAATATTTTTTCCATGACCATATAACTATGTCTAAACTCATGAGAATCTTCTATCCTACACCTTAAGCAATGCTTTACTATCTGAATTACATGGAATATGGATTTTAATTGTGACCGCTTTGGAATTTTCTTAGTTAATCCTGAGCTACCTTGACTTTCACTCACACATAGAAACAAAACAAAACGCAAACAAAAAAAATCCCCATGGTTTTGAAGAGCTACAAACTTTAGATTGATTAACTCCTGTGAACTTTGGAAAATTTTAAGATTCATCCATCAGTAATTATAATGTACTTCACACAGAAGAAAACACCATTACTTCGAATACATTGACATTTGCAGTGTTAAAATGTTACAACTGCAAGAGTTGACATTTATACAAAGAGCCCTCAAATTCTTAATTTCAGTACAGTTTGTATACTAGGGTAGTAGTAGGTCTTTAATATTAATCATATTATTAGGAAGAAATTACATGAAGGATAAAATTCAATATAGTTCTGTTGCACACACTTTATAAATGTTCCATTTGCTAAAAAACTGGTAAGCATGACAGAACAACAGCAAAAAGAAGGCACAAAACCACACAGAGAATGAATTATGGAGGAGTAGTCAACTGTGCCACAGTTCTACTGGCAGGGAGAAATAAATGTTATAGAGAAGGGGAATGGTATAAGTCAGGATTAGGTACAGCTAAAGGAAAGCAAAGGCAGAAATATAGGACTTCACAAGGGAAATGAGAGTAAGAAATTATGAAAGAACTGAAGATGAATTATTTTATAGAGATGGGGAAAGAAAGCAGAGGAACACAGAGCAGGCCCCTTACTTTGTAATATGTATCAGTGATGAATCTCAGTATATTCCTTCACTCTTTCCACAAGGTATTCTGATTATATGCAGCTCTTATGTTAATGTTAAATAATTTCCATTTTGCCATGTAATGTCAGCAGCTTGAAGCAGAAACTCTTAAAACAACAAGGGAGACAGAGAGAGTGCCTGGCCTTTATTTCCACACTCTGCCAATGGCAGACTGTATGAATTAAACCCCAGAAAGTAACTAACTCTTCCTTCAGATTCCTGTTTCCCTTTTTTCAGCCTGTAAAGATCATCTCTTCCTCTTTTCATTTACTTGATCCAGCACATTGCATCTGGAAGTGTGGATTTCAACTCTCATGTAAGAAAAGAAACATAAAGGAAAGCAACTCCATTTCTACCCTATGATGTGCTTCTTCACCAGCACAGGAAAAGAAGGAGGTGCTAATCTCTGCATTCATCTGAAAGACCAAAATTGAAAATTCTGGTCATTTAATCCTCAGAAGTAGAAAACTATATTTTAGGTCTAAGACTAAAGAAGTATATATGAAAAGGACTAGCTTACAGCACTGTGGAATCAGCTCAATGAATTAGAGGATAACTTCTGCTTTTATTGCCCTGCATAAAGAAAAGTGTTTTCGAGCATGGTTCTAAGGTTATATCCAAACCTGTACATTAGCCTGGTCTACAGTCTATCCTTCCCATAAAACTTTCAGTTACTAATTGCTGAAAGATTTCTACTCCTTTAACTAATTTAGCTTTGTTTGCTGCCATTATATACTTAATACTCCCACACAAGATTATCATCTCCAGACAAAGAAATCTCAGGCAGGGATTGCACTCCCAGTGTAGGGAAGCACTGTGAAAAGCAGAGGCATTTTCAAGTCAGTGTTGACCACTAGCAAAGACCCAGCCAATCAATATACAGCTGTTACTAACAAACACAGGGCTCTGTGCTCTGTAAAGCAGGTCAGAACAGCTATTGGGATCCACAAAGTAGCTGCACCTTTATAGCCTTTGAAAAAGCATGATTTAGAAAGGTCCTTCTGGTCACAAAGCCAACTGAGAATTTAAGAGCCCAAATATTCTTTAGCTTGTAGACACATCTAGAAATCCCACAATAATGGCAACACTTTCTTTTCTTTATAGCACACCTTTTATTCCCTCCATCATGAAGCATCACCTGCATTATGTCTAGGACAAAAACCAACAATTTTTCCATTCATGGCTTCTCTCAGTCAGCAGGGACACCTCCATACTTAATTGGCACAAAAAGATTGTACTGTGTTCTGAATACTCAACATAAGAACAGCCTCAATACTCCCACTAGTTTTTCCTAGCTAAGGAAAAGTTCTAGCAAAATTTTATGGGCACAGTCTATAGAGGGAATAATGGGCAGCACCAATTTTTTTATTATAACACAATACAGGAGATGCAGGTACAAAGTGATTCTGTCTTTTCCTTCCAACATCCACAGGAAAATCAACAAATCCTCTTAGCAGGGCTCTGGGATCTGTTGGCTTAACAGAATTGCATAATAATAGGGGTAGAAAAGACCATGTCGCCATGCACCTGATCCATTAAAAATTGAAACTGAGCCATGGGCTTGCATAGTTGAATTACGTCAGAAAAACCACATTCAAGACTCAAAGTCATCTGAGAACTCTAAAAAATATTCCAATTCTCCATATAAAGAGCAAAACTCTCTTTCCTTTTCATTTAATATTAATGTTATTTTTATTATTAGTCTTACTATCATATTTTCAATTATTAAACTGTTCTCACCTTAACCCACAAGTTTCTGATTCTCATCCCCATCTCACCTACCAGGGTCAGAGGGAGTGAGAGAGCAGTTAGTTGCATGGTACTGACTTCGTGCCAGAGCTTAAAGGAACAGAAGGAAAGGGAAGAGAGAAGAGACAAATTGAAGTGGTATGAGCACAGGTGAGAAAAGGCAAGGCAAGTGAACAACAAGCCAAGGGGACAGCAAATTTGCCACACAATTTTCCCCTAGAGAAAACAAAACCCCCAAAACTACATCATCATACTTTCTTCAAAGATTTTCTAAAAGTAGAAACAATTTTTGAGAGGAGAAAATTAGTTGAGGAAACTAAAGGCGATAAGAAAAATATAACTGATCTCCAGAGAATCTGTTGGAAGAATAAGCAGAAAATAAGCAGAATTTCATACTGTACTTCCTACTTTCAGGATCTACCTTTAAGCTATGGATTGGATAGATGTGTCAATTTTGGTTATCTGAAAGAAAATACAGATACAAGCAATGGTATCTTGAATAAAAATGTTTCCACACAGCATTACTGGCAAGTATTATAATCAATAATCCATTGATTAAAGTTAATTTCTTCAAACTGTATACTACAGAAAGTAGAAGAATGCACTTGTAGACTTAGAGATTTTGACCATTCACATGAATGACATTAAAAATTGCAGGCTGATTTCGTAATGCACTAATTTTAAATCAACGAGTGAGCAGGGATTTGATTTACATGCCAAAAAGCTGTAGAGCCTTACTTCCAACAACTGAATTCTTCTAACATGATGTAGAACTTACCATATGTCATATGCCTTCAAGCAAATCATGCTGCAACTCCACTTAAGCTTTTATCTTCTTTATTCAAGGAGTGTTTCTTGCCTAACTATACCAGAGTAGTTAGGGGAAAGTAAAGATTTTTGTTAACCTTTGCACTCCCCCCAGTAAAAACATTCCATAAATTATATGGAAATAGAATATGGGGCATTATTTGGAGTGTATCATAGAGTCTTCCCTTCAAAATATGAGCTATTTTTCTCACTCAGTTTTCTAATCACTGTAATGTGAATTACTCATCCTACATTTAGAAAATATAGGTTATCTTCCTTTTGTATTCTGAGTATCCACAACAACCACTGAAGAGGGATGCAAAACATTCATGGAAATGACTGCATAGTGAGGGAAAAAAAAAAAAAAATCAACCTAGCTATCAACAACTAAATACCTAGTTTGGGTAGGATTCAGTAGTGAACTCCTAAGCTCGAGTCCTGGCTCTTTTCTAGGCCAGGCAGAAAATCATGGTCTACCTTCTCCTATATTCCAACACAAAGGCCTCTAATTATTTAATCCCTCATTTTATCTCTGTTTCAAGTTCAAGAAATGGCTCGGGAGTAGAAAGCTGCTCTTTAAAAGGCTAAATAAGCAGAATTTCATACTGTACTTCCTACTTTCAGGATCTACCTTTAAGCTATGGATTGGATAGATGTGTCAATTTTGGTTATCTGAAAGAAAATACAGATACAAGCAATGGTATCTTGAATAAAAATGTTTCCACACAGCATTACTGGCAAGTATTATAATCAATAATCCATTGATTAAAGTTAATTTCTTCAAACTGTATACTACAGAAAGTAGAAGAATGCACTTGTAGACTTAGAGATTTTGACCATTCACATGAATGACATTAAAAATTGCAGGCTGATTTCGTAATGCACTAATTTTAAACTCACAGGTTTCAAATGAGACATGTCACTTTACAGCTCATCCAAAGAAAAGAAAACACAACAGCAAATTGTCCATCCTCCCCAAACAGCTCCACCATCCAGCAGCCCTTCTGCTCAAGAGGCTGCCACACTTTCTGCAGGCTCATCTCACGTTGACTCTGAGTGAGTTTCATGTAACTTTCTTTTGTCCAATTTATTTGCTGCTTTCAAACTAGTCCTGAAAAAGATGTAGGCAACCTACCCTTCAAAAGCTATTTGTCAGGTAATATACATATGGTTTCTGTATTAAAACCCTCTGAATTTCCACCAGAAAGTGAGATATTGAAATTGCTAGGGGTCTCATCTATAGAGATATCCAAAAGTTATGTAGTAAAACTAAGATTGATATAAGTATTTCAAAGATAGAACTATACCTGGCTTGACACAATACCAGTGCAAGATGCCTTTTAAGTCTCAAAGCTACTTTCACTGGCAATCCCAGAAATTTAGGATAAACTGATTAAGTAATCAACATACTTTCTTTCAACAGCAACAGGATCTCAAACCCTACCTAAATCATGCCTCATTACAGAAGAACTTACACCTTTTTGCTGCAGGCAGAAGATGATCGTTAGATGGCAGCAAGTCATATCTCAGCAAGGTGTACAATTGTGTACAGAAACAACAGGACCTGGAAGCCCCTCTCTTCCAGCTCTTCTAGCAGAGCCCATTATGTTTGCAGCCGATGCAAATTTACAATAAGAAAACAGGCACTTAAGGATACAGTAAAGAGAGAAATATAAGGAGAGTCCAGATAGCATTGAAGGCGTTTCCATTTAGCTTTAGTGTGTGCTTAAAAATATATTTTGAATGTGCTACCAGCCACTTACCTGTCTTACCTTGTCCTGGGGTCCATCAGGCACAGCATCACCAGCAAGCTGAGGGATTGTTCCATTCTGCTCTGCACTCACCTTCAATACTGTGTGCAGTTTGGAGCATCACAATATAAGGAAAATATGAAACTCTCAGAGAGTATCCGAAGTAGGAACATGAGGATGTTGAAGGGCCTTGAGGAGAAGCCATATGAGGAGTGTCTGAGGTCACTTGGTCTGTTCAGCCTGGAGGAGACCTCACTGCAGTTACAGCTGCCTCATGAGAGGCAGTGGAGGGACAGGCACTGATCTCTTCTCTCTGGTGACCAGTGACAGGACCCACGGGAATGGCCTGAAGCTGTGTCAGGGGATGTTTAGGTTGGACATGAGGAAAAGTTTCTTCACCCAGAGTGTGGCTGGGCACCAGAGCAGGGTCCCCAGGGCAGTGGTGACAGCACCAACCCTGACAGAATTCATAAGTTATGTTCCACTGGAGCTCCAACCCCAAGGCCCTCCTGTTGGGTCCCTACAAGCACCTGCTTGAACCACAATAGCAAGAAGGAGAAACTTCTGTACCAAACACAGAGCCTCAGACCAGAGAAATTATGCATACGTTTAAGGAGAAACTACTTTTGCAAAACCATGGTAGACTATCAAGAAATGCAGGACTGTTTTATTATGCCTGAGTACAAGTGAGAAAAAAAAAAAAATCAGCCATAATTTTGACTTTTCAACTCCCTCCTCACTGCTGCTGCATTACAGCAAGATCACTAGGAGCACAGATCATTGCTCTTTTACACCAGCTTCAGTAGCTCAAATGTAAGCTCTCCAGAAAATCTGGCCCACATTCACACTAAAATATGTACAACACAGGTGGAATCAGAGACTTAAGCTGCTAAAACCATTTTTTCTGCAGAGCATGTGCAGCCACATTTGCCGGCAGATTTCCTCAGAGACAGCAGAAGGCATTTCTGACATACAGGAAATGCACCATTTTTCCCCCTCCAAAGCCTTAAAATTTAATGTCATTTTTAACTAGCATGACCTAGCAAAGCTTGGTGAAAGTTGGAAGGTCACTTGCTTTTGAAAGTGAAAAAAATACGTGTTCCTATACTTGCTTCAGAGCCAAACCACTGAATGAAGTGCCTTTGGCAAAATTTTATAGTATATATCTGCTATTCTTTACAATATTGCTCTGAAATCCACTATTTATAAAGAAAAATATTACATAGATGTTTAATTAGGTTATAGCATCAATCCCAAGTACTTATACCCTTATGTCACCATTTTTAGTTTTACATTCCAAGAGAGTGCTAGAGGAACAAATTAATAAATAAAATCCAAATTGCTTACAGTTTTTCTTGTATAAAACTGACCCTGTCCTCCATCTCACTCTAGAAAACTCTCAATTCAAGCAAATGAAGATTTAGTCCATGGACAAGCTTCAAATTCTGAATGAAAATAAAAACTGAGCCTTTCAAGACTCCATTAGAAACAAAATATCCAAAAAACACTTTCAAATCTGTTACCCTCTTACTGCAAAAGTTCCATACCTTCTGGGTTTCTCATGGGCACCTCCTTGCAGCACTGACTACTTCTTCACAGCACAGCCAACAAACTGCAGCTCTTCTGTAGCACTCTTCTTCTTATTGGACACAGCTGTGGCCTACTAAGGGCGGGCCTGTTCCTAATCTTTGGTGATTGGTACAGCTGCAACTCCTCAGGTGTGAGACTGCCTTCTGCACTATTTTTTTACATTCTATCCCTCCACACAAATCAAGTTCCTGAGTTTAGCTTCCATGTGATACTTGGCATAAATCAGGTCATTTATTTAGAAGCTGACAGATTTTTGGCATGCTCCTCAATTTAATTTAATTATGATTTTGACTACTAGTTTGTTTGTCATTTTATTCAAAGCAATTTACAAAGATACTCATAACTCTAGACCTATAAAGAGTTTGAAATTTGAGAGATTCTAGTATGTTATCACTGGCTGTATTTTTACAGGCTGAAATATATTAGTAACAGAACACAAAAAACTAATTCCACATGTAAGAGGTAGTAAGATATCTAGAAAGAAGCCACATTCCTAAACACTACTATGTCAACCAAAACCTCATGTATAAATCTGAGCTAAACCAAAGAATTTACACAAGTTGACCATTCAATGTATCAGCTATCATTATCTAGAACAATCACACAATGCCAGTTTAGCCAGACTTTTTAAAAATCCAGAAGAAACTCTCATATAATTATTTTAATCTGCCTCTTTTCAGTTAGCTTACCTAACTGTGCCACAATCCATCAAAAACCTCTGTTAGCTGGTCCAGCTAGGCAGCTCTCAAAATACAGGTCCAATTTTCTCTTTTTAAGACATTCTCTCAGGCTTCCTATATTTGTTTTCACTTTCCTTTTCTTTATGCCATTTTTACAGTACTATCCAGATGGCAAAGTAATGCTCAGACCTATTTACATAAATACAGTTTCAGACACCAGAGAGTTAGAGAACACATTGCAGGGAAAACAATGAAGATAAAGAGATTTCAGGAGAGGGCAATCAAACGATCTTGCAGTCTTTCTTTTCCTTTTTTTTTTCTAATATATTCTGCAAAAGAATGATAAACTAAATTATAATATTATTCAAAATAAAAATCCCTAGTATCTAACCTTTTAATCTCGAAACAATAAAAGGTACTTTAGGTAAAAGAAAATATGAAAGCAGCAGGCTAGCACAGATCACATTTCCATTTACACTGATGAATTCAACCAGTTATGTCAGGTGAGAAACTGGGTCCCCCGTGGAATTCAGACTGCAATGTCAGGCATCAGGCAGATCCTGTGGTACTGTATACATCTCCTATTTATCTGGCCTCATCCAGAACAGAAGAAATTCCCCAATTTACAGGTGTTTCACTTTGCACTCTCCGCACAGTGCAAATTCAAAGAAAAGACAGAAGGCAGTGAGAATCCAATATGTTCTAGTGCCAAAATCAACTTTGGACAATTTTCGGTCTTATAATTAGACTCTCAGTGTGGAGTATTTTAGGAGAACATGGCTCAAAATTATGCCTGGCATAGTTCTATTCACTTTCTGAGAGATTAATTTAGCTCTTTTATTGTTTATGCTGTTCCACACACTACATATAGGTATCAGAATAAGTCAGAAACAGAGACAAAATCATTGACTGCATTTACCTCAATCACCATGTATGCCCTAATTGAATCACAAGCAAAAATGATTGCATGAACTGAATTTATCCAAAATTGATAGTCTGATTTCAAATCAGCATTGAGCCTACATTATTCTGACCAAACAATATAGCTTGATAGCTCATCTCAGTGTCTAATGAAGTAACATTTGCATAATGCATGAATCTAGCTTAGGAAAATTGAAACTGCTTTGCCTTAAAGATGGCCAGATGTTTAGTGAGCATGTGCTTAAGGCACAATTTCACCCAGAGTAATGAAGACCAAGACTGAGACAGATAAGTAATACAGGAGGAAATTTTTTATTTCCATTTGCAGTGGGAAAGACCAGCAAGCTTTTTGGTGATCCAAATCCTTCAGTTACTAGTAGTAGTAAAATTCAGAAACTGGCACTCTTAGACAAACAAAAAAAAAAAAGCTTTTTTGATTCCAATATAATAATCTCTATAATACACAAATTTGACTGCTTTGTAATTTGACCACAATCTACAGGCCTTCTAGGTAATGAGAAACACATGCTGTGCACACTGCAGCAAACATACCTCAGGGAAATACCTACCTGGAAAGCCATTTGAAAGCACAGAGCTGTCAGAGTCTGATATACGGAGTGTGTGTAAGCAGATGACAGTTATTTCTTTGTCTCAGTTAGCCAACACACTTTACCAAACATGAACTATCAGCCAAAGCTCACAATCCCTGGAGTTCACTAGCTACTGTTTCCAAGAAGGATTTTGAAAGGCAAGGTCTGAAAACAGAGGTAGCTTACTGGTTAGATAATACAGGCAGAAAAAAATCTTAAAATCTTGGGCACACATGTCCTTATTCTTATCTGAGAGAACCACTGCAAACTTCTAGCCTGTTTAGATAAACATATTCTGGGTAAAAACAAGAATCAACAGACAACAGAGAGAAAGGTTAGTACATGCAACTGAAGGAGAAAAAGATGCAACACACAGGAAAGGTGATGAGCAGTTACCACTTGCAGACATTACCAGGAGCACAAGTACAGAGCCACAATACCCATGTCACTTTTGAGCTGGTGCTTTTCTGTATTCAACAGGATTATGAAATTCTGTTTCTTCAGTTTTTTCTTTTGAAGGATTTAGTAATCTCTCTTAAGGAGAAGGACCAGGAGGTCTGAAATAGCATGGCTGTCTTATGAAATGTTCTCAAAATAGTACCAAACATTTCCGGACTTCTCCCTCTCTTGCAGCTCCCTGTGCTTTATCACATTTGTTCAGTTTCTTGCATAGCCTCCACAGAACTTTTGGCTTCACAGAAGAACAGTAATACAGAAGCAAATTATATGATAGTGTAACCATCACTGTGTCTATGTCAACATGATGAAGAGTCTGCAAGACCAAGTGGTTTTTTCCATTTTTCTTTCTAACAGCTGGCCTAAACTCCTTCCTTCAAATACAGTTATTTGAAACCTCAAATCAAAACAGGTACAACAATCCTATTATTATTACATATTTTTTGTTAAGGCCAGAATTCCCAAGGAAGAATACTTACAAAAATCATACCAAATTTCTTCTGGTATGCCAAGAATCAATAAGATTTCATCTAAATTTCTAATCTCACCTTATTCTAATATTCACTAAATATGAAAGGATAACATCGGTGGAGCTGATGTAACAACTGGCATTTATGTTAAGCTAGACACTGTAAGAAAGAGTTTGACACCCTCATACTTTTATGAACCTGTGGCAATTTTCATAAATCTGACCTGACAAACAGAGGGCCACATTCACAAAGGTATGAAGGCTAGGTATTTAATACCTCCTGTTACTAAGTTCCTTAAATATTTTTTTAAATTCTGTTATTGAAAAATACACAAAAGCAATTGCAAGAAAACCAGAACCAGTTATCCCTGCTCCCAAGTCTCCCAAGAAATGCAATTTGCTAGATAAATTATGGGGTAAGCACAGGAAACAGTCAGAAAGGATGACAGTAGTTTCTTTGGTTTAAGAATCTCATAACAGCCTTGAGAATTTATTCTCCTAGACCCCTGAATAGTTTCCATACCTTTACCATTTATAACTTAAAGAAACCCTCAACAGTTAGTAAAATTATTATATCACCATTAAAATACCTGTGGTAAGTTTCAAAGCAGTCACTACACTTTAGTGTCTCAGATGTTTAACTAAAACATATCCAAAACTCTGTGGTCAAAACTATCTGCTTCTGTGTAGTGTAGAAAAAGTTAATAATAGTTATAATAACAGCTTCCTCTCACAACATTTCTTCAGCTTTCAAGGGTTGCAAATAAAATTTGCAGAAGGAGGAAAAGAGCCACAAAGTTTCATGAGAAGATAAAAGTTTTAAGTGTAGAAAGCAACTTACCCAATGCAACACAGAATGTAACAGAACCACCTGTATCTTAAAAGTCTAATGACAAGCAGATACAAAAGAAGACTGTGGGAGAAAGACCTTTGAGGAAGAAAGCTATGAAAACATATAAAGAACCTAGAATGTCACTATTTTTGACCACATAAAAGCCCCTTTTCCAGACCAAGAAAGCAATAAATTAGGACTACTTTGATTTAAAAGGAGGAAAGTGTATGGTGTTAGCAAAAGCATGGAAGCGCTGGGATACAATACAACCCTGCAGGCTGCGGAGCTTTTTAATTGCATTTGTATTATTCTTCAGTTCTGTGTAGTCATTCAGCAGAAATACCTTGTCTATACCTGAAAAACCATATCTGAGAGTACTTAAGCGTCAAGAGACACCATGTTCACTAAAAAATCTTTAAAGGAAATGTAATAAAATTCTCTAAACCTTTTTTTTTAAGGAATCTGACAAAAAAGGAAATTATGACCAATTAGACTGATGACAAACTCTCTTACGGAAAAAAAAAAAGTAAGTTAGGGAGGGTCTTCTGGGCTTTGCTCATTGCAATAGTGGTGTGGAAAATGCTGATCATTGTTCCGATATTCAAATGATGCTGATGAACAGTATTCATTCTTTACCAAACAAAAAAGCCTTCCAGAAAACTGAAGATGATTCTGTGGCCCACTAATGGTTTACAGGGAGTCATCCTGTATTCAGCTATTCCCTCCTAACGACCAAGCACATTTATAATGCTGCTGGAATTGCTCTAAGGATGCTGTGACATGTAGGTCTACATCCCCTGAAAGTTATACCGTGAAGTCGTATGAAAACTTGTCATTAGTACATCTCTAGTACTTACAGAATAAATCAGCAACATCCATTTGCTTCCTGAATAAATCCATAACTGAAAGCACTAAGGAAGACCAAACTCTCAAAACCATAGTTTAAATTACATCAATATCATTCAGGAATCCAATAAACAGGTCAACACAAAAGTAATTACTCTTTATGGAGCAATCATGGAAAGCTCAAAATCTAAAATAAAGTTGATAAACACCTGACCACTCAAAAATGAAATTGATTTAGGCCAAGAGATTGCCAATTTACCCTAAAGTAATTCAATACCTTTTACAGCAATTTAGCCATAGTTTTTCTAAACTAACTTTCCCAAGTGTTGGCTATAAAGAATGTGAAGCTATGTATTGCTGAACAGACAAGAAGGGCAACTACTGCTTTCTAAAGGAACTTTAACACTGAGTACACTACTTCTAAAGCCTAAGGCCTGCAGAAACAGATTGTTGAAGTGGGAGAAATCAAGCTTTAAAAACTGCAACTAAATTTTTAAAGTTTGAAAAACTCTCCAGCTTTAAAAGCGGAAAAGGAGTTTCTTAGCACTTTTTGTGTGATGGCTAATACATTACCTCAAAGAGGAGGTACCAGTTACATATTGTCTCCCTGTTTATCTATGGAAAAAACATTCAGCCTGGCTGCTCTTCAAGTTTTGGGTTTTTTTTTAATACCCACTACTGAGCAGATGATACATTTAATTTTACTATCTTACTGGAATTAAATTGCTCATTTGTCGTACACCTTTTGAGACAACTCTAAGGCTAAGTTCATCCATATTTGACAATCTGCTTGAATTCTGATTAAGACACAGCAGCAGACCTAAGATCAGTCCATTACCAAAGACTTATGACAGAATCTATCACTCCTCCAAGAAATAAACTGGATTTCCTGCCAATGCAGTAAATTATAGCAGTATGCATTTTACTGCTGCACATCACAGCACGCAAGCTAAATTGCAGAAAAATTAACATTACTCTAGTTCATCCCATTGCACCTCAAACAAGAGCAGCCTAAGGCCCTTCTTTATCCAAGTCTGTATCTCCCAGGCCCTGTTTTAGTTACACAAAGTCGAGCTCTAAGGAAGACCAAATGTAGAGACTGCCGAGGTGATGTGTGAAATAATCAATCCATGTTCATTTCCCCAGGCCCAGCTTCGTCTTTTCCAGTCAGTTTCACTTTTGAGATTATACAAGCCTCTCACAAGGTCAGTGATGGAACAGAAGTCACAGACAGATGCAAATTTCATTTTATTACTACTACTACCTCCCAGAAATATTTTCATACTGAGGCACTGACTACCAGAGCTTAAGGCAACAAGAACAAGCTTGTACAAGAGGTGATTTTGTTTTATCAGAACAAAAGTCCATTCATCCTAAAAGTTTTCTATAATGCAAACATTTTTTTATTATGAGAGATCCAAATTTAATGACAGTATATAAATATGCTCTAGAAACAAGAACAGGAATCTGATCACAATCTAGAAGAATGTTTAAGTGTATGATTAGTATATCAGTCCATGTAAACAAACAGACTCACTCAGACTAAAATTTCATTCAGTACATGAGTGTTCTCTTAGGTCACAGAGCAACAAAGGAGCTGGTAAGATTTTCAGGGGAAAATACAAATAGCCCAAGGCATTCCATTATTATAGTGATTCTCTGAACTCATCAACTGGAAAACTCACTCCTCAAAAATAACTGAAACCATCTCCCTACATAATTGCTTTATAAATAGATTAGGTGAGATAGTGAGACAGAGTTAGAAAAACACACTTCAAGTTAACAACGAACTGGGCATCAGCCTTGTGCTCGAACAGTGACTTGCACTATCTTTGAGAAGATATCTGTAAAGGAAATACTCGGGGGTATTTCACAGGGGGCTGAAAATGGGATAAAATCTGGCTATAAAGTAGCTCTGCCATATGATGGAAAGATTCAGCAGGCTATGTTTCTATAACTGCAGCTGCTCTAACAATCATTTTAACAAACAGACATAAAGACAAATAGATATATCAAACAAATGGACATAAAGACTGAAAGTATGCAAGAATTTCAAGCCTAATCATAAGCTTTGAGTAGTAATTTAGACAAGTCTCCAGATCTTTAAGATTTTTTCTTTCTTTAAGATTTTTTTATTCTTTAAGATACCTATAACGTCCAGTGGAGAAGCAAAACGAGCATGTGGGAACTTTGAAATTGAAGTTCAAAGAAGTCTACCAATACATTAAAGGGTAAAAGAGAGTTAAAACTGCTTTTATTTTAGAACACTTAACTGAACAAATGGAAAATACAGCACCCATAAAGATATATGGCATAGCCTAGAGAGTGGACACAATACAATGAAGTGATGAAGTACATAAAAGAAACACTGAATTGCCATTTAAGAATACTTGAGAATAAAGAGATGACCAGCAGGTAACCAATTACTATTTTTATGGACAGGTAAGTACAGTTTATAAAGCTGCTTCTCACACTCTCTTCAACATTCTTTCTGTACAGCTGTGTTAAAATGAGACTCCAGTTGCAAAAACCACACAGGCGTAAAATTCTTCCTTCACTAGCAATTTGTGCTTCAATCTCAGATTCTTGTAGCTACTCAGTTAACCCTGTATGTGTGAATGCATAAATACACAGACTCTGATGCCACTGAAGTTTAATAGCCTATTTAATCACAGAGTGTTTACCTTTCTGTTTCACAAAACTACTTCTAGGGGATTTTTTCCCCCACTATTTATGTCTGGTTCCCAATTTGATTATTGGTCTCTTTCTCTTTTCTGTTCTTTTATAAACAAGCCAGTATTGCTTATCTGTAGAAAACCAGGCTACAGTAAGCCACGTTAAGCTATGGTTTACAAGGCAATCTATAAGCCTTTACAGCTATTGACAAGAAGCAGAGGGTTGATGAAAAATGGATTATGGATTTTAATGCAAAATCATATGCCTCCTGGACACCATTTTCAATGGAATATACTAAAGAAAAAAGAATTTAAAAGTCAGATTTCTAAAAACTGAGTGATATGAAATTCACACATCTGGTTTACAATATAAAGCATGAGGAAAAAAAACTGCAAATGAATTCTAAAATTAAAAATTAATTAAGAGAACTCATTTAGAAGACCCTTAATATTTTCTAATATGGTAGAGCAGTCATTATAATTACAGATATAACAAATATTTTCAATAAGAAAAGATTGAATTAAAGTCTTGCATCCTACAGCCTAATGTCTCTAATGACATTGCACCTTGAACAGGAAAATTGCAGATTTCTTTAACTTACTTCATTAGATGATGAAAACCAAGACAAAGAGATATAATGTGCACTCAAGAACATATAATTTGGCTCATAGAATGCATTTGTCATTTACTTTTGAATAAACCAGATTTTATATCCTTTAAATGAGTCTAAGTCCTATTATGTTCTTGATAAAGGACAGGCAAGATATTTATATATGAGATGGCTTTCATTTATTAAAAAGACAGCCTAAAATTTTTGAATGGGCATTCATGTATCTTGGAATTTTAAATTCAAAATACTTATACTATCAATAGCATCTACCATTTCATACCATCATGTCATAACTCAAAATGTTGAAATTACTTCTTTAAAGCTATTGCCACTCACAATCACTTCCTAGTATCACTAGGTTCATTATTCAGTCTCTTTTTCCTTGCCTTTTATTACACAATAGCTATTTCTTTATATCAGGTTTTTTAAACCATGACCCAAAGAATCTTCCATGTCACAGACAAAGGAAGAGTCACCCCTGTCTATTAAGAGAACAAGTTTCTATTGTCCTCATAAAGATATTATAATGGTGAGTCTCTAATAGAAGACCAACCACATTACTGTTCTAGTCTTTCTGGAAATTTTGAGGTTTAAAATAGACATATTGAAAGTACCTCGAAAATGAGACACTGATAAGACTTTTAGGGGAAGTGACAGAAACTCTCTGCAGAAAGTCTGGAATGCAGGGTTAGCCGTAAATCCCTGTGGATTTTGGTGTCTTTGCCACAGAACATGACCTCTCCTTTGACTTGAAGCCTTTTTGATGAGGCCCCTAACATTTCTTCCCCTTGTGGCAGGTACAGCCTCACTCTAAAAAGCTTCATTCTTCCTTGTATTCACATGCAGTTCATCTGCAATTAACTTTGCTACAAGAAGGTGTCTGATAGCAACTGTCTTTTTCCTGACTGTTAAAGAATCCATTAGATATTAATATTCATGCTCAAGTCTAAGCATAATTGCAACAGTTAGTGACACCTGAAAAGCTTTGCTCTACAAAATCGGCTTGAATGTTCAGCTGAACACCCATTGAAAAAACATCTTAAAGAAAATTATTTTCTAGGTTTCACCCACTAGATGAAAATCACTGATGAAAACTGATCAGAAAATATACATGCAGAGTTTGATTTCTAGAGAAGCTCCACATGATTTTCCCTCAGAAGTGCTGCAGACTAAGAAAAAAGTAATTGAGCTAAGGTCTAAGTCTGGAAGTACACAGCAGGAAAGTCCGCCTTGTACGTGTTGATGATCTCACCCTTGAAATAGAAGAGATGGAAATCAAAGTAATCATCACTCTTTTTGATAAACCTTACCAAGTTGCCTGGACAGAACAGCTCAACTTTTAATAATAATTTAGGGGAAGAAAGCTAAAAGTTCTTGTCCTGGTGAGAAAAAGAGCATAGCTGGGCTCTACCAAGAATCTCCTTTTTTCTTTCTCCTGAAATGAGATTTTCATGCACATTCCTCTCCCTTTGAAATTTCAGTTATATGACAGATACCAGACTGAAGATATCTGTTCTTTCTTTCTTCCTCTGACACAGGTAATTTCTAGCTTCTATTTCTGTTCAACTTTTTGTGTACCCATGCTTCAGCGGTTCACAGTCTATATGAAAAACTGCTTACTTAAAAGTAAATAAATAATTATTTTTAATTCCAAAAAGTGGTCAATTTTTTTCTTCCAAATAATGGCTACTGAACACTGAAGCCAAACAGTTGAAATAACACAAACTGGGGGAGAAGACGCTTCTCAATCAGTTCTGCCATTTCAGAGACAAGCCATCATACAGCACAGTGGCTTGCAATTTTGTGAGGACTTGCCATCTTCACTGTAAATTTGAGACTGCAAGATCATTACTGCTCCCTTATGTATGTTTGGACAAACTCCAAAGTAACAGAGCAGAAATGGAGCTTTTGGACAAAATTTTGCAACATTTGAGTACCTAATGTTAATTTCCTATATTGGTAATTAGGTTTGAGAACAGAAAAGAAATTCAAAAATTCTAAGGTAGTTCAGATTCAGTTTCAGTGGGATGTACTGTCCACAAGCACACCTGAAATAATGTCCATTTCTATTCAAGAGATTAAATATAACTTTATGCAGTCTTGAGTCCTTAAACCTAAATTTTGAATTTCATTATTTTATTTATCATTCTGCCCTTACACATTACACATATTTTTTTCTTCAGCTGTAAGCAAGAAATATCTCAATGTCACACACTCATTAACCATCCTAACAAGACCATTTACTATAAAAGAAATACAATATGCATTTTTAAAACGGATATTTTGGTGCATTTATCTATTTTGGGTATCTTGAACTCTAAAGGTACGTTGAACTAAAAGTTAATACATAAGTAAGTCTGTGCCACAATAATCTTCCAAAACCCACTGATTTCTTATATTACTATTTTTTTCCTCCTACCTGAAGTACTTTTGATGAAATGCTTTCTTATTATTCCACAAACACTTCCAGCACCCCAAAATTCTACTTACAAACTAATTCAGAGAGGCAAAGAGCAAAAACACATTGTCCCCATTGCTTTGGAACAGAGTGCCCATTCCTAGAGTAAATGCAAGCCAGAGGACCCTCCAATAAATTGTTCTCCAGAGAAGTCATTATGGTATGCTGTCACCCTTGAGCCAAGAATGGCACAAGAACAGACGAGAGACCCAACTGCAAGGGCAGAAAAAGCAGCTTTATTACAAAATATTATTGATTATTGGTTTATATAGCCTGATAAGATACACTCCCACTTGATTGGCTAGTTAATAAAAAACATCTTTCTCACACACCATTCTTGAGAAGAACAGGAAAACAAAGTGGAAAACACCACCAGCAGATTGTTTATACTAGCCAGTTATCACATTCCTACAACTCCCTAAAATTCCCAGAAGCCATTGTGAGAAACGATCGCTGTTTCTCTCTCCCTGACCAGACTGGCATCCACAGCAGGCCATCAGGGAAGGACAAGATAATTAGCTATTTATTAGTTCAAGAATGGAGCAGCTACTCCCATTGCTTGACATTCAGTACTTCACATGAAATATCAATCAACACATTTCACAGTTGGTGAATATGACACCAAGATGTCCACAGCACATAATTTGTTTCTGTGTTTACTTGTCAGATCTTCAACTACAAGGGTGCATAGGAGTCTCTGACCACCTTGTATTTGCTGCAATGATTTGCCTACTTTCATATTTATAGGCAAAACCAAAGAATAAGGTTGAACAGACACCTTTTAAATTCAGGAGCTTTTCTTCCAAAAATACAAAAGATACATGCAATGCATTCATTACATTCTTATAGGAACACTGTACACGGCAGCCTTTGAATGCCATTGTGAAAAGAGACATTGCTTTGAAGAGGTTATTTTAAAATCTCAAAGTACAGTAAGATATTAACAGGCCCTCCATTTCCAAGTTGTATTTAAAAAAAAATCAACCTAATTTAAGAAGGGGAATAATATGATAAATCCAAACTCAAAAGTTGCACAAGCAGCCACAACTACCCATAACCTCATATCTACATAAACATACAGCCTGCTTTCTAAATCTGATTATGTTGCTGCAGCACTGAGGAAAGATCTAGAGTTCAGACTGTAACAAGGGACCAACCATAGGTTTATTATTGCCACACAATCACACTCTCAGTTTCTCCTGCCTTTACACATACAGTACATCTATGAATAACTTCTTCAAAGTTATACTCTTACATTCAAGACTGTTGGTAACTCAGTGAAAGAAAAGCAACCACTGAAGAGATGATGAATTCCAAATAAATATGCTGTTGTTATATGATGACTTTCATTAACTCCACATTATTAAGCTGTATATTTGATTGCATCTTGAAACAACATCTCAAGAGCTTTCTTGAAAATGACTTCACTTCAAACTTTTTTTTTTCCTAAGATGGCTATTTTATCACTGAAAATCTACGAGCATTTTTCAATAGACAACACAGAACATAATATTGCTTACACATTTGTTCTCTTGATGAGATATAAAAACCAGAATTACAGCTGAAAACAGGAGTAAATCAGAATCAAAACAACTTATCACTGTGGTATTTAGTGTCTTTTTCAAAAGTTAGTATTGATGCCAAGATCAGCAATCCAGATAAAAATCTTTGTAACTAAGTCACTTACCATATTTATTGATGATACAGGACCAATGCTGTTAACATAAATGTCAACATCAATAACTGTCGGTTTTACTGTGGAGAAAAAAAAATTAGTATTATTTTGCAGACAACATAAATAATCCCTTTAAATACTTTTCCCCCCAATAACCACAAGTTCTTTTTTTCAGGTACAACTACTGAGAAATATGGATAATGTATTTTTAAGAAAAACATGGTTCTATTCCTCCTACCCAACAAAAATAATTGCCAGAAATTAAAACCTGTACCACTTCATCATCATCATTCCAATTTGTCAGCAGCAATTTGTTGAAGAAACTTTCAGTGCTAGGCCTGGTAGCTCAGTAAAGCTCAAACCTAAGATGCCTGACATGAAAGTAGAAATAATGTAGTGTATTACTTTTTACCTTTGCCTCAACATTCAGGTCCTTTAGCCTGTTTGCTCCAGATCAAAAAAATCCTTCCAGATAACTGCATCTCATTAGCCCTGAAATCATCCTAACTTAGAGTAAAATATGTATGAAATCTGATTAGCTAAACCTAAGCAACTCCTCTTTCAATTCAGATTCATTCACTTCAGACCACATTGCCTTTGCACTCTTTCATTCAGAGGGTTTTGAATTTGATTTGGTTTAGCCAATGCACATTTCCCATCAGATCTTCCATGTTTTCAGACTTCAAGGACTTAATAAGCCAAGACAAGCTCTGTATTCCTTTCTTTTGCTGAGGCCACTAGGATTTCTCTTTCAGCATCTTTGGTGTCATTGTAGCTGCTGGACATTACTGAGCTCTTACTGGTGACATAATCTAACTCTAAAATGATGCCACTCTTACACCAAAAGACACATTAGGTTTTTTTACTCATACTGCTATTATTCTAGCCCCACCGGCTGGAAGAATACATTAAGCTCTAAACTGAAATCTCAATTAGTGGTTTACTTTCTCCAGAGTTAGGTGACTCAAAACTAAGTCCAAAGAATAAATGCTGTTTTAACCTGCACAGTGAGAACTGATGCAAACTTGCCCCTAGTAAGCCAGAAGCTTCTGTTGGACATCTTTCTTTCCCACAGAAGCACCTTCTCCTCTACATTGTTTTCAAAAACCTCCTGAGAGTATTCAAACCACTGAAGTTTGGGAACTATGCTGAACTTGGACTTTTTTCACTAACCCCCAGGCCTCCTACAATGAGGAAATGCAGGCGTATCAGCCACGCAAAACTCAGGAAGCTTTCCTCTGGGAAGCTACTGAGCAGAGAAGTGAGGAACAGCTAAATACCAAGGTTCTGATAGAAGCTTATCTCTGGCAACAATCACTCAATTGGTCTAAAGCCATCTGACGGATAGACAGGGATCTTCACATGTAAACATGAATATTTTTTGCCTGCATCCCCCAAATTTCAGACTATCAAGGAGGTGTCAAGTAGTTTTAAAGTACTTGAAAATTTAGATGGTTATGAAAAAAAAAAACTTGTATGCTGGCCTGTCCTGTAAGACTTTGTATGTACATATCATTAGGAAGGCTATATCCCCTGTTGCAAAACCAGACATTAAAATGGGTACAAATAGTGGTTAAAGATGATAACCATTCTCTCTAATTCATTTTTACACTTACAATTAAGTAACATATACTTTTTGACTGTGTATGGTCAGAACATCCAGGATTATTTAAGGTCATGGTTTCGAAGTGTCTGAAGTACCGGCTGATGAACTCAGATCTCCCCTTCAGCAAAAGAAAATGTGAATTCAGCTGAACAAGCTCAGCTGATTAAAGCAATTCTAATTGTACCCAGCTAATAACTAAATAGGAGTCTAGCAGCTTCTGGTAATGAGTTGCCTCAAAATGCAGTAATAAATGTCATTACACAGGAATTGGTAATAGCAAGAAACTACAGCTAGCTCCTCCACCAGAACAGCATTCATGGAATAAAGAGCTCTAAGCCTTAGAGGGTTTATGCACGTGTCTACCTGGAAGCTCAAGGCTAAGGAGTTCTGGTGAACATTAATGGCACTAGACTGAAGGATACAAATTGGCATGCAACTGAATCTTGGCAGGATCAGGAACAAAATTCAGGACCAGAACACAGTGCTAGAAATCTGGGTTTTTAATCTGTCTAATCACTGCAGTTAAGTATATAAATAGAATATGAGGTGATAATTTTTCCTGGATGTTCTGGACAAAATTCTCTTACACTGCAAAAGAAAAATATTAAGCACTGTGTATTAATGCTAAAGAGAATTTGATCTTACAGTAAAGGTCTAACCTTGAAACAGAATACTAAACAAGGGTCACTTTTTTTTATCAGACATTTCCAGTGAAATTCAAATTGAAAATAAACAGTAAAAAAATACAGGTAAGCTATTATACCTGTTCATTTTTTTTAATTGATAGTTTATTTGAATTGCTTTTTTAAATTTTTCTTGACAGAGGTAAAAAATACAATTGTAATTTGATTGTATGATAAATGTTTGTTCAAGTCTTAAAAGAAAAGACAGAAGAACATAGTTCTTGTTGCCTGTGGTCTTTCACGGATATAAACACATACAAACAAACAAAGGATTATCAGGTATAAATTTCAGATTCATCATGATAAGTTTTTAATTCAAATACCAATCAAAATGTAGCAAGGTTTTAAGATTATTTCCTCCAAAATGTATTATGAAAAAGGAAATAACTTAGTCTTAATGTTATCGTCTTATTAGAAAGAACTCACCCTACGGTGCTCTTAAAAACAGAACTGAGTTTCATGGAAATATGAAATAGCCACACCATCAAGAAGGCTGGACCAGATGATCACTGTGCTCCCTTCCAACCACTCTGTGATCCTGCAATTTCAATGCCTGCTCAGTTTTTCTGTGTATTGCATTCATTTGTGAATGCCCAGTTCATGAAGCAATTCAAGCCACACATGGAATTGCTCAGCTGCAGATGGAGCTTTTTTCCTTGCACTAGAAGGGTGCTCGCAGTGTTGTTGACAGGACAATTAAAGTGTTAATACCTCACTAAGTGCTGACAATAAGATTAAATATGGATACTCAGCTACAGTACTGTTTTGTTATTGGCCTAAACCCAAGATAGTCCTGAAGAGCTGTCAGAAACTTAGAAAAAATACTGGCAGAACCATGTGTATACAACACGCAAGAGAGCAATTAAAGGTTGTCAACAAATGTACCAGCCTTCTCAAAGTTCTCTGAAATGCTATTTAATATATGGCAGTAACTTTCCCTAAAAGACAGTGTAAGCACATCTGAGTAATTGCAGTCTTACACTGCTACTCAGTGCTACCTAAGGTAACCTAGCTGCTTATCACAGTCATTTAATCTTCAAACATGCTGGTTTTAATTGAGATGCGGATTTATCAAGCCAATCAAAATGTTTTTAAACAAAATTAAGGTGATCTGATCCACATGCCCTGGCTTTGAGACAGACAGTGTTTATATTCCAGTCGGCTTTGTAACTATCACACTTCAGACACTACCAACAAGTAGTGCCTACAAACTTTAAAAAAATCTGACAGTTCAAAACACATCTAGGACAACCATAGGATTCTTCTAGTCCTGCATTGTGGATTTACACTGGTGAAAAAAACCAGAACCTGAGCTTGAAACTCATTAAAATCCATGAAGACATTACTGTTGGACACATGCAAGTTGATCATGTGTATAAAAAAACTCAACAGATAAATCAAGAGAATTTTAAAAGACTCTTGAGTAAATCAAAAGAGGGAATGTTATACAATTTCATGTCATGTAGGGGGGAAAAGCTGCAAAAAGGTCCTGTCATTTTATTATGCTTATTTACTACTCTGAATTATCCTGTCCTTTTAAAAAAGAGATCTTTTGATAGATCTCCACTATTCAGAACTGATGCTTATTTCATGAATGAAACTACTTTTCTTCCTACAGAAAGCTTCCTCCACATTTGAAGTCTGTCCAAATAGCACTAATGTTCCTGCATAAATCATAAATATTTAGAAATATTTTTAAAATTTTAATATTGAGAAATATTTTTACAAGCCAAATTAAACGGAGTATGTCTTACTGAGTCACCATAAATTTTAAAATAAAATTATTTTTTGTTGAGAGTTAACCTTTCTTACATTGTTCAACCAACACCCAGGTTTATTCTGGTTTTACACAACACATTGGTGATAAAAAATGCTGTAGACCAATACAAATTTATAGAAGCAAAGCAACAAGAACCAGATTTTTAGAAGGCACATAACTACATAAAAATCACAGTATGATCTCTGTTCAGGAATTACAGGGCCACTTGAGTTCTGCCCAAATTTCACAAGACTTCTGAACGCAAACGACTAACAAGATTGGCTCAGCAGTAATGAGGTATTTTTTTATATTGCTCTATAATGATATTTTACATTCTCTCATTACCACATAAATTGCTATTTTTAAATTAGGACAAAGCTGTAATAAATCATTACACAGTTATTGGTAACTGTAATAGTAGTGATTATAGTGTTAATTTTTACTTTGCATTGGTGATGATGACTATTCCAATTTTCCTACACTACCTTATAGGCAACAACTATTTGCCTAGCTGTTCCTATAAAACAAACTGCTATGCCAACAAGTCACTTCTCAAGACTAAATACTGTTGGCTAACACATCTCCATTTTACAACAAATCACCACATTTGAAGAAAAACATGGTAACAGGAAGTGTTAAGTCACCATCACTGGAGGTATCTAAAAGATGAGTGGATGTGGCACTTGAGGACATGGTCTAGCTTTGGATTTAGCAGTGTTAACTTAAGGGTTGGACTCAAATAAGAATCTTTTCCAACCTAAATTATTCAGTGATTCTCTTCTACAATGCTACAATTCTATCAGTGAGGAAAATTAAAAACCCTCATTCTTCCTGCATGGAAGAGAATGGGCTTGAAAACAGCTGTCAAAGTCCTCGAATTGCTACAGACACAGAAACTGACAGAAATGACACCCCTGTGTTTTAGGTTCAAACTACCAAAACAGAACTGCAAATGAAAATCAAAAGAAGAAAGAAAGTTTGGATTAAAGCAATACCAGGATGAGAACACAGTCCTCTGAAAACAGTATTTTTTTACATGCTAGGTTTGGTTGTCATTTTGTCCAGGAGTGTGAATGACAGTGTGCACATAAACGGACTCCCTCAATTAACTACAAATCACTTTTATTCTTCATTTCCCACCATAACTATCAATCAACCTTCAGCACTTTCATCCTTCATTTACCATTCTCTAATGCACAAGCTGTAATTTTTCAAGTATTATGTTGTGGAATGAAAACTGTAGATCTTAATGGTTAGGCTTGTTTTTCAATCAATCCCTACAGTTTTAATTTTTGTTTTACTTATATTCATCAGAGAGGAGAATTCTGGTGTGATATAATAAGACTGAGCAATAACAGAATTTGTTCCTGCAAAGTCTAGCAAGGTAGCAACCAGGGTCTGGATGAACAATAGCAGCCATGAGAAAACTATACAGATGTAAAAATGAGCAGCAATATTTAAAATAGTATGTGCAGAACATAATATGTACCTGTTTAAAGACAACAGAACAATTAGTTTGTGCCACTAACACTGAACATCCTTGCATTTTACAAATACTTTCTAAGAAACCTCATTAATGACAGCATAGTCTGGGCAGTCAGAGAGGGAAGGGATAAGGAGAAAAGAATTTTCTCATGTAAAAACTTTCCCTGACTCTTACCTAACTTTCAACTCATGGCATCCAGAAAGTTTGTATGCTATACTCCCATGATCCCCTCAAATTAAAAAACATGATAGTGAAGCTACAGAAAAGAGAGAATAAGAACTAGCATCTTCTACATTTAGTTTTGTGTGTGACAGTTAAGACAGAGTTAGGCAAACATTAACTGTCAACCAAACTTTCCTACCTACAATGCTATTCAAGAAAAAACTTCCATCTGTGTATGCATCAACCCATTTCAGCAAATAGTCTCTGTCAGGAAATAAAACACTAAAAAGAAGTTATCTGTGTAAATTATTCACATTCACAAAGATAAGGCTGTATTTTAAGGGAGCTTGCTTTTTAGTAATTGGGAAAAACACAAAAGCAGTACTTTTTTTCAAGCTCAGAGATTACACACAAGACATAAGCATTGCAAAGATACAAGTGGCTTCTTAGAAATGAGATAAAGGAGCATTTTATATAGGCAAAAAACTGCATTAGCAGGGATAAATTATTGGCAGTAAGTTATTAGGTAAATTCAGAAAAACAGTGTTTGAATACTAAAATATTTCTATATAGTGAAGTACAGTAAGCCTAAAGTGTTGCTTTCCAGCATTTGATTTAAATCAGGTGATCTAAAAAAAAAAAAAAATTAAACTGGGGCTCTTTGGAGAGTTTTAAGCAGAAACATTGACTTGTAGGGCTTCAGGCTCAAAGCACTGGACTAAAATTTCTCTACTTACACTTTCAGTATGGCACATTAAAATTTCACCTGAGAAAAGGATGAATAAAAAGTAGGATGTTTCCCCTGAGGGTTGAAAAGCTGCAAACCAAAGCAGGTCAGAAAGCCAAGGTAAAATTTTCCCGTACTCAGTCCACGGTTAAGCAACAGAAAAGCAGAATTCAGGCATGAAGAAAGCTCACTGTCAAGATCCAGTCCTAATCAGAGTTGTTCCCATGCAGGATTTTGAAAGAGTCTATGTTTAATGCACTGGACCAGCATCAAAATAAGACTATTTGTTTATGTAATCTTTCAAAACTCAAACATGTATCACAAAAACCTGAAATGGGTATTTTAGAGTGTTTTATAGAATAGTTTACCCCTAATTTGCTAACCTTGCTATTAATATTCTACAAATGTTCATGGCCAACACTGCAAAAGAAGGCATCAGTTCCTGAATTAGAACTGCAGAATCAGAAGAAATCCCTTCTATCATTCCACCTAGAACAGAGATTGTTCTCATCTTCATTGAACAGCAATCCTTTCCTCAGGAACATTCCTCTTCTTGAGGACTTCTAGTTAGATGGCTAAATCAGAACAAAAGTCTCTGAAAGGAAGACAATCCACTTCTACCTCCCCAAAAAAGAACAAAAAGAGAAGTATCAGTGAGAACAATCAATGCATTTCTGATTTTTTGTTATGATTTTTTTCATTGAGCTCTCACTATATTCAGTGCTGTTTCCTACTAGTTCTTAGCCACAGCACTCTGTGTCCTCAACAAGAGGTTATTCAAATTTATTCTTCCATATAAATCTAAATTAGACTAAACTCTACAATCTTCTGCAGTGCCCAGTACCACAGAAGTTGGATCCAGGACTACGGCTTTCCCCTCCTGAGTGCTGCCATAATACAATCAGAATTTACCCCATCTCTCCTTCCCATGTGCTCTACCTTTACACACAAGTTGGCTTTCCAGGTACAACTCTCTATGATCAATCCTGAAGCAATGAATGCCTCTCTCACTACTTCAGGTTATAAGATGCCTGACACTGTCTTGTAGGCTAGCACCAAAAAGGACTTACAGCAGAAAGCAGTAATTTGACCTTGCATGACACTTCACAGCTTTCTCTGCACTATGATCTGGAAAATACTTTGATCTGTCAGGCAATATGCAGCCCTCTGTCACCACGTATGGGGAAACCTAGCTGGAGCTAATTTAAAGAGCATCAGGTGTGGCAATCAGCAGCTAGCAAAAATAACCTGACAGCCTCTGTGGTAATCGCCTGTGGTGCACTTCAGGGTTCATTTCTGTGTGACATGGTAGGAAAGCAGGTCAGACAGGAGAAAGATTGTGATACTGCTTCAGAACTCAAGATTTTCAATAAGATTGTGGCTGGAAAAGGACTTGTTCTTTAAAAACCAACAGAGTTGTTTCCTCTCAACCAACAAATTTTCTCCTTGCACACACTGAGAAACTGGTTAAATTAGTTGCAAAGAAAACTTTTAACTGCTTTAACAGAGGACTGCTGTTAATGCTCCCAAACAGCACAGTAAAGTACATCAGACAGAGCTTAGTCTTCTGAGTTTGATGATTCAAATGAGCCCATCTATTTGTACCAGCTCTGCTTGTACAAACCTACTCGGGGTAGTGAGAGGTGCACAGCAGTATCTGAGACTGCTCTCATTTCCAGAAATATGGCTAATGGTTGTAAAGATACTGGAGGAATAAAGAAAACCAGCATGACTCTCAAGACAGCTAGAACTGGCAGAGTCGTATTCACTTCATATTCCAAAGTGAATTTATTTGGGCTTATAAATAAAAAATAAATACAGATGACTGCCAGAAGTTGCAAAGATGAAATAATTTTAGAGTATCGGAAGGGAGGGAGGGAGGGAGGGAGGGAGGAAGGAAGGAAGGAAGGAAGGAAGGAAGGAAGGAAGGAAGGAAGGAAGGAAGGAGAGAGAAGGTTGGTTTAAAAGCAAAATTCAAAATTGGTGTTTGTTGAAAATGTCTCAGAACACAGACTGTTGAAGCTTTCTTCAACATATGCAATTCAGAGGCTTCCCTAATGTAAGGATACATCTGAGAAAGAGAAGATGTAAACATGAAATAGAAACTGCCTTACTACTCTGTCATTCAAAGCCTAATCTAGGGTAAGACTTTTTCCCTCCCACTACTAATGGCACATTTCAGAAACCTCACATATACTAACTTTTTGACTGGTAACTTTCACAATTAAAGAAAAAGATTACATATTAGTTTCCACACATAAACTCACTCAGGAAATGTGACTGGAAAACTTTCCACTTAGTTAAAAATTTTCTGTTTAAGGCAAATTATATTCCATATGAAGTTAAGCTTGAAACCATGTAGGGTTCTGAAGACAGCTGTTCTTTTCCATAACTTTGTTGTGGTCTAAGCTGTCCACAAAGGAAGGTGAGAGGAAATATTTCATTAAAGTAAAATGACTTTGAAGGAAACTGTGTTTTGCTTCATTGTTGGGTTTCTTTTGTTTGTTTTTGTTTGTTTGTTTGTGTGGTGGAGTTTTTATTGCAATTTAAATTTTAGACCTGTCAATCAAAGAAAAAAAAAAGATCAATTACAAAAATCTGGTTTATTTCTACAATCTAAATTAAACTGAAATATTTTCAGCTCTAATTATCATCATTCCGTTCTGTGCCCTGTTGGTTTGCCTAATATTTCTGTTTCATTTTATTAATAAAAAGAAAGTAAAATTTCAGGGCCAGAACCTGGTCCTACTAAATTTCAGGATTTGTATCAATGTGACATGGGAGGAAAAAAGCACACTGGCAGGGTAGCAAGTCATACTGCACCTGCACGTAGAAAATGACGCATATCCATTAAAGAGGTCTTTTCTTCAAAGCACTTTGAAACAAAACACAGAATACCAGCCTATGGAAGAGATTTTAAGACCTTCACAGTTTGGAATTGGTTTAGTTTTTTTCTAGGATTGGTGCCTTTCATACCATGCAAAAGATCTGAGTATCTCAGATCTATAATTGTAGCCGGTAAAAAAACAGGTGAATAGATGCTTTACATCATAAAACACTTTTCTTTTTGATCTAATCAGTACACTGTTATTAGCTCTTCAGTATAAAGTGCTTTCTTTCTTTTTTTTTTTTCCAGTTCAAAAAGGCATATATTTTTTGTGGTATAATAGAAACTTTCCAGATACCACCAGTAAAATAAAAACCCTAAAAAGCCATAATATTCATGGAGACAAGAAATCTGCCAAATGTGTGGCCACAGGGGATGCAGTCAGGCATTCCCCTGCTGGTAGAACACTGCTTTGTTTCCAAAGATCAAAGGAAATCTTCTTTGAGTGAGACAGGTCCTGTAAAGGTATCACTTTGCTAATAGCCTTCACAGGTTAGCTGTTTTGCCTAATATTTAGTTTGTTCAATCCACTCATTAAAAATCCTGGCTTGGAACCTTGCAGGTGATGCCTGAAGTTCTGAGTGTAGATTGTGCCTATGATCTGAGCAACGGCCACTTATGTAGAAGCTGAGGCCAAGTATAGGCCAGGATGAGGGGAAAAAAAAAGAAGTCCTAGTCTTGCATGCAAGCAGAGACCTACACTCTCTTTACAGTGGTTTAGATGTGCTTGGGTGACAGGAGGAAAGAGGGTAGCCAGGTGTTCACAGGGCCCTCACTGATGGCTGTACTGCTGGCCTGGAGGAGATGAGATTGCTGACAACGCCAGTGCCCACAGTACAGCAAAAGGGCATTCAGAATATGCCTGTACCAGGTAGGACTCTATTTTGAGCTAGCTCTCCTCCTTTTTTGGCTGCAGAAGTGTCTTCCCAAGTGATCTGAAACTGGCAATCCTAACCTTAGAAAGTACAAAGTATTTCCTGGGCCTTTCTGACTGCATTCAGAACAAAGATCATTTCCTCAGGACAACAGCTAAAGCTACACACTGTTAGAAATAGTGGATTTGCAATAAATGATTGAAAAACTGAGTGAAGAGCAGTGTGACATGAAATGGTGAGTGTCCCTGTCCTATGGGTCAGACAACTTACTTCCCAGCAGTACCATGCTAAAGTAAAGGCCCTAGTGAGTAGGGACTGTATATGAGTCCTGGATTTAACCCTCAGTATTGGCTGAACTGCTGCTTGAATCTAAGAATCCCTTCTCGCCTCTTCTACTGGTTCACTCCATGCTTCCTCTAATTTCCAAAACATGCATTTTCTTATTGTATGGTCTATGTTACCTGGCACACTACCTTTTCTTCCTGGTGCACTAGCTGGTATGTATTATGCTTTAAAGTATTTGTATTAATACTGAGACCTTCAGGGCAGCAAGACAATTCTGTTGCCAGGACACGTCAACCACCTTGTTAGGAGGATAACCAGCTCCCAGATGGAAAGGAAGATGTGCTTGAGTGTGAGGCACCAGCCAGCAATTCAGGGAAGTTATCTGTAATGCCTGATTCTCTAGCATTCCCCTTGTGTTCTCCTTGCCAAATGCGACAGCTCCACAACTTCAAAAGGGCAATGTTATTTATCTGCATCAAAGGTAGGAGAGGTGCAAAGAGGGACCAGGGGAGGAAGCACAGATGAACTGACTTCTGTAGCACTTGAACAACACTCAGCAAAGGTTCTGAAATAGCCAGATTGCTATCAAAGACAAAAAACGGCCTAGGACCAAGATGCTTGATAGAAACAGATGTAGTTGAGAACTATAAAATCTGTTTGATATATGAACAGCTGTGTAATTTGACTCCTTTCTCTAAAACGAAATGTTGTGGAGACACAAAAGGAATTATTTTGGTAACAATGACTTCCCAGCGCTGTAAGACATGTCTGACCTCTACTAATTTTATGGCAACTGATATGGGGACTTTGAGTGATTACTTTGCCCCACATAAGCATGATGTAATTCACTCTGCCTTAAGTCAGTGATCTGAGGACACAGTGTACAAAATAAACAAAAAAATTTGTCTGAGACTGTCTTCCAGATGTTGATATGGGTGGGAAAGTGTGTTAAGGCATTTCTCCATCAGATATTAAAGATAGCTAAATCCAGCACGACAAATGAAGTAGAGAGAGATAAATGTCACTTTGAGATAAAAACAGACACATTTATCAAATATTATCTTTGTAAATACTATGGAAAATCAAAGTAATAGCTATAAAAAAGAACTAAACAGACCCTCTTTTTAATACCACAGGATAGTCTTTGTTTTTCTGCAACTGTTGCATTATTGTGTAGCTATGAAACACTCATAATTGTAATGATGAATACATATAGATGGCTCTTACTTCCCTCTAAACCAATCCAAAGGGATCACCTAGAAAGCATATCAATACGTGTGCCATTAACAAACAATAATTTCACTTATAATCAGTGGTAGGAATGCTCCTCTAATCCCTGCAAATATCTAGGGAAAGCAAAATATATAAAACATATTATATTATGTGATTATTTTGAGTATTCCTCAGTCTCAGTTTGTCCTGAAACACATGCAAGGTACAGTAAATATAAATGACAAATTCTCTCTGATTGCTATCATACAAACTTGCTATGAACAAACTGAGCAGCAGTTGTGCTACAGCCAATATGCTGTAGGGGTGCAAACTGAGAAAAAAGGGCATAACTCCAATAGGTGGAGCACTAAAAACAAAACAAAACAAAATAAAACAAAAAAAAAACCAACAAAAAAAAAAACCACAATTGGTTTGAAACCTCATTATACAAGTTAAAACAATATAATAGCCCAAGTAGCTAATACGCAGGTACCTACAGGCTCTTATTTAAATTTTATACATATAAATGTAGTAGTGCTGACCATGATATACTCTGACTCTGTAAGAGATTTCTTTTGGAGATGTCTGCTGGTTTGTGGAAGATGATCTCTGGAGTTGCCCTATACACAGGCAAATCCCAGTGCCTTATTCTCTGCATTAAGGAGCACAAACTTTCAGGATCATATTTTGAAGAGAACAGGTGCACATTCTTCTCTTGCTGTGTCCTACTTTCTGTTTTAATATGCTGAGGTTTTTGCTTGTCAGAGTGTGAGATTTTCAGCATGGACTGGATGACAAAAAGAGGTGTGTTCCTCTGCCAAAGACCTGCTGAATACTTAAGGACTAGCCCTTCCATATCCTTACAGAAACTCTGTACAAACCAACAAAATTTCAGGACCCCAAGCTACCACCACATTTCCTTGTGAGAATTAGCATTTTTAAAGTACTTGGAAATCAACTTCAGCTAAAAAAATTTAATCTACACTTCCCCAGATATTTGTGCACACTTCCAGAATATAGTAACATATCTACTCTGCTCCAGAGAAGCTCATCCTCACTTGTGCAGAAAGAAGTACTTACTTCCAATATCTGGCCGCAGCTTTTTGTCATACTCTCTCAACAGCTTGTTTAGTATGAGAGTCACATCTGTATCTTGTGTTTTTGGAGCTAAAACCCAGTTTTGGTTTGTTGTTCCATCTTCATATTCATCGTCTTCAACCTTTCTAGAACTGCAAAACAAATGAAACAAACAGGTATTATTTTACGTTACTAAAATAGGATGCAACAGGATGCAGCAGGATGCAACAGTTGCAACAGGATTTTCCCATTAACAATTGCTGAGTATCTGTTGATGGGTCATGATTGACAATTGTTCAGAAATTGTCTTCTGGATATGTCTTCAAAAAGTTATACTCTAGAAGATAATACAGGTATCAGAGTAGTATTTTATATCCTGTATTTTAATGAACCTATTCTGACTAGTTTACAATATACTTTTACAAAGAGCGAACATCTGCAGTATTACTTTATTAATACATCAAGACAACTGATTCATCTCTTGCACAAAGCCTAATAAGAGTATTAAAAATTCAGATCTGTTAATGCCTCCTGATCATTTTATCCTATTAATAAATTATTATATTCTCAGTGCATGAATTTCAGAGTTTAATGTATTACTAGGCTAAGAATTAAGAGCTCATTCCTTGAATTTGAGATGGATTATCACAAGCACACAAACACATTGAATAAATTAATCTGAATTTCCCTGCAGCTTTAGTAACTTTTTTTAAAACAGTACTACACCAAGAGTTGCAGCTTTATTCATTTATAGATGGATTATGTTTATTTTAAGGCTATATTAATGCAAATGTCATGAAACTACAGTTTGGCCAGAAATCACAACAAGAGCTATTTTCACACAAGACTAATTTCATTTGTGCAGCTTTTTGTGCACGGACTTTAAAATGTTGATATGAAGATGATATCTTCATCAGATGTATCTTTTGGTATCTTAGAAACCAAATCTGTTTGATGCCTTTCACTGGAGAAAATCTATGAGAGACTGAGATGAAGTTATTAGGAGAAAAGATAACCTCAGTGGTAAGGAACCGTGTGTTATTTCAACCTGCAATTGCCAAGGGGATATGATGTCATTTTGCAACTTTTTTACATAAATGTCAATAGTTATGTGAGGTGCAAAGCAGTGGAGAATGAGAGGAACAAGCCTTGTTTATTCATGGGACGTGCTACACATATCTGTGCAACTTTCTTTCTCTCCTTCTCCTTTTCTCCATAATGACACCAGTGTATTTTAAAATACCTCAGATGTCCAGAAGACGTGATATTTTTCTATGTGAACATAAAAAATCTGATACAAATATAAAAATTTAATCACAGAGCATCATCGACCCTCACATTGCTCGAAGACCACAATTTGAGAACATAATGAAACTTTAAACTGAAACTGCTTTACAGCCAATATGCCCCTGAAGATTAACCACGAATCACTTAACATGACCTCACAATTTGCAATTGCTGTAGGCACAATTTCTACAGAAAAATAATTTTTAAACCTAGACCCTGGAGATTTTCTGAAGAGAGCTCATATAACTAAGCTGTAAAAGTAGAGAAAACTTAGGACAAAATTTGAATAGACAACCACTACTTTTCTGTTATTGGGCTGTATTTTTTAAAAACTTGACTTTTTTTTTTCTTTTTCTAATTCACCCAATGAGCATTGAAAAAATCAAGAGGATTTTGGGAGAATTATTTTTCCCATCAGATTCATGATAAGCCCTGTGTCTTAATACTGCTGTTACAGAACCATTCTCAAAGGAGGTATCATCTCCAAATATACATGGTTGATATTTCCGAGCTGAAGCTCTGCAGTGGCGCTGGATTGCTGATAGCAAAGAAGGACAAATCATTTGTCTTCTTCTGCTGCAGCCACCACAACTTTACCACAGGTATTCAGACTGCATCTGGAAATGAGAAGTGAGGTCAAGCAGTATCATGACTCCTATTTCAGGGAGATGCTGCTTTAAAACAAGTCACTAACAAGAGTCTAACAAAGCACTGCCAGATGTTTTAGTCCCCTCACTCTAGCAGCATCTTTCCTAGAAAGTACCTCCAAACTATTTAAATCCCTACCTATTTTCTAGATTAAGATTGGTGGTGGAAGAGGTTTCACAGTGGATCAGACTAATACACTAGACACATATTTTTCAAGCTTTTTTGCTTTCTTCCTTAAGAAGTTATTACTTCCCTTCCATTGCTTGTCTCTACATAGTTAAGGCAACAGTGCTCCTTCAAGGCACTTGAGGTTGCATTTTCCCTTTGTAACCCTACAGGTGACTGGCAATTCCTCTCATATTCTTGTGATCCAGAAAAATAACTACAGGGTGATGACAAGCCAGTCTCAAACTAGGAAGGAAGAAAGGCTACATGCCTTTCCCCAACTCTTCGTCAGTTCTGATTCTGTAAGGAGACAGAGAAGAGACTGTGCATAAACTGCAGGGGAGGAAGTCTAGAAAACTCTGAGAGGCTGTCAGGAAAGGGTTTCTTTCCTGCAATAGGTGTGTCCCACACTCGCTGTGGAGGCTGGCATGAAGCATCCTCTAGTTCCTGCGGGGATTTAGGAGATAGACACCATTCAGGTGTGGGGCAGGCTGCCAAGGAGGACGGGGGAAGGCCTTTGAGCATGCCTGTAGCCTGGTTTGTGCTGGTTCCCTCAGGGGGAGCGGAGCTGACCCCTCTGACTGGGTTATTCCGTGAGAGTGTACACAGCCCGGACAACCAAAAAGACCGAAATCCAAAAGGTGAGGGCTGACGCTGCCGACTGTGCCCCTGGGGCCTCTAGGCGAGGATTCCGGACCCCCTTCCCGGCCCTGAGGCGGGGACCAGGGGATCGCGCCCCCCGCGGCTCGTCCCTCACGCCGACCCCGCCCGCGGATCCCCCGGGGGTGGCGTGCAGGGAAGCCGGGGCCGCGGGGGGAGCCCGGGCAGCTCCAGCCGCTGTCCCACCGGGTGCCGGCAACCGCCCGCGGGGGAAACTTTCTGCCGGGCCGGCTCAGGACAGGGCCCCCGCGGGCGACCTCCGGCTTCACGCGGGGCCGGGAAGGGACGGCGGCGGTGCCACCGCCCCGGGCGCAGCCGGAGCCGGGCGGGTCCCGGGATGGGAGCCGGGTAAGCCGTGTTTGGGAACAGAGCCCCGGCACGGCGCGGAAGAAGGTGGGGAGAGCCCACTGTTCTTCCTGGGTGCCGAATATTGTGCAAACTCCGGCAAATGGGACTTCAGCCCTCCAGCCCCGGTGCAGAGAGGAGAGGGGCTGGAGGGGAGGCGAGGGGAGCGCAGACTTACCAAGCGTGGAACACTGAGAGGAGGAAGAAAACCGGCAGGAGCTTAGCGGACATGGTCCGGACAGCGCTGGCCAGGTGAGAGGTGCGGCAGGATGAAGGAAACGTTGCAGAATGTTCACATGGAAGGGAAAATGAGGCAGTGAGGTAAAGGTCTGAGCCTCTCCTCCTCTGTATTCTCAGCTTAATACCCTGAAGAAAACACTCTCTTCCACAACGCTTCGAGAAGGGAGGGGGGAGGCGAGAGGGAAAAGAAAAAGAAAAAAAAAAAAAAAAAAAAAAGCAGAAGAAGTGGAACGAGGGGGAAATCCCAGCGGAGAGGTCAGGTATAAATCAGGCTCCGCGGGCTGACAGGTGTTCAGCGGGCGCGGAGGTGCGGCGCGTCCCCTTAGCCGGCAATCAGCAGCCGGGAGCAGCGGCGCGGCCTCTCCTGCTGCCCGGGCTGGCGCTGGCCGTGCCCCCCGCGCGGTGCACAGCGCCGAGCAGCCCGGGCCCCGCCGGCCCGCGGGAGCCGCGGGGCGGGCCGGGCCGGGCCGGGCCGGGCCGGGAGGGGGGCGGGCCGGGGCGGGGGGAAGGGGCGCACCTTGCCCCCCCCGGAGCGCCTGCCCGCAGCCAGCCCCGCAGCGCGGCACCGGAGCGCTGCCGGGGACCGCCCCGCATCGGAGAGCACCTCGTCCCCCCTCCCTGCCCAACAGGTTCCCGCCTCGCCGGCAAGTGGAGGAGCCGGGAAGTGATCCCTGCCCCCGCCCCAGCGGGCGCACACACACGCACACCAGAGAGGGGGAGCAGCAAACCCGGCAGCCGCAGTCACTCGGCAGGCGGGAGTTCTCCCCGACATCAGCCGCCCGATGCCCCGGACAGGGTGGCCGGTGGAAGGATCCCCGTGATGTTTTGCGGGATCCCCTCACGCCCAAACCCCACGATTACTTTCTGAAAGACCCCCCACCGCCCGGGGCTAGAGGTGCCCTCGTCGCAAGGAGGGAGAGGGGTCGGGTGCTGGTCTCGGGGTGATCGGAGCGATGGCATCCCGATGTACACACGGGCGCAGATCCGTGTAATCGGTGCGGCTGCTTGCACGGACAGATGGACAAACCCAAGGCAGTGTGTTTCGGTATGCCTCTGTATCTAGGTGGATGCATGCAGAAGTTTGCATGCACTGTACGAATGCATGGATACACATGTACATATGCACAAGGTATGCCAGAAAAAATGTATACACGGAGAAGATGTTTACGCGAATCTGTAGGTTACTAATGTGTAAGACCAGACTTATATGCACATTGTGAACTTCGGAGTAAATTAGGTTTTTCTGCTGTGAGAACTCTTAAATGAGACAACAGTCAAGTGTATTCAGGGCAAAAATAGGGTTTGGACAACTTTTGTCTTTCTACTCCACTAGGAACAGCGCAGTGATTTTTAGCGACTTCAGTTCTCTTCACGTGTATGGAGCTTTGCACCAGGCATCAGGGTAATTAGAATATTCCTCTTTGTTTTCAGAATGGGGAGTCACAAAATTTCACTTACGTAATGCTAATTTGAAAACAAAAAACTGCCAGAGGTACAAGCGAGTCACTGCTTTCCTGCGATCAGAAATCTCGGGAGTGTAAATCTCTGTTTCTTTCTCTCTTACACATAACTTCCATGTCCTGGGGGAGTCGTTTTTAATTGTTTAATTAAAACCAAAATCTGCTGGAAGATGCAATCTTGCTTTTAGAATAACTCCTACATGACGCCTAGAAGAGCTGGCTATAGGGAGTTCTGTTCCCGAAGTTAATTTTTGTAGGAACGACACAGCTTAAGGAAAATCTGTCGTGAGTCAGGCAATTAACTCTCAGTAATTCACTTTGGGGGTTTTCTTTCAACCTTTCAGGTTTTGTTGGGTTGGTTTTTTTTTTTCCCCAACCTAAACGCCTCTTTACTAGATTACACAGCAGTTCTTTCGTGTTTACTTTGTCTAATTGCAGTAACCGTGAATTGCTAGTAATAATTTGTTACAACGCTTGTGCTCTTTTCGGTCACCAGCAGAGAAATGCGGGTGGAAGCCAGGCCGCCTGCTGCCCTAAGAAAATGAGGGAGGGAACGGACGGGGAATGCTCGGGGGTTGCCTGGATTTCAGCAGGAGCAGCTATGCTGGCGGTCAGGCAGCACGCCGATCCGCTGCTGTGAAGTTTGCGGGAGCAGCGGCGCTGCGGGGCGGGCGGGAGGCGGGACGGGGCGAACCGGGGCGCCGCCGCCTCCCAGCGACCCGAGACGGTCCCGGCGGCACGGGGCTCTGGCACCGCCGCACGGCGCCGCTCCGCAGGCGCCTGAAGGGTTCCTGAAAGCTGCTGCTTATGCGAACATCGTTCAGGGCTCCCGGGTCGCGGTCCTCCCGTCCCGGCGCGCGTTTGGAAAGCAAGGACGGGAAGCGCCCCACATGCAAGGAGGGTTTTCCCCTACGCTGGCTATATAGAAGAATGTGTGTATGCACACGCACACTCAATTTCAATAAATAAAAGCTTAGCCCGGCCTCGGTAACCGTGGCGGGGAGCCCAGCAGCGCGAACAGCTGGGGCCATCGGGGAAGGCTGCGGCGGCCGGGCCGGGGAGCTCGCTGGGGCCGCCGTGCCTCGGCCACATCCCGGGCGGGCGGCACGAGTGAGCCGGATAGCAGGTGGCAGAGAGACCCGGGGAGAAACACGCCGGCGGCGATTTACGATGAGAAACGGCGAGGGCAGGTCCAGCCCCGCATCCCCGCTCTCGGCGGCCCTGCTCCGCGGGAACGCCGGGCGGCATGGGAGGGAGCCGGGGTGGCCTCCCCGCCGCTCCGCCTCTTCCTCGGCCGGCAGCCCCATCCCGCCCTCAGCGCTGCCTGGCGCGGCGGCGGGATCCTCTGGCGGCGGCGGCGGGAAGCGCGAGGGATCGGAACGGTGCCCGCTCCGCGCTGCCTCCAGCCGGTGGTAGAGCGCTCGGTCAGCCCTGTGCCGCGACAGGAACTTCGTGTGACCATCGAGTCACTCAGACCTCGAGAAAGACCCTCACAGTGTCCCCTCGTTCCTTGCAGAGTCTCATAAATCCCCAAGGCTCGATCGGAGCAATGTGGGTCATTGATTATTGATTCCTCCTCAGACTGTAAGAAAAAAAGTGATGTTTAAGGGTTTCTTTCTGTTGTCCTCGGTGTGTTAATGCCAAAGGGATACTTTAGTAGCAGTCTTCATTACACCTCATGTCTCGTTCATTTTTGCTCCTCCTCTTCATACTCATATCCTTTTATTTTACTTTTAAGCACAGTCCCTGCCTTTGCTGAGCCTTTCAAATTGTATATTCAGGTAAGGGTCTTGATTATCCAGCACAGGCTTTAACAAAAAAAAAACATTTTATCATGCCATGTAATGATAGTAAAATGTTTAGGTTCTCAGTAATATTCTCCAGCACAACAGAATGTATCCACATTTTAACTTACCTTTCATTGCACTTTCACAGAAGGTGAGTATCTTTTCAGCCTGAGGGATACCTGTGTGGTATGTCCTGTGCAGTGGGGAAGAATGAGTCTCTGAAAGTAGCTGAGCAGGGAGCCAGCTAGCATAAATAAGGGGGGAAATGCCAAAGAGGGAATGGGACTCATGGATCACATTCCACACTTCCTAGAACTGAGGTCTCCGTCTCAAGCGCCGAATAGTTTGGGCACCTGAATTTTCTGAGATTCAGTGTTGAAGGAGAGCCCTACTGGTGGTTCTCCTGGCATTGCAGTGCTACCTTATACACCATGAGAAGCACAGAAAGGAACTGGGGCTCCTCTGTGACAAAGAAGGAAGGACCTGAAATCCATATCCTGCAGCTCCTGGAGTCCTCCAGCTGAATGCTTATTAGAGCTTTCTAAGAGGCTTGAGCCCCTTTATTCTGACTGAAGGTCTCTGTTGCTCCTGCTGGAGCCTTTAGGTAGGAAGTTGAATCTCAGAGATCCCAACAATTTCTGTGTGCTCTCAGTTCTGTCCTTCAGCACAGGGCTCTCTGCTCTCTGGCTCATGGGCAGGATAGGGAGAATCCCTCCTGATGCTGCCATGCTGCAGTTTATCCACAGCTTTGGTAGACTTCTGGCAGAAGCATGGGCATCCAGGGCAGGCAGGGCTGCTCCTCTGGGGCCATCCTTGAGCAGTTGTCCTGAGAACATCAAAACACCAGCCCCACAGTGAATAAAGAACTGAGCCCAGATCCACTGAGGCCAAACCTGCCTTGGGGGCTGGCTCCAACATTTATTATCATTTATGTGTTAAGTTATAGTGGATGGTTCCCCTCTGTGTTGTAATTTTCCTACCTACAAATCCAGCCTATCATTGTTGGTCCAGTCCATTACAATCTATCAGGATTTCTCAAAAACTCTCCAAATTCATCTAACTGAAATTAGTTGGTCTCTTTAATCAATATTCTTACGTTTTACGTTGCTTTTAGCCAGGGACTAATTTAAGCAGCAACTTTTAAGACATTATGACTGTGAGAAGTGATAATTGCTTTTGAGGATGGCACGGAAAAGGAAATAACAGAATGGGACACTTGCACTTCAGTCTAAATTAGGGGCAGTTCTTGGAAAATCCTTCAGAAGTCCTTCAGGCTTCATAAAATCTAACTTCCAATCTTTCTATCTTCTCAAAATTGAACAAATGTCTATAAAAACATAGTGGAAAACAAAATTTGTAAAGTAAGGATGTCATCAGAGAGTCACTATGCAATGACCATACTTAAGTGTTTGCAGTGACATAAAAACATATAAAAGACTAGAAAGGATTCAAGTAATTTTATAATTTCAGTGTCAATTCCAATCTGAGAAGCAAGGGTATTAGGGGAAATACATCCTTATTACAAAGAACTGTTTCTCCAAATTTTCTCCAGATTTAAAAAATCTGCAAGTGACACATTCATCTTCTCTGCATAAAATGAAGAGCAAAACAGTTTAATTAATTTTTCTTCAAAGTTTAATTTAGATGTTGAGCAAGAATTTTTGAAAGATGAGATTATTTCATAATATCATTACTTCCTCAGTTTTGTTATAAATATGTTCAGTTATTCCACAGAGGGCACATTCCATTTAGAAAAAAGCAGAACACAACTCAAGATAACAGAAGAGGGTTCAGCTTTAGAAAAGACATTGTTGCTTAAATTCATCCTTGAAGTAAGCTGGCACAGCTCAAATATCAGAAATTAAAAATCTCCTCCATTGTGTTTGACTTGTTCTTTCATTCTTACCGGGTGCAAGGAAGGAAATTTGGCAGCAGCCTGCACACACTTCCCCTACAGTGCTGAATTGTTTAATTCACTTTTCAACTCTTTTTTCATGAACGCATACATGAAAAAATCAATGAGAAGCAATTCCTATTTATTACTCCCTTTGGCCATGACTAAGCTGTGAAGTAGCTGTGTCCTGCAGGGTCCTAGTTCACCCATGCTGGGGACAGTGACACAGCTCACTCCATTGCCAAAAGCCCAAGCTACTTCCATGGGATACCAGGGGAAGTTGGTGCACATCCAGATACCACCCCAGCCTGGGGCAGAACAAAGCCAAGGTGTTTTGGTTGAGCCAGGAAAAATGCTCCTGTCTCCCACAGTTCAGGTACCATCTCAGTGAGCAGTGATCTCCCACACAAACAGCTCCACTGACTGTGGAGAGATCTGAATTGTGAGGTAGGATATAATGCCAGGCAATAGCATTTAAATCCAGCCTGGAGTGTGTTATTGAAGCATCTTCCAAACTATGGGACACCTAGTGTTCATGCACAAACACATGCTGCAGGTACACCCATATTTGTTAAAGATTACTTTCCATGTAAGTAAAATAGATCAGATTTAGAGATCCTTTCACTAAGCCCTGCAATGGAGACCAGGAAATAATGCTGTAATACAGAGTAAGAGTCAGGCTTGGGTGTAAGCAGATAAAACCAAGTACAGAAACTCTCTGGGGAGACTCCGGGACTGGTTTGGAAAAGATGCTACACAAAGATGGCTCAGAGTGTCTCATTCTCAAAACTCAGTCATGTAATTTTTAGACTTTTTCACCTGAAGAAATAGCCAAGGGACTTGTATCAAGTTTTGCCTTCCAATACGCACAAAAGCCAAAGGGATCCCCCAAGGGGATGATGAACAAGGAGGTGTGTGGCCGCTCAAAGACACAGAGGCAGGCTACGTGAAAACAGAGATCCACATCCTCGCCTCAGCTCAGGCTAGCTCTGAATAGATGGATGTGCCCCCTCCCTTGCTCCTGTTTATCAGCATCCAGTCACTTGCTCAGTGCCATGGCTTCTCTATTGCCCTCAAAAATTTATGAATTTTTCCTTCCACAGCATCAAAAAAAAAAAAAGCTTCAAAAAACAATAGACACATGAGATTTTTTTTTCTTGGCACTTTTTAGGAATGAAAGGGTTGAAGGAAGACACAAAAGAAGCCAAACAACTCCCCAGTCCTAGACCAGACCCTCACCTCAAAGTGAAGCATGAACTCTCCACTCTGTCCCCAAAAGATCATGGGATTGTTGCTCCATAGCAGGATAGCACCTAATTCTGCAACAGCTTGATTCATTGTGTTCAATCAAGGCATGTCCCTTTCTGGGCAACAGGGAGGATAAGTCATGTGTGCACACATGATTGAGTGTGTGCATGTGTGCTTTCCAGTTAATTCTTCAGCTTCTCTGGCGTGCTCTTTGGTCTTTCTAAAAGGACAACCAGTATAAGAATGACATTTTGCAATCAAATGTTGAATGCATTTTTTATTTAAACATTAAGATTTAATTACAAAAGCCTCTGGAACAATTAAAGGATGCGAAGGAGGAAAGAGCTGAAAACTCAGACTGCATTTTCTCATTCATTGTGAAAGCAAAACACATTGTCAGCAGCAAGGCGTTTTATAGAAAAGTTTCAGATGGACAGTACAAAGACCTTTCTGTCAATATTGTCACTGAAACACCTTGCTGTCATGAAGCACATATTTTTTTTCTGATCACCCTTTCTAGTGTTGGCTGATTGATTTTTGTAGTGGGAAACAAGTAATAATTATTGCAGAAATACTGTAATTCTTTTCTGCTCATCTCTGCTAATATAACACAGTCTTCTTCTTGGAAAAGTATCCAAACATAATTTACCCTGGTAAAAATGTCTGCTGCTGTTGTTAATTTTATTTGCACAAATATGTTCCTAATCTATGTTAATCTCATGCAATATAATTCTTAATTTTTGGAATAAATACTGAGAATCATTAGAGAGAATTCTTTGGAATGCAAAATCCAAACAAACTTTGTCTTTTCATTTAAGGGCAAGATTCTGTCATCTTTATTTACATAAGTAGCATCCTGCTCCCTGTGTTATTTCACTGCAAACTAGAGTCTCAAGCAGTGAAAATCATCATAGTCCCATTAGGATTTACTGCATTGTATTAAACTTCCAGTGAAAATTGGGCTGAGCAGTTTTGTCTATGGAGTAATGCACTACCTGTAACTAGTAAAGGTGCTCAAACATAGCCCTACACTTAATAATTTGGCACATTTACAACTGGCGTTACTCAGTAACTTATCAGATGACAATAGTGGAGCTCTTCTGTAAAATATAAGTTAAGCCCATATTCGTATGACTGTACATCTGAAGTATAAAAACCACGATATGTAGTACACTTGAACAGTTAAAAAATATAACTTATTTTATTTGTAAACTATCAATGCAAGATACTCAGCAGCAAAGAAGCCATGTTCAATGTCTTCTGATCTTTTATAAAGATCCGTTGCTGTAAGTAATATAATCGTCTCCAAAACATCTGAGGTTACATGTAGAAACAATCAAGGCAATATTATTTGTACATATTATTAAACATGCAAAAAACTTCCTGAAGAATATTGCCCAAACGTAGAAAGTCATCTGGATCTCAAATTTTCCTTGGTAGCATCTGCTTTGTAAGTATGGCTCACATGTGGCTCCAGAGTACTTCAGTTTATTTTGGAGAATTGGCACCTTTAATAACAGGCTCCCTATTCAAATATGTGGCCCAGTAAACTAAATTAAAAGTTCCAAACAGCACTGGAAAAATTATCCGGGACATTTTGTCAATCTTACTGATGCTGTTGTAAGTCTTTTTGCTTTCAGCAGGCTTTTCTTCTGGAGGCTTCACTGGAGCAGATGTGGTGTTTGAGATGACAGCTGGGGCTGAGTCCTTTGGCATGTTTGGTGCAGGAGTCATCTTCCCAGTGGTGTAGGTATTAGTTGGTTTATTTCCCAGCAAGTTGCGCTCCTTTTTCTGCAGCGTAAAGAACAAAATGTTATACCACAAGAACAGAAAGTGGAAACGTCCTCAAGGGACTGACCCAAAAAGCTGAGCACCACAATCAAGCATGCCCGTTAATGCCTGTCAGCTGTTCTGACTTTGACTACCAAACAGATTTTTTGCCTTGATTTTGTAGCCCTTACTCAAGTGTGATTTTCCCTGATGGGAGAAAGCTGAGACTCACTGGTTGCACCCACATCCCACCTGGCATGGGCATTAGCAGCTTCTTTTGTCAGTGAGATGTAGTCTGGCATCTGCCCAATGGACAGCTGACAAGATGTGAACTTCATTTCCCCAGCTGCTGCAAAGGGTGTGGGGAAGGGCTCATTGCCCCTGCCAGCTTGGCCTCTTTGTAGGCTCTTGGGATGCCTGTGGGTAGAAGCTCTCTAGGAGATGATTTAATGAGTTAGTCCTATCCCAAAAATTTCATTTCAGCATGAAACACAAAAGTTTGTGTTTTCACATAATTAGTCTTTGGTTCATTTTTTACTGTGGTGGGACCCTGACTCATGGAGCTCAATGTGAGCATTGTTATTTATTAGGCAAGCATACAGGGCTTGATCTGCAGAGACATGTTTCATGGTTATGTTATCAGACGTCTGATCACTGAAATCCCATGTCCTGTGTACTCAATGCCCAATGTAATTCTGTAAGCAGTCCTCTTCATAGAGATGACAGAGACTGGTAGTCTATCTCTGTGAAGGGAAGGCACTGTATGTATTTCCTTGCAAATTTTCCTCCACAGCAAAAGTATGTCATAAGGTAATTAAATACCTTTTTCACAAAGAAGCTGGAAATTGACCATTCAGTTATTTAAACTATACTGAATACCTGTTTTTTATTTTAGATATTTGAAAAATGTAACTTAAACACCTTGATTTTTGCAGCTTCCTGGGCTTTTTTGCCATCCCACGCCCAACTCCTCTTGGTGAAATAGTTGACTGTTGCAAATTCAATCAATGCCGAAAATACAAAGGCATAGCAAACAGCTATAAACCAGTCCATTGCAGTAGCGTAGGCCACTTTTGGCAAAGAGTTACGGGCACTGATACTTAAGGTGGTCATGGTGAGGACTGTTGTTACTCCTGCAAAGAAAAAAATAAGAGTCAGAGATGAGTTTGCTAACTCTTATGGGATCCCATATGAGTTACGAGCAGGTCCCAGTTCAGCAGGATATCTAAGAAGGCCACATGAAGTCAATCAGTGTTTGCATATTGTGGTTTGAAGGAATAAGAAAAAATGAAAGCCTTCACCCTCAGATATTTTATTCTATGGAGTTCTGGTTAGTTCTAGCTGTAGTGTGTTTAAATAAGGATTTTTAGGGTAACACAAGCCCAGGGTTTATAACTGTCAGAATGAAGTGGGATTTCTTATTTTGTTTTTTTATACAGAGATTGCATGTTTAAAATTGTTGACTGTTACTGGTTTCCTTGACTGTAGCTCCTCCTTTCCCATATGATAGTAAATGACAAACAGCCAATGCTTTCATCTGTGGGAACATTTCCCCAGGATCAAAAACCTCAACTCTCAGTTACAGCTTTGTAAACCTAGAGTAAGTCAGCAAAGTGATGCTACTACCTGTATTCTCTCCATACAACTTGCTGAGCTGATTTTTGAACAAAGCTGCCAACTGACTTCAGGAGGCTGATACAGAAGAGTGACTCCTTTCAAACATCTGAACAAAGTTTTACTTAAAAAACTGTTCCTACTCCCCTTGTTTTTCTTCTAGTAAAAATCTTGTATTTCATCAACCTTCACTTTCTCAAGTGCTTATTTTCTGCAGCTTTCTAGGGATAAACCAAGTAATTAAATGACACCCCAAAGGTTTTTTCCAAAAATAACAATTTCTTCAGTAAATACACATTTTCTAAATGCAAAGTCATATTAATTTGTTTGATAGTTATAGAGATAATTGTCACTAATTAACCTCTACATGGTTTTCCTAGATAAAGATCCTACAACAAAGATGAACAAAATGTCTTGAAGTGATGTCTGCTTCAAATGCTTAGCTAGGGTATACTTAATGTATATATGATAATCTGTATGTCTTTTTTTCTAAACCAGCCAGCATCCACTGAAATGGAAAAAAACCCAAACCAAATCACACTAATCGTATTCTTCTATCTTCTGTCCTTAATTTTCACATAATTGATTGACCAATTTCTGTCACAACTTTACAAAAACAGCCCAGACAAGGCTTTTAAATTGATTTTGAGTTTAAACTGGAAGAGAAGGAGAAAACATTTACAACATCTCAAGCAGAAATAAACAGTAGTGAACCGTGGTTTTATTACAGCAAGTCACTTTCACAAGCCACAAAGATCCCATCTGTGTCCTGGGAGAAAGTGGGATACTCACCAAAGACAGTTCTAGCAGGGACAGATTCTCTGTTTAGCCAAAACGACACTTGCGATAAGATCACAGTCATTATGCAAGGAAGGTACGTCTGGATGACAAAATAACCAATCTTTCTTTTCAGATGAAAATGGGCTGTCATAATAGTATATTCACCTGGAAGAAGAAAAATGTGCATTTGAGTAAAATAAGGAAGGCTTACTGACTTAGGTACTGAATAAGGCCAGTTCCAACCCTCCATTAGAGGATATCACTCAGCCATTCTTAATTTTATGAAAAATGTCTGGATTTATGTGCTGTGGAAAACCAAGACTTGAGACAGAGGTGCTGCTAGATCCTCACATTCTTCACATTCAGTCTCCAAAGCAGAAGACAATGACTGCTGTTCCTACTAAACTGAAAAGCTGCAGTCCTCCCATGCACCTGGAATGTTTTGATGTTCACAGGCTTAAAAATCTGGTCTGCTGGCACTGCCTCAACACTCTCTGGTTTTGGCTCAGTCCTACAAACTCTTGCAGCATAGTAATAATTAAGACCCTCAACTCTCCAAAACCTGATTTAGCAGCAGGTTTAGCAACCTCATCAGTGAAAGTGTTATGGCCAAGCCATCAATTTTCAAATATGGAAATGGGTCCAGACACTCCTTCTGCACCACATTTTAGGTATTACCAGTCCCAGCATCTTCTGTGAGAACTGCCATGTTGCATATGGATCCTGGGATGTCTTATTAATATGAGTACTCAAACCCTTCAGACTGCTGGTCCAGAAATAAAAAGTCCCTCTAATGCATGCCATGTTCCTACAATTTGGTACACTTTAGCTCTACAAAAGATTTCTGGATAGATATTGTGTCCTGTCTTGTTCACCTGTGCAATGGATATTGTACTGCCTGCATGAAGAGTTCCCTAAAAGCTGCCACAGCAGTGCTAAATTCCATTTCTTTTTCATATGCCAAATTCACAGCATTGCCTTAATATGCCATTTATCAGCTCCTCTGAATTTCAATAAAAGCCTAAATAAATGCACTCAAAAATCAACAGACCAGCTGTCACCTTCCCTAATGTTTCACAAAAATTCAAACCTTAACCAGTTCTTTCAGATTGTTCCTGGAAAACCATATAATTGTTACTGAGGGCTATTCCTGGTGGTAACTGCTCCCTGGTTCTTTCACAGTATTTCTGGAAAATCATGTAGTTGTTACTGAAGGTTATTCTTGATGGTAACTGCTCCCCAAATCCAAAATCTTGCTAGCTAAAAGCATGCTACTATTTACCTAGGAATAATAATAGTAAAAACAAAATGTAAGAATAAAAAACAATTCATCCCTTCAAGCCCTAACAGTTCTTCACTGATATCAAAGTAATTTAAAAGCAGGCATCATTCAATTGGGTACTGATGAATCAGAGAAATGCCTGTTTTGAAATATATACTGTCCTTCAAGAACAACTATAGCTATAATCTCTGCTGCAAGATTTGACTGTTAGTCTCTATAGAACATCCACAAAAGGAAAATATCCAACAGACTGATTCTGCCTTGAGTGAATAGCCTGAGCTGAGCTGCTGCCAGCATTACTAAGCTATTAGATTTGGCAGATTACTTCTAACTGACAATATGGCTAATTAGCAGAGAACAGGTTTACAGTGAAAGGGTTTTTGCAGGTATAGCTGCACTCATACACTACACTACAGAAGCTCTGCTATCCTGCATCAAGTTTATAGACCTTGTTCACGCTGAGGATTTTAGACAGAAAGTGGAATAACACAGAATACCTAACTGACATCCTGCCTCAATCTTTATGTCTTTCTCTGGACTCTGATTTTCTGCTGAAACGGTTCCCTGAAGAGTGGTGTGGAAATGGACATGGAATACTGTGAAACTGGGGGGGAAACCCCTGCGAAGAAAATCCTAATTCCCTTCCATTTAGTGTAATTTTGAACCAGGGAGGCTGAACATGCAATGGTCTCAGGAGGAAGCCCACTTGCTCTTTATTAAGGAGTATTTGCAGCAGGGTCTGCCTGCCTCAGTAATCTCAGGCAGAGGGACTGTTTCTCAGTTGCTACTGCACTGGGATGTGTTTGAGTCACAGTTTCCTCGCTTGCTCACTACAGAGTGACAATGCGCATTATCGATTTTGACAGTATGCTCTCAGAGCTGGAATAAAAAAAGAATCTACACAGCTTCAGAAGAGCAACAGGACCCTCCTTTTTCCATTTTTAAAACAGGAAATGAGTGCCTACATTCTGATGGCCCTCCACAGCTGATTTTTACCTTACCATTTTCTTTAACCTATCAAAACTCTTCTCCACTGAAATAATCACAGCACCTTGATTTTGTACTTGCTTTTCTCCCAGCTGTTGTATTCTTTGATTTCCCATGCTGTCCTTTTCAGAGATTCTGTACCAGGAATACTTCCTCCATTAGACTTATGGCTTAAGAAAACCCCAGAGCTTGGTTTTTAATGCCCTGGGACCACTGCTTAAAGTAAAGCTAAAAGCTGCCTGAGTTGGCTTTTTGTTTATAGAACAAGATACTGGCTCTGTTGGAGCAGCAAAGCTCCCTTTTACTTCTGCAAGGCCACTGTTTATCCTTAGACCATAAGCTTTCTTGAGCAAGAGCTAATTTTTGTTATAGGTTTATGTAGCACTTAGAAGAGAATCCTGTTCCTGATGGGGTCCACTCATCACTGCAGAAAACAAATTATTGTTAGTAAACAAAAACAAATCTAGTACTAATGAAAAGCCCTAGAGCAGAAATGGCTGCACTTCATGGAGCTGTGCAACTGTGCTGCTGCTCTTAAGGGGATTTTTATGCTTTAAAAGCTCCTACAGTTTGTTTTTGGTTGTTTTTTTTTTTTTTTGTATATATTTGATGGAGTTCTGGAGATCCCACTTACAGATTTTCCAGGATCTTACACACATTATTCCATTGCCATCAGGCTGAGATTCAACTCAATACTTTAAGGAGGCTAGAGCAGCCCCCAGGCTTGTTTGTTTACTAGATATACCTGGACTCAGTTCTATCAATGGCTGTTCTGGCAAGATCCTGACATTCGATACATTACACACCTCCCTGACTATGCTGACATCCAGAATATTTTGGCCCATAAAAAATGCATGTTCCCTTTTATAGTGATACTAGAGAAATAGAAATATTCATCTCAAGAATTAGTTGGTTCAAAATGAAGAGCTGAGTGATTCTTTTATTGTTTCGGCTTTGGATATTACAGAGCTCAGGCTCCAGCTGGCAGTATACAAAAGAGTGGGTTTATGTTTTGTTTTGTGCCACTGCAGATCCTAAGTTAGCTATGAGAGATTCTGGGTTTAGGGGAACATAACCGGGCAACTGTTTGTGGAAAGCAGCAAGATCCATTTGGACTCAAATGTCATATCATTGTTTTCAGCACTTTTGCCACCAGGACATAACAGGTGTTGGTTCTGTTAGAAGCAGAATGAGTAGGAAAATGTCTTTCTTTCAGGTGAATAACATTTGGGGATGTTAGCACAAAAACTACTCAAAAACAACAACAACAACAAAAAAAAAAAACAGCCAAAAAAAAAACGCAAAACCAAACAGGTGGCACATGACAGCGCTGTTTCTGTGCCATGGCTAAAATGTTCCAAGTTTCAAGATTAGTTGGAGAATTAGGAATGCCAGGGTATTTTTTTCTGAGAAGCCAGCCAAACGGCAGCTTGCCTACAAATCAGCAGAATCCCAAGGGACCAGTACAGGTCTGGACCCTCCATTTAAAAAAAAAAGTCTGCTGGAAAGACAGGCATAAATGACCTGTGACATACCCAAACATTTTGTCTATGCAACATCAAGGGCTGTGTAGTTTGACTCGTGTGTCATAAAAGCCACAAAAATCCAAGCACTTGGATTATGCAATAGCTATTTGTTTTTCCTTTTTCACGTTCAACAATTCAATAGAAGGAAGAAATGCCTTCGATGGCCATTCGTAAGTAATGCTGATTACTGGCCTCCTACGAGCTTGATGAACTCCAGAAAATCCATCGTTGACTGATGCTTTCCCTGTGCAAAATCGGATTTTTGTATTTTGCTAATCCCCGGTTACAATCTGTGTCCTGCTCTTTGTGATCCACCCTGCAATCAGAATCCAGCCAGCCCAGATGTAACCCAGGACATTAATATAAAATCTTGACGTTGGAAACACAGCATTTATTATAAATCTTAAATACGTGAGGGAGGTGTTTACTGTGCGGAAACTTTGGGATTTGTCTGGAGTGTTTCCTTGGGCTGAGGAGTACAAGGAGCTTTCACAGGCAAAGCGGCAAACTGGAAGTGGCCTGGAGCTGACACGCTGGAGCACTCACTGCCTGGGCTGGATGGTTTTCTTGCTCTGAGGAGCAGGACGAGGTTGTAGGAGATGCTCCAGTACATCCTTTGGATCTTTTTCTTGGCAACAATGAAGGCGAGAGGGGAGCTGCCATTCATTGCAGAAAACAACGCAGCTATGATGGTGAACTGGTAAGGAAAAAAGTGTCTTTACTCTTTAATGGGAGATAGTGTACTCATTCTTTTGCTGCAAAAGTGACCACTCTGTTTCTATGTTTCTCTTGACTTTATCAATCTTCTCTTTAGCATCAGCTTTGTTTCTCCTAAGATGAGCAAGGGAGGGGGTGAATGTCTATAGGATGGAAATGGCAGTCAAGTTTAGTGGCTGCCCAAGGCGAGCCTTCCCTCACTTTCTGTTCTTTCCTGGAGCACAAGCGCCAAGCTCAGATGTCTCCTCTTTATTTGCCAGGTGGAGCACAAAGTTTTATGCATCTTTATGTTCTGGTCCAACTAACTTTGTGTGCAAGTGTACATATATGTACCTGTTTTCATGTCTCCTTAATTTCCTACAGATAGTAAAAGGTTCCTAATTTAATCCATACTTTGTCCTCTACCACTCTGGCCATTTTTCTCCAGGGACACAGAATATCACTAGCACACTCTGGTGGGCTTTGCCTGCAGGAATTGCTCCCAGGCATGTTGCCACAAGCTCCCCCTTTCCCCGACCCGAGCCCTTTGCAACCACCAGCAGTGGAAATCCCCCTTTTCTCCACGGCAGGCTATTTAATTTCCACCTCTTCCCCCTCCCTTCGCTGGACGCCACTAATGCTCTCCGGCCGAGCGCATTGTGTAACCCGGTGGAGCCCCGGTCCCGCAGCGCGCACGTGATCCGTGTCCCAGCCCCGACCCGCGGAGTCCCCCCCGCCGCTGCCCGCCAGGGCTGCCCTTGCGTGGGAGCCTCGGGAAGCGGGGGGGCGCGGCTCACGTGGATGCCCGCCCGGGGATTAAAGCTTCTTTGCCTCCCTAATGCTGCCACATCTGGCGCCTCCGCTTCCAGCCCGAGAGGGAATGGGGATCCTCGGGGCTTGCGCCTCCTCCCCGGCCACGTGGTCCCCCGGACACGCCGCACAGCCCTGCCATGCCACAGCACCCCCCTGTCCCCTTCCCCCCCCACGCGGTTCCATCAAGCAATCATTTCAAAGCGATGATTGAAAGGGATCAAATGCGTGGGTGGTGTTTGCCTCCCAGGGTGGTTCCACCCTCGGGAAAATAAGCCAGCAACAGCGCTGGCAGCCACAGCGAGGGCGATCGCCAAGAAACTGCGTGAGGCTTCTCAGGCACCCCTGTAAATACCAGGAGCTTGGATGTGTCTTCAGCAATGTACCTAAGAGCCAGCATTTAACCCTCAGTGTTTAAATGCCTCTACATTTAAACACAGGATCTCCCTGGCACTCCACCTCCCACAGGTGCTTCCCTAGCCTTATTGCAAAGTGAATCCTGTGAATCTCCCCTCCTGCTCCAGCCATCAGCAACCGTGGGATGGAAATGTTCCCCCTACCTGTACTGGTACTGATGTTTTCCGTGCCCACGGTTTGTCCCATCAGGTGGTACTGGTTAAGCCGTGAGCCGTCTTCAGCCACCACCACAGACGTTGTGGTGCTGTTAGTCCACACATAGATCACTTCAGAATTGGGGTAAGCATCTGCCAACAAGGGGGGGAAAAGACAGTCAGGAGTAAAAAACACTGTGTAATATTTTAGTGGATCTTTAAATGATAATGACAGGAAGAGAGAAGAATGGAGGAGTGAGAGTGAATGGAGAAAAACAAATAAAGATGATATAATCATGGTCCCATATGCCCAGCTCAAAAAAAAATATTAGGTTGAAGCCTCCTAATATAAGAGATGTGTGGGATGGTTTGTGAAAGGCTGGAACAGTAGAGGTATAAATATAATCCATCACAACCACTCAATTTAGGAAAGCAGCTCAGACCTATACTCACCTCACTGGTGGCTCCTACACCCCAGCAAACTGCTGGAGGTATTTTGCTGAAGTTCCCCCTCAAAAGGACTCAGACACCTTGAATGCCAGGACAACAAGGACCCTCCTTGTCTTGTCCTGTCCCCAGGACAGAATTCTAAGTGATGCCCTGTGCAGGTGCAGGGTCTGGTGTGTATGCACTGACTGGAATACGTCCGTGTGGGTGAGGGCACAGGACTTGCATGTGGGTAAAGGAAGCTGGAATGTGCCTGCCTGTGCCTGTGATGCTGAAGAGCAGACACAGAATGCAGGAGTGAGAATGCATGGAGAGCAGGAATGGGGCAGGGAGCTGCAAGGAGAGGGTAGGTGTTTGTGCATAGCAGAATGGGTGATGGTGTGAAAACACCTGCACAGCTGCAGATGTGTATGTGATTTCTCTCATGTTCATCTAGAAGTCCTAGGAATTAAATGTGGTTGCAGTAGTGCCAGCTCATTCCTTCCTCTATAATGCTGGTGTAACTTTTAATGCTCCAACACCCAGAGTGATCACAGTATTATAAGGAAATCTCAGTTTTCTTTTACAGACTGTCAATGCTGGGTTTAGATTTTAAGCCTCTGCAGATGGTCTCAAAAACCCCAGGAGACAACTCTAAATTTAATTATATTTCATTTAATATAAGTAGCTCTCCCACTTTTTAGAACTCCTCTAGCATCTAAAGTTTTCAGGTCACACTTCTGCAAGTATGTTACAGTAGGCTAGAGTACATTGTACTAAAATGTCTGGAAATCAGTCAAGGCTTACTCTCCAAATGGAAGGTGAAAAGCAGGTAAGCTTGGGAGTGATCTGAAATCAAATATTAATATCTCATCTTCTGCACTTCTGAACTTGGAAGGTGTCAGTGCAGAATGTTTCTTTCTGGAAAAACCCTGACATACTCGTTCAGGAGACAACACATGGTGGCTTTCCAGATCAGGACTTGAGAGTAAAGGACAACAGGCTAGGTTGAAGGATGTGTGCTCACTCCATCAGACTGCGCGTTTTGTTTGCAAGTGAGCTGTATTGGAAAGGTGCAGCTCCAGGAGGACTTAAAAAAATTCATAAGCATTGGGTCAGAGGCAGTGGGTCAGCATGAGCTTCTGAGGCACTGCAAGGGCAAGAAATATGGTAGGGTGATCCCTGGATCCATAAAACCAGGAATGTCCAGGAGAAAATGGGAAGCAATCCCAGTTCAAGCTAAGAGCACGTGTGTAGCACAATGAACTTCACTTGAATGCTTGACCAGGTAGCAGGGAAGAAAGCAGCACCTTTGAAATGTTATTCATGTTACCATGTCGGATGTGGGAGGCAGGGCACTGGGCTCAATACACCTCTGCTCTGACTGTTCATGGCTTTTCATCCACACCTCAGAAAAGTCATAGAAATAATGAAGACAGAGAAGGGGAGAGGTCAGAAGAAGGTTACAAATATCTCCATGGACTGGAAAATAAGTCATGATTTGACACTTAAGCAGCTCAGCTTATTCAGCTCACTGACAAAAAGCTGAGATGTAGCTCAAGCTCTGAGTATAGATACTTGCATACATAAATCTGAAACCAGAGTGAATCTCTTGAATCTCTTGTGAAACACAAAAGGTGCCTGAAAGATGGTTCCAGGCAGATTCAGATGAGGAGCAGGGCAGAATTTCCTATCTGTGTGGGAGATGGGTAATTATACAGTGGCTAGCCTTCTGAGAAAAAAAAAAAAAATACGAACTACTGTCAGTACAAAGACATTGATAATTTGAAATAGTTTTTTGTCACTTATCTGACAGTTGCTGCTGTATCCAGGGCTGATCCTGGGTTTGGAAGCTGAGAATCTACAAATTTTTCATCCTTTGTTAGCCATGCAGGACTGCCCACATGCCTTCCTTATGCTTGTATTTGTAGCTCTGCAGTAAAATTACTGTAATTATATGTCATGATCTGCTTTGAAAGGCTAAGAAGGAATGTCTTTCCTATTACAAAATATTTGCATCACAAAAAGTCATGGAATTTCACCTTCCCTTTAGAGCTGAGATACTTTACTATCTCTGAGATGATTACAAGTTCACAATGAACTGTAAATATTTTCAAAGCTGCATCTGGAGAAAACAAGTGGGAGGAGATGGGTCCATTTAAACAAAGTAATGCAGAAAGCCCTCCTTTTTTTAAATGGTGGTATATGGTATATGTTGTTCATGGGCTGATTGTCCCCAGGGAATGTGGGATATGTTTAGGTAGCTTTGGGATTGTCAGAAAATTCAATTTTTAGCTATGTTACTTCCTATGCAAAAACAACAGCACTGGACTAATTTTATTTTTTTTTTTCTTTCTGGGATGATCTAGATGTATCTCAGCTCAGCACCTCCCTGTCTCTGCAATGATCCCAGCAACCAGGATTGGTTTTTCTTTGTTTTCTGATGATGATGATGATATACATTAATTCATCCTGGCTAGATGCTTCCCAATGCGAGTACTGTAACCAAATTCATTGAAATTGCAATCACACAAGAATTTAGGCCTGTAAGGTTTAACAAGATTTCAGATGCTTTGATTCTTTCCTCTGTCTGGCCTGAAGGACAGGGGAGTCCAAAAATAATTCAACACCTCTGCTGTGAATTGCAGCCTTTACTGGGTGCTAAAACACATGTAGTGGAACAGAGTTGGGGGCTCCTATGCTGCAGGAGTCCAGCAGCTCCTCTTGTAAAATACCTGCAACTCAGAGAGAGGCCACAAGGTGCCAAAACTCAAGATCCCACAGGTATGTCTAAGCATTACTTCATGAGGCTGTTTTCTTTTGAAACCATGCCAGGGAAGGGGGGTGCCAATCCCAGGCCAATTGGTGAGAAGAGAGAGCATTCAGGCAGGCAAGAGCACAGCATGAGGCCAGTGCCTGCCTGGGAGGAAGACACTTGTCTGTAGGTCCTTCCTCACAGGATCTGTTGTGAGGCTACAAGACAGAGAGCTGTGTCACTGCTAGGCCAGGAATTAGAGTGTCCATAGGAGAAGAGAGAATAGCTCATCTGGAAAAGACTCTTGTGCAAGGGCAGGATAGTTATAGCCACGCCTTTAAGACATGGGAGGATAACAAATGTGTGCCTGTGGAGCCCAACCCAGACCAATGCAACCTGCAGCAATTTTACCTCCTCAGGAGCAGTCTGCCACATTAGGAATAGCATGAGTTTACCTCAATCTAGATATATTCTACTGTGATGGATCACATATTTATATGATCCTCATCTATCTTCCATGCAAATATAGTAAAACATGGTTTGTGTTTTAAGAAACTCTAATATAAGATTTCTGACTTAGTGCCTCCTTTCCTTATTACACATCAGGTTCTGACAGGAAAAAGCCAGCCCATGCTCCTTGGTGTGGCAGCTGATCATCTCTTTTCTGGTCATCTAGATAAACCTCCAGAGGGAGAAGCCTGTGTACTTTTAGCAGGTAGCTGTCTTCCTACTGCAAACCTTATGCCATATCTTCACAGAGGAAGATATATACTCAAACTCCTGTTACCCCACACCTGACAACCAGAAGCTCCAGCTCTCCAGTTGAAAACCCCTGCAGTAAAATCAGGCATGGTCATATTGAAAGCTGAAACTGTGGGTACAGTAGAGAATGATGTTATTTTGCTATCAGGGTAGAAGTACTAATGGAGACAGTATTATTCACTGTCACAGCAAATTTTGTGAAAACACTCTTCCACTTAAGCAAAGCTTCCAATAGGTTGCCTTCTAGCCTTGCTTGCTGGAGCACTGAACAACTTTAGGTCTTGATGTTTAGAAATATGAGAAAGATGTACCAACAAAAGGAAATATGGAAATATATCATCTCCTTTACGTTACACACAGAGTGGAGATGTCTCCAAGAGGGTGACAGCAAAATGTAGTTGCAGCTCTGGAACAGCAAGCTGAGAAATGATGCTGATAGTTTTGCAAAAGCAAACTCAACTTCAAAGCCACTGTAAATCCAAGTGAGACTGCTTGGTGTTTATTCTACTTTAAGCAAGTGCATGTGTTCTGGATTTCTGAATCCAAATAATTAATCTTGTGTTCTTTACAATCATTTTGTTGTCTTGTCAAAGAAAGGATGAAGTCTCATTAAAGTATCCTTTCTCTTCTATGCTCACTTCTTTGAAAAAGGAAAAAAAAAGGTTGCAGTTCAGACGAACAGCTAAAATTACAAAGAAGTATAATGTTATTAAATGTGAGAAAATGACAACAGACATTTATTTCTACTGGACAGTTGATAAATGGCTGCAGGCTTATCATCTACCAGAATGATGAAAGAAATAATACCTTCTCTTGTGTATTTATTGACAAGCAAATCTGTTTTTCTACATTCTAGCATCCAACGTACAGCACACAATATAAAAACGGTAAAGGTGTCCCTTGCTCTTCTCCCACACTTTCCCTGCTCCTGTATGGCTGGCAAGGAACGCCAGATATGGTCTTTCTTATACCAGTGAACAGTGGGCAGGGGAGAGAGAGGAATTACATTAAGAAAAAGTCCAGCAAAGCACAACAGCAAGTGGGTAAGACCTGGAGGATCCCAGACATTTGCCTTGGCATTGAGGATAGCCCTGTTGGCAAATGAAACAGTGTGAGCAGTGCAGAATCCTCCCTTCCATTCAAAAGGCAGCTCACAAGCAGGGAGTTTTCTCCTGCCACTGCCCCCACCACATGGCAGTGATGGCTTCTGACAGACACTCTCCTCCTTGCTTTTCTCTCCCCTCCATATTTGAAAGAAACTCCAGGGGAAAAAAAAAAGTGGTGGTGGGGAAGACTATTTCTTGGCACCTTAAGCCAAATAAACCTAAATGTGGATGGATGAACACAAACTTCAGGTCTATGGGACCCAGATATATTTCTAGGACTGATTTTTTTAAGCTGCAATCCCTGATAAAAAAAAATCACCACTGATATCTGCCAATAAATTTTCATTCCTGCATTACATGGCATAAAATAATTGAGAAACAAAGAATGCCTCTCCAAAACACCCCCTAAATCCTTTGACAGACCTCACAGGAAGCATAACGCAGTGCCTGCATAGTTAAGGCAGCCTGTGCAGCATGTCTGGATGCCCACCCAGCATGCTTGAGGTACATTCCACAATTAAACAGACCATTTATCCACAAGCCATGGCTGGAACTTTCAGAATTGTGCAAGTTGGATGCTGAATTAACTTAAAGAGATATTGCAGAAAGATGACTTCTGGTTTGTTTTCTATTTTATTCATTCCAATTGTGCAGTTACATTCTAAGCCTTTATTATCGTGACTTTTAGTATATGCCACAAGGATTGTCAGACTGCCTAATCTTGGGAGTATTGCTAATCCCTGCCAAAGCCTGTTGATTGGGGAAGATGTGCATAAATTTTCAGCTTTTTTAGAAACTCTAATTACAATCTGAATACACATACAAATATCTATCTTATCTAACCATTAATGTATTTGACTCACTTAGAGGCTGTTATATAACTCACTAGTGATCCAGATTTACAGCCTCTCAGACTCCTGCAGGCTACAGAACAGCGCTGCTACTAAGCCATCATGTACCAGCTTGAATTCTAAGAGTCAGGCTGGATTTCTTGGGGTTTGTGCACAAATACTTTGTAGCCCATTACAAAGCATCTGTCAACAGTTGTGCCTATGTGACTCAGGCCAGATTTGAGCTCCGTAATTGGAATTTTCCCATTAAAATGACTTTATAAGAATGACTTGATGTACAAATGAGATCATTCTATAGGAAGGGCAAATGGAAAACAAATCTAGTAAAAACATTTAAAAATAACAATACATTTAAAAATAACAATAACAAGACATGGTACTAATATGCATGGTCTAGGTCTTGGGGGAAATAGCTATTTATAAAAATACTTTTTAAATGTAAAATAGGAATACAAATACTGAGAGAAATGTATTCACATATTAAATGATTAAGAGCCAAAAATAAAGACTTTGCCATAGTGTGATGAATTCTGATGTTCTTGGAAGAATTTCAGGGTTATGGCAATTACTTTAGGGACCTGAAATCATTAAAATTGAGACTGATCATTTAAACTGGCATGAGTTTATAGCATACAGATAAACAGCATGCGTGATTTTGAATACATCACAGACAAGAAGTGTAATGTGTACAAACACACGGGACTACAAATTCACGTAAAACAGAGTCACAGGATGGCAGGGACTGGTGGATACATCTAGTGATCATATGGTCCCACACCCTGCTCAAGCAGGGACACCAAAAGCATTTTTTCCAGCACCATATCCAGTCAGGTTTTTAATATCTCCACAATATTCAAATCTCTGTGGCCAACTGTCAATCCCTCTTGACAACCTGTTCAGCCACTTCCACAGTAAAAACCTGCTTTCTTCTGTTTAGATGAAATGTAGTGTTTTTTTAATGACCACTGGCCCTTATTCTGCCAGTGGGCACTACTGAGCAGCACCAGTTCCCTCTTCTTCATCTCTCATTCCCCAATCCCTGCAATTTACACAGATGTATTACGACCCTCTGAGACTTCCCTTCTCCATACTGAACAGTCCAAGATCTCAATCTCCCCTCACAGCAAAGATGCCCCAGACCTTCAATGATTGTTGTGGCCCTGCACAGGATTCTCTCCACATAATCTCCATTCTTCTTGCACTGGGAAACTCATATTGGCCATGCACTAAGAATGGTTCCAGATGTGATTAAAAATTAAATGCCCAGAAGGAAACATTTTTGGAATTACATAGTGTCATTGCCTGTGACAACAGAGGACATCCAAGGAGGAAATTATACATGAAAACTGATGAAACTCATGAGCACATTAATGAAAAATTATAGGGCACCACTGGCTGTAAAACAGGCAGGAGGAAGTCCAGTCATACTGAAATGTTCATTTCTGTCCTTCCTGAAATTAAAACAAAAATAAAATTTGGTAATATAAGTAGTATTCTATATGTTTTCCTGATACAGTTTTATCTGATCTTGTTGTCACATTCTGCAGGGAATAGTATAGGATGTTCTGAAAAATGTGCCAGACAGGTCTCAAGAGACTTCATTACTAAGCAACACTAATATACTCTACTGATCATTGCTAAAAAAATAAAGCTCTAAGTTAGATCAAAATTATTCTCTTTCAGAGTATGATTTACAAGTCACCTCAGGAAAAGGTGGGAATAGACATTTGGCTTGGAAAAGAAATGGAAGCACAGAGTGTACCCACAAGGTCGTGAAAAATACAGAACTGTCAAATTCATTTTGAGACACATAGTTTTGCAAAAGCCATTTTCTTTGGCTTTTCAAAGAAAGAAATCAGGTGGAAGGTCCTGTGTAATTTTAGAAGTTCCAGTTAATGGGAAAAAAGTCTAAACATGACCCGATTTTGAGGTCAAAAATATAAAGCAAAGCAAAAAACCCAAACTGAAAGCAATTGTGATTTTGAAGGTTGGATTCACGATTAGCATAGGCAAATCTGCTGACTTCTTTAATACAATAAACTGAATTTTTTCAAGTTGGTACACTAAATCACAGTCATACTGATGATGGGTGTAACACAAATACTAATGGATAGTGTTGTCCTAAGAATTCAGTCAGGCATAGCACCTTCACAGGATGCTATGGCAGCCTTTAAGAAGAGTCCAGAGCTCAGAGCTGTGCAGAGTAACACAGAATGTTTCCCATGAATGATCACGAGCACCAGTGACAGCAGCTCTTTCTTGCCCTATCATGCTCACCCATACCATGGGGGAGCAATAGGAGGGATGCATCCATTTCCCAAGCACTGGGATTGCAACTGGGAGTGACTACTTGCTGCGAAATCTGACACAAAGGCAGTAAAAACCAGACATGGCACACTGAACTGAAGACTGTGTGTCTTGGGATTGCAGGTTCTCAAGGCTCTACTCAGAAAAGGAGGAAGAAAAAACCCCCAGCAAATTAAACATTTTTCCATGGTGCAGCCTGGAGCATGCCAAACAGCAAACAGATTTGTAGGTGTAGACAGCTGATTTCTGCCACTTGTGGTGTGGGACACCTGCCACATACTGACTGAAAGAGGTGTCCTAACAGGGTGTGCTGTGACATCCAGTGCTCCAAGGCACCAACAGCACCAGGTCATCTCCCCAGCGTTCCTACTTTCATCTGAGAGCTGATGTTAGGGATGCTCGTGCCTTCCTTCTTTTGCCTCTTCCTGTTTCTTCCTCTCAGGAAGAAGTTTTAACACAACTGGTGTTGTGGTCAGGAGTTTTAACACAACTTCTTTCTTTCTTTATTTTCAGGTTTAGTGACAGCTGTCTCAGTCTAGAACTAATCTGAGAATTGATTTTACATCACATTTAGTAGTGGCTACACAACTGCTTTTCATATGGAACACGTCAAAATCTGGTGTGCCAGCCTCTGATCCTTTTCTTTTCCCCTTTATGGCTGGCATAAATATCCACTGTAAGAGAACTAGAGAAACAGAACAGTAGGATGTCCTAGGATGATATTTTAAATGCTAAATGTCCTAGGAACATTTCTGACCTTACCTCGGTCTTTCTGGGCCATGCATGTGATAATTCCAGCCAATTTGAATGCTGTACTAACACTTAATGAACTTTGAATTTACAATCACAATATTAGGCTCTTATATTAGCTGCTTCATTAGGAAAAGCAGCATGGTTATGAGGATGATGTTAAGACATTTAATTTACTTTTTTCACGGCAAAAGTATCCTCCAAAGTGTGGCGGATACCATTACTCACTTTGCATAGTACCTTTAAAAAGATTAAGCACCTTTGCTTAATCTTAATTGCAGTGGTCCCCTCCTTTTTCAAGGTGCCACTTAGTATCAGCAAAGCAAACATAACCTGCTCTGCAGGAGTGTCACTGGAGTTTCTTTTGAGAAATGCAGAGTAAATTTTAGAAAATACGCCACTTGATCTTGTGGAGGGTGCCTTCACAAACATGGTATTTTTGGCCACATGAAACATCACAGAATGAAACTGTAACCTCACTGTAATCTACAGATATTCTTCTCACCCATTTACCTGGCATCAGGGACTCAACCATCATAGTGGATCTGCTGAGTTTACCATTCAAAAGACCCTTACTTATAAATCTGTATGGCCTGAAACCAGCTGAGAGTGATTGGAACTACTTGCACAGCTAAATATATAGCTCTGTTTCTGAATCCTATCCGTTAATGAAGACATTTACAAACCTCAGAAGTACTGCTACATTAATAACACTGCGTGAATGTGTAATCAATACGTATGCAGAGAGAGGAGGCTGAAATATTATTATTCAAACACTTTAATACTGCCTTGAAATTGCAATCACAAGAACTTATTCCCTACACCAAAGGTGCAGTCATCTAAACCTCAGAAGACGGATGATAGACCTCTGCTCTGGGGCACAGTGCAGCTCTGTTATTTCAGAGAAGGGGATAAAATCTCCTGAGGCTGTCAGTTCAAAGTGCAGGCACACATCCTCTCTTAGGGAACTGTCCCCTCCCAGTCCCTCTGGACACCCAGATCCAAAGGGGCTCACGATCTCATTTTCTCTGTGCATAAATAAAACATCTCCTTATTTACAGCCATCAGCTGACCTATTTTAGGAGGAGATTAACCTGAACCTAAAAATATCAACTTCTCTCCCCTAAGACGGCGAGAGCAATCAGCTCAGCTGTATATATTTACCCTACAAAAATATAAATTTAGGAGAGAGGAATCCCAGCTTTGCTGGCATATTTAGCTCTGGGATGTTTTCAGCAAAATGGCTGGCTCTTAGCATCGGCTGGCTATGAGGGGACTTTCAGTGGCAATGATGGTGAAGGGGGAAAAAAACAGAAGGCTTATCAGGCTTTCCTTCTTGGCAGTTCTCTTTCCTACTCATTTCTTCATGGGGGACAATATGAAACAACTGTTTCCTCTGAAGAAGCTTGCTGGGCTGGGACTGCAGCAGCACTGGGTGACAGCTTGGACTGGCTTGGCTCTCTGTGCAGGAGAGGAAGCTAATGAGGTTCCAGCAATTTAGGTGGAGGACTTCCTGGCCCACCAGAGTCTGAGGTGTCATAAAGGAGCTGCCAGACTAGAAACTGAAATCCAAGTTTGAGCAGTGTCTTACAGCTTTTTTACTTCCCCAAAAACCTTAGGCAAGTAATTTTGTCATTAATGTACTGCAGTAGCACTGGGAGGCTCTAATTGAACCTAGGGACCCATAACGACAGAGGCAATAAAAGCAAGTAATGAACCACTCTATCTTTGCACAGAAGAGACTGTAATTGCTCTTTGCTTCCTTTATGCCCACCTGCAAAATGCAGGCAGCAGAGACCTACCAACCTCACACGGGGATCATGAGAATGATTCCAGAAATGTTTATGAAATGCTCACAAGCCATGGAAACAACCACCTTAGAAAATAAGAGACATTAAAAACCTGATTTGTAAAGCAGTGGAGCAGTATCTACCCATTTGTCACATTTACAAATAATATCCCATTTGCCAGTGGTACAGACCCATGATCCACGGCTGGCAACCGCAAGCCTGGCGCTGCCCTCTGGGGCATGATGAGACCCAGCAGTGTCTTTGCAGGTTTGCTCCCAAAGGCCATTTGAAAGCTTAAGCATATTAACCACAGCTTCTGCGTGTTGTTTTCTATTGCAGACAACTTATATTGATTCCCTGTAATCAGGCAGTTGAGCAGCCTTTAAGTTTAGGCTGTAATCTCCAAAGTGGGAAACGAATGCTGATGTTTGTACCACTAGCAAAGCACCTCAAATCTCCCCGCAGCTCCACCACAATCGTGTCTAGACCTCTTCCACGTGGGACAGAAACATCCCTGCTGAGTACCTCCACACCAGCCCCTACCCCTGCCTGAACTTTTGTTTCCTTGAGCTCAAAACCACCACCAGCTGAGCTTTTCCTCCCCAAAGGGCCTGGGAATGTGAGCCCCCTCAGGAGGAGGAGGCTGCTCCCAGGGCAGGCAGAGCACAGCCTCTCTCAGGGCTGGCTGCTCAAGGGGCTCCTTGCAGCTGCCACAAAAGCTGCTGCCAGCACCCCCAGGAAGCAGATCCAAAGAAAGGGGCTTTGTTAAGGATGATCCTGCCTGCATGGACACTGCTCTCAGCTGGTAGGGAGCCAAGCCCTTGGCCAATGCGCATCAGCAGAGTTTGCAGCCTGGGCTCAGCGCTGGCTGCGAGACATGGGGAAGGCAACAGCTTCTGTTCTTTCTGACCTCCCTTTCTCACTTTTTTATGAAGCTAAGAGGGAAAAACTCACTAGCTTCTATGCAGCAGGTGACCAGAAGTAGAAGCTGACTGAGCCAGAGGTGGGCACTGTTCCAAAGGAAAGCCATCACACCGCCAGGGGGCTGGGCTGCTGTTCTAATGTATTTTAAGCATTATCTCAGTGCAGGCATAAAGGAACCCTGTATATATGACAAAGCCTTTGAAAAGTTAAATAGAGACAGTTACTGCAAATGCTTGAAGGATATACTACAGTTTCTTCAGCCTTTTCAAGGAAGTCCTAGATGTGTCCCTATACAGGGTGAAGTAAAACTGACTGATCTGATCATTTTAGGGAGCCCTTTTCCCTTTTGTCAAACTAAAAAGTATATTTCTATGGCAAACCTACCAGACAGTGGTAAGTTATGGTTCAATACCTTTGCAAGTTATGCAGACTGGGGTCCTCCAACAACAGCTGCTGCAGAAGCCACATGGTCCAGGCCCAGAACACTGTGTTTTAATTTCTAAGTAGATCCCTGTTAAGAAATCTTCTTACATCTCCAGAATACTTGAATATTACAGTATTTTCTTTTACACACCATTCTTGATTAATTTCCTGCCCTTTGGATGTTCTGGGCTACATTGCTCCAGCTTGACTGTGGGACCTAACTGCCCAAAATGCTGAATTAAAGAAGCTGTATTGCTATACCTACATGTATATGATTGTAGGCTATGATGCAAAACCTGTGAGAAGGCTTAAATGTCTGCTGTTCTAACCCACGGCACTCAATGCAGAAGAAACAGCACAGCTCATACAAGACGCTTGAAGAAGTGGTTAAGTTTTCTCTATACTGAAAAGCCCTACTGACTGTCTCATTGAGATCCTTTGAAAAATGGGGCTTCCAGCAGAAATAGCTGTAATAGTCATTAGGAGAGATACAAAAGCTCACCACCAATATAATGTAACACCTAACTAATCTGCAGCAGTGACTGTTTCTTCTGAACAAAGTATGGTTTTGTATTTCTGAGCTAGCAATGCAGAGAAAAATTGACTTCTAAGCTGCTCTGACTAGGGTATAATATTACCTACATGAGATAGCACTGCAGAAAAATAGGAACTTCTAAAACATGATTCATCTCATCCTTAGGCATATATCAAAAGTAATTCTAATGAACCTCAATGCAGAAGTACTTATTTCCTTTCAATGGCCATAGAGAGACTCCAGATAACTAACTGGAGCATATTTTTCCATCTGAAATTGTCACAGATCCATCCCATCCATTCCCTAGAGCTTTGCTGTCAATACAAGACTTTTGATATGGGCCAAGTCTCTGGGCTCATTCTGCACTAAAAGATTTAATTTTTTTAAACAACACAGCCCCATGTCAAGTCATCTGTCCATGATTCTAAGGAAAATAAAGGCAAATAACAGCAATACCATTAGGTGGTGTCCATCCCCTCCATTCACTCTAAGGCTTCTACAGAAAATTAGTTCAGGCTAGATGTCTGTGCTTTACTGGCTAGCTATACTTAAGTAAAACAAGAGTGGTCCAAAACAGTTGTCTAGACTGCCTGTTTGATGCTGCCAGAAGCAAGTATTTCATTGTGTCTGGAGTTCTAGCTTCTAAACAGCTAAAAATACGGGGAAAATTATGCTAACTAAAGAGGTGGTTGGTAACTGAGAGTAATATAAGGTTGAAAGAGAGAGAAGAAAAATACATCAAATGTCTTAGAAATATTTAGTTTTAGTATTCACCTAACTTCACCTTATTTTGGTAATTCAGTATCAACACTATTTTAGTAATTGTGATGGAGGTGTCTAAGGAAGCAGCGATAAGCCTCAGGAAAATGTATCAGAAGACATTACTTTAGTGAGCAGAACGCCACCAAACCTATCTCTTCCCTATTAGCTGACTTCTGCCTCAAATTGCAAAATCACAACTTAGTCTTGTTGAACTTGGCTGCTCAGCATTTCACAGAGGTCTGCCCTGGCTCTCTCCACATGTTCTTTTACAAGGAAGGCACTAATACATCCCAGCAGAGTCAACAAGCTGTGTTGACTGTCTCTGTTCTCAGGAATAAATTCAAGGAGCCTCTTCTGTCCACCTGTACGGAAGAGTAGCAGAAAAGCTCTGCCTCTACATATGAGACTGCACTTCCAGCTGTCCCTGAGAGCAACCTATGAAAAGCTTCCTAAGAGCCATTTCCACTTTTCAAAGTCTCTTAAAATTAACATTTGTGTTTATTTATTATTCATTTAATCATATTCTTATACAAGACTTTTACACACCGGTTTTGAGAGGCCGAATACATTATTTATCATATTTTACTAAACCAGAATTAAAGTCTGTTTAGAACAACACTGTTTTCAAGTTCTCCCTCCATACTTGCAGTTTTCCTGCAGCTCTTGCAGATGCTAATTGGGAAAAGTACAAAATGAAGAAAAAACCCTGTAGGTGCCTTTATCTCAATGCCTTCACTGCATGCTAAGAAAATATCAGGGAAATTTTATTAAAATACCTTTTTAAAAAAAAATTCTAAGTGGCTACAAGAAATGGATAGTATGTGAATAGTGATTGCCTTAATGTTCAGTGTTGCAATAAAAATTGGGATACTGGTGAAGTTACTGTCTCCTCATTACTCTGACTTCACCATGCTTATTAGAGGAAAATAATTTGAGCTTATGTCCTGCTACAGAACTAGCCTGCGCACTTCCCTTTATCAAAAGTCAAACTGTGACTCAGTTTGAGGTGTTAAAAAGGAAGATGTACATAAACTACGTTAGCTACTATCTCCAGACACTACAAATTGTTCCCTTACCAACAGCTGGTAAGCTCGCTTGTTGATCCACAGCAATCAACCTTGGCCATCTTCATGGCCGATTAAAATTCATCAGGAATCAACACAGGTCCTCTTTTTCCTGTGCTCATGAACTTGGAGATCTCATTATTTTCAGAATATTCATTAAATTCTCTACTTACTCTAAAAATAGCATGGGGTGGGGGTGGGTTTGCTGCTGAGTGCCAAGTAGCTGCTTAATGTATTTGTCCATTCCATGATACAAGATCGGGTAACTCCATGTACTCGGGCACTGTGTCTTCAAGAGACAGTTGTCATAAATAGACTCCACCTCACAGAATTCAATATTGTCAAAGCACCAATTAACAGCAATTAACTAATTCATCTTCAGGGCAACCCTGTGAGCTAGGTAACACCGATATAATTAACACAGGAGTAAAATGAGATTTAGGAGTTAAGTCAGTTGCCTGGGCAGAGGCCTTCATGGTCTAGTGGATTAGACATCTGCCTCTCCAACCAAAGACGTTGAGTCTAATCCTTTTTCTGACATTGATTTGCTGCATGACCTTATGGAAAGTCAATTAACTTCTCTGTTTCAGCTGCACTAGAGATAATGATGCTTACCTACCTGGTGACACATGGGCATTTGGACACTGTACTAAATTATACTCTTAATGTATTCTTAGGGACTGTCAGTGGAAGAGGTGAAACATTAAAGCTAGGAGGCTTTAATGTCCTTGCTATTTTATCTAATTCTTCCTCCCCACACCAGAAATAGCCTCGGGTTTAGATCAAATTTCTTGGTTTAAGGTGCTCCTAGTGAAACTGCTTCTGGCATCAGGAATTTTCATTACATCCTGTTTGACCAGCAAAGTTATTCAGAGTACAGGTCAGCACTAGAATTGCAAAGGAAAGTTATTTTAAACTTGGCCATGGAAGAAACCAACACACTTCCCATGCTACCATGAGATAATGAACAGACTGTCACAGCAATCCCCATCAAGTACCCTGGATTCAAAGAGAGCAGAGCCTGCTGAGAAATCTCTGAGCCTGTGCTCATGCATCATTCCCAGTTCCCTCTAAATGAGACTTCTGCAGGATAATTTCTACAGGTGTTCTGACCCCTAGCAGGGATGCAATCCCACAGGAAAAGTACCTGTATACATGTACTCCTGGAGCAGAGCCATCTGATCTTGCAATCTTGGAGCAGTGGGGAGCTGTACTTAACAGAAGGGCAACTAAAGGACAACTAAAACCTGCTCTGTTCATTTCATTAGGAGCTGTCCCTGAACTTCTGTCCTTTCCATGACATGCCATAGAGTGCTAAAATACCACTTCTGCAATGGGCATTTGGACTGCCCAGCAGGTACCTAGGCTGGTGGCATGCACAGGTAACTTTATATCACATTTTGTGTATTTGACCAGGCTTTTAATTATTTCTACAAAATATTCTGTTGCTACATATCATGCTTCTTAGGCCCATAAAATCTCCCACAATTCTAATTTAGCAAGAAATCAGTCAAATAGGACGTAAGAATTCAACATTTACCTTTATTTATGTAAGAAAGCTTAATTTTCCTTCTCTTTCATAATGAAGAAAACATCAAGCACTTTTTGCCTTTTGCCTGCTGAATTATAGGAATCATAATGAACGTTCATGCAGCCAGAAAATGAATAACCTGCTCCTGCCTCTGCTGCAACACTGATCACTTCTCAGCATCCTTTCTGCTGCTGATCTGCCGTACACCAGCTCTTTCAGTCCACTGCCCTGCTCTCTTCATCCTCAGACTGGTTAGCACCACTTTCTTCTCCACCCTCCCAGCTCCACTGATAATGTGTTTAACATTTACTTTGATGCTATTCCTTGAGGCTTTTCAAAAACCTTTTTGGAAAGAAGACCATTAAAAAAGAAAGCCTGTAGGGAAAGACAGTGAGGAAAGCTAAAGCAGAAAGGGTATGTGCTTATCTATCATATTCCCCTGTAGGCTTTGTCTTGCTGCAAGCCTGCAGGTGACTCAATGCAAACCCACACTGCTGTAAATAGGGAATAAATATTGTCCTCTCCTAAAATATACCTGGGCTATTTCAGTAAACTTAGACTTACTGGCTGCTCCTTGTACAAACATATTAAATCTCAATAAATTACAAGGGAGCTGTAGATCAGTAATACAGATATTCTCGAGGCTGAAAGACTGCAGAGGCCAGTGGTGTGGCTAGCACAGACCAAATGGTTCCATGTCTACACATTATGAAAAAACTTACAGGTTATTTATAATACCTTATAAACGTATTCTAGGATTTTATTCTGAGCACGGCAAGGGGCAGAAAGCAAAACTCTCTTCATCCCTCACAGGCCTAAAATATAAATCTTTGGTGCTGGTTTTGACACAGATTAAAATTACCTGAGCGCTAAGAGGTGATTAACATGTAACACAATTGGCACTAGCAGGACATATAATTACATTCAGACAGATTACTGGGCATTCCTTCTAAGCATTTGTAGCTTATCTTGTAATGTTATCTCATGCACTCACATGTTTAACTGGGATGCTTTTTTTTTTGGTCTTACTATGTGGAGAGTTAGAACCTGTACCTTACTGCACCTAATCTACTAATACACAGAAATATCCATTTAAGTTTAAGGCTGAGCTTCAGATCTCTGCTGCATTAGACTCTTTATTTAAATATGTACGTTTTAATATTGCATATTTTGCAAAATTTTATAAAACTATACAACACATCAATTCTGTAGTCTAGACTAGAAATCAACTAATGTAAACTTCATCTATTGATAAACACTGTAATACCAGGAAGGATAACTTCTTTTTCTTTGTCTTATTAATTCTTCCCAGTGGCTTCTGTTTAACACTGTATATAAACAATTACAGTCTCCTGTGAGATGTTTTTCCATTTTCAAGTTCAGAATTAAATGGGTGATTTGCATACACGTTTTTTAAGTGGAATGCAAAGGTGTCTGGACCTTCAGATTTATACTGGCTTTGCTGTAAATTAATGCTGCTGAAGTCTATAAACACACTTGAACCTGCAGCGAGTTTATAAAATACTGGTGACTCTTTGGATGAAACAGAATCTGGATTGGAAGAGGGAAAGGAAATCAGTTCATCTTAAGTTTGGTAATGTAGTATAGTTACTGTAAACAGTGTTTTTACTTCTTAGTATGATCACTAGAAGACAATGTATAGTCAGTATTAAATCAGGGCAGATACTGACGATAAAGGCAAAGCTTAATCTTGCTAGGATTAGTGACTCCAAATTGATACGGCTGAAAAACATTGCAAAATGCTGAAGTTAGGTGGCTTCAAGGGCTAGCAAAATGCCTTGCATGGTAATTATCAAAAGTCTTCAGAGACAATGATTGCACCTGGAAGCGCTGATTTGATTACCAAAACAAAAAAAATAGTCTACTGCAGTAGCCTCATTTGTACTTTAATTAAGAGCTTTGTTTTTAAATATAACCATCTGATTCCCTGGGGTTATTTTTAAAGTAAGCTTCTGGCAAGGCAGCAGTGTGGTGGATTAGAGGCTTGGAATTGAGGAAAAATCATCGTTCAGCATACAGTTTAGAATAATGTGTGCATATATACAAATACATGTGTATTAAACATCATGTAACAGGATACAGGACTGGATTTATTAAAGCCAAATGGAAAGATATTTCCTCTTTTAATATTCTAGATCTCTTTTAATATATGCAGTGCGGATATTGTACTGCAGTCTGGTTCATGTAAATACCATAACAATTGCACATCAATCTGATCGAGCCAGTGAAAGCTCTGTTTTACTCCAGATGTAAAACCAAATTATCAATTTAGCTGTCTGCATCTAGAACTCCATCTAACAGTGGCTGTTACACTTGATGTAGATATATAAGACATATCACCCATCAACTCACTGTTTATCATGGAGTATGCAGGCATGAGTGGAAAAGCAGCAGACCCAGATAAAGCACAGTCATAGGAAAGAAGCAGCAGGATAGCAAAAGGGGAGCAGAATGGGGATGTTAAAGAACCATGTTAAAAGGGGAATGCTGGGGGAGAGGGTGAAAGATCTGTACATGACATTTCTGAACATGAGAAGACAGAAAATGGTATTTTTCAAGTTCTTATTCCAGAAGTGAACTTACAGCTTCCAAATTTTAATGGGCAAGCATGTGCATCCATGGGGAAGTCTTCAAGCTGCATGGGACATTCAGCAGAGATGGTCAATCTGTGGGGGAGTAAAAAGAAAACACATAATTACTTTTTTTTCCTGCACTTTTCCTTTAGGCCCCTCACTGCACTGCACGAGTGCTGACACTAGCACACTTTTCCTGAAGGCTCCTTGCTCCTGCTGAAATCAGAGATAACCCCCTGTTAAACTGAATGTGAGATAAGCCAGGTGGACCACTCTGTGTGCATGCCCCAAGCATTATCTAGTAACCCTGAGACATGTGGAATGATTTTATTTATGTAAGCTGTCCCAATAAGATCATTCTTTTTACTAGTACGTGAAGAAACTCCTGTGATGGAGTTTCTGCCATGTACTTTATACTTATCTGCTCTCTGTACATACTACAACTGGACTAGGAATTTGATTGCTGGGCCAAATAGCACTGTTATAGACATAAAGAATTACTGACTTTATATGCAGATGTAACTATTTAAATGCATTAAATAAATGTTTATAGATATACATATATAATATAACTAATATAGCTATATATGAAGTTATATATAATCAAGGACATATATGCATCACTTTATCATAGTGCTCTATGGTTAACTTCTGTGGAAATCACATGGTATTGGAGTCCATTTCAGTTCAACACACTGTGAATTACATGGGCAAAAACAAGAGGGTCATATTCCCCAGCATACTGCTTAGGGAAGCAATTCTATCCTGGACTCCAAAGCCACTATGTGGAAATATTTCACCTAGACCAGACAGAAGGGTAGGGAAGAAAAGACCCTTAGGCAGATATAGATATTTCCCATGGATGTTCTGAATGGCTGGCCAATCAAGCTGAAGATTAAGAATAGTCTGCGGTAAATTTCTGGGCAGTGCCATATCAGTTACATTGATATCAAATGCATCAAATATATCAAATATCTCAAGAGAGCCAAAACGTGCTTCCAGCACAAGGAGAATCTGTTTTGTTTATGCCATTTTGATATTTGCATAATACAGACAGTTTGCTCAGGATGTGAAGATGAAAATCTCACTTTACTTTATGAATATCTTTATGGCTTTCTTATTTTCTGCTGTTAATCCACCTCAGAGGCAACAGCCCAGAGACATCCAAGGCTCCATAGACTGCCTGGTGCTGGGCTGACACAGGGCTCTACTGGAGGGCAGCCTGGTTCCTAACTAAATTATTGCTTGGGGAGTGAAAACTTCCAAAGAAATCCACAACACCCTACTAGCAGCATGCAAAAGAACACGTTCCTATCACTACAGCAACATGGAGCTATATATGCTGGCTATATAAATAGTCATCACTTCCTATGGTGCCATAAGAGCTGCTGTCAAAAGGGGCTGTAAAGGGTAATAATCTGTGTACAGATGGCACAGTGCTCAGCCAGTCCAGTTCAGTACAACACAATGATGCCTTGCCAGGGCACTACAGCTACACAATCAACTGAGGGAGACAGCTCCACTCTGCTGGAGCTAACACACAGAAATTCTGGAGCTCTACCAATGGCTGGAAATGGCAAAGTAAGCATAGAAAATGCAACAGTATCACTGGCTAGAGATCGTATTCTGAGGATGAGCAGGGAAACAGCGAGAGAAAAAGGCAAAATGCACACAGTAATAGAAAATGTAAAGATAACATGCCATAGAAAGCCACAGAAAAAGAAATCCAGTTCAGAACAGAGATAATTTACCATTTGGTAAGAACAGACAGGAAGGGTACAATATAGAAAAGGCCTGAGATTCTTGAGCTGTTATTGAGCTTTATTTTTCTAAAAGATATCTTAACATCACTCAGATATATAGTTGTCTGCAGTGGAGACTGCCCTTGGGCACCAAAGGCAGCAAAGCCAGAGTTACCAAGAGTGGTGTGTGGACGAATTTAATAAGCTGGTTCTAGTAGTATCCTGCCCAGAACTCACATCCTTTTCACAAAAAACACTCTAATGGGCCCTTGAAAGCAAGGCTGTCAACCCTCCAATGCATCATTTTATTTTCCATGTTAAGCACTACAAATTAAAATGAATCTTCTTGATAAATTCAGAAACCTTGCTGTAAGAGCCCAAGAAAAGCCAGGGTGCTTTGCTGCAGTCCATCTCCTGTCTGTCTACCAACAGTTTAGGCATGTCATTTCAGAGCTGCAGCTTGACAACATTTTAATATACAAACTTGTCATCTGCAAACATCGAAGGAGGGAATGCTTGTACCCATCTTACAAAGACAACAGGTGTAGAATCAGAAAGTGAAGGAATATTCAGTGCAGAATTATGCATAAGACCTTCTGCTTCATCTCGCTCTCCTATGAATTGTATCCTGCTGCCTGCATCTCTGGAAATAACCCTTGTGTGTAATGAGGAAGGTTGTAGACATTCATCAGCTATAAATGTGGAAGAGAAGTGACGATGAGTTGCACAGAGACTGTGACCTAGTGGAATTTAATTAAGTCCCTCCAGAAATTATTTTTGCCTGTCCTAAATAAAAAGGTAGCATATAAGGCTGGAGGGCATGTGGCTGCCACTACCTGACTCAGAAGCCTCAAAGACTCTTGAGGTGCCAGGGCTACTCCTCTGTCCCTTCTTAATTGCTCATCCAGCAAAAGGCAGAATATCCTTTAAAAGGGCACTGCCTGCAGCAGTCTTCTGGGTCTAGCCTGGGGAAAGGTAGAACCAAGTTTAGGAGCTGTTAATGTGCTTGGGGACAGCCTTTCCTTCCATTAACATGAATTCTTTGATTAAAAATGTTCATTTTGCTCTCTATCAATAATATCTACATGCTTCTTTCCTTTTCCCATGCCCCCATCCTAGGACCACTTGTAGTCTGACAGTCTTGAACAAAATTAACTAGCTCTACCTATTTGTTATATGCTATTAAGAACTATGTAGGTGATTTTTAAGAGCTCAATAAACACTCTCCTAGAAACCTCTTAGAAAAGTGTGCATTACCCAAGGCTTTTGAAGTGTCTTGTAATGGCTGATGTGACAAAAATTTTGACAGGAAACTTGTAAGAAAACTTGACTGTGGGTTCTGATTCACAACACAAATATCACCACCCTGAATTTCTGTAGTTGCTCTGTGCCCAACACGAACTGGTTTTCATAACTATGTGAGGACCTGAAAAACAAAGTCACTCAACTGACTCCTGGTTCAAAGAGGCTGGATTTTCTACTGCATACAGAAATAAAAGCAGCACAGCAGACATCTACACTCTGGGGGCTGGAAGAACAGGTTGTTGCATACAGATTTGCTCTGAGATGCAGAGTACAAACTATATATTCAGATACAGCCCCAGGAGGTTCAAAAAATTGATATCTGGGTCTACTCCTTCAAATATCACCTGCAGTGATATTTACACACTCTGGCTTTTAACATTGTGATAAAGCTTAGGGACCCTTTGTATATTCTAGTTTACACAGCTGATTATTACACAGTCCTCGGTCACAGCCAGCATGGCATCATGCTTTTCAAACCTGATTTTCTTTAATGACAACATAACCCATCTAGTTGATTAAGATAAGTCATCAGGGAAGCTCATGCTATCTTTTTGGATTTCCTTACAGCTTATGCTACTGTCTCTCCCAGTATCCTTCTGGACAAAATATCCAGCACACAGCTGGATAAATAAATTATGTAATGGATGAGCAACTGGCTCAGGGGTTGGACACAAAGGGTTGCAGTGAACAGATGACATGAAACTGATGACCTGTCACTAATGGGGCTCTGCAGGGCTCTCTCTTAGGCCCTGCGCTCTTCAACATCTTTGTGAATGACTTGGATGCAGGACTGGAAGGGATACTAAGCAAGTTCATAGCTGATACAAAACTGGGAGCAGTTGTTGCCTCCCTTAAAGGCAGGAAGGTCCTGCAGAGAGTCTTACAACAAATCAGAAGAGTTGCCAATCACCAACAGTATGAAGTTCAACAAAGGAAAAAGTTCTGGATTCTGGGATAGGGCAGCCCTGGATATATGGACTGGATATATGGGAATGAGATGCTGGAAAGTAGCACCATGGAAAGAGACTTAGGGGTCCTGGTCAGTGGCAAGTTGAACATGAGTCACCAGTGTGCCCTGGTAGCCCAAAGGGCCAACCATGTCCTGGGGTGCATCAGGCACAGCATCACAGCTGGGCAAGGGAGGGGATTGTCCTGCTCTGCTCTGCACTGGGGCAGCCTCACCTTGAATATTGTGTGCAGTTTTGGGTACCACACTATAAGAAAGATAGTAAATTATTAGAGAGCATCCAAAGGAGTGCTATGGAGATGGTGAAGGACTTTGAGGGGAAGCTGTGTGAGAAGTGGCTGAGGGGAGCCTACAACCTCCATGTGATGGGAAGAAGAGGCAATGATCTGTTCTCTGTGAGGACCAGTGACACAGGACCCAAGGGAATGGCCTGAAGTGGTGTCAGGTTGGATATTAGAAAAAGGCTCAGGTTGGAAGTACAGGTTGGATATTAGAAAAAGGCTCTTTACACAGAGGGTGGCTGGACACTAGAACAGGCTCCCCAGGGAAGTGGTCACAGCACCGCCCTGACAAAGTTCAAGAAGCATTTGGACACATTGTGTGTTTCTTGGGAATGGTCCCATGCAGGGGGAATTGCACTTGATGCTCCTTGTGGGTTCATTTCAACACAGCATATTCTGTGATTGCAACAAAATTACTCTCAGTTTGCGTTTACTTAAGAAAGAGAAAGGAGGCCTGGCCCTCCTTTCATGCATACATGAAGCAGTCTTTGCCCAATCCTTTTAATATGGTGACTCCAGAATGATCTGTGATTCTCCAGAAGGATGATGATTGCTGTGCCCAGTGTAGCACAGTTATCTGAGCTAGAGACCATCACTAAACCAGGATTTTTCTGTCACAGCAAACAGACTGGCTCAAAAGGTAGTTATTTTCAACAGAAGCACTTAAAAGCTTCCCTCCTCCACCATCATTCTGTCTTAATAAAACCCCTATGGGATTAGTTCCACTCAAACAGGGTCTATGACAAGATTATAAGCAGCTATTAAAGGTCCTTTGCAATAGGAGAATAAAACTCTGATTTTATTGAAGATAGTGGTAAAATTCTCTCTGACTTGAATGGGACCACTATTCATCCAAAAAATGTAGCAATTTACATTACAGCTGCAGATTTATTAATGACAAAATTTTGTTTTCATAATGCTCCAAATACTCACACTGCTAACCAAGTGTTAATCAACCAACAAAATGTCATTGTGTATCTTAACTATCTGAAAAAAAAAGGTTAGGTCTACAAATTCTTTAATCTATCATCTATAATTGTACATGAAAGCTTTATCAAAGCTTCATAATGTATATAGCCTTTAAAAACATAAAGTGATTACTGACATTCTGTTTCAAGACACATAAACAAAATTCTAAGAAAAGCACAATTCAAGCAGCAAGACTTGTTCACTTCAGAAAAGTCACCTTCAACCACTTCCACTGGGGAATTAAGCATGACAATGCTTTCAAGAGATCGCTCATTTTTAGCAAGAGGGAAAAGACAATGCTTTCAAGAGATTGCTCATTTTTAGCAAGAGGTGTTAAAATCAAGGATGTGGCAAGGAAATAAATTCAGATATTAGGGAGGCAGACATTTGGAGTTAGTGTGCTTCAGGGTGAGGTGGGAAACCCTCAGTAGCAGTCCCCAAGACAGAAGGCACCCTGTCCTGTTTTAGGTCACTACAGGGACCCCCCAGCCGTTCCCATGATCTCCTCAATGCAAGGAGCATCTGTTCCTACTTGTGGGTCAAGAGAGGGGGGACTGAGCATCCTTCTCCTAATCTGTGAGTGCAGGAAACATTTTCCAGGATATTAAACATTTTCCAGGATATTATCTGCAGCTGCCAGGCAGGAGTTGAGGGCAGTCACCTGCCCAGGGAGCCACAGACAGCTGCAAAACTTGCTTCTGCTAATCAAAAGTTATTTGCTACTAATTTTAATACAAAAAAAATAAAACAGAGAGCTCTAGAATGAGAGGGGAGCAGAAAGGCAGTCACCAGTGGCTTTTGGGAGAACTAAATTCAAGATAAATATTGAATAATAGGAGTTACAGATGAGGGGACACAGAAATACTTTTGTTGGCACTGAGGTACTATGGCCAGAGAGATATGGAGTTTTTCTGCCTATTTGCACTCATCCCCAAACCAGCTCCATCTTCTTAGTTATTTATTCAGTGCACTACCCTCACCCCTGTTTAAAGGGAATATTTAAATGCTGTGCCTTGACCCAACCTGTGTCAGCAACCAGTAGCTGCTATGGGGCTTAGGTGAGCCCAAGTGCCCTTCCCAGCATGAGACCAGCCATTTCCTTAATAAAAGGGAAAATATTTGCTTGAAACTCACCTTAAACCAACTACAACCTATCTCCCCAACACACCAAAAAAGGGTTAAGTAGATGCAGCCTTTAGCCAGGCTATATCTCACTCCAGTGGGCTTGCTGACCCCAGTTGGGTCAACTCCAGGAGAAGCTTCCTGGGGTACCTGCTCCAGCATGACCTCAGCAGTACAATTCAAGCCCTTCTGGTATCTCCAGTATGCCCTCTGACACACAGGGAGAATAACAGTCATTGGTTTGGGTTGTTTTTTTCAAACTGTGTTGTTTTAAACTTTAGGTTTGCGAAATTATTCATTTGACCTTGACTGGTGACACAACCATTCACCTGTTCTCCTACTGTGATGTCATGGGAACACTTCAATAACCAAACTTCTATTTCTTTCAAAAGTTTTTACAGTAAGATTTGTTTTAGACCCCAGCACAGTAAGTGTATAGTCCAGGGAACTGATCTCTCCTGTGTTCCTGAAGTAAACGTAATGTGCCAGTATAAGCCTATATATTACACACACACATATATATATATATATGCATGCATAAACAAGCAAATATATACACAAACACACACACACACACACACACACACACACACAAATATATATGAGGACCTCTCTTGGTTCTGAAGCACTTGCCATACAGTCCTAACAAACCCTGTTGGTGGTAGTGGGTTACAGAACAGAAGTTTTAGAATGTGGACAGATGTTGACCCATGGAAGCACAGTGGCTGTAAGAGTCACCCTGAAACCTGCCCCTGGTTGGGTGACTGTCTGCAGCCTGGATCATGGGGAAAGAAGTGATTATTCTAAGTAACTCAAACACTGCTTTGCTCATGAATTTCCATCACTGTTGGAAAAAAGGCCAAAATGCAGATTCAGAGCCTTGATCTGCATGTCCATGTGGGATGTGGAGGCAGTTCACCACTGTTTCCTACTTATAAGCACTGATTTCTTTGCAATACACCAAATAAAGTGAACAGAGAACAGAAAATAAAGCTAAGACTAGAGTGAGGTGCTCTGCAGAAATTTCTATCTCAGCCCATTTTACCTTCATAACCATTCTGCCAAGAATACTACCATGTCCCAACTTTCCTATGATGCTGAGATGTGCTATCATTATGTGACAACTAAATGTCCTTTAAAATGCTATAGGGAAGGGACTATGGAAGACTAAGAGCTCCAGTCATTGATGCTTTTGGGAGCCATGAATACATAATTCAGGTGTATGGTGTAACTGGCAGCAAAACTCTCACTTTAAGCAAACAAAATCCTCAGCACAGCTTCTGCTGAAGTGTAAAACAAGACTTTATTTGCCTAGATGAACTTTGCTGAAGACAAAATTATTGTGTTGTGATCAGAGGGGGCAGAATTGATCTCAAAAGCTGTGCCACTATAAGAATGACTTCCCTGCATGTGGATAACTTGACATACCCAGAGCATACTCTTAGATGGAGCATGGGAGATGTTCAGCCTCTAGACACAGGAAAAACAGAAAAATGCAATGAAATAACCAATAGGATACACAAATGACATTATATGGATTTGGGAGGTTACAGAAATATTCACATAAGTAAAGGTAATACTTTTAATTCTCCAGTACTTCTTTTAAGGGCATAAAACCAATGGATGAAGCAGTGAGTTTATGCTTATCCAACTTTGCCATGAAAGTTATCTAATGAAGTCCATAAGCAAGGCAGAACTTGCTGGGAAAAGCTCTGGTTTATTATCAGACTAACTAGTGCAGTAAAACCCCAACCTTTTTGACAGACAATTCCTTCTTCAGGAAAAACTTTACTTTCGTAAACAAACTTTAAAATGGCTATGCAGCTCTGAATGCTCTGCACAGTATCACACCCATCTATTGCATAGTTTCACTTAAAAACCTCTCCAAGCTTTCTCTTCTTTATGGTCCCTTATCCATGATGAATTCTCACCCCATGAAGAAGGCTTCCAAACTTTTCCTCAGCAGCAGCTTCTTTTTTTTAGTGAATTCTTGAATTAAAACCCAAAAATCTAACTAGTTCTAGAAATGCTGAGAAGCTGATGCAGTTGTTGATGCAGGTGAAATGGGAAACAACATCTCAGCCAGCCCACACCTCATTTTGCCAGGCCACACATTCCCCAAGTCTGCCCATCCTACACATTTTGACTACAATCTCATCTGCATGGCTTTTTGATAGCATGTTCAAGAAGGAGCAAACTGCATAAGTACAGTTGTTCTTGAAATGCTGAGTAACACTGAACTATGAGCTTCTTTTTGGCTCTCAAGAGAGGCCAGTCCCTGTTACTGGCAGAACCAATACCTGGTGCCAGTCAACTGCACATCTAATCTTTGCTTTCAGTGGAAGACAATCCAAGTGCAGGAGAAAGAGGGGAGCATAGAAATCACACTAAATGATGAAGGCTAAGGACTATGATGGACACAGTCCAGTCATCCTTCAATTTTGGTATCACCTGCTAGGCAGTTTGATCAGTGCAGGTTTTCAGACTGTCCAAAAGGGCTTTCGTTTTTCCATTTCTGCCTGTCAGTTTGGCATGAGTTCCTCCATGGATGAAGGCTACCTCACTGCACAGACATCTTTCTGCTTCCTCCCAGCTTACAGACCCTTTTTATTCCTATGGACAGGCATAAACTATATGAAGTATTTTCTTCTGAGAAAAATTATCTGGATTTAGAAAGTAAGAATGGGGGGAGGGATGAGGAGGAGGAGCAGACACCAGATGGGCAGTACTAGCCCATTTGGGCTCTCTCACGTTTAGACAGGGATGCACACACATGGCAGGGTCAGTAGGAAAGATTATAACCTGGCAACACAAAATACAGAACCCAAAATAATCTTTGGTAATTTTCCACAGTTCAGACCTAGAGCTCAAAACCATCACACCTTCCTTTCAGCCACTTGCATTTAATTCCAGCTTCCTCTTATCCACCTCAGGTTTACCTCCAAGGTCACACCTCATCATAATCTCCTGCCTTTTGTGTAACATTAATGCTCCCCACACCTCTGCAAGAGAGGGAAGCAGTAATTTGGATTAGAGGGAAACCTGCACATCCCTATATGTATGTACCTTACTGGTACATGAAGAAAGTTGTTTAGCCATCCAGGCAGGATGTTATTATCTGGATGTTTTTTGCCTTGCTTCCAAAATGCTCCATGCTCCTGATCAACACAGCCATGAAGGGCCAGTTAATGGTCAGACTGTGGGTTTTCACTGCTCCAGGAAAAGAGCCCTATGATTCCTCAGCTGTTTAACATCATAAATAGCCATTAAGCAGGCCTCAATTTACCATCTGTTTGCTATTTATACCACCACCAGTGCTAGCATCTGCTACAGCATAATCACCTGTTTGCTACAGTTCCACCTCAGAGAAGGAAGGGCCGAATCTCCTAGAGACATTTGTTTCTAGAGCTCCTCATAAGGTGCACTATATTCTCTCCTACACCCAGCTAGACAAAAGCAGAGCACTGAACCCAATTTGTTCAGGTGCACTGCACTTGCACAACCTCGGGCTTTAGGTTGCACAGAGAGGAAAGTGTATGAGTCCTCCACAAAACAGCTACAGGACGAGCTGCTGGCCAGAATATCCTATAGCTTCAGGTTGCTGGCTCACTCCCCATTTCCAGGCTACATGCATATGGAAGTGGGAAACACCAAAGGAAATAACTAAGATGGGACTCATGTGACTAAACAAAGGTATTAGTTTCACTGTATTTCTCTGTCTGCCACTGAAAAAAACAACAAGAACCCCTGAAGTGTGAGTGGAGAGAAATAAGCTTCGTTTAATTTCACTACTAAAGTAGACATCTGAAATAACCTAGACTTCTAATTCCATGAGAAATTCTCTCTCCTGCACTGGGAACAAATCTGAGCAAAGACACTTGGCTGCAGTCACCAACATTACAGATTAACAGAATTAGGTGAATCCCACCCACCCTGCCTGGTGCATTACACCACAGTGTATTTCAGATTACCCATTGGATGTTTCAGCACAAGTATAATGTACTTCAGAGGATGGTATTTCTGATTAGGGAGATGAAGATACCAATTTCAGTCTAAGTGAAATGACCAGGGAGTCTGCTGTAATGTTATCCTCCCCTAATAATAAAAAAAGACAGCAGAGCCATAACAATTCTCTAGCATCTATCAGGTACTTTCAAAGCCCTTAGATTCAGAAGCAGATTGGGCTGATACAGAGACACCAAAGCATCTGTGCTTTCCCTGGGTGCTTGGAGGCACCTGTCAGGGCACTGCTTCCTTCCAGGTTCTGTTCAGTCACCCCATCCATGCATGCCAGTCCTGCTGGCTCATGCCTATAAAGCAGGTGTAACACAAAGGAATTTGGAAGAAACTGTACCAGCTAACCCTAAAGGGAAGGTGGGTCTTCCTCTGAGCCCAGCACAGACCTGGAACTAAAGCTGTACCTTTTGTAGCTCCTCAAAGTCCAAGCAAGCATCCCCCTCCCCCAAGGACATGCCAGTTCTGGTTTGGGATTTGTCTTTTAATCAATTCTGCCCTTGCTGTGTGAGTTCCCATCTCTGTGATGGAGATCTCTGTGGGGCTCTGCACACTTTTATTACCAGCAGAATAGACCATTGTTACACAATCTACATTGGGATTGTATTTGGTCATAATTGCCCATTTTGAATGAATACACCACAGTCTCCTCTGATGCCTTCCTCTCCCTGTGAGTAACTCCAGCCCTGGATTTTTCATACCAACAAATCGTGGTTCCTTGAAGGACAATTTTTCAGAAATGGGGCAATGTGCAACCAAAACAGAGCGAGGGGAACCAAGAGCCTTGGTGTTTAAACAAGAATCCTGCTGCTATCCTCAGGGAAGGGCCCTTCACTTCACATACCCCTGTTTTCTCTCACTCTGTCAAAATCTGAATAGACGAAGAGCAGCTGAGAGTCCTTGCCACCACGGCAATTTTTCATCACTCTGCAAGATTCAGCCCAATGTACAGAAATCACTTTTTTTTTCTTCCAGCTTCAGGCAGGTTGAAGCTTGAATACAAAAGAAAATGCAGCAAGTCTAACACAAGGAAAGGAAATGCTTATTTATTTGTATGTCTTCATGGCTTGTGATTAGTTTCACAATATTTATGCAGTACCTAAAAAGCATTGACAGATCCCTTTCTGTAGATATAAATAAGAAACAAGGAAAAAAAAAACATTCAGATTGAACAGAAATGTTCCCATCTAGACATCTAGCTGATGTAAAACTGAGAATTCATTTTAAATCACAGATTTGCTGGTCACTTGTCGCTTGTGGGCACACTAGCAAACCTTTGTCTGGCAAAGTCAGAGCTTGAGAATGAAAACATTTCTCATAGAATAATTTTCCCTTAAACAAACAAACCCTGGCTTTCCCATTAAAAGTCTTGAAAGCAGTACCGTATCTTCTGCTCAACTGGTTTTATGATCAATAGCTCAAGAGCATAAAATGGTTAGGTTGCTAATCCAAGTCCTTCATGGCAGAGCAGAATTAGTGCTAACATGCACCCAGGACATGTGTTCACTTTCACATTCAATTTTAACACTAAGCGCTAATGTAAGAATCCATATTTTCAGCCTAGGTAAGCCTGTGTGTGCACCACAGCAGAGCAAGCAGCGGGGTTATGCTGCCATCAAGTGGACACGCATTGCTGAATTGTAAATATCTTTCTGGAACAGTAAAGATGAAAGAATTTCAGGGCTGTATTAAAAATTTTGGAGTTTTTTTAACACCATGCTGAAGAATTTCTGCATTCTCCAGCTGTTAAATTATTCATATGCAAATTATTGGGGTACAGATTTTACTGTAAACTCTACCAGGTTCTCTGGCAACCTTCACCATAATAACATGGGAAAAATCTGTTTGAAAAATCCTCAGATATATGACTATGTCCTGTTTAAATTCTCAGATTATATCAGATGCATAGAAGCCCTGGTGGTAAAAAAAGGGATTTGGAGTCCTTTCAAATTGACAGTGAGAATGGGGCTCTAATGGGGCTTTTGTGATGGCACAAGAAAGATTTTTCACTATCTACAAGCTGATAGAAACCCACTAAAAATGTGTAAAAGCTGCTGGCCAAAAGTTAATTTATGGTTCAAAAGTTTAGCTCTAGTGAGCACGCTCTACTTCATATAATTTTTGGCTTCTTTTCTTCACAGCATTTTTTTCTGTCATTCTACAGCAAAGTTTATCAAAGCTTCTGTCTTTACATCCAATTCCCACTGAGCGAAAAAAAAAAAAAAAGCAGCTCACTGAAACATGATGGTTCTCTTCTCAGCCTGAAAATGTTGCTTAAATCACTGTTCCAGTTTTTCAGAATAAACGAATTCTATACTTTTTACATTATTTATTGCTCAGATAAGATAAACTAAATACATTTAAATTTTTTAAAAGGAATCTAATTTTTACCTTCATTCACAAAGCTATTTATATAGTGAAATATGAAGTATGTTTTCTAGCGCTTTTTATAACACTGTTTTTACTGAAAAAAAAAAAAAGGCAAAAAATTTGAAAGTGGAGCTACAGACAATACTCCCCTCTAGGGGCCGAAACAGAATTTGCAGTGCTCCATTCAGGAGCGCTTCATTTGTAAATCACATTAGTGAAATAAAACTAATAGGTCCTCCCAAGTGAAAGACAAGCAGAATTATTAAATCATTCCCCACAGAGAACACTGCTGTCTGTGAAATCTGTCTAGAGGACATGTTGTGCTCCAGAAGGGCTTTAATGCCACACATATACAGAAGCCCATTTAGCAGATTTCCTCCTAGCAACACACATCCCATCTACTTCCGACCCAGACAGCGTATCCTCAAATGCAATATGCGAGGTGTGCATCTTTCTTTATAAGCAAACACGTGTGTCATGGAAACGTATGTCCTGACAAGTACTAAAGCTGGAAGTTTGCTCAGCTGCTCATACTTGGTATATTTGGAAGTGAAATAGGATGGAAGGTCAGCATTGGCTCGGCTGCTTTCCTCCCCTTCATTCAGGCAGCCAGATGCAAGGTTGCAAAAGCAATTCAGGCATCTCTGTCAATGACAGAGGGTCCAATCCTCCCCACACAGAATACTCCTACGTACAGTCTGGGAAGCTCGCAATTCCTCCTTGGAAACGAGGAGAATGCAGAGCTAACAGAGGGCTGTCTACACATCCCCAGATCCTGAGAACTGAGTAAGCCTGATGGGAGCTACAGGAACTGGGGCTCAAGCTTCAGCTGAAGCTCAGTGCTGCACAATGCACTACCACTGAGACAAGCAGCTCCCCTCCAAAAAAAGCCCAGTGCTGCCTGTCTTCTCAAGGAATGCCATCCTAGGTAACTCTGCTAGCTGTTACATTTGTTAGGACACTCAAGGTAGCTGAAGGGGCTGGCTGCTTCTCACAGTCACCTCTGAACAGGTTGGGATGGGACCCTCAAGCCACCCTGTGGCACAGAATGTCTCTGCTTCTAAAGGAGCACAGCTCCATGCGTGTTCCAAAGGCAGGCTCCTGACTGAGACTCCCTCTGACCCAAGCAGAAGGGATAAACACATGAAAGTTATTACAGCTTGGAAAGCAAGCTGATTTAAAAGCTTTGCACTCTATTTTTTATCACATAACCTGTCGTTAGTAGAAATTTTATTTCCACAGACAATATTCTAACAAATAAAAGTTAAGCTGCATCGTTTTTTAGGTTACAAAAGCATTCTGTTCTTTCTGTGGTCTACAAAATCATCAAACCCAAAAAATCAGGAGAAAAGGAGCTGAGTGGGATGATGAGAAAGTCTGTGTCACATCCATATTTTTCTCCAGCTGCATATGCTGAGCTTTTCCTCAGAAGGGTACCTGTGGGTACCCTGAAAATATTGTGCCATTTTCACCAGAGAGACACCCTGACAGAGTAACTCAGATTCAGTGATGAGCTCGCCTAGGTCTAGTTCACCCAGGTCTCACTCTGCTAGCTGTGGTGGCTTAGCTCCTCACCTCATGAATCAGGGCTTCACTGCATTTGTTTAACACTGCAAAAACCAGTGCTTACACTGAAATTGTGCAATCTGCCCCACAATGTAAGGTTCTGCTCCAGGCTGAATGTGAGTCTGATCTGGACTTCACTTACACAAGTAATTTACAAAGATAATTGGGAATTTCCACTTCTGCAACCTCTCGAGTGGCACTTACGTAGTCCATGCAGCAGTGAGACTGATTTGAAGGCTGACATTACTAACTTTTTTTGTGAAGTTTCTCTGACAGCCATTTGGACTTTCAAATGTGTCCATGCATCCTCACATTTTTTGGTTTATTATTGCGGTGATCACTAATTTGGGGCTACTAAGTACAGCAACACACATAATAGAAGAGAAAATTAGGATGGTTTTTCCTTCTTTTAAACATGACTTCCATCATGTCTAAGTCTTTTTAGTGCTAATGTAGTTACAACTGGGATGGTCTGAAGTTGTAAGGACACATGTAAGGATACCCTTTTCCTTCCAGAATAAGGGATTTAAGACTGGGCTCAAAAAAATCAAACATGTCTAAAACACCTGAAATAAAACCTGGGAAGCTCCAGGTCCCTGTGTACAGAAGCATAACCCTCTTGAGTCTCAACAAGTCTTAACCACTAGGTCCATGAGCGAGCCTGGGACTCGCCCTGTGGCGTGCAGGACTGTGTGGCCCCACAGCAGGACACAGCACGGGCTGGACACATGGCTGGGGCTGCCTGCTGAAAACCCAGTCATCTCAGTGCCCAAATTCAGGCTCCTGAGCACTTCGCTGGGTCTCCTTCTCATTTGTGGAAAGTTCAGAATAACCCTTTGTTGCTCAGTAGGGTTTTCCTTTCATCTCTTTTTCAAGTTGTCCCTATGACTATGGTCTTGGATAAAACCCTGTTGAAGACAGACAGCAGTCTTAATTACTATAGGCTAATTACCTTTGAGGAGAAAATTTCCATACACTGATGTGGGATTTGTCCTGAAAAGAATTTCAGACCCCTAAAATCATTGATGTTATATCTTCTATCTGCATTATGCAATGATGATTCTTGGCAGTATATGCAAATCAGAAGAAGAATACATCTCTGAAGATCTGAGACACTCATTTGCTCCTTGGTAATATAACGTCCCAGCTTTGTTTGCAGGATTGTACTTGCTAAAGCAGCTTCACAGTGCTGCTAGCTTATGTCATTTATCCCTATGATCATTTGCCTTTTAGCACTATTAGTCAAATTAAAAAAAAAATATAACAAAAGCTCCAAGGGTTCAAGATGTACTGCCCCAGAACAAAGTCTCCATTTCTGGTCTTGGATACTGTTTTCCTGCAGTCTGCACTACAGCTACAAACACAAACAGTAAGAGAGAACAGATCTTAAAAAAGCTGAACTGAATCATCAAATCTGTTGAGAATATGCTTTCCATTTAATCATAAGAAATAGTTAAGCACTCACACTATTCAAAAGCTACTAATTAATCTGTACTTGAAGGCTACAATTATATTTTTTATTTTTCTTGATATTCATACAAATATGCGTGAAAGATTGGTTCCCTGGCTCTACTAGGAGTGGGGAAAGTGATGCTCCCCACAAGTAATTGTAGTTATCTGGAAATCAGCATCAGAAGACATCAACCCTGGCTATTACCTCATGGTATACAGCAGAGTGCCATCATCCTCCAGGCGCAGAAGTTTGTTTGGGGTTGTCATGTTATGAGCAATAGACTTCTTGCCATTGTGGAAAAAAGTGTCTGGGGTCCAGATCTTGCTGGCAAGCAAGTTGTTGAGAGGGAGGCGTTGCATAGGTCCTTTGAATCGCAGCCTTTCATCCTTCCAGCTTTGTCGGAAAAAAACATCAATGGTGTATTCCTGGCACAAAGAAACACTCAAGGTATTGCAGGATCTGAATAGAAATGATGGTTCCAAAAATGACTGTAGCAAAGTAAACACAACCGAGTTGGCAGCCACATGCTAACTTACCATTTCTGTGTCTGACACAGGACCAAAACTGGTAACATAGATGTCTGTTTTCACCTGAGTTATTCTCTCTGTAATAAACACAGGCTCTGCATCAGTAATTGCTTTAAAATACAAATACCTACTGGCAATGCTTATTTCTATTAATTTCTGAATCACTCAAAAATCCCCAAAAGACTGAAATTAAGAGCATGCTTGAGTAGGCCTTTCATCCCAGATCAAACGCAGTTGTTGACCTTTGGGAGTCCAGGCTTTGTTCTTACAAACAGAAAGAAACCAGCCCTTCAAGGGTGCATTTCTTCTGACTGACAGGAGTTGATCATAGAGACACAGAATGGTTTGGGCTAGAAGGGACTCTAAAGATCATCTAGTTTCAACCCCCTGCCATGGGCAGGGGCACCCTTGACTAGATCGGGTTTCTCAGAGCCCCATCCACCCCGGCCTTGACCACTTCCACCGATGGGGTATCCATAGCTTCTCTGAGAAACCTGTTCCACTGCCTCATACACCCTAAAAGTAAAGAATTCCTTCCTATTACCTAATCTAAATCTACCCTCTTCCACTTTAAAACCATTACCCCTCATCCTGTCATTCCCTTATAAAGGGTCCTTCCCCATCTTTCCTCTAAGCACCTTTAGGCAATGGAAGGTTTCTATAAGGTCCCCCCAGAGCCTTCTCTTCTCCAGGGTGAAGAACCCCAACTCTCTCATCATGTCTTCACAGGAGAGGTACTCCAGCCCTCTCATGATCTTAGTAGCCTCCTCTGGACTCGCTCCAACAGGTTCAAGTCCTTCTCATGCTGGGATTCCAGAGCTGGACACAGTATTCACAAAAGCAGAGCGGAAGCATCTCCTCCCTCAACTTGTTGGCCACTCTTCTTTTGATGCATCCCAGGATGGGATTGGCTTTCTGGGCTGTCAGTTAGCACTGCCAGCACTTATGCAATACCTATCACAGGATCTGATAAAGTGTATCTTGGAAGGACCTACTCCCCTCTGCTGGCTCGGGCGACCTGCCTGATTCCAGACATCAGAGATGTCCAAAGTTAGGTCAAATTATTTCTACCCCCAAGTCTCTAAGTCCTTCTGGCATCTTTTCAAATCCAGGTCTAATTTAATTTAAGGGCAGAAATTTCAGAAGTTCGTTATATAAGCTAAAAAGCATCAAGCCCTATTTTCAAGAAGCTCTGTGTAAAGTGAGAGGAGAAGGAGAGAAAGGGATGAAAGAAATGTGTTGGTCTCACAAGAGGAAGGGGTGGGGGTAGCCAGATTAAAAAAGGGCCAGGAAGAAACATAACAGATGGTTTACACATGGGTAGAAAATGAGAGAAATCTGGGGGAAAGAGAGCTGAAGGAGGGCTCAACAAGGTTAGGATGGCAACCACTATTCACATGCTACGGTTTTAAAATAGCTGCTGTAGAGGTTATCAAAAAGGCATATCAATACAGATTTGCTGTACTTGTCTAAATATGGATGGTTTGGGGATCTGTTTTTAAAAGAAATATGCATTACCAACATAATTTTTTACATACTGACCAGTAAGGCAATCTTGCAGCAACCTGCTAGCATAATGCCTTGCTCACCTTAGGAAATACCAGAAAGAAAAACCCAAACCGTATGCAATTACAGAAAAAAATGTATCACAGATGCTCTCCTAAGCCAACCTCAGATGACCTGAGTGACTGAAGAACACAACTTCCAGTAATCCTTTTCTTGTGCCCCATTTGCTAGGAGACAAATCTGCTTTCTGGACTTAGTTTGGTTAATCAAACACAAGTGCCCTGTCACAGCCAAGAGCAGGCAGCCCCCTTAGAGGGCCCCATGTGGACAATGCTCCTGTCCAGCAGGGGACATCACGTTATCCTACCTCCCAGTCCTGGGCGTAGCCTGTTGTCGTAGCCGTCCAGCAGACCATCCAAGATCCTGGTGAATATAGTGATGTTATCATTGGCCTCCTCTTTTACTGATGGTGTTGGCGTTTGCGAAAAGCTGTTTTGTGCAAACAAAAGGAAACAATGTCAAAAGCCACCCTGGTTTCAAGGGGCTTCAGTCTCCAGGGTACTTTGTGATGGAGCCTCCAAGGCTCTCTCCCCTCCTGCTGCTCCTGAACAGCACAGGGAGCTGCAGCCATTTATTTCATCACTACTATAAACTTGTAAATAGCCCTCCCTGGAGGAGGACCCAAAGAAGGGCCCACGCCATGGAGGTAAAACCATGGGATGCAGGATCAGGGGACACCTGAGCCCTGTGATCTTTGCCTGTAATGCATAGGCAGATCCCTGTCCCCTGCGCTTCCCACATCAGCCCCACCACCTCCCCAGTGCTGGCATGGCACCATCCATGGCAGGGAGCAGGTCACCTCACAGCACTGCCAAGAACTGTTACTGGTTTTCCTAAGGTTAGCTCTCCATTTTTTGGGAACTACATCAGTTGGCTGCAAAGCTACATGAGAAGCACAGGTGTGCCTAGAGATGCACCTTCAAATTATGCCTGAAGGTGCTGTTCTATCTTTAAATGCCAAACAGCTTCTAATTTTCAAAGTTTCTATAATTTATTGCCAGAACAAAGGATGAACTGTGACCTTATTTGAGGATAACAAACTCCCACTACATTGAAAAATCCCACTGGGGTATCACTGGGGTATCTGAAAAACATACCGCTGTACAGAAAACACAGTTCTTCACTCCTCCTCTCTCTTTTGCATAAATTAGTTCTTCCTTGTAGTATGCAAATAACAGCAATGTGTAGTGGGCCTCATTCCATATCTTTGGGGCCAGATTTGTTTTTATTCCGAACTCTTTTTTATTTCATCATTTTATCCATGGCTCAGACCTAGGAAGCCGCTCACAGCACAACTAACAACTCGCATTTTTAAATCTGTTTGATTTTCATTTAAAGATGCTTAGGAGAATCCCCTGCTTATTAATGCCTTTGCTTACCTAAAGAATAGACATGGGAGATTATCCACAAGCGTGCTTCACCTGCAGCAAGCAATGAGCATCTCTTAAGACAGCTCACACTAGGCACTTATTAATGATTCAGCCTCTGCTGAGATCACCAGCAAATCCTCCAGCTGTGACAGAGCACACTGCCCCACCAGGAACTGTTCCCTGCCTCATGCACCCTGCCAGCAGGCAGGAATAGCTTACACTCAGCAACCTGAACTCGATGGGAGAGTTATCCAGCGAAAAAAAAAAAAAAAAAAAAGAATCCATGTTTATTTACTACCAGTCCCCAGGAAAATAAATCTGTAAATAAATAGAGAAGCTCTGAGCATCTCTCTGAACAGCTTTCTTTGCAGAATACTTGTAACATAAGTGGTTGCCTTACCTAAGAGAATAGGATTCATACAAAGAAAGACAAAGGGACCTCAACCTGGTTTTACCTGCAAAAGGTTTTCACTAATGAGACCTCACTGCCACCCCTATAGTGCATCTGGAAGTTTTAATGACACCAGAGCTAGCTCAGAACAAGCTGCCCTCAGCCATGAATCCCCTCACAGACCCAGCAACCCCCAGTCCTGCGCTCATTCCCTTTACAGTCTGGATGCTTCTGCCGGAAGAGGAAGAGATTGCAAAGCCTCTCAGGGCACGGGAGTAAGGTCAGGTCAAGGGAGCACAGACATGATTCCCTGAAATATCGAAGCCCATGAAAATGGTTTCTTATGACCCAAGTGCAGCTGCAACCCTCAGCAAGCTTCACACTGCAGAGCTCAAGGCCACCAAGGATCTCCCCTCGCTGCAGGTGGAGGCATAGCCACAAATCTCGCCTATTTTTCATCTCCATGGTCAAAAGACCGAATTAATTCTGTTTTCTTTGCTGTGACCACAACCTTTACTCAGCAACTGAGGCAGACAAGAAAGTTAATCCAGCAGATGCAAACTGATTACAGAAACATTAGACATGTTTTCAGGCTGGACCATTCCAGAAAAAAGACTGTACACTTTTTTGTCAATTGTAATTGAAGGGATTCACCATTTAAAAGTGAATATTCACAAGTAGCAGCCTAACAAATGCAAAGAGGAGACAGAACTTAGAGACTTTCTTTAAATGCAGCAACCACAACGAATGCTTTGATAAAATCCTAGTATAAAGCATGAAAATCCAGTACACCTAGAATACTATTTTCGACTTTTCTCATCTATTTTATCTTTTCTTTTTCATAAGAAAGAGATATGCATCATGCTGTCTGCCTGCGACACCGCAACAACGTAGGAACCCATTTTCATTTTCCACTGCATCTGACAAAGAAGCAGAGAGATCAAACTTCATTTCATTCCTCCAAGTTTCATGAGAAGCTATGACTAGACAAGGGGAGAGCAATCTAAATTAGTGCCTCATTAAGTAAAAATGTGAGGTTAGCAGTCATCTATTCCCTCTGGCTCGCTGACTGGGCCACTCAGTATGCATGTAGCTCAGAAACAGCCCCAGCAAGACCAGCCCCCCTCCTCTCTGACAATTAAGAGATATGGAGGAGACTTTCAGGGTCATTATGAAAGATCTTGGGAGAAAAGGACAGTGCAGGTAAAATGTAGGTGTTGCAATGGGAGATGGGAACAAGGGATATCAAATGCAGAGCTGGGATTATTGCAAAGATGCAGTGCTGGGGGCACAGGACACAAAGCTTCACTAGTTTCTCTGCTCTTGAAAAAGCTTGTTATTTTTAGTGCTTATGCCTGAATTCAGAGCCAACTGAACTCTGAGGGAGGATTTCCACTGAACTATTTTTGTGGGGATGGGACAAAATATGCTTAATTCTCAGAACTGCTCCTCTCAATCTAACAAGAGGAATTGATGCTACTTCCTTCTATCTCAGCTATGTCTGTCTTTCACAGGAATAGTACACACACCCCATATACTGAAATACTTTTATTTCTTCACATCAAAAGCTAACTAATAGAGGGAAAAGATGGAGAAACAACTATGGTGAAGACCAGTAAAAAGTCTGCACTTCTGCAAAACTGCAATCCAATTTAGATTTGGCAGATCACTTCACCCAAAAAGGAAGGCATCTGATTCCGAATTTCAGTGAAATGCCAGTATTATGTGAAGTTGCATTTGTAGATAGATTGCTTTTTGCTCTCATCTAATTGTGACTTTTTCTGTCTTAACAGAAAGTTAGTGTTTAATTTCTGTTATTGAGATTGCTGGTAAAATGCATGTTTTGGAGTAAGGGCTGAGGTTGTTGTGACATGTAAAAAGACATGTAAACTCTACTTGCAAAGTTACATTCATAAATTAGATACTATATAGCTCAATGAATAGAGAGGAATAGGTGCTACCTACCTTAAACCAATTATTTTCACACAGCTGAGGATTAGGCTTCATCAACATATTAGCAGGTAAGCACATTATTGCCTCTCTGCAGTGAAAAATGTTTTTATAGCAGAAATTTTCAGTTCGGGATAAAAATAAACCTATAAAGAATCTTAGGGAAATGCTAAGAAAATTCAGAGATAATTGCATTTAAAGCTCATTATTGAACATAAACTAAACCAACCAGGAATACTTCTCATCACATTTATTTAATATTGCAATTTTAGGGTAACTGAAAAAAATCAAAAGCCACAGAAGGGGCCCATCAGCTTAAAATGTAATAACTCTCTAAAGATGCTCAGTTACCTCTTCTGATAACTTCATAATTTACCACTTTAAACATCATTGTCTTTTTTGCCATCTAGTCAGAATTGTGGTAGGTACTACTCACAGCTTAGCTGTAATAAGAGGAAAAGCTATGGTAGATATTTAATGATTTTCCCAAAACATCTTTTAAAAGAAAAGGTTAAAATTTCTGAAAAAATAACTGAAGAGTATTTTATTACTGAAAGATATCTTTTACTCTCTCTCTTTTAAGAGTAGTGTTTCCAATAACTTGCTTTAATAGGATTGCAATTATATCTGAACTTCAGACAAATTAACAGTTTGTGGTAAACAGTGGAGAACACAAACTTTTGGATAAAGCCAGCTGGCCAGACATCAAAGGAAACAGATTTACTTTTCTAAGTTAGCTTCTTGCCACCCCTTCTGTATGGATTCTTGAGATCTAAAAATGTTGATGTTGTGAATCTGTGCACTGAAGACTCAATTCTCTCACACTGGATTAGAACAGAGAACTGACTAAGATGATGAAATTTTAAAACTATTTTCAGATTCTTAAAAAATAATTTAATTCTTTTGTTTAGCAAAAGCAGCGTTTTACTGCCTTCAGGGAAGGAGCAATTTGTGAGCAGTGCAGTGAAAGCCTGTTTTTCACAGGGTGACAGCTTACAGTCCTCCCCATCCCTCGACATCCTAATGCCCCTTTCAATGTCCTGAACTGCTTCCAGGGTCATTGAACACCTCCCAGGCCACTGACCTGCAGCTTCACTGGCAGGCACTGCATGCCAGGGCTTCTCCTGCACCAAGCAGAGCTGGAAGGCCTGAGGGACACTCCTGCTCTCTGGCCAGCTGGCAGGCCAGAGATGCTGAAGCTGTTCAGCTGTTTGGCAGTGGGACTGACTGGTACCTTCTGCCTCCTGCACGCAGTTCTAGGTTGCAATTTAGTTTTCCAGTTATTAAAATTATCTAATGGGTTCAAAAAACTATCTGGAGATATGAAGAATGAAAGGAAGACAGAATAAAAAAATAAACAGACAAGCATGACTGCATAAGGATACAATAATTCTCACAAAATTAGTCTTTAAAAATATAAGGCTATAATATAATAGCATCACAAGTACTTGAAATGAAGTATCCCAGCAGAACTAACTGCTTAGGGCTGCAGAGACTAACTTGAAATAACAGCCTGAAGGAGAGGTAGGTTTTGCCTAAATAGCAGGATTATGGTCTTAGTAATAATGGCTGTGAGCTGGAGAAGAAGTATGTGAAAATACAGACACACCATGGACTGAATTCTTCAGAGTGTACAGAGAAATGCTGCGTTGGCTACACATAATTGGGATCTTCTGTTCTCTGTGTTTCTGCTATTATAAATATTATTAGCAGATGGCAACTATACTGTGGGTACAGGAACAACGTCCATCCCTGTTGGTTCTGGCTCTTAGACAGATTTCTGAAATTCCACATCCAAAACACAAACACACCAGGACTGTGCATCACCAGTGTGATCCCATGGACAGCCTGGGACTTGCCAAGGAAGAGCTGGCCAGCTTGGAGCCAGCCACAGGCTGTCTCATCTCAGGGAGATCTGTGTGCAAGCAGCCACACGTGGCAGCAACCCTCACAGGGCTGCCACTACCTGGGCGCCCTGAGGGCTCACAAGCAGTGTTTTATCTCACCTGAAAATACTCTTCATGGTTTTATTTCACTTTCAATCAACCTCTAGCTTTATTGTTTACTTTTGAGGCAATTGTGAGCTACCTTGAAATGCTTAACTAAAACAACTTGTTAGAGCATTATACAACTCAAGGCTGAATTCAAGCACACTTGAAAAAGCTTTGACCCGCGCTGGACCGTTTCTGCAGAAGTAGATTCATAAAACTGTTATACAAAAAACAGGAGTGGGGGAGACTTCAAAACCTCTTCTCACTTCATCTATATCTTTGCATTTTAATTTAGTGATTTTTCTTTAGATAGCTGCTACCAATTATGTCTACAGTACTCCTCTACTGCCTACTAATGTGGATAATTCTCAATAGTCATTACACATTTATGTTTAACATTAATCACAGTCTTTTGCTGAGATTTCTCAAGTAGCCTAGTAGATTGAGATACATAATTTCTGTTTATGTTACCAGGCATTGTGCATGAAAATCCCCCAAGGTGGCTTTGGCTATGTCAGCAAAAACCGTATTTATGATTTAATATAAATATGGAATGACTATGGAGAACTGTAAAAATATCTGCCTTCATCTGTAATGTCCTACAGTATTTTGATTTTTAATTTGTGCTCATCTGACCAATCACTTTTATCTAGCACATTGCAAAACTCACTGCAATATAACAGGGCAGTAGAAACATGGATGAAGATAATAAAGAAGAATCTGGTAGCAACAGCAAGTGTTATCAGTATTAGATTCCTGCAGTTAATACAGCAGCCTACATGTTAATTGTACTCCTCCGTCCTGAAGAGTCAGTCCCAAAGCACTTAGCAAATTACACTCTGAAACTGCTTCTGCCTCTGAAGCAGAAGCGCTGGAGCATCCTCTGTCTTTTGAGCAGGGTCAAAATTCAGCCCTAAGGCAGTGTGTGAATGGTGCAGTGAACTGGAGCTGCTTATCTCTGCAGGCCTGGACTAAAATTACTGGATCAGAAATGGGGGGCGAGGGGGATGGGATGGGGGGAATTTATGTGATGATCTCATTTTAGTGCACAGAAGCTTTTTCACTAACTTGCAGAAAACAAGTGTCCTAGTTTCCTCAAACTGTCCTATTCTGGTTATCTGCCAGGTTACAGGTCACACTGATTTTTACCTGGGACTTTGATTCAGTATTTGCTTTGGACTCAAAAGGGAGTTAAACTGTCTGGGTTTTGGGTTGTTTGGTTTTGGGGTTTTTTGCATCTTTATCTATCTATTCTTGTGTTAGAGGAGATGCACGCTTAAAAGACCCACACAGCAAGCAGGTCACACTCAGCTATTGCAATGTGCTGCCTTCTGCAGGGATGACGAACAACCAAGAAGGGCTTAAGGTTATAGTCACCAAGATTTTCTCAATGTGGAAATACTCTGTCAAACTACAATAATGTAAAGACAAGTTTAAAGCAAGTCCCACTCTTCCCTCTTAAATTCTGTCTCAAAATCCTGGGACACTTTTGCCTTAGACCATGGTGAAAGAAGGACCAGGTTTTTCCAAGGTGAACAGATGAGTGTGCAGCTCTTTGCATCCTTTGTGGAGTGCAGTCCCACAACTGCTCATATAAACCTCTGAGGTCACAGGCTTCTGCCTGCCTGCACGGGACACGTGCTGGATACCAGGCTAAGCTTTGCTTACAGCATAGACAGTCACCACTCAAAGTTTGGTCTTTCTCCTAGTTCCAATCTGGAACAAATCCGTGTGCTTGAAATCAGAAACTGATTTGCATCTCCATTTTGTATCTTCTTATAGCATGGAATTGATGGGTGTGCTTGTGAATCAGCATACTGGGAGGATTCATTTTTTTCTGGTGAAATCATAAATAATTGTTCTCCTCCACAAAGAAGAATCAACCTACGTTTCCCAAGCACTTGGAAAACGCTTTTTCCAGATTCTATTGTATAGCTCATATTCAGAAAGTTCTTAAGATCTCTGGGTACAGTGAAAACATATAAATAGAGGGCTTCTGACTTTATTTTTAATTTTCTGCGACCTACAGTTGGAACATCTCTTTGATACAGTTTTCAGAATATCACTGTCAGGAAAGCATCCAAAGCAAAAATAAGGAAACGGGATTCCTTGCTATATGCTTCAGGGAAACATGATTTCTAATTACTCTAACAAGTTTCCAACTCAGACATCCTAAGCAGTCCCTATCTTAGGTCACTCAGGAGGAAAGCTAGTTACCAGCTAGTAACATGCATTAAGACTCATTATTGCAGTTCTGGGGCTGTTTTTGCACTACTGCCTATAACCAGCACCCATCAGGTGAGAGGGAAGGTGCAAGATCCCGACATGACAGGCACAGGGGCAGAGGGCACCACAGCCCCTGCCTGATCTAAACCCAGGTCAGAGCACTCAGCAGCTGGAGGCCTGGTCTGAGCCCCTTGTGCCCCACAAGCCTTTCCCTGTGCCACCACAGCAGGCATAAAGAACTGCTGCAAGAGAGCAAATCTGAACACGAGAGCACACCACTCCCTTCCCCCTGACGCCAGCACCTTAAGACGAAACGCAAAGCCCGCTTGTTTAGCTCAGCTGCTCTGTACCATACGGAGCCAAGGTTTCTCATCTCCTTAAAAAAGCCACAGAAGAGATTCAAATGCAACTGGCAACTCACCCGAAGTGGCTGGCTAAACTCATGGAAACGCAGAAGAGGAAGAAGTTTTTGATCATGATAAAGTCAGAGACCATCCCATTGTCCATTCCAGAGGAGAAGAGGAATGCAGGTGGTTGCTTTGGTGAAGGTGCAGCTGTTCACTTTGTTCTTACACTGCAACAATACAAAAAATTGATAAATTATTGCATGGACAGAGAGCAGGATAGCGGAGTTCAGCTAACAACGCATCTTTTGCTATCTGCGTTTTTCACAAACTTATCTAGGCTTATGTAAACATCAGCTGTTTATGTAAAATTGTGTATCTTCAAGGACATGTTTTACCTTCTGCTGTCAGCAAACTGCAAAACGGGAAAAATTCTTTGTGGCCCAGCTTTTCCCAATATTCATCTGTGGTACAAGTAACTAAAAAAATAGCCACCATTTTCCAAATGCCAATTTCAACCCCTTACCTATTTCAACAACTTCCACATGCCTGCAAACCCAGGGCTGTGTGCAGCCTCCGCATCCTTTCCTTCCATCGCAATTTTTTCCCATTAAATACCCGGCTTCCCTTTCCAAAATCCCAGTTGAAATGCCAAGAAACACCTACTGCTTCTTGGAATTCATGCTGCTGATGCACGGCTTAGCAAAAGGAGGGTGGGTTGTTGGGGGGGGGGGCGGGGGGAGGAAGAGGGTAAAAAGTGACCTTCCTCGCAAAGGCACATAAACCTCACGCTAGCACGAAGAACGACAGTAATGTAGCTGCTCCAGCGACTGCTGCTTTTTGGATACCTGCCTCAGCGACCAGATCACCAATTTCAGCATTGTGCACTAACGTTTTCCTCTGTGCCCTATTAAAAACAAACAAAAAACCAAAACCACAACAAAACCCCCCAAAAGCCAACGGAACAAAAAACAAACAAACCACCCCGAACCCAACAAAAACCCCAAAACAGCCCTCAAGAACACACCCAGACAGGAATCGCCTGAATTTTCCACCTGAACCCTGTGCCCCCGTGCTACATCGCTCAGCAACTTGTTCTCCCTCCCCGCCGGAGCCGCAAGGCAAAACGCCCGAACCAAAAGCCGCCCCCCGGGGCTCGCCCGCCCGCCCCGCGCTGCCCCGCACCGGGTCCCGCTCGCTCCGCACCGGGCACTGCGGGGCCGCCGCTCCCTTCCCGCAGCCCCGGCCCGCCCGCACCTGTCCGGCGACCGTCGCTCACTCGCCGCCGCCGCCGCCCGCGCACTGCGCCCGGGGCGACGCGCTCCGCTCCGCTCGGCGGAGGGTGGCACCTGCCCGCCCGTGCCCGCTCCGCCGCTCCTTCCCGCGTCCCCTCCCCAGTCCCCGCGGCACCCCGGCAGTGCCCCCGCCCCGTCCGCCGGCCGAAGTTTCCCGCGGCCATGTGCGCGGCGGTGCCCGCCGGGGGGCTGCAGCCGGGGTTCCCCGCCGCCCTCCGCCTGCCCGCCCGGGCGCGGGAGCCCGGCGCTTACCAGCCGCCGGCGGGGGGACGAGGACGAGGGGGCAGTGTTTGCCCGAAAGTTGCGGAGCGGCAGCAGGAGCGGAGCCGGAGCGGCGGCGCTGCCTCCCGGCCGCTGGCAGGCGCGGCCCCGCCGCAGCGCCGCGCCCGCGCCGCCCCCGCGCGGAGCCCGCGGCCGGGAGCGCGGGGCGGTGTGCGGGGCGCGCCCGGCCCCGGGCACCGGGCACCGCCCGGCAAGCGGCCGCTCCGCAGCCCTCGCAGCCCGCGAGGCTTCAGCCGCTCCCCGCGCTGGTGTCCCTCTAGTAGCCCCCACCGAGCCCCCCGGGGCAGCGTCCCGGGCGAGCCCCGCCGGCACCGACTGTCCTCGGGGACAGGGAGCCCCTGCCACAGCCCGGGCGTGCGGGTGTCGTGGGACCGTGGGGCAGGGGCACCCAGCACGGCCGAGGCTTGCCGGTGTATAGGCTCGTTGCACCACACGTGTATTAGCGTATATATGTATAAACACACCCCTACATACCCAGATCTTACCTATGCTCCTCTTCCAGTGGAGCTGACCTAAACCATCACAGCTCTTAAATGCTGAAGTGGTAGGTTTATATCCACAACATAAAGTCTCTCTTTGCATCCTCAGTGTTAGACATCCATAGTTTATATATCAGTATTGTATATTCCATGAGACCTGCAATAACTTCGAGGTTTCCTTGTGATTGTTTGTGTTGCTCTTCCTGAAAAATGGATGCATTGTTTCACAGCTTCAACGATAGGAGCATCACACTCTCTATATGTTCAAGTCACATATACAATGTACTGCTTGCAGGTTCATTTTGAACTACATGAAAGATGAAATGAACTGTATAGTCCCAGTTCCTGGAGATTCCTTGAGATGAATGCAACGTTTTGCAGCATGCGCATCTTACACGTGATAATATATGATTTCAGTATATACTGCTGTGACTGTATTTCAAAGTAACACTCCAAACTCAGTTATTAAATTATCAGATCTAATGAGGCAGTGCATGTCTTTCAGGCAACGTTATGGATCAATGAAGCACTTGTTTTTTTCCTATATCTGTATAAAAGCTCTATGGAATTAATCCCTCCACTGAAATCAATATTGGTTCTGTAGTTCACTGCCACAGAAGATGCTGCTCTATGTGTGCCTAGTTCTGAGTTGAAAAATGGTCCTTAAAAATTTCAGTTTACCTTTTTTCCCACCTAACAAAACCAGAAATGTTGCACCAGGGAGAATTGTCTATGTAAACATTGAATCATTTTCCTAGTATCAATCCAGTAGGATTTTTCTTGGACAATTCTCTGAAATTCCTCTCTTCAATATTCCCTTGAGACTCATCAGAGATTGGATTTGATGATTTTTAAAGGTCCCTTTCAACCCAAACCAGTTTATGGTTCAATGGCTCTATATCTGGTGCTTAGCTGTGTTCGTTTTACAGCAATGATTTATGATCTCGAATGCAGAGCCAATGACATACGTTGTTCCTCGTTGTTCCTTAGTGACTTCAATAAATATGAAGTTGTGAATGAATGTTGCTATCAGAACAGCTTTCCCAGTGCTTAAAAATATCTGAGTTAAGTAGTATGAAGCGCCAGTAGTTTCTCATTATAATGTTCATGCCTAGGAGTGTTTAAATCACATTTTTACAGTGCTTTGATTTATAGTACAAGCTATTTATATCTCTATATAGGTGATGTTATAAAAATATGTGATCTTTAAATAATTTTACAAAGGAGATGTGTAGGAGTATTGGCCTATACTTGAGCGCAAGCAGGTGAGAGCTGTGTGCTTCGGCCTCTCGCTCCAGCTCCCTGGCGAGCAGAACTGAGTCTCGGTTCCTCTGACTCCCTACATCTTTTCCGCGAAGCCATATGCTGCAGATCCGCTTCTCAGCACCAAAGGGAGAGAGCGTTTTGGAACCGGGGGAGCAGAACAGCAAGAGAATGTTTAAGGAAATCTTAAAGAAAAAGAAAAGATGAATGGCACAGAACGGTTTGGGCTGGGAAGGGATTTTAGCGATCACCCAGTTCCACCCTCTGCACGGGCAGGGACACTGCGAAAGCGCCTTTCTGGGCGAAACACCGAGCCGAGCAGTGCCGGCCTCCCGCGGGCCCCGAGCCGCGCCGAGCCCGCCGCTCCTCCCGCCTGTGCCGGTGCCCGGCCGGGCCCCCTCGGCCAGCGCTGCCGGAGCTGCTGCCGGTGCTGCTGCCGGTGCTGCCGGTGCCGGCTCGGCGCCGCCGGAGGGCAGCACAGCTCCACAGAAGCGGCGCCACCTCGGCCGGGCTCCGCTCGCTCGGTGGGGCGCGGACCGGGCCGGGCGAACGCGAATTGCGCAGTTTGGCGGGCTGGGTCCGGCAGGACAGACAGTGCCTTTGGCCCGTGATCGATCGCAGTTACTGCCGGCAATAGGGAGGTCGCTGCTATGGAGGCAACGGTGTTGTGCGTCCTCCGCTGTGTGTTTCTTCAGGCAGTCCCGTGTGATTCACACACACCCTGTTTGGATCCTCAGCCTCCTTGTCACGTTTTAGAGCATACGTTGAATTCAGTGTGTGAATCAAATGCATTCTGTTAGGGTCAAGGAAATGTTTTGTTTGGCTGATTGTTCTCTGTGCTGGTGTGTAGCAAAATACAAACATGGCCATTCCATACAGTGATTTTCTTTCAAATTTGGGAGAAGTTTGTGTGGTTCCTCTCTGATAGCTGTCCTTTCTGTTTCACTAAGTAATGTCATTTATTTGCAGTGATGAATGCATTTGAGGCCGATCATCCTCTACATGGGACTGATACAATACTGCAGGCAAATTGGGCTGTGATTTTTACCGTGGCACATGCTTGGGAACTCACTGGGAAACACACACCAATCTCTCACTGTGTTAGAAAATGGCCTGTTCTGCCAGTAGCCAAAAGTGCCTCTGTAATTGATCAAGTCATTCCTTCTTCCAGGAGAGTTACTCATGAAGCTGTGTGGAGTAGGGACATGCCGTGGGAATTGGTGTGATTAGGCTCTTCAGAGGCATTCCCTCTACTAAAACAATTCAATTCCATCATCTAGGTAGGGAGGACTGCCTGTTCTCTTGAAATCTTTTACCTTTGGCCTTTTAGCTAAGATTCCATAAAAGGCAGCACTTGGAACAGTGACTTTGTGATACAAATCCTTTTCCAATAGAGAGCAGTCTGAATTCATCCGTCGTTGAAGGATCCCCTAATCATCACCTAATACAGACTGAGTGACTCTCAGTGCAGAGACTGGAACTGAGCAAAGGGTGAAAGTATGGTTTTCACTCCCTTCTTTACTGGTATCTCTAAAGACTGGAGTCAAGACTCTACTGAGTCCAGGTGAGACACACCCAGAGCTCCCCAGCATGAAAGAGACATGCACGTGGTGGAGAAAGTCAAGCAAAGGACCAAGAAGATTATTAAAGGACTGGCGTGTCTCCCCTATGAAGGTGAGGCAGAGAGAGCTGGGATTTTCCAGACAGGAGAAGAAAAGGCTAAGGGGGATACTTATCCATGGCTATAAATACCTGAGGGCAGGGGGCTCAGGTATTTATAAGAATATAATATATAAGAAGAGTGAGACAGATTTTGCCAAGTGCTACTGACTGACAGTAAGTCCTATGAGGAGGGAGCTGGGGTTGTTTAGCCTGGAGAAAAGGAGGCTCAGGGGAGACCTTATTGCTCTTTACAACCACCTGAAAGAAGGCTGTAGCCAAGCAGGGGTCAGCCTCTTCTCCCAGGCATAGATATATATATCATCCCAACGAAAGGATGAGAGGAAATGGCTTCAAGCTGCACCAGGAAAAGTTCAGGCTGGACATCAGGAATAACTTCTTCACAGAAAGAGTTGTTAAGTATTGGAATGAGCTGCTCAGGGAAGTGATGGAGTCACTATCCCTGTAGGTGTTCAAGAAATGACTGGATGTGGCATTTAATGTCATGATCTTATTGACAAGGCGGTGATCAGTCAAAGGTTGGACTTGATGGTCTTAGAGGTTTTTTCCATCCTAAATGATTCTGTGACAGGAAAAGGTGCAGTGGTCGCAAATTAAAAGTCATGACATTCCATCTGAATACAAGAAAACACATTTTTGCTTTAAGGATGGTCAAACATAGGAACATGTTGCCTAAAGAAGTTGTGAAGTCTCTGTCTGTGGAGACAAAATTTGAAGGTAAACGATCCTGGGAAACCCACTGTAACTGACCGTGTTTGAGCAGGAGGTGGGCCTCAGTAATCTCCAGAGGCACCCTCCAGCCTCAGCCATCCTGTGATCCTGTGAAAATTGTGCCATCCTGCAAAAGTCTCTCCTAATTTCTCCAAACCTTTCACAGTTGTGTCTGGTGGTGAAATGATGAAAACAACCTTGCTGATGTGAGAGGTGTTAGAGTCTGATAGACTCTGAAGCATTTGATGTATTTCTGAATGAAATGGAGGGATATTGGTAGCCTTTTTTTCTCTCCTATAATGCCATGAAGACCATAAAACATGACCAATTTGCTGTGTTTCACTTGTCTGCTGGGCTATGCTGCAGAGAGAGCTGCTTTTAGGACCTGTTGGTTTGTTCTGTGCATCCCAGTGGCAATAGAGAACTACTTACCCAAGTTTTGTGAAATGTAGCTGGGGGCAGGGTAACACAGGGAAGGATTGCTCAGAGAGAGAGAGTTGGTCCTTTTTTGTGTAGCACAGAATACATCAGTGGTGCCATTGGGAGAGAGAGGCAGATGCCCACCTGCAGTGTCCCAGCAAAATTCCAGTTGGTTGTGAGAAGTAGCACCTTTAACAAGCAACACTGATACATCTGTGTGCTATTTGTTGTGATTCTCAAATCTGCAGGTTCAAAGCTTCATCTGAATCTAATCCTGAGCGGGGTGCTTTCTGCATGGCTCAGTTTAGAAATTAATGAAAGGCTGCATTTTCTCTTTAGCACTTCATCCTCTGCTGTGGTCTGCTGTGGGCAACCTTCAGACCATTTCCACATATCAGACTAACAGCTGAGCAAATGTTCAGAGTGTGCCTGAATACTGTTGTTGTGGATTTATACACTGTCCTAAGATTCACTGTTTCTGAAAACCACTCCAGGCACCTTTCAGAGGTCCTTTCTCCAAGACTAGAACCCCAGGTGCTGGCAGCCTTATTTCTCAAAAATGTCTGTCAAGAAATGTATGACTTTGTATTAGAGACTATTTGTATTAGAGACTTTGCCCCATTAGACAAGAAAAATGTTTCCTAGAGATACCTCCCACACCCAAAGGAATGGAGAACATTTCCAACATTTTTCAGCCCATTTTAAGGTTTTAATGCTCTAACCCTTGGATTAGTGCATTAAAGCAAAGATTGTTATTTGAAGTGACATCCCTGTCTTTCAGCAGCCATATCAAACTTCCACCTTTTTCTCCAAACCTGTGTCGATGTTTGACTCCTTGCAGATCCCTTGTCCCTTACCCATTCTCTCCTCCCTACAGGTTAACCCAGCTGTGGGGCTGATGGTGGGTTTCATCAGCCCTGACACTGCCCTTGCAGTGCATTTGCAGGGAAGTGTTGCTCACAGGCAGGTTTTGACCATTTGTTTATATCAGTTCAGCTTGCCACTGAGATAGCCTTTTCTGCCTCTGCCTTGGAAAAGAGAGAATTTCCTCCACACCAGTGGGTAGCGATGAAAACTCAGACTGAAGGGTCAAACCTCCTACAAATATTTTTCCTGCAGAAGAATTGTGCTTTTATTTATATCCTTACTGGGTTCAGATGTGAAATCTACTCCCTGTTCTAGCAGCCTACCGAAGTCTGCCCTTGAAACACAAATAATGAAAGCCAAAGGGATTTACAACACATCCTGGTTCATGGTCTTAGATTTGAGAGACAGAGGAGCTACCTAACAAAAATCCCTCCTGCATCACACAGTCCATAGATTTCCATAGCCCTATAAACTGTGACTTCCTGTTTTGCTTTCCTCTTGTGTTGTAAGAATACAGGCTCTTTTTTCTGGGTATCCTTAAACTGCAGCAAGTCACCTCTTCCATGAATCTTATATCCCATAAACAAGGGCCTGCTGTTATCTCATCTTGAATCTTCCTCTGCTTTCTTCTCTTGTTGGCACTGTGCTTTTAGCAGAGATAAGTTTGTGGACACAAGATTTTTCCACACAAGTAAGCATCAACTCAGAAAACCTGTGAACTGGAACTTTATGACCCTATCATATGTAAAATACCTCTAGTTAAATTTTTCAAAACAGTTAAATTGACTGGTTAGTATTTTAGCTCAGTAGAGTAGAGGTTATATCTATATCTAAAAAGTAATGGGTCATTAGGGTAGCATTGTATATAATCTTTAAGGCCTCAGCCTCGGGATTTGGGTGCAAATTTACTGTAAGGTGGTGCATGGTGCACTCCTTGTGGGGATAGAGCATGCCTTTAATGATACAGTGGAGCAAAAGCCCATCTAATTGAGAAAGTACTTTGTGGAGAATAACCACACTATTCAGTTTCATACATATGATTCCTAAAGAAATCTTAATCAGGCTTAAACGGGAGCATGCAAGCTCTGCATCAATATTCAAGGCTTTATGCATATGCTACTGTACATGTAATTCCTTCATAAGAGGAAGGAGAGAACAAATCTTAGAAGGAGCAACACAGAAATTCATTGAACTAAGAGGAACAGATCAATGTTGATAAATTCTTTATTAAGCATATATTCAAATATTCATAATGGATGGAAGGTGAGTGTATTAATGGACAATGTAGGACTATAGTAAAATAATGTACTTACTGATGTTAAGAACAGAGTATTTGAAGTTTAGAAATTGGTTAAATACAGCCAAGAGGAATCAAAATCTATTTGACATTCAGAGTAAATCTCTGAGTTCTGTTATACATACATATGCATGTATCACTCTCTCTCATATTTAGGTTATAAGATCTACATATTTATGTCTATTGATACATGTATGTACATATCAACTGTCAGCTGGGCTTTGGCTGTGTAAATACTAAGATAAGACTGGATTAGCATATTTTAATTTGTGATGAACCCAGGTCTTTTTTTGGTTGCTGTAGTTTCCGTATTTACTGCATTTCCCTGTGTTGTTTATATGTATGCTGGGCATACTGACAGAACTCATTATTTTTGTTTCTGATCAATAAAGGTAACTGTCAAAGATGCCAACAAATATTAGTATCCACTTTTGTAAAATTTCACATAAGCTTTCAAGTCACCCTTTTTATGATTCATTACAATAATTAGCTGCTGCTACAGGAAAATACATTAATGCATACCATTTGGAAAGCTGTAGACACTACTTACATTTATTTTAGGTTTTGCAATATACTGATTTTCAGGCTGAATTTATTGGCAAAGGTTAGGTGGGAATAAATGTTCTCAGCAGTTCCGAATCCCATTAAATGTGACTTCTGTTGTGTAGATTCAAGTACTATAATTAATAAAATTTCAAGAAAAATGAGTTTTTAAATTGTTTTATCTAGAATTAGCTTTTACTGAAATTGAACTGAGCTGGTTAAAAAAAAAAAAAAAAAAAAAAAAAAAAAGGAAATGACCTGACAGTGCCTTGTTTTGGAAAAGATATTGATTATTTCAAAATATTTACAGGATGTTAAATATTAATGATTGAACTATAGCAACCATTAAAATATATCACACCAATGCAAGGTGATGCCAGTCCTGCAGCTTTGTAGGAAAATATTTTATCAGTCCCAGTGCAGTACAATTCAGAAAGATAAAAATAGTAGCAAATATCAGTCAATAAGCCAGGTTTTCATGCCGTATAAATTGACTAAGTAAAGGGCAGTAGAACTACACCCATTCATCAGCTGAGGTTATGCCTGGAGTGTGACCCAGTAATTATGACTCAGTCAATGAGAGTTTGTTTGAATCTGAAGAATGAGATTTGGCACAAATATTAAAGAGGGGCATTTTTTTTCATTTTATTGCAAACTTATTCAATGAAAAATGCAGGTGGCTTGCTCACAAAACAACTGCAGTGCAGCCTCAAATTTGCTGATTTGTATTAGTCAAGGGAAAAAAGTAGATTAAAACAGCAGAGTTAATCAACATTTTGGTTTTAATATTTCTGAAGACATCAGTGGGATGGAAGAGGAGGCTATAATTGCAGAAGAACTTAAGAGCAGCTGTGAGGAACCATCATATAACCTGTGCTTTAGATGTTCGCTTGTGCTATGAGAAAGTCAAATTAATTCTTTGCTGTAGGCAGACATTTTCTTTTGGGGCATTGGGAATTTTTTATGGGTTTTCCTTGTTCTCTCCTCTTAGACTGTTCCAGTTTTATGGAGGTGACTGAGTGTTCAACATATTTAGGATGTAGCAGATTCAGTTTCATTCCTAGGTGCAGAGTGTTTTTCTTGACAGCTTGTGCTGTAGTTTTTGAAGGAAGGAACCAGGCATATGAACTGAAGGGATAAGGACAGGGCTTCATATCTATTGTGTCTGGTCCTTCTTTAAAGTCCACAACAACTTTACTGGCTGCATATTTTTGAGAAAGAAGACTGCTTGCTTAAGTAAGATAAACTGGATTTATCACTATGCCTTCCACCTTCAGCAGCTGAAAACTAGTGGATTAGTTTGGGGCTATTTACTTTGAGTGGATCACAGACTGCTGGTCAATTGTCTGCAAGAAACTTTACCTGCTTTTCTCAACAGGTCACTTGTGGATGCAAGGAGCTAACACCCATGTTAATTTTAGCAGCCAAAAAGTGGGAATGGTCAATGAGCACAGCATCTCAGTTGCACAGAAGAGGATCAAAAGAGTATCTTCAAAGAGAAAATAGTGACTTAAATAAATCATGACCACTAGAGTGATTGCAGTTTGATCTACTGGTGTTTTCCCAGTTTGCTAAAAAGAACAAAACAAGAGCCATCAAATGTTAATCAGATGCTTTTTGTGTGGAGAGTGCTGGGGCAATATCCTGAGTATGTCCAAGACCGCTGGAGGGAATGAGTTTTAGGTGAAGAATCCAAGAAAAGGGAAATTAGAGCTGTGTCACGTTTCTTTTAACACACTCTGGTCGGACCTGTCCTTATCTCAGCCCTTTGTGCCTCACACTGGGTGTCATGATTTAAGTCCCCTTCCCAAACCCAGGTTAGCCCCCATTCAGGGTAACTCCCCCCATTTATATGCCAAGCATGACATTCTGTGGTACGGAATATCCCTGTGCTCCGTTTGGGCCATCTCTCTCAGCTGTGCTCCCTTCCAGTTTCTTTTGTGTACTTCCTCACTGGCAGAGCATGAGACAAGGAAAATGCCCCTGATTTAGGACATCAACAACTTAACAAAAAAACATAACATCAGTGTGCTATCAATATCATTCTCATTCCAAATACAAAACACAGCACTTGAGAAGCAGCTACTGAGAAGAAATTAATTCTACTTTTGCTGAAATCAGGAGAGCCTGCCAGTTAGTTTTCCACTCTTTACTGTGTTTCATCATGAAATGCCATTTTTTGAAATCAGATTAGGGTGCTTTTATCACAGCTTTTTGAGTTGCAGCATCTACATCACGGAAAAGAAAATTACCCACCCTGGAACCACCAGCAGCCTGGTAGCTAAGGCATTCACCTAGGCATGGGTGAGCACTTTTGTAAGCACTGGACTGAAGTATTAGTCTCAATGTGAAGACAACTCCAAAATTTTGGCAGCTGACCTTTAACTGCATGTCTTATTTTATGGATGACCAGCTTAGGCTGCCCAGGGCTTATGGAGCACTTGAAATGGCAGACAAAGTTGGTAAGAGCCATGGTTTCTCAGCACTTCAGACTGCAAGGCAGTGCAATCTCCAGTAAAGTGCGCAGGGTTGCAAGCCATGAATTTTAATCCTTACTCTGCCACTAATTCACTGTGTAGCTCCAGGCGAGTCCCTATCTCTTCAGCTGTAAAATTGGAATAATAATAATGGTTTCCTATCTTTCGGCAGCGATAAATTCATCTGTGTTCTTGAGGCATGCAAATACTACAGTGATGAGTGGCCCAGAAAAAAACATGAAAAAATGAATAATTCTGTATTTACAGCAGGCTTTGGGTGTGCAGTAAATAAGGCCCTGCTAACTGGCTGGTGAAGATTACTTTTCTAAGTGGCTGTTTATTCAGCAGGTACTGTGTAATCAGTACTGCATATCCTGTGTAATGAATGATAAAGGGTTCCTTGGGGGAAAAAAGGGAGGTAAAGACAGATTTCAAGAAAATCTTAATACTGATTTACAGGAAAGTACAGTTAGGATTTCATCATCCATTTAGGTTCTAGTGTTCTTGAGCTTTAAAGCTCTTGATTTTGGCAGACATCATAATGTTCTTCTGAGGCAATTGTCTTCTGTGCAGGTACATATTTAGGTGTGGTAACCTGCCCCCTGCCGTAAGACCAAAGTGATGCTTTACTCAAAAAATAACATTGTGACTATGCACATGTATCATTCTCCATGTGCAATTGTTTTTCTCTGAAAAACAGGAAAAACTAGTCTTAAATGCTTTGTTTTTTTTAATGGCTGTTTTGATCACACCATTATATTTCCATTCCTATCTTGCATTTTTCTGAGTTCTCAGATTAGTTTCGAGTAGGTGACCTGCACAATACAGTGCCTTTCTCTTTGTACACAAATAAAATTCCCCTAAAGGGCTCCTCTCTTAATAAATAAATTTCTTCTGTTGCAAGTAGCAAGAAAAACAATGAAGGCCACTGTACACAGTGGAATGCTAAAGCTTGAAACTTTGTTAGAGTAGTCTGAGCATGTTTATCCTGCAGTTTAACTGCTTATTAGACCATTGCCATCACATCTGTTAAAAGCATGTGCAATCCTCAAAACAAGCTGCCAAATGTCCCTTTACTATTACATTGTCCAGAGATCTGTATTATCATTCTGTCTGGGTAGATGAGGGGAAAGAAGTGCCTGTTGTCTCCCTTATCTTCAGCAACGCTTTTGGAGTTGTCTCCCATAAGATCCTCACAGGTAAGCTCAGGAAGGGTTGGACTAGCACCCAGTGAGGGTGAACACACAGTGAGAGGAACACACAGATGGAGAGCTGCATGAGGGTTGTGACCAGTGCCACAGAGTTTGTTTGTGGACCTGACAGAGCTCAGAGGGCTGTGACCAGTGCCACAGAGTCTGTTTGTGGACCTGCAGCAAGCAGTGTTCCCCAGGGGTCAGCACTGGGGCCATTCTCATTTAACTTACTTGTCAGTGACCTGGATGAAGGGATGGAGCACTCAGCAAGTTTGCTGATGGTGCAAGACGGGGAGGAATGGCTGACACACCAGAAGGCTCTGCTGTCAGTCAGTGAGACTTGGACAGGCTGGAGAGTTGGGCAGGGAAGAACCTAATTGAGTCCAAGAAAGGCAAATGCAGGGTCCTGTGCTTTGGGAAGAGCAATCCTGATCTGCAGCACAGGCTTGGGGCTGACCTGCTGGAAAGCAGCTCTGCAGAGAAGAACCTGGGGATCCAGATGGACAACAAGCTGTCCATGAGCCCGCAGTGTGTCCTTGGGGGCAAGAATGTCAGTGTTGTCCTGGGGCACATTAGGAATAGCGAGGCCTGCAGGCCAAGGGAGGTGATCCTCCCCCTCTATTCAGTCCTAGTGAAGCAGCATTGGGACTACTCTGTCCAGTTCTGGACTTCCCCATTCAGGAAATATAAGGAACTACTTGAGACAGTCCAGTGGAGGGCTATGAAGGTGATTAGGGAATAGATCATCTCTCTTGGGAGGAAAGGCTGAGGGACCTGGGATTGTTTAGCCCACAGAAGAATGAGAGACTATCTTATTGATGCATACAAATATCTTAAGGCTGGGTGCCAAGAGGATGGTTCCAGACACTCTCACTCTCAGTATGAGAAAGAAGTCTTTACTTTGAGGGTGACAGAGCACTCAAACAGATTGCCCAGCTTGTAGAGTTTCCTTCTGTGGAGATATTCAAAACCTGCGTGTATTGTGCAACATGCATTAGGTGGACCTGCTTCAGCAGAGGGCTTGGAGCAGACAATTTCCAGAGATATTTTTCAACCATAACCGTTCTGCAATTCTGGAATTCTCTATTTTCTACTTGTGTATATGAGGTGTTAGTGCAGCAGTCAAACCCCCAATGGGTCTTTTTGAGTATAGTTTTGAGTCACGCTTACTTTTCTGTACAGAAGAAAAATCTATGTTCTGCCAAGACGGGGTATGCATAGATTTGTTAATCTGATCTGCACCCCATTTGGTTGTGCTATATTTAAAATTAGGACATATCAAATTAGAATCGTGGTATTTGCAGTAGTCTTGATAAAACAGGAAATCATCCACTGCAATATACTTCCAGCCCCTCGGTGTATTTAAAAGCATGTTTGATTGTAATCTAGCCCTACACATTTCTAGACATTTACTTGTTGTTATTGTTGTTGACATTTAAGATTTATTTGAAATAAAAAGAATAAACTGCGTAAAACAATGTACTGTATGTCCTCAAAGGATATTTATATTTAGATCTTAAAATAAGTTTTTTCTTACAACTTTACACTGAAAACCTTCACAAGCAAATATTTTGGAGCAAATTATTTCCATAGATGTTTCTTTATAGGCCCTTATGATCTACACATATAATTCACTCTAGGCATGTGAATTTTTGTCAACTGAGCCCACATGCAAAGTCATAGCAGTGATTAACTCAGTAGAAACATATTTGCAACACTTTAGGTTTTTACTTTTCACTTAACAAAGGGTGCTACCAGCTATGAGCAAGATACAAACAACAGGCACAGAATTGTTGTTGGGGATGGCTTTTACCTCTAGTCACTTATGAATTAAACATCTAATCTCTCACATTGAAAACATTTTTTAAATAGTTTGCATATAAAAAGGATGACTGTAAAACAGATTTCAGTGAAGAAATCTTCAGTGTGTTGTGACCATGGCAGCTTTGCTGCTCAGGAAAACTTTGCCAAAAGTACATCGCCCTTTGCACTGTTGTCTGACAGAATCTGATGGCCTAAATTTCATTTAGTATCTTTTGCTTAGTGTTTGCTGTGGGGTATGTCTACACCTTCAGAGGCACCTAGATAATAGAAAACTTGGTGAAGTAAATGGAATGGGGATTATTTGAATGTGAATTTTCATGTGGATTCCCTCACAAAAGAGAAGTCAGAAATGTCCTTTTTCTTCAGCTGCTGATGAGCTCATTGGAAAAATTCTCCTAGCATGATCCCCTGAAAATGGTGGCCACTGAAATAATGCTACTATTGAAAAGTATGAGGTGAACACAATTGCAACAAGCAGAACTTCAGCAGAGACTGTGCTAAATACAGAGAATTCAGTGCTAGAAAATGATTGTAACCTAGCTGTACTTGGAGTTAAACATAAAACTCTCATCTTCTTGGAATAGCACCCTGATGCTTGTAATCAAAACCAAATTGAAACACTGATGTCTGTTTCTTGGTGTCAGGGAAAGAGATTAAGGGCAAGAAGAGATCACTGTCATCTTTCATATCACAGAATGTACTTTGAAAAGGTCAGAGTGACACCAGGGAAAAACCTGAATGAAGAAAGAATGTACCATGTACCAGTACCTGAGCACCAGCTGTAACGCAGAGCTGCGAGCAGCACCACAAGCAAGGTTATAATAAGATGCCTTAACTTAAGAGAGTCTGTGGTGGCCAGCAGCAACCATGCAATTGTGGCTTGTTTAACCCAGCTATGACTGCATACAGGTTTACATTTTAAAGACAGGAATTAAGTGTGGAAAGGAGATTGATGCTGTAAGTTTTGCTGTATAACTCTTTCCATTGGGATGCATGGAGAAAATTGAGTGTGTTTGGAAGGCCAGACCCAGGTGACAGCTTGAAAACCTGAGCAGTGCTCCATATTATATAAATAGCCTGAATCATTCAGAAGATTTCCTATCTTTAAAAAAACAAAAAACAAGAAAGCAGACATTGCTGCTAGGTCTTCAGATGCCTACATAAATAATGACAGCTTTCTCTGTCATTCTCTCTATTGCATGGAGGCACTCCATGGTATTAGTAACTTTACTAATGTGGGTAATTTAATTTCAATCTGATTTTTAATTGTTATCATCCTCCCTGTTTTTCCTTAAATATATTTCCCCAGTGGCTAAAAGATTAATGATTACCCTCCCATTAGGGTGGAACAAAAAGATGGCTTCAGCATTATTTATTTATTATTCTTTTTCTTAGCTGGAAATTGAATTATCTGCTCCCTGTTTAAGACCCTTCTAGTGAAAATGTCACTTGCCATGTACTAAATGGTCTTTAATAGAAGCAGTACATATGTTTCTTAATAGTAACAGGACATATCTACCCAGCAGAGCAGAATAGGAGAAGAGGACAAAAAGAAGACTTGGATGTAGAACTGTGCACATCTACACATGGAAATAGATAAAAACCTTTACAAGAACAGATGGGTTAATACTCAGTGCACCCTCAGCAATGTGGTCACATCTTTTTCAGGGTTACTCCTAAAGGATGGAATACCATCTATAGGGACCTGGACATTTTGAGGAGTGAGTCCATGGGAACCTAATGAGCTTCAACAAGGCCAAGTGTAAGGTGATGCACCTGGGTCAGGGCAACCCCTGGTAACAATGAGGGCTGTGAGATGAGAGGATCAAGAGCAGCCTTGATGCTCCAGCCATCCCACAAAGGACTTGCGGGTGCTGGTGGATGAGAGGCTGGACATGGCAATGTGCACCCACAGCCCAGAAAACCAATCACAACCTGGGCATCAAAAGCAGGGTGAGGGAAGGGACTCTGCCCTTCTGCTCTGCGCTGGTGAGACTCCATCTGCAGTGCTGCATCCAGCTCCAGGTCCCCAGCACAGGGAAGGCATGGACCTGCTGGAGCAGATGGAGAGGATGTACAAAGATGATCAGAGGACTGGATCCCCTCTGCTGTGAAGACAGCCTGGAAGAGTTGGGGCTTCTCAGCCTGAAGAAGGGAAAGCTCAAGGGAGAACTCATTGTGGCCTTTAGGAGTGTCACTGAGAAAGACGTGACCACATTGCTGAGGGTGCACTGGGCATTAGCCCATCTGTTCCTGTAAGGCTGTCTGTCCTAGATGTTAGCTGAATGCTTTCTTTTAGCAAAATATTCTGACTTCTGCTAATGAATATATGAAATAAACCGCCTAAAATATCCCATGCTGCCCATGTTATAAATCTTTTATCTAATTCTTAGGAAAATTACCCAAAATTATCAGAATATTCTAAGGAAAATTACTCCCCTATCTGATGGTACATCAAGATCTTCAAGAATAATTGGAGTTCCCCAGAGTTCAGGCTAACCAAATTATTTATGGTGGTTGCTAGAGGCTGCTATCCAGTACCACAGTATGGTGGGGGTCTTTTTAAAGAAAAAAACCAAAATAAATTTGTCAATCCATTGAGGTTTTTAGCAAAATGACTCCTGAACTCATGGTATGCCATCATGCAGCTGCTCCAGGTGGTCTTTCCTGAAGTTTGGACTTATGCAAGTGTTTTAGCTCTTTCTATCTCTCTGAGCTGCATGTATAAAACAGGGATTTGTGCCAAATTTTCTTTAACTTGGGATATCACCGGCTCCCTATGTTTGCTCATTTGGGCTTCCTGTGCATAAATGGCCAGAGTGCTCAAGCAATTCCCTTTCTCCTGATGGGAATCTCAAACATTTCTATTCATTCATAAGTATCCACAAGAGACATTTCCTAAGGGAAAGTTTGGCCTAATGCTAGCCAGCCCTTGGGACAAGGAGGGTCACTACACCATGTGAGGGGTGTGTGTATGTGGGGGCACAGGCACACCTGTGTGTCTGCTCCCACACCCTTCCAAGGCTGTCATACATGTTACTGAGGGCTGTGTCAGCATTGCTCTCCCATTCCTGGCCTGTCAACCATCCTCCAAGATGGGAAAATAAAACCCAGCCACCTTCCACACTGGCCAAACCCCTAGGAAAGGACACGGTGCATGCCTGAGAAAGGTGCAGCATCTGGCACGTCTGCCATGTCCGATGGAGCTCCAGAGCTCCCAGTGGGCTGAGCAGCTTGCCATAACCTCCAGAGTATGCATGTCTGTGTCAGGCACAATCTGGCCCATCATTCCATTAAATCCCCTTAGTTTAGCAGAAAAATAGGGATTGGTTACTTAGAAAAATATTTTCATTTTCTAACTATTATTGCTTTTTACTTATTTTTCAAAGCAGATTGTGTGCATAAGTGTCAAAGAAAACAGATCAGAAAGAAATTACCAAAAGAAGAAAAAAATTATTTCTGTTACAAGAGCTAGATTCGTCTTTCCAGAAGGGGAACTGAAAAATATGCTAGAATGTCCCACATTGAAACTTAGCAGCTGTCAGCTCTATCATTTCCTTTTTCAGTCTAGAATTAATTACCATGGACTTGTAGCAATTTGACTTAACAATGAAGGGATCATATTAAGGTGGGAATAAAGGCTAAAAAAGTACATATTTTATTTGCTACTGTCTTAAAGAATGAGGTCTTAAACTTTCTGCAAGTTATTAGATTATATGCATTGAAGAAAAAGCACAAAAAATTTTAAAGCATAATATGACATTGATTTCTATAGCAAAAAGGAAATTTGGTCTGAAGTTCAGTGAACTATAGTATATTTTCATTATAGATAATTCTGCTGAGAGATTCTGTTAAGATTTAAAACTGCTGCTGAGTGCATGCTGTGAAATAGCAAATCTCTGTACAGTTATAAGCACATAGAATGGGAACTCTGGAACAGACCAAAACACCCTATTCAGTGATTCCCCTTAAATTTACAGAAAATTAGTAAAGGAGGACAAGTACTTACACAACTACTGAAGGAGGGAGCAGTCCCCTTGTGCTGAGCATCAACGAAGGCCTGGGAAGGCTGTGAGAGGGTCCAGCCTCCCATCCCCTCCTCCTGTGGTCCCACTCTGCTCTGGTGTCAGTCAGGGTCCCCACTCTGCCTGAGGTCCACCTGCTGAAAGTTCAAGAGGTTTAGGAAGCTTAAAAAAAAAAAGTAAAAATCCATGGTGGTAGTTTGGAAGCAATAAGCAACTTTCTGGTGATCAAGGAATTAATATCCCATTGGCTGAAGGGCCAAAATTGCATTCTGTGGTACCCAGCATTCCAGGGAAAGTCAGCTCTTCCATAACTCCCAGGTTCTAGAAATCTGCAGCTTAAAGTTAAATGTTAATTGATATTTAATCAATTATATTGATATTTAATCATAT